>NW_026844255.1:0-658801 GCF_029955315.1 Cylas formicarius
CTAACTTTGACATCTTTATTCATGAAGTATACCGCCACATCCAATCTCTTGTCAACCGTCCATCTCTTGTTTTTCACAATTCTTTTATTTGGTTCACTTGCAACTATAATATCTACGTTCTTCTCGTTCGCTGTTAGGAACGCCAAATCATGGGACCCTTCAGACCTGTCAGAGTTTATTTGTAGAAACTTCACTATGTTTACTGTAGGTTAGGTCCTCCGTCCCTGTATTCCCACGCATTACGCCTTCTTTTGGACGACAGTGCCCTGCGGAAGACTTTACAGCTACCCGTACCGGCCCTGTGTCCTTTCTCCTGACATAGAGGGCACGCCTCTTCTAGGCTACAGTTTTGGCTGTTGTGACCCGTTGTCCCACATTTATAGCAAAGTTCCCTCCTATCAGGTCCCGTGCACTCATATGCGCGATGCTCGTATGACCAACATTTGAAACACCTCTCCATATTTAAACGTGGTTCTAGTCTGCACCTTACAAGCCCTATTCGCAGTTCCTTATGTTTGCTGAGTAGCTCCTCCGCCACTTTGTCCTGTATCATTAGCGTGACCGCCTGTGTATCTCCAGCCCCTGGTCTAAGTTTAGATAGTCGGAGATCGCTTGTATTAAGATTCCCGACTTTGGACTCGATGGCTTCAACAACCTCTTCCTCCGTTGCAGTGGCATCCAATCCTCTTATATGTATCGCTGTAAGTGATGATCTCTCCATTCCAATAATATTTGTCTTTATGCTGGTTGATAACTCTTGTATCTGCTTTTGAGCTTCTGACAACGCCACCTCGTCCTTTTCCATTACTATTAGCAGTTTGCCGTCTTTTGTCTTCCTTATGTGTTTTATTTTTTCACTTGCCTGTGTATTTATTAATTTGGCCTTGATTTCTCTCAACGTTTCTTTATAGTCCTTGTGTTTGTGTTGCACCATCAATGCGTACGTTGGTCGTTCTTTTCTATTATTTGTTGGCTTGTTTTCCTGAGTTTCTTCTACTCTGCCTTTAGCTTGATACACTTTCGTGGTGTATATTACCACGTTAGTTAACGTCCTCCTGAATATCGCTTCGGTCATCTTTCTCATTTTATCAAGGTGTAGATTATTTAGATGATGAAGGGCAACCCATTCGTCGTGCTCTGTTTCCTTCCGTAGCTTCATCAGTACGTCCCAGAATTTTTCTTGTTCTGCCTCTATTTGTATCTTGATGATCTTTTGTCCAGTAGTTGGCTCCTCCCTATCCGATTTAATCCTGGTTGTCTGTTCCATCACTACAAATTCACCTTCAACGTTGGCTAATTCTTGGTAGCGACTTTTGTATTGCGACTGTATACTTCTCTCCAACTTAGGGTCGGAAGGTTCGACGAAGACTACTTTGACCGTTGACGCTTTAGTATATAACGGATTTCCGACCTTTATTTCAGTGTGTTCAAAAACTTCTTTTGGCCAGTTGTGCCCTTCAATTTCCTTGTATTCATTATAATTTCTTATCGAGTCGAGTTTAGAGGCCGTTATGTATTCAGGCTCTTGCCCTGTCTGGGTCCCTATGGTTTGGGTATGTGGGTTGATTCCATTTCTACGAACACTTGTCCCATCCGGGATTTGGATCAGGGCTTCCGTGTCAGTTTGCACCTCCTGCTCTCTTGACTCAGACTGCACGGTTTGTATATCGGCATCAAAAGTCATACAGTCTACGGGTTTATATTTTCTATCTTGGATCCATTCCCACAAGGTCCTTCTGCTGAGGATATCCCTCTGCTTTCCTAATTTCGACGTAGTCTCTTTTATTTCCCTTTTTGTGTTCGGGTTCTGCTCCACCGCTCTGGTCAGATTTCTAACCAAGCGGTCCACCTCCTTCAGGGCTGCTGTAAGTTCGAAGGCAATCGGGCATGGAGTCCTTTTTGTGGTGTCTTCTTGCATGTATCTCCTGTGTTCTTCTTCACTCTTTCTTTTCCGTCCATCCGTTTCATTCTCGTTGGAAATAGCTCTGCGAATTCCTGGTCTTAATAGTCCTTGTAACAGTCTATCTTCCTCCTTAGATAATTCTAGCGAGGTCATAGAACTCCTTCTCTCTTGCGGTCTGTGTGATTGGCCCCCCCCAGAATCCATGGGGCCGGCGCCGACCACCGGGGCTTTCACCCGATCGGAATCAGCGGTGAGATTTACACTCACCTGGGGTACTAGTTGTTTTGTTTTGTCACACATCATGTATTATGTTTTGTTCCGGGTCCATGGCCAGTTCGTCGTCGTAATCCTATCGGCTGGGGAATGGGGTAATATATTTAGGGGACACTCCTAGTATTCGGATATCCTAATAGCGTTGGAGCGGGATCATTAGAAGGGATGTGGGGGTATTGGGGGGAAACTCCTTCTCTGGGTCCAGAAAGAGCCCAGCTAGGGTGCCTCGGGGTTGCCACACCCGTACTCACAGTGTGAGCCCCTGAGGGGAAAACTAACCAAAACTAACCAAAACTAACCAAAACTAACCAAAACTAACCAAAACTAACCAAAACTAACCAAAACTAACCAAAACTAACCAAAACTAACCAAAACTAACCAAAACTAACCAAAACTAACCAAAACTAACCAAAACTAACCAAAACTAACCAAAACTAACCAAAACTAACCAAAACTAACCAAAACTAACCAAAACTAACCAAAACTAACCAAAACTAACCAAAACTAACCAAAACTAACCAAAACTAACCAAAACTAACCAAAACTAACCAAAACTAACCAAAACTAACCAAAACTAACCAAAACTAACCAAAACTAACCAAAACTAACCAAAACTAACCAAAACTAACCAAAACTAACCAAAACTAACCAAAACTAACCAAAACTAACCAAAACTAACCAAAACTAACCAAAACTAACCAAAACTAACCAAAACTAACCAAAACTAACCAAAACTAACCAAAACTAACCAAAACTAACCAAAACTAACCAAAACTAACCAAAACTAACCAAAACTAACCAAAACTAACCAAAACTAACCAAAACTAACCAAAACTAACCAAAACTAACCAAAACTAACCAAAACTAACCAAAACTAACCAAAACTAACCAAAACTAACCAAAACTAACCAAAACTAACCAAAACTAACCAAAACTAACCAAAACTAACCAAAACTAACCAAAACTAACCAAAACTAACCAAAACTAACCAAAACTAACCAAAACTAACCAAAACTAACCAAAACTAACCAAAACTAACCAAAACTAACCAAAACTAACCAAAACTAACCAAAACTAACCAAAACTAACCAAAACTAACCAAAACTAACCAAAACTAACCAAAACTAACCAAAACTAACCAAAACTAACCAAAACTAACCAAAACTAACCAAAACTAACCAAAACTAACCAAAACTAACCAAAACTAACCAAAACTAACCAAAACTAACCAAAACTAACCAAAACTAACCAAAACTAACCAAAACTAACCAAAACTAACCAAAACTAACCAAAACTAACCAAAACTAACCAAAACTAACCAAAACTAACCAAAACTAACCAAAACTAACCAAAACTAACCAAAACTAACCAAAACTAACCAAAACTAAGCAAAACTAACCAAAACTAACCAAAACTAACCAAAACTAACCAAAACTAACCAAAACTAACCAAAACTAACCAAAACTAACCAAAACTAACCAAAACTAACCAAAACTAACCAAAACTAACCAAAACTAACCAAAACTAACCAAAACTAACCAAAACTAACCAAAACTAACCAAAACTAACCAAAACTAACCAAAACTAACCAAAACTAACCAAAACCAACCAAAACTAACCAAAACTTTTTTTTTTTTTTTTTTTTTTTTTTTTTTTTTTTTTCTCGAGGGGATTAGGAAATCTGCAAACAGACACCTCGCCTGTTGTTCTGGCGGTCGAGGTAGTGTCGGGGTGGTGTCCTTGTCAATAGATCACCGACCGACTAAAACCCTTCCCCCTCGTTTTCATACCCCAGGTTAGTGGGATCGTCCTAGCGGACATGCTTCACTAGCCCGGTTGTCACCCCTATGTTTTTATCCGTCTCCTCCCGCAAGTTCTACACTCTTCGACTTCATGATATCAATAATGCATTCCTGTATTGCTCCCCACTTTTCGGCCGTGTCCAGCATGCCTTCCACCACGCTCGCCGGCGTCAGAGCTTCTGTCTCTCTCCCGAGGGTTTCGCATATCCGCAGTCTCTGCGAGGTCCAGCGTGGGCAGCTGATCAGCGTGTGCTCTGCACTGTCCTCTCTATCACAGTATAAGCATTTAGTGTCGGTTTTGCCTAGTCGATTAGTGTAGACCTTGAAATGGCCATGTCCGGTAAGTACTTGTGTAAGATGGTAGTCCAACTGCCGGTGCCTGCACCTCCTCCATTTGTCTATGCTTGGGATCAGTGCTCTGGTCCATCTCCCCACGGTGGATGCTTCCCATCTGCTTTGCCATTCTTGGTTCGTCCGCTCCTTCGCCCTTTGCTTTGCACCTGGGCCTCTGCCTTCTTGGGCAGCGTATCTCCTCTCCTCAACTATTAAATCCACAGGGGGGAAACCCGTTATAACCTGGACTGCTGCGCTGGAGACCGTTCTGTAGCCGCACGCCACCCTCAGGAGTGCTTTTCTTTGAACGCTTTCCAGTATTTTACGGTAGGTCTTTATCCTCATTACAGGGCTCCATATAGGTGCGGCATACATAATTGTGGACTGCACTACTCCATACAATATCCCCCTCTTTTCCGTATTTGGACCTTTGTAGTTTGGCATTAGTCTTGCGACTGACGCTAACTTCTTGGTTGCCTTTTGCGAGACCACTCTAACATGCTCCCCGAAAGAGATGTTTTCACCAATCAGGACGCCTAAATATTTTATAGCCTTAGCTGGCTTGATTACCTGGTCATTTACATTAATCTGGATATCCTGTCGGTTCCTGCGTCCACTCAGAATGACCGCCTCCGTCTTTTCCACAGCTAGTTCCAGAGTATTTGCCTGCAGCCACTTTACGACCTCCTGGAGCGCATGGTTTGCATTTAGAGTCAGTTCTTGTTTGTTTTGACCTTGTACTACTATGGCTACATCGTCAGCATAGCCTACGACGCTGGCCCCTGGGCCAAACTCCAATCTCAGTATATCGTCATAATATACATTCCATAGTAACGGGCCCAATACAGATCCTTGGGGGATTCCTGCGGATACTTTTTTCTTCTGTTTTCCAAACAGTATGACTCTATCGTCTAAGTAGTCTCTAACCAAGTTGATTAGGTATTGTGGCAACCTATTTGTTCTTAGTTTTTTAAGGAGTATCGCCCACGATGCCGAATTAAAAGCGTTTTTCACGTCAATAGTGATTAGCATACACCATCTTTCGCCTTTTCCTCGGAATTTTACTCCCTCTGCCAGGATCATCACCGCGTTTATTGCGTCTAGGGTGGACATGCCTTTTTTAAATCCATATTGATTTGCCGATATTTGTCCATTTTTTGCCAGTTCTTTTTCCAGTCTGTCCTTTATAAGGTGTTCGTACAGTTTAGCGATTGAGTTTACCAGGCACAAGGGTCTATACGAATTTGCGAGCTCAAAAGGTTTACCACTTTTGTGGATCAATACCACCTTTGTTAGTTTCCATGAAGTGGGGAATTCCTGTCTTATCAATAAGTTATTATAAAGATCCCGCAGTATTGTCGGCTCGCCTTTTGCCAGTATCTTGATTACCTCCGGTGGAATACCGTCTGGGCCCGGCGCTTTCCTCACTTTTAACTTGGCTGCTGCTGTGGCTATTTCTTGCGTGCTGAAGAGCGGTATCTCGCTTGTGTATATGGGGGTCAGCAGAATCTCGCTCCTGTCAGGAAAAAGTGTTTCCACTATCTGCTTCAACCCAGAGTCGGGAAGTGTAAATGGAGGACCAGCCTCTGTGAAGTTTTTCTTTATTATCTTATACCCTTCTCCCCAGATGTTATCGTTTAGCTCTTCCAGTAGTAGTCGCCACCTTTTCTTCTTTTCTTTGGAGATCATTTTCCTCAGTCCGTTCCTCACCTCTTTGTATACTTGCCACATTTCTGTGAGTAAGCCATTTACCTCCCTTGTGCTCCTATGTCTTGCTGCCCTGGTGTAGACTCTCCTTTTCGCTATGCACTCCTTTCTTTTGTTTGCAATATCCTCGTTCCACCAGTACGGTACCGTTGACATTGCTGCGCCCCCTTTCTTAGATTTTTTAACTGCTTCTTTGAGCATTTCCTCCAGTGAGAGCGGATCCAGCGGCATCGTTTTGCATGTGATAGTGAGTTTTTCTCTTAAGTTAGTGAGTAGTCTATCCTGGTCCAGATACAGTTTACGTCGCATTTCCATCTTTTTTGGGGTATTGTCTTTCACTTCGAAAAATATGTACTTATGTGGGGAAAGGGACTCGTTTTCGAGGACCTCCCAGTTACTAACCCTAGCTGCAAGATTTCGTGTGGAAAAGGTAATATCTATATAGGATTTCTGCTGCCTTCTTTCGAATGTTGGTATGCCTCCCTTGTTGTGAGCTACCAGTCCAACTCTGGCACACGCTTCCGACAGTACCTGTCCCCTCCTGTCCATAATCGGGGATCCCCATTCCGGAGACTTCGCGTTGAAGTCCCCAAGAACAATACACTCTCTGTTACTGGCAGCAATCAGGTCAGCAAGATTATCAACATACCGCTCGTACTCTTGTAAACCTATATTAGGTGACACATAGCAGCCATATATATTGAATTTATCTGCTTCCACCATCACTATTCCGTCCTCTCTTTTGGTTCTACTAACTTTGACATCTTTATTCATGAAGTATACCGCCACATCCAATCTCTTGTCAACCGTCCATCTCTTGTTTTTCACAATTCTTTTATTTGGTTCACTTGCAACTATAATATCTACGTTCTTCTCGTTCGCTGTTAAGAACGCCAAATCATGGGACCCTTCAGACCTGTCAGAGTTTATTTGTAGAAACTTCACTATGTTTACTGTAGGTTAGGTCCTCCGTCCCTGTATTCCCACGCATTACGCCTTCTTTTGGACGACAGTGCCCTGCGGAAGACTTTACAGCTACCCGTACCGGCCCTGTGTCCTTTCTCCTGACATAGAGGGCACGCCTCTTCTAGGCTACAGTTTTGGCTGTTGTGACCCGTTGTCCCACATTTATAGCAAAGTTCCCTCCTATCAGGTCCCGTGCACTCATATGCGCGATGCTCGTATGACCAACACTTGAAACACCTCTCTATATTTAAACGTGGTTCTAGTCTGCACCTTACAAGCCCTATTCGCAGTTCCTTATGTTTGCTGAGTAGCTCCTCCGCCTCTTTGTCCTGTATCATTAGCGTGACCGCCTGTGTATCTCCAGCCCCTGGTCTAAGTTTAGATAGTCGGAGATCGCTTGTTTTAAGATTCCCGACTTTGGACTCGATGGCTTCAACAACCTCTTCCTCCGTTGCAGTGGCATCCAATCCTCTTATATGTATCGCTGTAAGTGATGATCTCTCCATTCCAATAATATTTGTCTTTATGCTGGTTGATAACTCTTGTATCTGCTTTTGAGCTTCTGACAACGCCACCTCGTCCTTTTCCATTACTATTAGCAGTTTGCCGTCTTTTGTCTTCCTTATGTGTTTTATTTTTTCACTTGCCTGTGTATTTATTAATTTGGCCTTGATTTCTCTCAACGTTTCTTTATAGTCCTTGTGTTTGTGTTGCACCATCAATGCGTACGTTGGTCGTTCTTTTCTATTATTTGTTGGCTTGTTTTCCTGAGTTTCTTCTACTCTGCCTTTAGCTTGATACACTTTCGTGGTGTATATTACCACGTTAGTTAACGTCCTCCTGAATATCGCTTCGGTCATCTTTCTCATTTTATCAAGGTGTAGATTATTTAGATGATGAAGGGCAACCCATTCGTCGTGCTCTGTCTCCTTCCGTAGCTTCATCAGTACGTCCCAGAATTTTTCTTGTTCTGCCTCTATTTGTATCTTGATGATCTTTTGTCCAGTAGTTGGCTCCTCCCTATCCGATTTAATCCTGGTTGTCTGTTCCATCACTACAAATTCACCTTCAACGTTGGCTAATTCTTGGTAGCGACTTTTGTATTGTGACTGTATACTTCTCTCCAACTTAGGGTCGGAAGGTTCGACGAAGACTACTTTGACCGTTGACGCTTTAGTATATAACGGATTTCCGACCTTTATTTCAGTGTGTTCAAAAACTTCTTTTGGCCAGTTGTGCCCTTCAATTTCCTTGTATTCGTTATAATTTCTTATCGAGTCGAGTTTAGAGGCCGTTATGTATTCAGGCTCTTGCCCTGTCTGGGTCCCTATGGTTTGGGTATGTGGGTTGATTCCATTTCTACGAACACTTGTCCCATCCGGGATTTGGATCAGGGCTTCCGTGTCAGTTTGCACCTCCTGCTCTCTTGACTCAGACTGCACGGTTTGTATATCGGCATCAAAAGTCATACAGTCTACGGGTTTATATTTTCTATCTTGGATCCATTCCCACAAGGTCCTTCTGCTGAGGATATCCCTCTGCTTTCCTAATTTCGACGTAGTCTCTTTTATTTCCCTTTTTGTGTTCGGGTTCTGCTCCACCGCTCTGGTCAGATTTCTAACCAAGCGGTCCACCTCCTTCAGGGCTGCTGTAAGTTCGAAGGCAATCGGGCATGGAGTCCTTTTTGTGGTGTCTTCTTGCATGTATCTCCTGTGTTCTTCTTCACTCTTTCTTTTCCGTCCATCCGTTTCATTCTCGTTGGAAATAGCTCTGCGAATTCCTGGTCTTAATAGTCCTTGTAACAGTCTATCTTCCTCCTTAGATAATTCTAGCGAGGTCATAGAACTCCTTCTCTCTTGCGGTCTGTGTGATTGGCCCCCCCCAGAATCCATGGGGCCGGCGCCGACCACCGGGGCTTTCACCCGATCGGAATCAGCGGTGAGATTTACACTCACCTGGGGTACTAGTTGTTTTGTTTTGTCACACATCATGTATTATGTTTTGTTCCGGGTCCATGGCCAGTTCGTCGTCGTAATCCTATCGGCTGGGGAATGGGGTAATATATTTAGGGGACACTCCTAGTATTCGGATATCCTAATAGCGTTGGAGCGGGATCATTAGAAGGGATGTGGGGGTATTGGGGGGAAACTCCTTCTCTGGGTCCAGAAAGAGCCCAGCTAGGGTGCCTCGGGGTTGCCACACCCGTACTCACAGTGTGAGCCCCTGAGGGGAAAACTAACCAAAACTAACCAAAACTAACCAAAACTAACCAAAACTAACCAAAACTAACCAAAACTAACCAAAACTAACCAAAACTAACCAAAACTAACCAAAACTAACCAAAACTAACCAAAACTAACCAAAACTAACCAAAACTAACCAAAACTAACCAAAACTAACCAAAACTAACCAAAACTAACCAAAACTAACCAAAACTAACCAAAACTAACCAAAACTAACCAAAACTAACCAAAACTAACCAAAACTAACCAAAACTAACCAAAACTAACCAAAACTAACCAAAACTAACCAAAACTAACCAAAACTAACCAAAACTAACCAAAACTAACCAAAACTAACCAAAACTAACCAAAACTAACCAAAACTAACCAAAACTAACCAAAACTAACCAAAACTAACCAAAACTAACCAAAACTAACCAAAACTAACCAAAACTAACCAAAACTAACCAAAACTAACCAAAACTAACCAAAACTAACCAAAACTAACCAAAACTAACCAAAACTAACCAAAACTAACCAAAACTAACCAAAACTAACCAAAACTAACCAAAACTAACCAAAACTTTTTTTTTTTTTTTTTTTTTTTTTCCTCGAGGGGATTAGGAAATCTGCAAACAGACACCTCGCCTGTTGTTCTGGCGGTCGAGGTAGTGTCGGGGTGGTGTCCTTGTCAATAGATCGCCGACCGACTAAAACCCTTCCCCCTCGTTTTCGTACCCCAGGTTAGTGGGATCGTCCTAGCGGACATGCTTCACTAGCCCGGTTGTCACCCCTATGTTTTATCCGTCTCCTCCCGCAAGTTCTACACTCTTCGACTTCATGATATCAATAATGCATTCCTGTATTGCTCCCCACTTTTCGGCCGTGTCCAGCATGCCTTCCACCACGCTCGCCGGCGTCAGAGCTTCTGTCTCTCTCCCGAGGGTTTCGCATATCCGCAGTCTCTGCGAGGTCCAGCGTGGGCAGCTGATCAGCGTGTGCTCTGCACTGTCCTCTCTATCACAGTATAAACATTTAGTGTCGGTTTTGCCTAGTCGATTAGTGTAGACCTTGAAATGGCCATGTCCGGTAAGTACTTGTGTAAGATGGTAGTCCAACTGCCGGTGCCTGCACCTCCTCCATTTGTCTATGCTTGGGATCAGTGCTCTGGTCCATCTCCCCACGGTGGATGCTTCCCATCTGCTTTGCCATTCTTGGTTCGTCCGCTCCTTCACCCTTTGCTTTGCACCTGGGCCACTGCCTTCTTGGGCAGCGTATCTCCTCTCCTCCACTATTAAATCCACAGGGGGGAAACCCGTTATAACCTGGACTGCTGCGCTGGAGACCGTTCTGTAGCCGCACGCCACCCTCAGGAGTGCTTTTCTTTGAACGCTTTCCAGTATTTTACGGTAGGTCTTTATCCTCATTACAGGGCTCCATATAGGTGCGGCATACATAATTGTGGACTGCACTACTCCATACAATATCCCCCTCTTTTCCGTATTTGGACCTTTGTAGTTTGGCATTAGTCTTGCGACTGACGCTAACTTCTTGGTTGCCTTTTGCGAGACCACTCTAACATGCTCCCCGAAAGAGATGTTTTCACCAATCAGGACGCCTAAATATTTTATAGCCTTAGCTGGCTTGATTACCTGGTCATTTACATTAATCTGGATATCCTGTCGGTTCCTGCGTCCACTCAGAATGACCGCCTCCGTCTTTTCCACAGCTAGTTCCAGAGTATTTGCCTGCAGCCACTTTACGACCTCCTGGAGCGCATGGTTTGCATTTAGAGTCAGTTCTTGTTTGTTTTGACCTTGTACTACTATGGCTACATCGTCAGCATAGCCTACGACGCTGGCCCCTGGGCCAAACTCCAATCTCAGTATATCGTCATAATATACATTCCATAGTAACGGGCCCAGTACAGATCCTTGGGGGATTCCTGCGGATACTTTTTTCTTCTGTTTTCCAAACAGTATGACTCTATCGTCTAAGTAGTCTCTAACCAAGTTGATTAGGTATTGTGGCAACCTATTTGTTCTTAATTTTTTAAGGAGTATCGCCCACGATGCCGAATTAAAAGCGTTTTTCACGTCAATAGTGATTAGCATACACCATCTTTCGCCTTTTCCTCGGAATTTTACTCCCTCTGCCAGGATCATCACCGCGTTTATTGCGTCTAGGGTGGACATGCCTTTTTTAAATCCATACTGATTTGCCGATATTTGTCCATTTCTTGCCAGTTCTTTTTCCAGTCTGTCCTTTATAAGGTGTTCGTACAGTTTAGCGATTGAGTTTACCAGGCACAAGGGTCTATACGAATTTGCGAGCTCAAAAGGTTTACCACTTTTGTGGATCAATACCACCTTTGTTAGTTTCCATGAAGTGGGGAATTCCTGTCTTATCAATAAGTTATTATAAAGATCCCGCAGTATTGTCGGCTCGCCTTTTGCCAGTATCTTGATTACCTCCGGTGGAATACCGTCTGGGCCCGGCGCTTTCCTCACTTTTAACTTGGCTGCTGCTGTGGCTATTTCTTGCGTGCTGAAGAGCGGTATCTCGCTTGTGTATATGGGGGTCAGCAGAATCTCGCTCCTGTCAGGAAAAAGTGTTTCCACTATCTGCTTCAACCCAGAGTCGGGAAGTGTAAATGGAGGACCAGCCTCTGTGAAGTTTTTCTTTATTATCTTATACCCTTCTCCCCAGATGTTATCGTTTAGCTCTTCCAGTAGTAGTCTCCACCTTTTCTTCTTTTCTTTGGAGATCATTTTCCTCAGTCCGTTCCTCACCTCTTTGTATACTTGCCACATTTCTGTGAGTAAGCCATTTACCTCCCTTGTGCTCCTATGTCTTGCTGCCCTGGTGTAGACTCTCCTTTTCGCTATGCACTCCTTTCTTTTGTTTGCAATATCCTCGTTCCACCAGTACGGTACCGTTGACATTGCTGCGCCCCCTTTCTTAGATTTTTTAACTGCTTCTTTGAGCATTTCCTCCAGTGAGAGCGGATCCAGCGGCATCGTTTTGCATGTGATAGTGAGTTTTTCTCTTAAGTTAGTGAGTAGTCTATCCTGGTCCAGATACAGTTTACGTCGCATTTCCATCTTTTTTGGGGTATTGTCTTTCACTTCGAAAAATATGTACTTATGTGGGGAAAGGGACTCGTTTTCGAGGACCTCCCAGTTACTAAAACTAACCAAAACTAACCAAAACTAACCAAAACTAACCAAAACTAACCAAAACTAACCAAAACTAACCAAAACTAACCAAAACTAACCAAAACTAACCAAAACTAACCAAAACTAACCAAAACTAACCAAAACTAACCAAAACTAACCAAAACTAACCAAAACTAACCAAAACTAACCAAAACTAACCAAAACTAACCAAAACTAACCAAAACTAACCAAAACTAACCAAAACTAACCAAAACTAACCAAAACTAACCAAAACTAACCAAAACTAACCAAAACTAACCAAAACTAACCAAAACTAACCAAAACTAACCAAAACTAACCAAAACTAACCAAAACTAACCAAAACTAACCAAAACTAACCAAAACTAACCAAAACTAACCAAAACTAACCAAAACTAACCAAAACTAACCAAAACTAACCAAAACTAACCAAAACTAACCAAAACTAACCAAAACTAACCAAAACTAACCAAAACTAACCAAAACTAACCAAAACTAACCAAAACTAACCAAAACTAACCAAAACTAACCAAAACTAACCAAAACTAACCAAAACTTTTTTTTTTTTTTTTTTTTTTTTTTTTTTTTCCTCGAGGGGATTAGGAAATCTGCAAACAGACACCTCGCCTGTTGTTCTGGCGGTCGAGGTAGTGTCGGGGTGGTGTCCTTGTCAATAGATCGCCGACCGACTAAAACCCTTCCCCCTCGTTTTCGTACCCCAGGTTAGTGGGATCGTCCTAGCGGACATGCTTCACTAGCCCGGTTGTCACCCCTATGTTTTATCCGTCTCCTCCCGCAAGTTCTACACTCTTCGACTTCATGATATCAATAATGCATTCCTGTATTGCTCCCCACTTTTCGGCCGTGTCCAGCATGCCTTCCACCACGCTCGCCGGCGTCAGAGCTTCTGTCTCTCTCCCGAGGGTTTCGCATATCCGCAGTCTCTGCGAGGTCCAGCGTGGGCAGCTGATCAGCGTGTGCTCTGCACTGTCCTCTCTATCACAGTATAAACATTTAGTGTCGGTTTTGCCTAGTCGATTAGTGTAGACCTTGAAATGGCCATGTCCGGTAAGTACTTGTGTAAGATGGTAGTCCAACTGCCGGTGCCTGCACCTCCTCCATTTGTCTATGCTTGGGATCAGTGCTCTGGTCCATCTCCCCACGGTGGATGCTTCCCATCTGCTTTGCCATTCTTGGTTCGTCCGCTCCTTCACCCTTTGCTTTGCACCTGGGCCACTGCCTTCTTGGGCAGCGTATCTCCTCTCCTCCACTATTAAATCCACAGGGGGGAAACCCGTTATAACCTGGACTGCTGCGCTGGAGACCGTTCTGTAGCCGCACGCCACCCTCAGGAGTGCTTTTCTTTGAACGCTTTCCAGTATTTTACGGTAGGTCTTTATCCTCATTACAGGGCTCCATATAGGTGCGGCATACATAATTGTGGACTGCACTACTCCATACAATATCCCCCTCTTTTCCGTATTTGGACCTTTGTAGTTTGGCATTAGTCTTGCGACTGACGCTAACTTCTTGGTTGCCTTTTGCGAGACCACTCTAACATGCTCCCCGAAAGAGATGTTTTCACCAATCAGGACGCCTAAATATTTTATAGCCTTAGCTGGCTTGATTACCTGGTCATTTACATTAATCTGGATATCCTGTCGGTTCCTGCGTCCACTCAGAATGACCGCCTCCGTCTTTTCCACAGCTAGTTCCAGAGTATTTGCCTGCAGCCACTTTACGACCTCCTGGAGCGCATGGTTTGCATTTAGAGTCAGTTCTTGTTTGTTTTGACCTTGTACTACTATGGCTACATCGTCAGCATAGCCTACGACGCTGGCCCCTGGGCCAAACTCCAATCTCAGTATATCGTCATAATATACATTCCATAGTAACGGGCCCAGTACAGATCCTTGGGGGATTCCTGCGGATACTTTTTTCTTCTGTTTTCCAAACAGTATGACTCTATCGTCTAAGTAGTCTCTAACCAAGTTGATTAGGTATTGTGGCAACCTATTTGTTCTTAATTTTTTAAGGAGTATCGCCCACGATGCCGAATTAAAAGCGTTTTTCACGTCAATAGTGATTAGCATACACCATCTTTCGCCTTTTCCTCGGAATTTTACTCCCTCTGCCAGGATCATCACCGCGTTTATTGCGTCTAGGGTGGACATGCCTTTTTTAAATCCATACTGATTTGCCGATATTTGTCCATTTCTTGCCAGTTCTTTTTCCAGTCTGTCCTTTATAAGGTGTTCGTACAGTTTAGCGATTGAGTTTACCAGGCACAAGGGTCTATACGAATTTGCGAGCTCAAAAGGTTTACCACTTTTGTGGATCAATACCACCTTTGTTAGTTTCCATGAAGTGGGGAATTCCTGTCTTATCAATAAGTTATTATAAAGATCCCGCAGTATTGTCGGCTCGCCTTTTGCCAGTATCTTGATTACCTCCGGTGGAATACCGTCTGGGCCCGGCGCTTTCCTCACTTTTAACTTGGCTGCTGCTGTGGCTATTTCTTGCGTGCTGAAGAGCGGTATCTCGCTTGTGTATATGGGGGTCAGCAGAATCTCGCTCCTGTCAGGAAAAAGTGTTTCCACTATCTGCTTCAACCCAGAGTCGGGAAGTGTAAATGGAGGACCAGCCTCTGTGAAGTTTTTCTTTATTATCTTATACCCTTCTCCCCAGATGTTATCGTTTAGCTCTTCCAGTAGTAGTCTCCACCTTTTCTTCTTTTCTTTGGAGATCATTTTCCTCAGTCCGTTCCTCACCTCTTTGTATACTTGCCACATTTCTGTGAGTAAGCCATTTACCTCCCTTGTGCTCCTATGTCTTGCTGCCCTGGTGTAGACTCTCCTTTTCGCTATGCACTCCTTTCTTTTGTTTGCAATATCCTCGTTCCACCAGTACGGTACCGTTGACATTGCTGCGCCCCCTTTCTTAGATTTTTTAACTGCTTCTTTGAGCATTTCCTCCAGTGAGAGCGGATCCAGCGGCATCGTTTTGCATGTGATAGTGAGTTTTTCTCTTAAGTTAGTGAGTAGTCTATCCTGGTCCAGATACAGTTTACGTCGCATTTCCATCTTTTTTGGGGTATTGTCTTTCACTTCGAAAAATATGTACTTATGTGGGGAAAGGGACTCGTTTTCGAGGACCTCCCAGTTACTAACCCTAGCTGCAAGATTTCGTGTGGAAAAGGTAATATCTATATAGGATTTCTGCTGCCTTCTTTCGAATGTTGGTATGCCTCCCTTGTTGTGAGCTACCAGTCCAACTCTGGCACACGCTTCCGACAGTACCTGTCCCCTCCTGTCCATAATCGGGGATCCCCATTCCGGAGACTTCGCGTTGAAGTCCCCAAGAACAATACACTCTCTGTTACTGGCAGCAATCAGGTCAGCAAGATTATCAACATACCGCTCGTACTCTTGTAAACCTATATTAGGTGACACATAGCAGCCATATATATTGAATTTATCTGCTTCCACCATCACTATTCCGTCCTCTCTTTTGGTTCTACTAACTTTGACATCTTTATTCATGAAGTATACCGCCACATCCAATCTCTTGTCAACCGTCCATCTCTTGTTTTTCACAATTCTTTTATTTGGTTCACTTGCAACTATAATATCTACGTTCTTCTCGTTCGCTGTTAAGAACGCCAAATCATGGGACCCTTCAGACCTGTCAGAGTTTATTTGTAGAAACTTCACTATGTTTACTGTAGGTTAGGTCCTCCGTCCCTGTATTCCCACGCATTACGCCTTCTTTTGGACGACAGTGCCCTGCGGAAGACTTTACAGCTACCCGCACCGGCCCTGTGTCCTTTCTCCTGACATAGAGGGCACGCCTCTTCTAGGCTACAGTTTTGGCTGTTGTGACCCGTTGTCCCACATTTATAGCAAAGTTCCCTCCTATCAGGTCCCGTGCACTCATATGCGCGATGCTCGTATGACCAACATTTGAAACACCTCTCTATATTTAAACGTGGTTCTAGTCTGCACCTTACAAGCCCTATTCGCAGTTCCTTATGTTTGCTGAGCAGCTCCTCCGCCTCTTTGTCCTGTATCATTAGCGTGACCGCCTGTGTATCTCCAGCCCCTGGTCTAAGTTTAGATAGTCGGAGATCGCTTGTATTAAGATTCCCGACTTTGGACTCGATGGCTTCAACAACCTCTTCCTCCGTTGTAGTGGCATCCAATCCTCTTATATGTATCGCTGTAAGTGATGATCTCTCCATTCCAATAATATTTGTCTTTATGCTGGTTGATAACTCTTGTATCTGCTTTTGAGCTTCTGACAACGCCACCTCGTCCTTTTCCATTACTATTAGCAGTTTGCCGTCTTTTGTCTTCCTTATGTGTTTTATTTTTTCACTTGCCTGTGTATTTATTAATTTGGCCTTGATTTCTCTCAACGTTTCTTTATAGTCCTTGTGTTTGTGTTGCACCATCAATGCGTACGTTGGTCGTTCTTTTCTATTATTTGTTGGCTTGTTTTCCTGAGTTTCTTCTACTCTGCCTTTAGCTTGATACACTTTCGTGGTGTATATTACCACGTTAGTTAACGTCCTCCTGAATATCGCTTCGGTCATCTTTCTCATTTTATCAAGGTGTAGATTATTTAGATGATGAAGGGCAACCCATTCGTCGTGCGGGCAACCCATTCGTCGTGCTCTGTCTCCTTCCGTAGCTTCATCAGTACGTCCCAGAATTTTTCTTGTTCTGCCTCTATTTGTATCTTGATGATCTTTTGTCCAGTAGTTGGCTCCTCCCTATCCGATTTAATCCTGGTTGTCTGTTCCATCACTACAAATTCACCTTCAACGTTGGCTAATTCTTGGTAGCGACTTTTGTATTGCGACTGTATACTTCTCTCCAACTTAGGGTCGGAAGGTTCGACGAAGACTACTTTGACCGTTGACGCTTTAGTATATAACGGATTTCCGACCTTTATTTCAGTGTGTTCAAAAACTTCTTTTGGCCAGTTGTGCCCTTCAATTTCCTTGTATTCGTTATAATTTCTTATCGAGTCGAGTTTAGAGGCCGTTATGTATTCAGGCTCTTGCCCTGTCTGGGTCCCTATGGTTTGGGTATGTGGGTTGATTCCATTTCTACGAACACTTGTCCCATCCGGGATTTGGATCAGGGCTTCCGTGTCAGTTTGCACCTCCTGCTCTCTTGACTCAGACTGCACGGTTTGTATATCGGCATCAAAAGTCATACAGTCTACGGGTTTATATTTTCTATCTTGGATCCATTCCCACAAGGTCCTTCTGCTGAGGATATCCCTCTGCTTTCCTAATTTCGACGTAGTCTCTTTTATTTCCCTTTTTGTGTTCGGGTTCTGCTCCACCGCTCTGGTCAGATTTCTAACCAAGCGGTCCACCTCCTTCAGGGCTGCTGTAAGTTCGAAGGCAATCGGGCATGGAGTCCTTTTTGTGGTATCTTCTTGCATGTATCTCCTGTGTTCTTCTTCACTCTTTCTTTTCCGTCCATCCGTTTCATTCTCGTTGGAAATAGCTCTGCGAATTCCTGGTCTTAATAGTCCTTGTAACAGTCTATCTTCCTCCTTAGATAATTCTAGCGAGGTCATAGAACTCCTTCTCTCTTGCGGTCTGTGTGATTGGCCCCCCCCAGAATCCATGGGGCCGGCGCCGACCACCGGGGCTTTCACCCGATCGGAATCAGCGGTGAGATTTACACTCACCTGGGGTACTAGTTGTTTTGTTTTGTCACACATCATGTATTATGTTTTGTTCCGGGTCCATGGCCAGTTCGTCGTCGTAATCCTATCGGCTGGGGAATGGGGTAATATATTTAGGGGACACTCCTAGTATTCGGATATCCTAATAGCGTTGGAGCGGGATCATTAGAAGGGATGTGGGGGTATTGGGGGGAAACTCCTTCTCTGGGTCCAGAAAGAGCCCAGCTAGGGTGCCTCGGGGTTGCCACACCCGTACTCACAGTGTGAGCCCCTGAGGGGAAAACTAACCAAAACTAACCAAAACTAACCAAAACTAACCAAAACTAACCAAAACTAACCAAAACTAACCAAAACTAACCAAAACTAACCAAAACTAACCAAAACTAACCAAAACTAACCAAAACTAACCAAAACTAACCAAAACTAACCAAAACTAACCAAAACTAACCAAAACTAACCAAAACTAACCAAAACTAACCAAAACTAACCAAAACTAACCAAAACTAACCAAAACTAACCAAAACTAACCAAAACTAACCAAAACTAACCAAAACTAACCAAAACTAACCAAAACTAACCAAAACTAACCAAAACTAACCAAAACTAACCAAAACTAACCAAAACTAACCAAAACTAACCAAAACTAACCAAAACTAACCAAAACTAACCAAAACTAACCAAAACTAACCAAAACTAACCAAAACTAACCAAAACTAACCAAAACTAACCAAAACTAACCAAAACTAACCAAAACTAACCAAAACTAACCAAAACTAACCAAAACTAACCAAAACTAACCAAAACTAACCAAAACTAACCAAAACTAACCAAAACTAACCAAAACTAACCAAAACTAACCAAAACTAACCAAAACTAACCAAAACTAACCAAAACTAACCAAAACTAACCAAAACTAACCAAAACTAACCAAAACTAACCAAAACTAACCAAAACTAACCAAAACTAACCAAAACTAACCAAAACTAACCAAAACTAACCAAAACTAACCAAAACTAACCAAAACTAACCAAAACTAACCAAAACTAACCAAAACTAACCAAAACTAACCAAAACTAACCAAAACTAACCAAAACTAACCAAAACTAACCAAAACTAACCAAAACTAACCAAAACTAACCAAAACTAACCAAAACTAACCAAAACTAACCAAAACTAACCAAAACTAACCAAAACTAACCAAAACTAACCAAAACTAACCAAAACTAACCAAAACTAACCAAAACTAACTAACCAAAACTAACCAAAACTAACCAAAACTAACCAAAACTAACCAAAACTAACCAAAACTAACCAAAACTAACCAAAACTAACCAAAACTAACCAAAACTAACTTTTTTTTTTTTTTTTTTTTTTTTTTTTTTTTTTTCCTCGAGGGGATTAGGAAATCTGCAAACAGACACCTCGCCTGTTGTTCTGGCGGTCGAGGTAGTGTCGGGGTGGTGTCCTTGTCAATAGATCACCGACCGACTAAAACCCTTCCCCCTCGCTTTCGTACCCCAGGTTAGTGGGATCGTCCTAGCGGACATGCTTCACTAGCCCGGTTGTCACCCCTATGTTTTATCCGTCTCCTCCCGCAAGTTCTACACTCTTCGACTTCATGATATCAATAATGCATTCCTGTATTGCTCCCCACTTTTCGGCCGTGTCCAGCATGCCTTCCACCACGCTCGCCGGCGTCAGAGCTTCTGTCTCTCTCCCGAGGGTTTCGCATATCCGCAGTCTCTGCGAGGTCCAGCGTGGGCAGCTGATCAGCGTGTGCTCTGCACTGTCCTCTCTATCACAGTATAAACATTTAGTGTCGGTTTTGCCTAGTCGATTAGTGTAGACCTTGAAATGGCCATGTCCGGTAAGTACTTGTGTAAGATGGTAGTCCAACTGCCGGTGCCTGCACCTCCTCCATTTGTCTATGCTTGGGATCAGTGCTCTGGTCCATCTCCCCACGGTGGATGCTTCCCATCTGCTTTGCCATTCTTGGTTCGTCCGCTCCTTCGCCCTTTGCTTTGCACCTGGGCCACTGCCTTCTTGGGCAGCGTATCTCCTCTCCTCCACTATTAAATCCACAGGGGGGAAACCCGTTATAACCTGGACTGCTGCGCTGGAGACCGTTCTGTAGCCGCACGCCACCCTCAGGAGTGCTTTTCTTTGAACGCTTTCCAGTATTTTACGGTAGGTCTTTATCCTCATTACAGGGCTCCATATAGGTGCGGCATACATAATTGTGGACTGCACTACTCCATACAATATCCCCCTCTTTTCCGTATTTGGACCTTTGTAGTTTGGCATTAGTCTTGCGACTGACGCTAACTTCTTGGTTGCCTTTTGCGAGACCACTCTAACATGCTCCCCGAAAGAGATGTTTTCACCAATCAGGACGCCTAAATATTTTATAGCCTTAGCTGGCTTGATTACCTGGTCATTTACATTAATCTGGATATCCTGTCGGTTCCTGCGTCCACTCAGAATGACCGCCTCCGTCTTTTCCACAGCTAGTTCCAGAGTATTTGCCTGCAGCCACTTTACGACCTCCTGGAGCGCATGGTTTGCATTTAGAGTCAGTTCTTGTTTGTTTTGACCTTGTACTACTATGGCTACATCGTCAGCATAGCCTACGACGCTGGCCCCTGGGCCAAACTCCAATCTCAGTATATCGTCATAATATACATTCCATAGTAACGGGCCCAGTACAGATCCTTGGGGGATTCCTGCGGATACTTTTTTCTTCTGTTTTCCAAACAGTATGACTCTATCGTCTAAGTAGTCTCTAACCAAGTTGATTAGGTATTGTGGCAACCTATTTGTTCTTAGTTTTTTAAGGAGTATCGCCCACGATGCCGAATTAAAAGCGTTTTTCACGTCAATAGTGATTAGCATACACCATCTTTCGCCTTTTCCTCGGAATTTTACTCCCTCTGCCAGGATCATCACCGCGTTTATTGCGTCTAGGGTGGACATGCCTTTTTTAAATCCATACTGATTTGCCGATATTTGTCCATTTCTTGCCAGTTCTTTTTCCAGTCTGTCCTTTATAAGGTGTTCGTACAGTTTAGCGATTGAGTTTACCAGGCACAAGGGTCTATACGAATTTGCGAGCTCAAAAGGTTTACCACTTTTGTGGGTCAATACCACCTTTGTTAGTTTCCATGAAGTGGGGAATTCCTGTCTTATCAATAAGTTATTATAAAGATCCCGCAGTATTGTCGGCTCGCCTTTTGCCAGTATCTTGATTACCTCCGGTGGAATACCGTCTGGGCCCGGCGCTTTCCTCACTTTTAACTTGGCTGCTGCTGTGGCTATTTCTTGCGTGCTGAAGAGCGGTATCTCGCTTGTGTATATGGGGGTCAGCAGAATCTCGCTCCTGTCAGGAAAAAGTGTTTCCACTATCTGCTTCAACCCAGAGTCGGGAAGTGTAAATGGAGGACCAGCCTCTGTGAAGTTTTTCTTTATTATCTTATACCCTTCTCCCCAGATGTTATCGTTTAGCTCTTCCAGTAGTAGTCGCCACCTTTTCTTCTTTTCTTTGGAGATCATTTTCCTCAGTCCGTTCCTCACCTCTTTGTATACTTGCCACATTTCTGTGAGTAAGCCATTTACCTCCCTTGTGCTCCTATGTCTTGCTGCCCTGGTGTAGACTCTCCTTTTCGCTATGCACTCCTTTCTTTTGTTTGCAATATCCTCGTTCCACCAGTACGGTACCGTTGACATTGCTGCGCCCCCTTTCTTAGATTTTTTAACTGCTTCTTTGAGCATTTCCTCCAGTAAGAGCGGATCCAGCGGCATCGTTTTGCATGTGATAGTGAGTTTTTCTCTTAAGTTAGTGAGTAGTCTATCCTGGTCCAGATACAGTTTACGTCGCATTTCCATCTTTTTTGGGGTATTGTCTTTCACTTCGAAAAATATGTACTTATGTGGGGAAAGGGACTCGTTTTCGAGGACCTCCCAGTTACTAACCCTAGCTGCAAGATTTCGTGTGGAAAAGGTAATATCTATATAGGATTTCTGCTGCCTTCTTTCGAATGTTGGTATGCCTCCCTTGTTGTGAGCTACCAGTCCAACTCTGGCACACGCTTCCGACAGTACCTGTCCCCTCCTGTCCATAATCGGGGATCCCCATTCCGGAGACTTCGCGTTGAAGTCCCCAAGAACAATACACTCTCTGTTACTGGCAGCAATCAGGTCAGCAAGATTATCAACATACCGCTCGTACTCTTGTAAACCTATATTAGGTGACACATAGCAGCCATATATATTGAATTTATCTGCTTCCACCATCACTATTCCGTCCTCTCTTTTGGTTCTACTAACTTTGACATCTTTATTCATGAAGTATACCGCCACATCCAATCTCTTGTCAACCGTCCATCTCTTGTTTTTCACAATTCTTTTATTTGGTTCACTTGCAACTATAATATCTACGTTCTTCTCGTTCGCTGTTAAGAACGCCAAATCATGGGACCCTTCAGACCTGTCAGAGTTTATTTGTAGAAACTTCACTATGTTTACTGTAGGTTAGGTCCTCCGTCCCTGTATTCCCACGCATTACGCCTTCTTTTGGACGACAGTGCCCTGCGGAAGACTTTACAGCTACCCGCACCGGCCCTGTGTCCTTTCTCCTGACATAGAGGGCACGCCTCTTCTAGGCTACAGTTTTGGCTGTTGTGACCCGTTGTCCCACATTTATAGCAAAGTTCCCTCCTATCAGGTCCCGTGCACTCATATGCGCGATGCTCGTATGACCAACATTTGAAACACCTCTCTATATTTAAACGTGGTTCTAGTCTGCACCTTACAAGCCCTATTCGCAGTTCCTTATGTTTGCTGAGCAGCTCCTCCGCCTCTTTGTCCTGTATCATTAGCGTGACCGCCTGTGTATCTCCAGCCCCTGGTCTAAGTTTAGATAGTCGGAGATCGCTTGTATTAAGATTCCCGACTTTGGACTCGATGGCTTCAACAACCTCTTCCTCCGTTGCAGTGGCATCCAATCCTCTTATATGTATCGCTGTAAGTGATGATCTCTCCATTCCAATAATATTTGTCTTTATGCTGGTTGATAACTCTTGTATCTGCTTTTGAGCTTCTGACAACGCCACCTCGTCCTTTTCCATTACTATTAGCAGTTTGCCGTCTTTTGTCTTCCTTATGTGTTTTATTTTTTCACTTGCCTGTGTATTTATTAATTTGGCCTTGATTTCTCTCAACGTTTCTTTATAGTCCTTGTGTTTGTGTTGCACCATCAATGCGTACGTTGGTCGTTCTTTTCTATTATTTGTTGGCTTGTTTTCCTGAGTTTCTTCTACTCTGCCTTTAGCTTGATACACTTTCGTGGTGTATATTACCACGTTAGTTAACGTCCTCCTGAATATCGCTTCGGTCATCTTTCTCATTTTATCAAGGTGTAGATTATTTAGATGATGAAGGGCAACCCATTCGTCGTGCTCTGTCTCCTTCCGTAGCTTCATCAGTACGTCCCAGAATTTTTCTTGTTCTGCCTCTATTTGTATCTTGATGATCTTTTGTCCAGTAGTTGGCTCCTCCCTATCCGATTTAATCCTGGTTGTCTGTTCCATCACTACAAATTCACCTTCAACGTTGGCTAATTCTTGGTAGCGACTTTTGTATTGCGACTGTATACTTCTCTCCAACTTAGGGTCGGAAGGTTCGACGAAGACTACTTTGACCGTTGACGCTTTAGTATATAACGGATTTCCGACCTTTATTTCAGTGTGTTCAAAAACTTCTTTTGGCCAGTTGTGCCCTTCAATTTCCTTGTATTCGTTATAATTTCTTATCGAGTCGAGTTTAGAGGCCGTTATGTATTCAGGCTCTTGCCCTGTCTGGGTCCCTATGGTTTGGGTATGTGGGTTGATTCCATTTCTACGAACACTTGTCCCATCCGGGATTTGGATCAGGGCTTCCGTGTCAGTTTGCACCTCCTGCTCTCTTGACTCAGACTGCACGGTTTGTATATCGGCATCAAAAGTCATACAGTCTACGGGTTTATATTTTCTATCTTGGATCCATTCCCACAAGGTCCTTCTGCTGAGGATATCCCTCTGCTTTCCTAATTTCGACGTAGTCTCTTTTATTTCCCTTTTTGTGTTCGGGTTCTGCTCCACCGCTCTGGTCAGATTTCTAACCAAGCGGTCCACCTCCTTCAGGGCTGCTGTAAGTTCGAAGGCAATCGGGCATGGAGTCCTTTTTGTGGTGTCTTCTTGCATGTATCTCCTGTGTTCTTCTTCACTCTTTCTTTTCCGTCCATCCGTTTCATTCTCGTTGGAAATAGCTCTGCGAATTCCTGGTCTTAATAGTCCTTGTAACAGTCTATCTTCCTCCTTAGATAATTCTAGCGAGGTCATAGAACTCCTTCTCTCTTGCGGTCTGTGTGATTGGCCCCCCCCAGAATCCATGGGGCCGGCGCCGACCACCGGGGCTTTCACCCGATCGGAATCAGCGGTGAGATTTACACTCACCTGGGGTACTAGTTGTTTTGTTTTGTCACACATCATGTATTATGTTTTGTTCCGGGTCCATGGCCAGTTCGTCGTCGTAATCCTATCGGCTGGGGAATGGGGTAATATATTTAGGGGACACTCCTAGTATTCGGATATCCTAATAGCGTTGGAGCGGGATCATTAGAAGGGATGTGGGGGTATTGGGGGGAAACTCCTTCTCTGGGTCCAGAAAGAGCCCAGCTAGGGTGCCTCGGGGTTGCCACACCCGTACTCACAGTGTGAGCCCCTGAGGGGAACCAAAACTAACTAACCAAAACTAACCAAAACTAACCAAAACTAACCAAAACTAACCAAAACTAACCAAAACTAACCAAAACTAACCAAAACTAACCAAAACTAACCAAAACTAACCAAAACTAACCAAAACTAACCAAAACTAACCAAAACTAACCAAAACTAACCAAAACTAACCAAAACTAACCAAAACTAACCAAAACTAACCAAAACTAACCAAAACTAACCAAAACTAACCAAAACTAACCAAAACTAACCAAAACTAACCAAAACTAACCAAAACTAACCAAAACTAACCAAAACTAACCAAAACTAACCAAAACTAACCAAAACTAACCAAAACTAACCAAAACTAACCAAAACTAACCAAAACTAACCAAAACTAACCAAAACTAACCAAAACTAACCAAAACTAACCAAAACTAACCAAAACTAACCAAAACTAACCAAAACTAACCAAAACTAACCAAAACTAACCAAAACTAACCAAAACTAACCAAAACTAACCAAAACTAACCAAAACTAACCAAAACTAACCAAAACTAACCAAAACTAACCAAAACTAACCAAAACCAACCAAAACTAACCAAAACTTTTTTTTTTTTTTTTTTTTTTTCCTCGAGGGGATTAGGAAATCTGCAAACAGACACCTCGCCTGTTGTTCTGGCGGTCGAGGTAGTGTCGGGGTGGTGTCCTTGTCAATAGATCACCGACCGACTAAAACCCTTCCCCCTCGTTTTCGTACCCCAGGTTAGTGGGATCGTCCTAGCGGACATGCTTCACTAGCCCGGTTGTCACCCCTATGTTTTATCCGTCTCCTCCCGCAAGTTCTACACTCTTCGACTTCATGATATCAATAATGCATTCCTGTATTGCTCCCCACTTTTCGGCCGTGTCCAGCATGCCTTCCACCACGCTCGCCGGCGTCAGAGCTTCTGTCTCTCTCCCGAGGGTTTCGCATATCCGCAGTCTCTGCGAGGTCCAGCGTGGGCAGCTGATCAGCGTGTGCTCTGCACTGTCCTCTCTATCACAGTATAAACATTTAGTGTCGGTTTTGCCTAGTCGATTAGTGTAGACCTTGAAATGGCCATGTCCGGTAAGTACTTGTGTAAGATGGTAGTCCAACTGCCGGTGCCTGCACCTCCTCCATTTGTCTATGCTTGGGATCAGTGCTCTGGTCCATCTCCCCACGGTGGATGCTTCCCATCTGCTTTGCCATTCTTGATTCGTCCGCTCCTTCGCCCTTTGCTTTGCACCTGGGCCACTGCCTTCTTGGGCAGCGTATCTCCTCTCCTCCACTATTAAATCCACAGGGGGGAAACCCGTTATAACCTGGACTGCTGCGCTGGAGACCGTTCTGTAGCCGCACGCCACCCTCAGGAGTGCTTTTCTTTGAACGCTTTCCAGTATTTTACGGTAGGTCTTTATCCTCATTACAGGGCTCCATATAGGTGCGGCATACATAATTGTGGACTGCACTACTCCATACAATATCCCCCTCTTTTCCGTATTTGGACCTTTGTAGTTTGGCATTAGTCTTGCGACTGACGCTAACTTCTTGGTTGCCTTTTGCGAGACCACTCTAACATGCTCCCCGAAAGAGATGTTTTCACCAATCAGGACGCCTAAATATTTTATAGCCTTAGCTGGCTTGATTACCTGGTCATTTACATTAATCTGGATATCCTGTCGGTTCCTGCGTCCACTCAGAATGACCGCCTCCGTCTTTTCCACAGCTAGTTCCAGAGTATTTGCCTGCAGCCACTTTACGACCTCCTGGAGCGCATGGTTTGCATTTAGAGTCAGTTCTTGTTTGTTTTGACCTTGTACTACTATGGCTACATCGTCAGCATAGCCTACGACGCTGGCCCCTGGGCCAAACTCCAATCTCATTATATCGTCATAATATACATTCCATAGTAACGGGCCCAGTACAGATCCTTGGGGGATTCCTGCGGATACTTTTTTCTTCTGTTTTCCAAACAGTATGACTCTATCGTCTAAGTAGTCTCTAACCAAGTTGATTAGGTATTGTGGCAACCTATTTGTTCTTAGTTTTTTAAGGAGTATCGCCCACGATGCCGAATTAAAAGCGTTTTTCACGTCAATAGTGATTAGCATACACCATCTTTCGCCTTTTCCTCGGAATTTTACTCCCTCTGCCAATCAGGTCAGCAAGATTATCAACATACCGCTCGTACTCTTGTAAACCTATATTAGGTGACACATAGCAGCCATATATATTGAATTTATCTGCTTCCACCATCACTATTCCGTCCTCTCTTTTGGTTCTACTAACTTTGACATCTTTATTCATGAAGTATACCGCCACATCCAATCTCTTGTCAACCGTCCATCTCTTGTTTTTCACAATTCTTTTATTTGGTTCACTTGCAACTATAATATCTACGTTCTGCTCGTTCGCTGTTAGGAACGCCAAATCATGGGACCCTTCAGACCTGTCAGAGTTTATTTGTAGAAACTTCACTATGTTTACTGTAGGTTAGGTCCTCCGTCCCTGTATTCCCACGCATTACGCCTTCTTTTGGACGACAGTGCCCTGCGGAAGACTTTACAGCTACCCGCACCGGCCCTGTGTCCTTTCTCCTGACATAGAGGGCACGCCTCTTCTAGGCTACAGTTTTGGCTGTTGTGACCCGTTGTCCCACATTTATAGCAAAGTTCCCTCCTATCAGGTCCCGTGCACTCATATGCGCGATGCTCGTATGACCAACATTTGAAACACCTCTCTATATTTAAACGTGGTTCTAGTCTGCACCTTACAAGCCCTATTCGCAGTTCCTTATGTTTGCTGAGCAGCTCCTCCGCCTCTTTGTCCTGTATCATTAGCGTGACCGCCTGTGTATCTCCAGCCCCTGGTCTAAGTTTAGATAGTCGGAGATCGCTTGTATTAAGATTCCCGACTTTGGACTCGATGGCTTCAACAACCTCTTCCTCCGTTGCAGTGGCATCCAATCCTCTTATATGTATCGCTGTAAGTGATGATCTCTCCATTCCAATAATATTTGTCTTTATGCTGGTTGATAACTCTTGTATCTGCTTTTGAGCTTCTGACAACGCCACCTCGTCCTTTTCCATTACCATTAGCAGTTTGCCGTCTTTTGTCTTCCTTATGTGTTTTATTTTTTCACTTGCCTGTGTATTTATTAATTTGGCCTTGATTTCTCTCAACGTTTCTTTATAGTCCTTGTGTTTGTGTTGCACCATCAATGCGTACGTTGGTCGTTCTTTTCTATTATTTGTTGGCTTGTTTTCCTGAGTTTCTTCTACTCTGCCTTTAGCTTGATACACTTTCGTGGTGTATATTACCACGTTAGTTAACGTCCTCCTGAATATCGCTTCGGTCATCTTTCTCATTTTATCAAGGTGTAGATTATTTAGATGATGAAGGGCAACCCATTCGTCGTGCTCTGTCTCCTTCCGTAGCTTCATCAGTACGTCCCAGAATTTTTCTTGTTCTGCCTCTATTTGTATCTTGATGATCTTTTGTCCAGTAGTTGGCTCCTCCCTATCCGATTTAATCCTGGTTGTCTGTTCCATCACTACAAATTCACCTTCAACATTGGCTAATTCTTGGTAGCGACTTTTGTATTGCGACTGTATACTTCTCTCCAACTTAGGGTCGGAAGGTTCGACGAAGACTACTTTGACCGTTGACGCTTTAGTATATAACGGATTTCCGACCTTTATTTCAGTGTGTTCAAAAACTTCTTTTGGCCAGTTGTGCCCTTCAATTTCCTTGTATTCGTTATAATTTCTTATCGAGTCGAGTTTAGAGGCCGTTATGTATTCAGGCTCTTGCCCTGTCTGGGTCCCTATGGTTTGGGTATGTGGGTTGATTCCATTTCTACGAACACTTGTCCCATCCGGGATTTGGATCAGGGCTTCCGTGTCAGTTTGCACCTCCTGCTCTCTTGACTCAGACTGCACGGTTTGTATATCGGCATCAAAAGTCATACAGTCTACGGGTTTATATTTTCTATCTTGAATCCATTCCCACAAGGTCCTTCTGCTGAGGATATCCCTCCGCTTTCCTAATTTCGACGTAGTCTCTTTTATTTCCCTTTTTGTGTTCGGGTTCTGCTCCACCGCTCTGGTCAGATTTCTAACCAAGCGGTCCACCTCCTTCAGGGCTGCTGTAAGTTCGAAGGCAATCGGGCATGGAGTCCTTTTTGTGGTGTCTTCTTGCATGTATCTCCTGTGTTCTTCTTCACTCTTTCTTTTCCGTCCATCCGTTTCATTCTCGTTGGAAATAGCTCTGCGAATTCCTGGTCTTAATAGTCCTTGTAACAGTCTATCTTCCTCCTTAGATAATTCTAGCGAGGTCATAGAACTCCTTCTCTCTTGCGGTCTGTGTGATTGGCCCCCCCCAGAATCCATGGGGCCGGCGCCGACCACCGGGGCTTTCACCCGATCGGAATCAGCGGTGAGATTTACACTCACCTGGGGTACTAGTTGTTTTGTTTTGTCACACATCATGTATTATGTTTTGTTCCGGGTCCATGGCCAGTTCGTCGTCGTAATCCTATCGGCTGGGGAATGGGGTAATATATTTAGGGGACACTCCTAGTATTCGGATATCCTAATAGCGTTGGAGCGGGATCATTAGAAGGGATGTGGGGGTATTGGGGGGAAACTCCTTCTCTGGGTCCAGAAAGAGCCCAGCTAGGGTGCCTCGGGGTTGCCACACCCGTACTCACAGTGTGAGCCCCTGAGGGGAAAACTAACCAAAACTAACCAAAACTAACCAAAACTAACCAAAACTAACCAAAACTAACCAAAACTAACCAAATCTACCTTAGAAATGCAGATATATACTTAAAACACCTTCTTTTGGGACAAATAATTGGTTTTCGCCCTTGATTTACGGAAGATTATAGCCAAAACATGCATTTTCATAACTTAGCGAACTGAAATCTACATTAAAACTGCAGATAACTACTTAAAAATTCACTTCCTTGAATTGATAATAGGTTTTTCTTTGTCATTTTAAACAGATTCCAGTCAAAATCGGCTTCTTCGATTCATATCGTATCTAAAACCGCATCAAAACTGCAATTATCAGTTTAAACTATCATTTTTTGATACAAACAGTTATATATTCATGTCAATATCTTTCAAATTCTAGTCAAAATCGGCGTCTTTGGGCATTTTAGTAACGAAAACCTTAATAAACTATTAGATTTCGACGTAAGGCAACCTTTCTGAGTCAAATAGTTGCCGATTTCGATAAAATCTTAGTCAGAATCTGCTTTTTCGCCTCTTATTGTACCCAAATCTACCTTAGAAATGCAGATATATACTTAAAACACCTTCTTTTGGGACAAATAATTGGTTTTCGCCCTTGATTTACGGAAGATTATAGCCAAAACATGCATTTTCATAACTTAGCGAACTGAAATCTACATTAAAACTGGAGATAACTACTTAAAAATTCGCTTCCTTGAATTGATAATAGGTTTTTCTTTGTCATTTTAAACAGATTCCAGTCAAAATCGGCTTCTTCGATTCATATCGTATCTAAAACCGCATCAAAACTGCAAATATCAGTTTAAACTATCATTTTTTGATACAAACAGTTATATATTCATGTCAATAACTTTCAAATTCTAGTCAAAATCAGCGTCTTTGGGCATTTTAGTAACGAAAACCTTAATAAACTATTAGATTTCGACGTAAGGCAACCTTTCTGAGTCAAATAGTTGCCGATTTCGATAAAATCTTAGTCAGAATCTGCTATTTCGCCTCTTATTGCACCCAAATCTACCTTAGAAATGCAGATATATACTTAAAACACCTTCTTTTGGGACAAATAATTGGTTTTCGCCCTTGATTTACGGAAGATTATAGCCAAAACATGCATTTTCATAACTTAGCGAACTGAAATCTACATTAAAACTGCAGATAACTACTTAAAAATTCACTTCCTTGAATTGATAATAGGTTTTTCTTTGTCATTTTAAACAAATTCCAGTCAAAATCGGCTTCTTCGATTCATATCGTATCTAAAACCGCATCAAAACTGCAAATATCAGTTTAAACAATCATTTTTTGATACAAACAGTTATATATTCATGTCAATATCTTTCAAATTCTAGTCAAAATCGGCGTCTTTGGGCATTTTATTAACGAAAACCTTAATAAACTATTAGATTTCGGCGTAAGGCAACCTTTCTGAGTCAAATAGTTGCCGATTTCGATAAAATCTTAGTCAGAATCTGCTTTTTCGCCTCTCATTGTACCCAAATCTACCTTAGCAATGCAGATATATACTTAAAACACCTTCTTTTGGGACAAATAATTGGTTTTCGCCCTTGATTTACGGAAGATTATAGCCAAAACATGCATTTTCATAACTTAGCGAACTGAAATCTACATTAAAACTGCAGATAACTACTTAAAAATTCACTTCCTTGAATTGATAATAGGTTTTTCTTTGTCATTTTAAACAGATTCCAGTCAAAATCGGCTTCTTCGATTCATATCGTATCTAAAACCGCATCAAAACTGCAAATATCAGTATAAACTATCATTTTTTGATACAAACAGTTATATATTCATGTCAATATCTTTCAAATTCTAGTCAAAATCGGCGTCTTTGGGCATTTTAGTAACGAAAACCTTAATAAACTATTAGATTTCGACGTAAGGCAACCTTTCTGAGTCAAATAGTTGCCGATTTCGATAAAATCTTAGTCAGAATCTGCTTTTTCGCCTCTTATTGTACCCAAATCTACCTTAGAAATGCAGATATATACTTAAAACACCTTTTTTGGGACAAATAATTGGTTTTCGCCCTTGATTTACGGAAGATTATAGCCAAAACATGCATTTTCATAACTTAGCGAACTGAAATCTACATTAAAACTGCAGATAGCTACTTAAAAATTCACTTCCTGGAATTGATAATAGGTTTTTCTTTGTCATTTTAAACAGATTCCAGTCAAAATCGGCTTCTTCGATTCATATCGTATCTAAAACCGCATCAAAACTGCAAATATCAGTTTAAACTATCATTTTTTGATACAAACAGTTATATATTCATGTCAATATCTTTCAAATTCTAGTCAAAATCGGCGTCTTTGGGCATTTTATTAACGAAAACCTTAATAAACTATTAGATTTCGACGTAAGGCAACCTTTCTGAGTCAAATAGTTGCAGATTTCGATAAAATCTTAGTCAGAATCTGCTTTTTCGCCTCTTATTGTACCCAAATCTACCTTAGAAATGCAGATATATACTTAAAACACCTTCTTTTGGGACAAATAATTGGTTTTCGCCCTTGATTTACGGAAGATTATAGCCAAAACATGCATTTTCACAACTTAGCGAACTGAAATCTACATTAAAACTGCAGATAACTACTTAAAAATTCACTTCCTTGAATTGATAATAGGTTTTTCTTTGTCATTTTAAACAGATTCCAGTCAAAATCGGCTTCTTCGATTCATATCGTATCTAAAACCGCATCAAAACTGCAAATATCAGTATAAACTATCATTTTTTGATACAAACAGTTATATATTCATGTCAATATCTTTCAAATTCTAGTCAAAATCGGCGTCTTTGGGCATTTTAGTAACGAAAACCTTAATAAACTATTAGATTTCGACGTAAGGCAACCTTTCTGAGTCAAATAGTTGCCGATTTCGATAAAATCTTAGTCAGAATCTGCTTTTTCGCCTCTTATTGTACCCAAATCTACCTTAGAAATGCAGATATATACTTAAAACACCTTTTTTGGGACAAATAATTGGTTTTCGCCCTTGATTTACGGAAGATTATAGCCAAAACATGCATTTTCATAACTTAGCGAACTGAAATCTACATTAAAACTGCAGATAGCTACTTAAAAATTCACTTCCTGGAATTGATAATAGGTTTTTCTTTGTCATTTTAAACAGATTCCAGTCAAAATCGGCTTCTTCGATTCATATCGTATCTAAAACCGCATCAAAACTGCAAATATCAGTTTAAACTATCATTTTTTGATACAAACAGTTATATATTCATGTCAATATCTTTCAAATTCTAGTCAAAATCGGCGTCTTTGGGCATTTTATTAACGAAAACCTTAATAAACTATTAGATTTCGACGTAAGGCAACCTTTCTGAGTCAAATAGTTGCAGATTTCGATAAAATCTTAGTCAGAATCTGCTTTTTCGCCTCTTATTGTACCCAAATCTACCTTAGAAATGCAGATATATACTTAAAACACCTTCTTTTGGGACAAATAATTGCTTTTCGCCCTTGATTTACGGAAGATTATAGCCAAAACATGCATTTTCACAACTTAGCGAACTGAAATCTACATTAAAACTGCAGATAACTACTTAAAAATTCACTTCCTTGAATTGATAATAGGTTTTTCTTTGTCATTTTAAACAGATTGAAGTCAAAATCGGCTTCTTCGATTCATATCGTATCTAAAACCGCATCAAAACTGCAAATATCAGTTTAAACTATCATTTTTTGATACAAACAGTTATATATTCATGTCAATATCTCTCAAATTCTAGTCAAAATCGGCGTCTTTGGGCATTTTAGTAACGAAAACCTTAATAAACTATTAGATTTCGACGTAAGGCAACCTTTCTGAGTCAAATAGTTGCCGATTTCGATAAAATCTTAGTCAGAATCTGTTTTTTTCGCCTCTTATTGTACCCAAATCTACCTTAGAAATGCAGATATATACTTAAAACACCTTCTTTTGGGACAAATAATTGCTTTTCGCCCTTGATTTACATAAGATTATAGCCAAAACATTCATTTTCATAACTTAGCGAACTGAAATCTACATTAAAACTGCAGATAGCTACTTAAAAATTCACTTCCTTGAATTGATAATAGGTTTTTCTTTGTCATTTTAAACAGATTCCAGTCAAAATCGGCTTCTTCGATTCATATACTATCTAAAACCGCATCAAAGCTGCAAATATCAGTTTAAACTATCATTTTTTGATACAAACAGTTATATATTCATGTCAATATCTTTCAAATTCTAGTCAAAATCGGCGTCTTTGGGCATTTTAGTAACGAAAACCTTAATAAACTATTAGATTTCGACGTAAGGCAACCTTTCTGAGTCAAATAGTTGCCGATTTCGACAAAATCTTAGTCAGAATCTGCTTTTTCGCCTCTTATTGTACCCAAATCTACCTTAGAAATGCAGATATATACTTAAAACACCTTCTTTTGGGACAAATAATTGCTTTTCGCCCTTGATTTACGGAAGATTATAGCCAAAACATGCATTTTCATAACTTAGCGAACTGAAATCTACATTAAAACTGCAGATAACATAATGATAATGATAATAGGTTTTTCTTTGTCATTTTAAACAGATTCCAGTCAAAATCGGCTTCTTCGATTCATATCGTATCTAAAACCGCATCAAAACTGCAAATATCAGTTTAAACTATCATTTTTTGATACAAACAGTTATATATTCATGTCAATATCTTTCAAATTCTAGTCAAAATCGGCGTCTTTGGGCATTTTAGTAACGAAAACCTTAATAAAATATTAGATTTCGATGTAAGGCAACCTTTCTGAGTCAAATAGTTGCCGATTTCGATAAAATCTTAGTCAGAATCTGCTTTTTAGCCTCTTATTGTACCCAAATCTACCTTAGAAATGCAGATATATACTTAAAACACCTTCTTTTGGGACAAATAATTGGTTTTCGCCCTTGATTTACGGAAGATTATAGCCAAAACATGCATTTTCATAACTTAGCGAACTGAAATCTACATTAAAACTGCAGATAACTATTTAAAAATTCACTTCCTTGAATTGATAATAGGTTTTTCTTTGTCATTTTAAACAGATTAAAGTCAAAATCGGCTTCTTCGATTCATATCGTATCTCAAACCGCATCAAAACTGCAAATATCAGTTTAAACTATCATTTTTGATACAAACAGTTATATATTCATGTCAATATCTTTCAAATTCTAGTCAAAATCGGCGTCTTTGGGCATTTTAGTAACGAAAACCTTAATAAAATATTAGATTTCGATGTAAGGCAACCTTTCTGAGTCAAATAGTTGCCGATTTCGACAAAATCTTAGTCAGAATCTGCTTTTTCGCCTCTTATTGTACCCAAATCTACCTTAGAAATGCAGATATATACTTAAAACACCTTCTTTTGGGACAAATAATTGCTTTTCGCCCTTGATTTACGGAAGATTATAGCCAAAACATGCATTTTCATAACTTAGCGAACTGAAATCTACATTAAAACTGCAGATAACATAATGATAATGATAATAGGTTTTTCTTTGTCATTTTAAACAGATTGAAGTCAAAATCGGCTTCTTCGATTCATATCGTATCTAAAACCGCATCAAAACTGCAAATATCAGTTTAAACTATCATTTTTTGATACAAACAGTTATATATTCATGTCAATATCTCTCAAATTCTAGTCAAAATCGGCGTCTTTGGGCATTTTAGTAACGAAAACTTTAATAAACTATTAGATTTCGACGTAAGGCAACCTTTCTGAGTCAAATAGTTGCCGATTTCGATAAAATCTTAGTCAGAATCTGTTTTTTCGCCTCTTATTGTACCCAAATCTACCTTAGAAATGCAGATATATACTTAAAACACCTTCTTTTGGGACAAATAATTGCTTTTCGCCCTTGATTTACGGAAGATTATAGCCAAAACATGCATTTTCACAACTTAGCGAACTGAAATCTACATTAAAACTGCAGATAACTACTTAAAAATTCACTTCCTTGAATTGATAATAGGTTTTTCTTTGTCATTTTAAACAGATTCCAGTCAAAATCGGCTTCTTCGATTCATATACTATCTAAAACCGCATCAAAGCTGCAAATATCAGTTTAAACTATCATTTTTTGATACAAACAGTTATATATTCATGTCAATATCTTTCAAATTCTAGTCAAAATCGGCGTCTTTGGGCATTTTAGTAACGAAAACCTTAATAAACTATTAGATTTCGACGTAAGGCAACCTTTCTGAGTCAAATAGTTGCCGATTTCGACAAAATCTTAGTCAGAATCTGCTTTTTCGCCTCTTATTGTACCCAAATCTACCTTAGAAATGCAGATATATACTTAAAACACCTTCTTTTGGGACAAATAATTGCTTTTCGCCCTTGATTTACGGAAGATTATAGCCAAAACATGCATTTTCATAACTTAGCGAACTGAAATCTACATTAAAACTGCAGATAACTACTTAAAAATTCACTTCCTTGAATTGATAATAGGTTTTTCTTTGTCATTTTAAACAGATTCCAGTCAAAATCGGCTTCTTCGATTCATATCGTATCTAAAACCGCATCAAAACTGCAAATATCAGTTTAAACTATAATTTTTTGATACAAACAGTTATATATTCATGTCAATATCTTTGGGCATTTTAGTAACGAAAACCTTAATAAACTATTAGATTTCGACGTAAGGCAACCTTTCTGAGTCAAATAGTTGCCGATTTCGATAAAATCTTAGTCAGAATCTGCTTTTTCACCTCTTATTGTACCCAAATCTACCTTAGAAATGCAGATATATACTTAAAACACCTTCTTTTGGGACAAATAATTGGTTTTCGAACTTGATTTACGGAAGATGATAGCCAAAACATGCATTTTCATAACTTAGCGAACTGAAATCTACATTAAAACTGCAGATAGCTACTTAAAAATTCACTTCCTTGAATTGATAATAGGTTTTTCTTTGTCATTTTAAACAGATTCCAGTCAAAATCGGCTTCTTCGATTCATATCGTATCTAAAACCGCATCAAAACTGCAAATATCAGTTTAAACTATCATTTTTTGATACAAACAGTTATATATTCATGTCAATATCTTTCAAATTCTAGTCAAAATCGGCGTCTTTGGGCATTTTAGTAACGAAAACCTTAATAAACTATTAGATTTCGACGTAAGGCAACCTTTCTGAGTCAAATAGTTGCCGATTTCGACAAAATCTTAGTCAGAATCTGCTTTTTCGCCTCTTATTGTACCCAAATCTACCTTAGAAATGCAGATATATACTTAAAACACCTTCTTTTGGGACAAATAATTGCTTTTCGCCCTTGATTTACGGAAGATTATAGCCAAAACATGCATTTTCATAACTTAGCGAACTGAAATCTACATTAAAACTGCAGATAACATAATGATAATGATAATAGGTTTTTCTTTGTCATTTTAAACAGATTCCAGTCAAAATCGGCTTCTTCGATTCATATCGTATCTAAAACCGCATCAAAACTGCAAATATCAGTTTAAACTATCATTTTTTGATACAAACAGTTATATATTCATGTCAATATCTTTCAAATTCTAGTCAAAATCGGCGTCTTTGGGCATTTTAGTAACGAAAACCTTAATAAAATATTAGATTTCGATGTAAGGCAACCTTTCTGAGTCAAATAGTTGCCGATTTCGATAAAATCTTAGTCAGAATCTGCTTTTTAGCCTCTTATTGTACCCAAATCTACCTTAGAAATGCAGATATATACTTAAAACACCTTCTTTTGGGACAAATAATTGGTTTTCGCCCTTGATTTACGGAAGATTATAGCCAAAACATGCATTTTCATAACTTAGCGAACTGAAATCTACATTAAAACTGCAGATAACTATTTAAAAATTCACTTCCTTGAATTGATAATAGGTTTTTCTTTGTCATTTTAAACAGATTAAAGTCAAAATCGGCTTCTTCGATTCATATCGTATCTCAAACCGCATCAAAACTGCAAATATCAGTTTAAACTATCATTTTTTGATACAAACAGTTATATATTCATGTCAATATCTTTCAAATTCTAGTCAAAATCGGCGTCTTTGGGCATTTTAATAACGAAAACCCTAATAAACTATTAGATTTCGACGTAAGGCAACCTTTCTGAGTCAAATAGTTGCCGATTTCAATAAAATCTTAGTCAGAATCTGCTTTTTCGCCTCTTATTGTACCCAAATCTACCTTAGAAATGCAGATATATACTTAAAACACCTTCTTTTGGGACAAATAATTGGTTTTCGCCCTTGATTTACGGAAGATTATAGCCAAAACATGCATTTTCATAACTTAGCGAACTGAAATCTACATTAAAACTGCAGATAACTACTTAAAAATTCACTTCCTTGAATTGATAATAGGTTTTTCTTTGTCATTTTAAACAGATTCCAGTCAAAATCGGCTTCTTCGATTCATATCGTATCTAAAACCGCATCAAAACTGCAAATATCAGTTTAAACTGTCATTTTTTGATACAAACAGTTATATATTCATGTCAATATCTTTCAAATTCTAGTCAAAATCGGCGTCTTTGGGCATTTTAGTAACGAAAACCTTAATAAACTATTAGATTTCGACGCAAGGCAACCTTTCTGAGTCAAATAGTTGCCGATTTCGATAATATCTTAGTCAGAATCTGCTTTTTCGCCTCTTATTGTACCGAAATCTACCTTAGAAATGCAGATATATACTTAAAACACCTTCTTTTGGGACAAATAATTGGTTTTCGCCCTTGATTTACGGAAGATTATAGCCAAAACATGCATTTTCATAACTTAGCGAACTGAAATCTACATTAAAACTGCAGATAACTACTTAAAAATTCACTTCCTTGAATTGATAATAGGTTTTTCTTTGTCATTTTAAACAGATTCCAGTCAAAATCGGCTTCTTCGATTCATATCGTATCTAAAACCGTATCAAAACTGCAAATATCAGTTTAAACTATCATTTTTTGATACAAACAGTTATATATTCATGTCAATATCTTTCAAATTCTAGTCAAAATCGGCGTCTTTGGGCATTTTAGTAACGAAAACCTTAATAAACTATTAGATTTCGACGTAAGGCAACCTTTCTGAGTCAAATAGTTGCCGATTTCGATAAAATCTTAGTCAGAATCTGCTATTTCGCCTCTTATTGCACCCAAATCTACCTTAGAAATGCAGATATATACTTAAAACAGCTTCTTTTGGGACAAATAATTGGTTTTCGCCCTTGATTTACGGAAGATTATAGCCAAAACATGCATTTTCATAACTTAGCGAACTGAAATCTACATTAAAACTGCAGATAACTACTTAAAAATTCACTTCCTTGAATTGATAATAGGTTTTTCTTTGTCATTTTAAACAAATTCCAGTCAAAATCGGCTTCTTCGATTCATATCGTATCTAAAACCGCATCAAAACTGCAAATATCAGTTTAAACTATCATTTTTTGATACAAACAGTTATATATTCATGTCAATATCTTTCAAATTCTAGTCAAAATCGGCGTCTTTGGGCATTTTAGTAACGAAAACCTTAATAAACTATTAGATTTCGACGTAAGGCAACCTTTCTGAGTCAAATAGTTGCCGATTTCGACAAAATCTTAGTCAGAATCTGCTTTTTCGCCTCTTATTGTACCCAAATCTACCTTAGAAATGCAGATATATACTTAAAACACCTTCTTTTGGGACAAATAATTGGTTTTCGAACTTGATTTACGGAAGATGATAGCCAAAACATGCATTTTCATAACTTAGCGAACTGAAATCTACATTAAAACTGCAGATAGCTACTTAAAAATTCACTTCCTTGAATTGATAATAGGTTTTTCTTTGTCATTTTAAACAGATTCCAGTCAAAATCGGCTTCTTCGATTCATATCGTATCTAAAACCGCATCAAAACTGCAAATATCAGTTTAAACTATCATTTTTTGATACAAACAGTTATATATTCATGTCAATATCTTTCAAATTCTAGTCAAAATCGGCGTCTTTGGGCATTTTAGTAACGAAAACCTTAATAAACTATTAGATTTCGACGTAAGGCAACCTTTCTGAGTCAAATAGTTGCCGATTTCGACAAAATCTTAGTCAGAATCTGCTTTTTCGCCTCTTATTGTACCCAAATCTACCTTAGAAATGCAGATATATACTTAAAACACCTTCTTTTGGGACAAATAATTGGTTTTCGAACTTGATTTACGGAAGATGATAGCCAAAACATGCATTTTCATAACTTAGCGAACTGAAATCTACATTAAAACTGCAGATAGCTACTTAAAAATTCACTTCCTTGAATTGATAATAGGTTTTTCTTTGTCATTTTAAACAGATTCCAGTCAAAACCGGCTTCTTCGATTCATATCGTATCTAAAACCGCATCAAAACTGCAAATATCAGTTTAAACTATAATTTTTTGATACAAACAGTTATATATTCATGTCAATATCTTTGGGCATTTTAGTAACGAAAACCTTAATAAACTATTAGATTTCGACGTAAGGCAACCTTTCTGAGTCAAATAGTTGCCGATTTCGATAAAATCTTAGTCAGAATCTGCTTTTTCACCTCTTATTGTACCCAAATCTACCTTAGAAATGCAGATATATACTTAAAACACCTTCTTTTGGGACAAATAATTGGTTTTCGAACTTGATTTACGGAAGATGATAGCCAAAACATGCATTTTCATAACTTAGCGAACTGAAATCTACATTAAAACTGCAGATAGCTACTTAAAAATTCACTTCCTTGAATTGATAATAGGTTTTTCTTTGTCATTTTAAACAGATTCCAGTCAAAATCGGCTTCTTCGATTCATATCGTATCTAAAACCGCATCAAAACTGCAAATATCAGTTTAAACTATCATTTTTTGATACAAACAGTTATATATTCATGTCAATATCTTTCAAATTCTAGTCAAAATCGGCGTCTTTGGGCATTTTAGTAACGAAAACCTTAATAAACTATTAGATTTCGACGTAAGGCAACCTTTCTGAGTCAAATAGTTGCCGATTTCGACAAAATCTTAGTCAGAATCTGCTTTTTCGCCTCTTATTGTACCCAAATCTACCTTAGAAATGCAGATATATACTTAAAACACCTTCTTTTGGGACAAATAATTGGTTTTCGCCCTTGATTTACGGAAGATTATAGCCAAAACATGCATTTTCATAACTTAGCGAACTGAAATCTACATTAAAACTGCAGATAACATAATGATAATGATAATAGGTTTTTCTTTGTCATTTTAAACAGATTCCAGTCAAAATCGGCTTCTTCGATTCATATCGTATCTAAAACCGCATCAAAACTGCAAATATCAGTTTAAACTATCATTTTTTGATACAAACAGTTATATATTCATGTCAATATCTTTCAAATTCTAGTCAAAATCGGCGTCTTTGGGCATTTTAGTAACGAAAACCTTAATAAAATATTAGATTTCGATGTAAGGCAACCTTTCTGAGTCAAATAGTTGCCGATTTCGATAAAATCTTAGTCAGAATCTGCTTTTTAGCCTCTTATTGTACCCAAATCTACCTTAGAAATGCAGATATATACTTAAAACACCTTCTTTTGGGACAAATAATTGGTTTTCGCCCTTGATTTACGGAAGATTATAGCCAAAACATGCATTTTCATAACTTAGCGAACTGAAATCTACATTAAAACTGCAGATAACTATTTAAAAATTCACTTCCTTGAATTGATAATAGGTTTTTCTTTGTCATTTTAAACAGATTAAAGTCAAAATCGGCTTCTTCGATTCATATCGTATCTCAAACCGCATCAAAACTGCAAATATCAGTTTAAACTATCATTTTTTGATACAAACAGTTATATATTCATGTCAATATCTTTCAAATTCTAGTCAAAATCGGCGTCTTTGGGCATTTTAATAACGAAAACCCTAATAAACTATTAGATTTCGACGTAAGGCAACCTTTCTGAGTCAAATAGTTGCCGATTTCAATAAAATCTTAGTCAGAATCTGCTTTTTCGCCTCTTATTGTACCCAAATCTACCTTAGAAATGCAGATATATACTTAAAACACCTTCTTTTGGGACAAATAATTGGTTTTCGCCCTTGATTTACGGAAGATTATAGCCAAAACATGCATTTTCATAACTTAGCGAACTGAAATCTACATTAAAACTGCAGATAACTACTTAAAAATTCACTTCCTTGAATTGATAATAGGTTTTTCTTTGTCATTTTAAACAGATTCCAGTCAAAATCGGCTTCTTCGATTCATATCGTATCTAAAACCGCATCAAAACTGCAAATATCAGTTTAAACTGTCATTTTTTGATACAAACAGTTATATATTCATGTCAATATCTTTCAAATTCTAGTCAAAATCGGCGTCTTTGGGCATTTTAGTAACGAAAACCTTAATAAACTATTAGATTTCGACGCAAGGCAACCTTTCTGAGTCAAATAGTTGCCGATTTCGATAATATCTTAGTCAGAATCTGCTTTTTCGCCTCTTATTGTACCGAAATCTACCTTAGAAATGCAGATATATACTTAAAACACCTTCTTTTGGGACAAATAATTGGTTTTCGCCCTTGATTTACGGAAGATTATAGCCAAAACATGCATTTTCATAACTTAGCGAACTGAAATCTACATTAAAACTGCAGATAACTACTTAAAAATTCACTTCCTTGAATTGATAATAGGTTTTTCTTTGTCATTTTAAACAGATTCCAGTCAAAATCGGCTTCTTCGATTCATATCGTATCTAAAACCGTATCAAAACTGCAAATATCAGTTTAAACTATCATTTTTTGATACAAACAGTTATATATTCATGTCAATATCTTTCAAATTCTAGTCAAAATCGGCGTCTTTGGGCATTTTAGTAACGAAAACCTTAATAAACTATTAGATTTCGACGTAAGGCAACCTTTCTGAGTCAAATAGTTGCCGATTTCGATAAAATCTTAGTCAGAATCTGCTATTTCGCCTCTTATTGCACCCAAATCTACCTTAGAAATGCAGATATATACTTAAAACACCTTCTTTTGGGACAAATAATTGGTTTTCGCCCTTGATTTACGGAAGATTATAGCCAAAACATGCATTTTCATAACTTAGCGAACTGAAATCTACATTAAAACTGCAGATAACTACTTAAAAATTCACTTCCTTGAATTGATAATAGGTTTTTCTTTGTCATTTTAAACAAATTCCAGTCAAAATCGGCTTCTTCGATTCATATCGTATCTAAAACCGCATCAAAACTGCAAATATCAGTTTAAACTATCATTTTTTGATACAAACAGTTATATATTCATGTCAATATCTTTCAAATTCTAGTCAAAATCGGCGTCTTTGGGCATTTTAGTAACGAAAACCTTAATAAACTATTAGATTTCGACGTAAGGCAACCTTTCTGAGTCAAATAGTTGCCGATTTCGATAAAATCTTAGTCAGAATCTGCTTTTTCGCCTCTCATTGTACCCAAATCTACCTTAGCAATGCAGATATATACTACTTAAAACACCTTTTTTGGGACAAATAATTGGTTTTCGCCCTTGATTTACGGAAGATTATAGCCAAAACATGCATTTTCACAACTTAGCGAACTGAAATCTACATTAAAACTGCAGATAACTACTTAAAAATTCACTTCCTTGAATTGATAATAGGTTTTTCTTTGTCATTTTAAACAGATTCCAGTCAAAATCGGCTTCTTCGATTCATATCGTATCTAAAACCGCATCAAAACTGCAAATATCAGTTTAAACTATCATTTTTTGATACAAACAGTTATATATTCATGTCAATATCTCTCAAATTCTAGTCAAAATCGGCGTCTTTGGGCATTTTAGTAACGAAAACCTTAATAAACTATTAGATTTCGACGTAAGGCAACCTTTCTGAGCCAAATAGTTGCCGATTTCGATAAAATCTTAGTCAGAATCTGTTTTTTCGCCTCTTATTGTACCCAAATCTACCTTAGAAATGCAGATATATACTTAAAACACCTTCTTTTGGGACAAATAATTGCTTTTCGCCCTTGATTTACGGAAGATTATAGCCAAAACATTCATTTTCATAACTTAGCGAACTGAAATCTACATTAAAACTGCAGATAGCTACTTAAAAATTTACTTCCTTGAATTGATAATAGGTTTTTCTTTGTCATTTTAAACAGATTCCAGTCAAAATCGGCTTCTTCGATTCATATCGTATCTAAAACCGCATCAAAGCTGCAAATATCAGTTTAAACTATCATTTTTTGATACAAACAGTTATATATTCATGTCAATATCTTTCTTAGTAACGAAAACCTTAATAAACTATTAGATTTCGACGTAAGGCAACCTTTCTGAGTCAAATAGTTGACGATTTCGACAAAATCTTAGTCAGAATCTGCTTTTTCGCCTCTTATTGTACCCAAATCTACCTTAGAAATGCAGATATATATTTAAAACACCTTCTTTTGGGACAAATAATTGCTTTTCGCCCTTGATTTACGGAAGATTATAGCCAAAACATGCATTTTCATAACTTAGCGAACTGAAATCTACATTAAAACTGCAGATAACTACTTAAAAATTCACTTCCTTGAATTGATAATAGGTTTTTCTTTGTCATTTTAAACAGATTCCAGTCAAAATCGGCTTCTTCGATTCATATCGTATCTAAAACCGCATCAAAACTGCAAATATCAGTTTAAACTATAATTTTTTGATACAAACAGTTATATGTTCATGTCAATATCTTTGGGCATTTTAGTAACGAAAACCTTAATAAACTATTAGATTTCGACGTAAGGCAACCTTTCTGAGTCAAATAGTTGCCGATTTCGATAAAATCTTAGTCAGAATCTGCTTTTTCACCTCTTATTGTACCCAAATCTACCTTAGAAATGCAGATATATACTTAAAACACCTTTTTTGGGACAAATAATTGGTTTTCGCCCTTGATTTACGGAAGATTATAGCCAAAACATGCATTTTCATAACTTAGCGAACTGAAATCTACATTAAAACTGCAGATAGCTACTTAAAAATTCACTTCCTTGAATTAATAATAGGTTTTTCTTTGTCATTTTAAACAGATTCCAGTCAAAATCGGCTTCTTCGATTCATATCGTATCTAAAACCGCATCAAAACTGCAAATATCAGTTTAAACTATCATTTTTTGATACAAACAGTTATATATTCATGTCAATATCTTTCAAATTCTAGTCAAAATCGGCGTCTTTGGGCATTTTAGTAACGAAAACCTTAATAAACTATTAGATTTCGACGTAAGGCAACCTTTCTGAGTCAAATAGTTGCCGATTTCGACAAAATCTTAGTCAGAATCTGCTTTTTCGCCTCTTATTGTACATAAATCTACCTTAGAAATGCAGATATATACTTAAAACACCTTCTTTTGGGACAAATAATTGCTTTTCGCCCTTGATTTACGGAAGATTATAGCCAAAACATGCATTTTCATAACTTAGCGAACTGAAATCTACATTAAAACTGCAGATAACTACTTAAAAATTCACTTCCTTGAATTGATAATAGGTTTTTCTTTGTCATTTTAAACAGATTCCAGTCAAAATCGGCTTCTTCGATTCATATCGTATCTAAAACCGCATCAAAACTGCAAATATCATTTTAAACTATCATTTTTTGATACAAACAGTTATATATTCATGTCAATATCTTTCAAATTCTAGTCAAAATCGGCGTCTTTGGGCATTTTAGTAACGAAAACCTTAATAAACTATTAGATTTCGACGTAAGATAACCTTTCTGAGTCAAATAGTTGCCGATTTCGATAAAATCTTAGTCAGAATCTGCTTTTTCGCCCCTTATTGTACCCAAATCTACCTTAGAAATGCAGATATATACTTAAAACACCTTCTTTTGGGACAAATAATTGGTTTTCGCCCTTGATTTACGGAAGATTATATCCAAAACATGCATTTTCATAACTTAGCGAACTGAAATCTACATTAAAACTGCAGATAACATAATGATAATGATAATAGGTTTTTCTTTGTCATTTTAAACAGATTCCAGTCAAAATCGGCTTCTTCGATTCATATCGTATCTAAAACCGCATCAAAACTGCAAATATCAGTTTAAACTATCATTTTTTGATACAAACAGTTATATATTCATGTCAATATCTTTCAAATTCTAGTCAAAATCGGCGTCTTTGGGCATTTTAGTAACGAAAACCTTCATAAACTATTATATTTCGATGTAAGGCAACCTTTCTGAGTCAAATAGTTGCCGATTTCGATAAAATCTTAGTCAGAATCTGCTTTTTAGCCTCTTATTGTACCCAAATCTACCTTAGAAATGCAGATATATACTTAAAACACCTTCTTTTGGGACAAATAATTGGTTTTCGCCCTTGATTTACGGAAGATTATAGCCAAAACATGCATTTTCATAACTTAGCGAACTGAAATCTACATTAAAACTGCAGATAACTATTTAAAAATTCACTTCCTTGAATTGATAATAGGTTTTTCTTTGTCATTTTAAACAGATTCCAGTCAAAATCGGCTTCTTCGATTCATATTGTATCTCAAACCGCATCAAAACTGCAAATATCAGTTTAAACTATCATTTTTTGATACAAACAGTTATATATTCATGTCAATATCTTTCAAATTCTAGTCAAAATCGGCGTCTTTGGGCATTTTAATAACGAAAACCCTAATAAACTATTAGATTTCGACGTAAGGCAACCTTTCTGAGTCAAATAGTTGCCGATTTCAATAAAATCTTAGTCAGAATCTGCTTTTTCGCCTCTTATTGTACCCAAACCTACCTTAGAAATGCAGATATATACTTAAAACACCTTCTTTTGGGACAAATAATTGGTTTTCGCCCTTGATTTACGGAAGATTATAGCCAAAACATGCATTTTCATAACTTAGCGAACTGAAATCTACATTAAAACTGCAGACAACTACTTAAAAATTCACTTCCTTGAATTGATAATAGGTTTTTCTTTGTCATTTTAAACAGATTCCAGTCAAAATCGGCTTCTTCGATTCATATCGTATCTAAAACCGCATCAAAACTGCAAATATCAGTTTAAACTATCATTTTTTGATACAAACAGTTATATATTCATGTTAATATCTTTCAAATTCTAGTCAAAATCGGCGTCTTTGGGCATTTTAGTAACGAAAACCTTAATAAACTATTAGATTTCGACGCAAGGCAACCTTTCTGAGTCAAATAGTTGCCGATTTCGATAATATCTTAGTCAGAATCTGCTTTTTCGCCTCTTATTGTACCCAAATCTACCTTAGAAATGCAGATATATACTTAAAACACCTTCTTTTGGGACAAATAATTGGTTTTCGCCCTTGATTTACGGAAGATTATAGCCAAAACATGCATTTTCATAACTTAGCGAACTGAAATCTACATTAAAACTGCAGATAACTACTTAAAAATTCACTTCCTTGAATTGATAATAGGTTTTTCTTTGTCATTTTAAACAGATTCCAGTCAAAATCGGCTTCTTCGATTCATATCGTATCTAAAACCGTATCAAAACTGCCAATATCAGTTTAAACTATCATTTTTTGATACAAACAGTTATATATTCATGTCAATATCTTTCAAATTCTAGTCAAAATCGGCGTCTTTGGGCATTTTAGTTACGAAAACCTTAATAAACTATTAGATTTCGACGTAAGGCAACCTTTCTGAGTCAAATAGTTGCCGATTTCGATAAAATCTTAGTCAGAATCTGCTTTTTCGCCTCTTATTGTACCCAAATCTACCTTAGAAATGCAGATATATACTTAAAACACCTTCTTTTGGGACAAATAATTGGTTTTCGCCCTTGATTTACGGAAGATTATAGCCAAAACATGCATTTTCATAACTTAGCGAACTGAAATCTACATTAAAACTGCAGATAACTACTTAAAAATTCACTTCTTTGAATTGATAATAGGTTTTTCTTTGTCATTTTAAACAGACTCCAGTCAAAATCGGCTTCTTCGATTCATATCGTATCTAAAACCGCATCAAAACTGCAAATATCAGTTTAAACTATCATTTTTTGATACAAACAGTTATATATTCATGTCAATATCTTTCAAATTCTAGTCAAAATCGGCGTCTTTGGGCATTTTAGTAACGAAAACCTTAATAAACTATTAGATTTCGACGTAAGGCAACCTTTCTGAGTCAAATAGTTGCCGATTTCGATAAAATCTTAGTCAGAATCTGCTTTTTCGCCTCTTATTGTACCCAAATCTACCTTAGAAATGCAGATATATACTTAAAACACCTTCTTTTGGGACAAATAATTGGTTTTCGCCCTTGATTTACGGAAGATTATAGCCAAAACATGCATTTTCATAACTTAGCGAACTGAAATCTACATTAAAACTGCAGATAACTACTTAAAAATTCACTTATTTGAATTGATAATAGGTTTTTCTTTGTCATTTTAAACAGATTCCATTCAAAATCGGCTTCTTCGATTCATATCGTATCTAAAACCGCATCAAAACTGCAAATATCAGTTTAAACTATCATTTTTTGATACAAACAGTTATATATTCATGTCAATATCTTTCAAATTCTAGTCAAAATCGGCGTCTTTGGGCATTTTAGTAACGAAAACCTTAATAAACTATTAGATTTCGACGTAAGGCAACCTTTCTGAGTCAAATAGTTGCCGATTTCGATAAAATCTTAGTCAGAATCTGCTTTTTCGCCTCTCATTGTACCCAAATCTACCTTAGCAATGCAGATATATACTTAAAACACCTTCTTTTGGGACAAATAATTGGTTTTCGCCCTTGATTTACGGAAGATTATAGCCAAAACATGCATTTTCATAACTTAGCGAACTGAAATCTACATTAAAACTGCAGATAACTACTTAAAAATTCACTTCCTTGAATTGATAATAGGTTTTTCTTTGTCATTTTAAACAGATTCCAGTCAAAATCGGCTTCTTCGATTCATATCGTATCTAAAACCGCATCACAACTGCAAATATCAGTTTAAACTATCATTTTTTGATACAAACAGTTATATATTCATGTCAATATCTTTCAAATTCTAGTCAAAATCGGCGTCTTTGGGCATTTTAGTAACGAAAACCTTAATAAACTATTAGATTTCGACGTAAGGCAACCTTTCTGAGTCAAATAGTTGCCGATTTTGATAAAATCTTAGTCAGAATCTGCTATTTCGCCTCTTATTGCACCCAAATCTACCTTAGAAATGCAGATATATACTTAAAACACCTTCTTTTGGGACAAATAATTGGTTTTCGCCCTTGATTTACGGAAGATTATAGCCAAAACATGCATTTTCATAACTTAGCGAACTGAAATCTACATTAAAACTGCAGCTAACTACTTAAAAATTCACTTCCTTGAATTGATAATAGGTTTTTCTTTGTCATTTTAAACAGATTCCAGTCAAAATCGGCTTCTTCGATTCATATCGTATCTAAAACCGCATCAAAACTGCAAATATCAGTTTAAACTATCATTTTTTGATACAAACAGTTATATATTCATGTTAATATCTTTCAAATTCTAGTCAAAATCGGCGTCTTTGGGCATTTTAGTAACGAAAACCTTAATAAACTATTAGATTTCGACGCAAGGCAACCTTTCTGAGTCAAATAGTTGCCGATTTCGATAATATCTTAGTCAGAATCTGCTTTTTCGCCTCTTATTGTACCCAAATCTACCTTAGAAATGCAGATATATACTTAAAACACCTTCTTTTGGGACAAATAATTGGTTTTCGCCATTGATTTACGGAAGATTATAGCCAAAACATGCATTTTCATAACTTAGCGAACTGAAATCTACATTAAAACTGCAGATAACTACTTAAAAATTCACTTCCTTGAATTGATAATAGGTTTTTCTTTGTCATTTTAAACAGATTCCAGTCAAAATCGGCTTCTTCGATTCATATCGTATCTAAAACCGTATCAAAACTGCCAATATCAGTTTAAACTATCATTTTTTGATACAAACAGTTATATATTCATGTCAATATCTTTCAAATTCTAGTCAAAATCGGCGTCTTTGGGCATTTTAGTTACGAAAACCTTAATAAACTATTAGATTTCGACGTAAGGCAACCTTTCTGAGTCAAATAGTTGCCGATTTCGATAAAATCTTAGTCAGAATCTGCTTTTTAGCCTCTTATTGTACCCAAATCTACCTTAGAAATGCAGATATATACTTAAAACACCTTCTTTTGGGACAAATAATTGGTTTTCGCCCTTGATTTACGGAAGATTATAGCCAAAACATGCATTTTCATAACTTAGCGAACTGAAATCTACATTAAAACTGCAGATAACTATTTAAAAATTCACTTCCTTGAATTGATAATAGGTTTTTCTTTGTCATTTTAAACAGATTCCAGTCAAAATCGGCTTCTTCGATTCATATTGTATCTCAAACCGCATCAAAACTGCAAATATCAGTTTAAACTATCATTTTTTGATACAAACAGTTATATATTCATGTCAATATCTTTCAAATTCTAGTCAAAATCGGCGTCTTTGGGCATTTTAATAACGAAAACCCTAATAAACTATTAGATTTCGACGTAAGGCAACCTTTCTGAGTCAAATAGTTGCCGATTTCAATAAAATCTTAGTCAGAATCTGCTTTTTCGCCTCTTATTGTACCCAAACCTACCTTAGAAATGCAGATATATACTTAAAACACCTTCTTTTGGGACAAATAATTGGTTTTCGCCCTTGATTTACGGAAGATTATAGCCAAAACATGCATTTTCATAACTTAGCGAACTGAAATCTACATTAAAACTGCAGACAACTACTTAAAAATTCACTTCCTTGAATTGATAATAGGTTTTTCTTTGTCATTTTAAACAGATTCCAGTCAAAATCGGCTTCTTCGATTCATATCGTATCTAAAACCGCATCAAAACTGCAAATATCAGTTTAAACTATCATTTTTTGATACAAACAGTTATATATTCATGTTAATATCTTTCAAATTCTAGTCAAAATCGGCGTCTTTGGGCATTTTAGTAACGAAAACCTTAATAAACTATTAGATTTCGACGCAAGGCAACCTTTCTGAGTCAAATAGTTGCCGATTTCGATAATATCTTAGTCAGAATCTGCTTTTTCGCCTCTTATTGTACCCAAATCTACCTTAGAAATGCAGATATATACTTAAAACACCTTCTTTTGGGACAAATAATTGGTTTTCGCCCTTGATTTACGGAAGATTATAGCCAAAACATGCATTTTCATAACTTAGCGAACTGAAATCTACATTAAAACTGCAGATAACTACTTAAAAATTCACTTCCTTGAATTGATAATAGGTTTTTCTTTGTCATTTTAAACAGATTCCAGTCAAAATCGGCTTCTTCGATTCATATCGTATCTAAAACCGTATCAAAACTGCCAATATCAGTTTAAACTATCATTTTTTGATACAAACAGTTATATATTCATGTCAATATCTTTCAAATTCTAGTCAAAATCGGCGTCTTTGGGCATTTTAGTTACGAAAACCTTAATAAACTATTAGATTTCGACGTAAGGCAACCTTTCTGAGTCAAATAGTTGCCGATTTCGATAAAATCTTAGTCAGAATCTGCTTTTTCGCCTCTTATTGTACCCAAATCTACCTTAGAAATGCAGATATATACTTAAAACACCTTCTTTTGGGACAAATAATTGGTTTTCGCCCTTGATTTACGGAAGATTATAGCCAAAACATGCATTTTCATAACTTAGCGAACTGAAATCTACATTAAAACTGCAGATAACTACTTAAAAATTCACTTCCTTGAATTGATAATAGGTTTTTCTTTGTCATTTTAAACAGACTCCAGTCAAAATCGGCTTCTTCGATTCATATCGTATCTAAAACCGCATCAAAACTGCAAATATCAGTTTAAACTATCATTTTTTGATACAAACAGTTATATATTCATGTCAATATCTTTCAAATTCTAGTCAAAATCGGCGTCTTTGAGCATTTTAGTAACGAAAACCTTAATAAACTATTAGATTTCGACGTAAGGCAACCTTTCTGAGTCAAATAGTTGCCGATTTCGATAAAATCTTAGTCAGAATCTGCTTTTTCGCCTCTTATTGTACCCAAATCTACCTTAGAAATGCAGATATATACTTAAAACACCTTCTTTTGGGACAAATAATTGGTTTTCGCCCTTGATTTACGGAAGATTATAGCCAAAACATGCATTTTCATAACTTAGCGAACTGAAATCTACATTAAAACTGCAGATAACTACTTAAAAATTCACTTATTTGAATTGATAATAGGTTTTTCTTTGTCATTTTAAACAGATTCCAGTCAAAATCGGCTTCTTCGATTCATATCGTATCTAAAACCGCATCAAAACTGCAAATATCAGTTTAAACTATCATTTTTTGATACAAACAGTTATATATTCATGTCAATATCTTTCAAATTCTAGTCAAAATCGGCGTCTTTGGGCATTTTAGTAACGAAAACCTTAATAAACTATTAGATTTCGACGTAAGGCAACCTTTCTGAGTCAAATAGTTGCCGATTTCGATAAAATCTTAGTCAGAATCTGCTTTTTCGCCTCTCATTGTACCCAAATCTACCTTAGCAATGCAGATATATACTTAAAACACCTTCTTTTGGGACAAATAATTGGTTTTCGCCCTTGATTTACGGAAGATTATAGCCAAAACATGCATTTTCATAACTTAGCGAACTGAAATCTACATTAAAACTGCAGATAACTACTTAAAAATTCACTTCCTTGAATTGATAATAGGTTTTTCTTTGTCATTTTAAACAGATTCCAGTCAAAATCGGCTTCTTCGATTCATATCGTATCTAAAACCGCATCAAAACTGCAAATATCAGTTTAAACTATCATTTTTTGATACAAACAGTTATATATTCATGTCAATATCTTTCAAATTCTAGTCAAAATCGGCGTCTTTGGGCATTTTAGTAACGAAAACCTTAATAAACTATTAGATTTCGACGTAAGGCAACCTTTCTGAGTCAAATAGTTGCCGATTTTGATAAAATCTTAGTCAGAATCTGCTATTTCGCCTCTTATTGCACCCAAATCTACCTTAGAAATGCAGATATATACTTAAAACACCTTCTTTTGGGACAAATAATTGGTTTTCGCCCTTGATTTACGGAAGATTATAGCCAAAACATGCATTTTCATAACTTAGCGAACTGAAATCTACATTAAAACTGCAGCTAACTACTTAAAAATTCACTTCCTTGAATTGATAATAGGTTTTTCTTTGTCATTTTAAACAGATTCCAGTCAAAATCGGCTTCTTCGATTCATATCGTATCTAAAACCGCATCAAAACTGCAAATATCAGTTTAAACTATCATTTTTTGATACAAACAGTTATATATTCATGTCAATATCTTTCAAATTCTAGTCAAAATCGGCGTCTTTGGGCATTTTAGTAACGAAAACCTTAATAAACTATTAGATTTCGACGTAAGGCAACCTTTCTGAGTCAAATAGTTGCCGATTTCGATAAAATCTTAGTCAGAATCTGCTTTTTCGCCTCTCATTGTACCCAAATCTACCTTAGCAATGCAGATATATACTTAAAACACCTTCTTTTGGGACAAATAATTGGTTTTCGCCCTTGATTTACGGAAGATTATAGCCAAAACATGCATTTTCATAACTTAGCGAACTGAAATCTACATTAAAACTGCAGCTAACTACTTAAAAATTCACTTCCTTGAATTGATAATAGGTTTTTCTTTGTCATTTTAAACAGATTCCAGTCAAAATCGGCTTCTTCGATTCATATCGTATCTAAAACCGCATCAAAACTGCAAATATCAGTTTAAACTATCATTTTTTGATACAAACAGTTATATATTCATGTCAATATCTTTCAAATTCTAGTCAAAATCGGCGTCTTTGGGCATTTTAGTAACGAAAACCTTAATAAACTATTAGATTTCGACGCAAGGCAACCTTTCTGAGTCAAATAGTTGCCGATTTCGATAAAATCTTAGTCAGAATCTGCTTTTTCGCCTCTTATTGTACCCAAATCTACCTTAGAAATGCAGATATATACTTAAAACACCTTCTTTTGGGACAAATAATTGGTTTTCGCCCTTGATTTACGGAAGATTATAGCCAAAACATGCATTTTCATAACTTAGCGAACTGAAATCTACATTAAAACTGCAGATAACTACTTAAAAATTCACTTCCTTGAATTGATAATAGGTTTTTCTTTGTCATTTTAAACAGATTCCAGTCAAAATCGGCTTCTTCGATTCATATCGTATCTAAAACCGCATCAAAACTGCAAATATCAGTTTAAACTATCATTTTTTGATACAAACAGTTATATATTCATGTCAATATCTTTCAAATTCTAGTCAAAATCGGCGTCTTTGGGCATTTTAGTTACGAAAACCTTAATAAACTATTAGATTTCGACGTAAGGCAACCTTTCTGAGTCAAATAGTTGCCGATTTCGATAAAATCTTAGTCAGAATCTGCTATTTCGCCTCTTATTGCACCCAAATCTACCTTAGAAATGCAGATATATACTTAAAACACCTTCTTTTGGGACAAATAATTGGTTTTCGCCCTTGATTTACGGAAGATTATAGCCAAAACATGCATTTTCATAACTTAGCGAACTGAAATCTACATTAAAACTGCAGATAACTACTTAAAAATTCACTTCCTTGAATTGATAATAGGTTTTTCTTTGTCATTTTAAACAGATTCCAGTCAAAATCGGCTTCTTCGATTCATATCGTATCTAAAACCGCATCAAAACTGCAAATATCAGTTTAAACTATCATTTTTTGATACAAACAGTTATATATTCATCTCAATATCTTTCAAATTCTAGTCAAAATCGGCGTCTTTGGGCATTTTAATAACGAAAACCTTAATAAACTATTAGATTTCGACGTAAGGCAACCTTTCTGAGTCAAATAGTTGCCGATTTCGATAAAATCTTAGTCAGAATCTGCTTTTTCGCCTCTTATTGTACCCAAATCTACCTTAGAAATGCAGATATATACTTAAAACACCTTTTTTGGGACAAATAATTGGTTTTCGCCCTTGATTTACGGAAGATTATAGCCAAAACATGCATTTTCATAACTTAGCGAACTGAAATCTACATTAAAACTGCAGATAGCTACTTAAAAATTCACTTCCTTGAATTGATAATAGGTTTTTCTTTGTCATTTTAAACAGATTCCAGTCAAAATCGGCTTCTTCGATTCATATCGTATCTAAAACCGCATCAAAACTGCAAATATCAGTTTAAACTATCATTTTTTGATACAAACAGTTATATATTCATGTCAATATCTCTCAAATTCTAGTCAAAATCGGCGTCTTTGGGCATTTTAGTAACGAAAACCTTAATAAACTATTAGATTTCGACGTAAGGCAACCTTTCTGAGTCAAATAGTTGCCGATTTCGATAAAATCTTAGTCAGAATCTGCTATTTCGCCTCTTATTGCACCCAAATCTACCATAGAAATGCAGATATATACTTAAAACACCTTCTTTTGGGACAAATAATTGGTTTTCGCCCTTGATTTACGGAAGATTATAGCCAAAACATGCATTTTCATAACTTAGCGAACTGAAATCTACATTAAAACTGCAGATAACTACTTAAAAATTCACTTCCTTGAATTGATAATAGGTTTTTCTTTGTCATTTTAAACAGACTCCAGTCAAAATCGGCTTCTTCGATTCATATCGTATCTAAAACCGCATCAAAACTGCAAATATCAGTTTAAACTATCATTTTTTGATACAAACAGTTATATATTCATGTCAATATCTTTCAAATTCTAGTCAAAATCGGCGTCTTTGGGCATTTTAGTAACGAAAACCTTAATAAACTATTAGATTTCGACGTAAGGCAACCTTTCTGAGTCAAATAGTTGCCGATTTCGATAAAATCTTAGTCAGAATCTGCTTTTTCGCCTCTTATTGTACCCAAATCTACCTTAGAAATGCAGATATATACTTAAAACACCTTCTTTTGGGACAAATAATTGGTTTTCGCCCTTGATTTACGGAAGATTATAGCCAAAACATGCATTTTCATAACTTAGCGAACTGAAATCTACATTAAAACTGCAGATAACTACTTAAAAATTCACTTATTTGAATTGATAATAGGTTTTTCTTTGTCATTTTAAACAGATTCCAGTCAAAATCGGCTTCTTCGATTCATATCGTATCTAAAACCGCATCAAAACTGCAAATATCAGTTTAAACTATCATTTTTTGATACAAACAGTTATATATTCATGTCAATATCTTTCAAATTCTAGTCAAAATCGGCGTCTTTGGGCATTTTAGTAACGAAAACCTTAATAAACTATTAGATTTCGACGTAAGGCAACCTTTCTGAGTCAAATAGTTGCCGATTTCGATAAAATCTTAGTCAGAATCTGCTTTTTCGCCTCTCATTGTACCCAAATCTACCTTAGCAATGCAGATATATACTTAAAACACCTTCTTTTGGGACAAATAATTGGTTTTCGCCCTTGATTTACGGAAGATTATAGCCAAAACATGCATTTTCATAACTTAGCGAACTGAAATCTACATTAAAACTGCAGATAACTACTTAAAAATTCACTTCCTTGAATTGATAATAGGTTTTTCTTTGTCATTTTAAACAGATTCCAGTCAAAATCGGCTCCTTCGATTCATATCGTATCTAAAACCGCATCAAAACTGCAAATATCAGTTTAAACTATCATTTTTTGATACAAACAGTTATATATTCATGTCAATATCTTTCAAATTCTAGTCAAAATCGGCGTCTTTGGGCATTTTAGTAACGAAAACCTTAATAAACTATTAGATTTCGACGTAAGCAACCTTTCTGAGTCAAATAGTTGCCGATTTTGATAAAATCTTAGTCAGAATCTGCTATTTCGCCTCTTATTGCACCCAAATCTACCTTAGAAATGCAGATATATACTTAAAACACCTTCTTTTGGGACAAATAATTGGTTTTCGCCCTTGATTTACGGAAGATTATAGCCAAAACATGCATTTTCATAACTTAGCGAACTGAAATCTACATTAAAACTGCAGCTAACTACTTAAAAATTCACTTCCTTGAATTGATAATAGGTTTTCCTTTGTCATTTTAAACAGATTCCAGTCAAAATCGGCTTCTTCGATTCATATCGTATCTAAAACCGCATCAAAACTGCAAATATCAGTTTAAACTATCATTTTTAGATACAAACAGTTATATATTCATGTCAATATCTTTCAAATTCTAGTCAAAATCGGCGTCTTTGGGCATTTTAGTAACGAAAACCTTAATAAACTATTAGATTTCGACGTAAGGCAACCTTTCTGAGTCAAATAGTTGCCGATTTCGATAAAATCTTAGTCAGAATCTGCTTTTTCGCCTCTCATTGTACCCAAATCTACCTTAGCAATGCAGATATATACTTAAAACACCTTCTTTTGGGACAAATAATTGGTTTTCGCCCTTGATTTACGGAAGATTATAGCCAAAACATGCATTTTCATAACTTAGCGAACTGAAATCTACATTAAAACTGCAGATAACTACTTAAAAATTCACTTCCTTGAATTGATAATAGGTTTTTCTTTGTCATTTTAAACAGATTCCAGTCAAAATCGGCTTCTTCGATTCATATCGTATCTAAAACCGCATCAAAACTGCAAATATCAGTTTAAACTATCATTTTTTGATACAAACAGTTATATATTCATGTCAATATCTTTCAAATTCTAGTCAAAATCGGCGTCTTTGGGCATTTTAGTAACGAAAACCTTAATAAACTATTAGATTTCGACGTAAGGCAACCTTTGTGAGTCAAATAGTTGCCGATTTCGATAAAATCTTAGTCAGAATCTGCTTTTTCGCCTCTTATTGTACCCAAATCTACCTTAGAAATGCAGATATATACTTAAAACACCTTCTTTTGGGACAAATAATTGGTTTTCGCCCTTGATTTACGGAAGATTATAGCCAAAACATGCATTTTCATAACTTAGCGAACTGAAATCTACATTAAAACTGCAGATAACTACTTAAAAATTCACTTCCTTGAATTGATAATAGGTTTTTCTTTGTCATTTTAAACAGATTCCAGTCAAAATCGGCTTCTTCGATTCATATCGTATCTAAAACCGCATCAAAACTGCAAATATCAGTTTAAACTATCATTTTTTGATACAAACAGTTATATATTCATGTCAATATCTTTCAAATTCTAGTCAAAATCGGCGTCTTTGGGCATTTTAGTTACGAAAACCTTAATAAACTATTAGATTTCGACGTAAGGCAACCTTTCTGAGTCAAATAGTTGCCGATTTCGATAAAATCTTAGTCAGAATCTGCTATTTCGCATCTTATTGCACCCAAATCTACCTTAGAAATGCAGATATATACTTAAAACACCTTCTTTTGGGACAAATAATTGGTTTTCGCCCTTGATTTACGGAAGATTATAGCCAAAACATGCATTTTCATAACTTAGCGAACTGAAATCTACATTAAAACTGCAGATAACTACTTAAAAATTCACTTCCTTGAATTGATAATAGGTTTTTCTTTGTCATTTTAAACAGATTCCAGTCAAAATCGGCTTCTTCGATTCATATCGTATCTAAAACCGCATCAAAACTGCAAATATCAGTTTAAACTATCATTTTTTGATACAAACAGTTATATATTCATGTCAATATCTTTCAAATTCTAGTCAAAATCGGCGTCTTTGGGCATTTTAGTAACGAAAACCTTAATAAACTATTAGATTTCGACGTAAGGCAACCTTTCTGAGTCAAATAGTTGCCGATTTTGATAAAATCTTAGTCAGAATCTGCTATTTCGCCTCTTATTGCACCCAAATCTACCTTAGAAATGCAGATATATACTTAAAACACCTTCTTTTGGGACAAATAATTGGTTTTCGCCCTTGATTTACGGAAGATTATAGCCAAAACATGCATTTTCATAACTTAGCGAACTGAAATCTACATTAAAACTGCAGCTAACTACTTAAAAATTCACTTCCTTGAATTGATAATAGGTTTTTCTTTGTCATTTTAAACAGATTCCAGTCAAAATCGGCTTCTTCGATTCATATCGTATCTAAAACCGCATCAAAACTGCAAATATCAGTTTAAACTATCATTTTTAGATACAAACAGTTATATATTCATGACAATATCTTTCAAATTCTAGTCAAAATCGGCGTCTTTGGGCATTTTAGTAACGAAAACCTTAATAAACTATTAGATTTCGACGTAAGGCAACATTTCTGAGTCAAATAGTTGCCGATTTCGATAAAATCTTAGTCAGAATCTGCTTTTTCGCCTCTCATTGTACCCAAATCTACCTTAGCAATGCAGATATATACTTAAAACACCTTCTTTTGGGACAAATAATTGGTTTTCGCCCTTGATTTACGGAAGATTATAGCCAAAACATGCATTTTCATAACTTAGCGAACTGAAATCTACATTAAAACTGCAGATAACTACTTAAAAATTCACTTCCTTGAATTGATAATAGGTTTTTCTTTGTCATTTTAAACAGATTCCAGTCAAAATCGGCTTCTTCGATTCATATCGTATCTAAAACCGCATCAAAACTGCAAATATCAGTTTAAACTATCATTTTTTGATACAAACAGTTATATATTCATGTCAATATCTTTCAAATTCTAGTCAAAATCGGCGTCTTTGGGCATTTTAGTAACGAAAACCTTAATAAACTATTAGATTTCGACGTAAGGCAACCTTTCTGAGTCAAATAGTTGCCGATTTCGATAAAATCTTAGTCAGAATCTGCTTTTTCGCCTCTTATTGTACCCAAATCTACCTTAGAAATGCAGATATATACTTAAAACACCTTCTTTTGGGACAAATAATTGGTTTTCGCCCTTGATTTACGGAAGATTATAGCCAAAACATGCATTTTCATAACTTAGCGAACTGAAATCTACATTAAAACTGCAGATAACTACTTAAAAATTCACTTCCTTGAATTGATAATAGGTTTTTCTTTGTCATTTTAAACAGATTCCAGTCAAAATCGGCTTCTTCGATTCATATCGTATCTAAAACCGCATCAAAACTGCAAATATCAGTTTAAACTATCATTTTTTGATACAAACAGTTATATATTCATGTCAATATCTTTCAAATTCTAGTCAAAATCGGCGTCTTTGGGCATTTTAGTTACGAAAACCTTAATAAACTATTAGATTTCGACGTAAGGCAACCTTTCTGAGTCAAATAGTTGCCGATTTCGATAAAATCTTAGTCAGAATCTGCTCTTTCGCCTCTTATTGCACCCAAATCTACCTTAGAAATGCAGATATATACTTAAAACACCTTCTTTTGGGACAAATAATTGGTTTTCGCCCTTGATTTACGGAAGATTATAGCCAAAACATGCATTTTCATAACTTAGCGAACTGAAATCTACATTAAAACTGCAGATAACTACTTAAAAATTCACTTCCTTGAATTGATAATAGGTTTTTCTTTGTCATTTTAAACAGATTCCAGTCAAAATCGGCTTCTTCGATTCATATCGTATCTAAAACCGCATCAAAACTGCAAATATCAGTTTAAACTATCATTTTTTGATACAAACAGTTATATATTCATGTCAATATCTCTCAAATTCTAGTCAAAATCGGCGTCTTTGGGCATTTTAGTAACGAAAACCTTAATAAACTATTAGATTTCGACGTAAGGCAACCTTTCTGAGTCAAATAGTTGCCGATTTCGATAAAATCTTAGTCAGAATCTGCTTTTTCGCCTCTCATTGTACCCAAATCTACCTTAGCAATGCAGATATATACTTAAAACACCTTCTTTTGGGACAAATAATTGGCTTTCGCCCTTGATTTACGGAAGATTATAGCCAAAACATGCATTTTCATAACTTAGCGAACTGAAATCTACATTAAAACTGCAGATAACTACTTAAAAATTCACTTCCTTGAATTGATAATAGGTTTTTCTTTGTCATTTTAAACAGATTCCAGTCAAAATCGGCTTCTTCGATTCATATCGTATCTAAAACCGCATCAAAACTGCAAATATCAGTTTAAACTATCATTTTTTGATACAAACAGTTATATATTCATGTCAATATCTTTCAAATTCTAGTCAAAATCGGCGTCTTTGGGCATTTTAGTAACGAAAACCTTAATAAACTATTAGATTTCGACGTAAGGCAACCTTTCTGAGTCAAATAGTTGCCGATTTCGATAAAATCTTAGTCAGAATCTGCTTTTTCGCCTCTTATTGTACCCAAATCTACCTTAGAAATGCAGATATATTCTTAAAACACCTTCTTTTGGGACAAATAATTGGTTTTCGCCCTTGATTTACGGAAGATTATAGCCAAAACATGCATTTTCATAACTTAGCGAACTGAAATCTACATTAAAACTGCAGATAGCTACTTAAAAATTCACTTCCTTGAATTGATAATAGGTTTTTCTTTGTCATTTTAAACAGATTTCAGTCAAAATCGGCTTCTTCGATTCATATCGTATCTAAAACCGCATCAAAACTGCAAATATCAGTTTAAACTATCATTTTTTGATACAAACAGTTATATATTCATGTCAATATCTTTCAAATTCTAGTCAAAATCGGCGTCTTGGGGCATTTTATTAACGAAAACCTTAATAAACTATTAGATTTCGACGTAAGGCAACCTTTCTGAGTCAAATAGTTGCCGATTTCGATAAAATCTTAGTCAGAATCTGCTTTTTCGCCTCTTATTGTACCCAAATCTATATTAGAAATGCAGATATATACTTAAAACACCTTCTTTTGGGACAAATAATTGGTTTTCGCCCTTGATTTACGGAAGATTATAGCCAAAACATGCATTTTCATAACTTAGCGAACTGAAATCTACATTAAAACTGCAGATAACTACTTAAAAATTCACTTCCTTGAATTGATAATAGGTTTTTCTTTGCCATTTTAAACAGATTCCAGTCAAAATCGGCTTCTTCGATTCATATCGTATCTAAAACCGCATCAAAACTGCAAATATCAGTTTAAACTATCATTTTTTGATACAAACAGTTATATATTCATGTCAATATCTTTCAAATTCTAGTCAAAATCGGCGTCTTTGGGCATTTTAGTTACGAAAACCTTAATAAACTATTAGATTTCGACGTAAGGCAACCTTTCTGAGTCAAATAGTTGCCGATTTCGATAAAATCTTAGTCAGAATCTGCTATTTCGCCTCTTATTGCACCCAAATCTACCTTAGAAATGCAGATATATACTTAAAACACCTTCTTTTGGGACAAATAATTGGTTTTCGCCCTTGATTTACGGAAGATTATAGCCAAAACATGCATTTTCATAACTTAGCGAACTGAAATCTACATTAAAACTGCAGATAACTACTTAAAAATTCACTTCCTTGAATTGATAATAGGTTTTTCTTTGTCATTTTAAACAGATTCCAGTCAAAATCGGCTTCTTCGATTCATATCGTATCTAAAACCGCATCAAAACTGCAAATATCAGTTTAAACTATCATTTTTTGATACAAACAGTTATATATTCATGTCAATATCTTTCAAATTCTAGTCAAAATCGGCGTCTTTGGGCATTTTAGTAACGAAAACCTTAATAAACTATTAGATTTCGACGTAAGGCAACCTTTCTGAGTCAAATAGTTGCCGATTTCGATAAAATCTTAGTCAGAATCTGCTATTTCGCCTCTTATTGCACCCAAATCTACCTTAGAAATGCAGATATATACTTAAAACACCTTCTTTTGGGACAAATAATTGGTTTTCGCCCTTGATTTACGGAAGATTATAGCCAAAACATGCATTTTCATAACTTAGCGAACTGAAATCTACATTAAAACTGCAGATAGCTACTTAAAAATTCACTTCCTTGAATTGATAATAGGTTTTTCTTTGTCATTTTAAACAGATTCCAGTCAAAATCGGCTTCTTCGATTCATATCGTATCTAAAACCGCATCAAAACTGCAAATATCAGTTTAAACTATCATTTTTTGATACAAACAGTTATATATTCATGTCAATATCTCTCAAATTCTAGTCAAAATCGGCGTCTTTGGGCATTTTAGTAACGAAAACCTTAATAAACTATTAGATTTCGACGTAAGGCAACCTTTCTGAGTCAAATAGTTGCCGATTTCGATAAAATCTTAGTCAGAATCTGCTTTTTCGCCTCTTTTTGTACCCAAATCTACCTTAGAAATGCAGATATATACTTGAAACACCTTCTTTTGGGACAAATAATTGGTTTTCGCCCTTGATTTACTGAAGATTATAGCCAAAACATGCATTTTCATAACTTAGCGAACTGAAATCTACATTAAAACTGCAGATAGCTACTTAAAAATTCACTTCCTTGAATTGATAATAGGTTTTTCTTTGTCATTTTAAACAGATTCCAGTCAAAATCGGCTTCTTCGATTCATATCGTATCTAAAACCGCATCAAAACTGCAAATATCAGTTTAAACTATCATTTTTTGATACAAACAGTTATATATTCATGTCAATATCTTTCAAATTCTAGTCAAAATCGGCGTCTTTGGGCATTTTAGTAACGAAAACCTTAATAAACTATTAGATTTCGACGTAAGGCAACCTTTCTGAGTCAAATAGTTGCCGATTTCGATAAAATCTTAGTCAGAATCTGCTTTTTCGCCTCTTATTGTACCCAAATCTACCTTAGAAATGCAGATATATACTTAAAACACCTTCTTTTGGGACAAATAATTGGTTTTCGCCCTTGATTTAAGGAAGATTATAGCCAAAACATGCATTTTCATAACTTAGCGAATTGAAATCTACATTAAAACTGCAGATAACTACTTAAAAATTCACTTCCTTGAATTGATAATAGGTTTTTCTTTGTCATTTTAAACAGATTCCAGTCAAAATCGGCTTCTTCGATTCATATCGTATCTAAAACCGCATCAAAACTGCAAATATCAGTTTAAACTATCATTTTTTGATACAAACAGTTATATATTCATGTCAATATCTTTCAAATTCTAGTCAAAATCGGCGTCTTTGGGCATTTTAGTAACGAAAACCTTAATAAACTATTACATTTCGACGTAAGGCAACCTTTCTGAGTCAAATAGTTGCCGATTTCGATAAAATCTTAGTCAGAATCTGCTTTTTCGCCTCTTATTGTACCCAAATCTACCTTAGAAATGCAGATATATACTTAAAACACCTTCTTTTGGGACAAATAATTGGTTTTCGCCCTTGATTTACGGAAGATTATAGCCAAAACATGCATTTTCATAACTTAGCGAACTGAAATCTACATTAAAACTGCAGATAACTACTTAAAAATTCACTTCCTTGAATTGATAATAGGTTTTTCTTTGTCATTTTAAACAGATTCCAGTCAAAATCGGCTTCTTCGATTCATATCGTATCTTAAACCGAATCAAAACTGCAAATATCAGTTTAAACTATCATTTTTTGATACAAACTGTTATATATTCATGTCAATATCTTTCAAATTCTAGTCAAAATCAGCGTCTTTGGGCATTTTAGTAACGAAAACCTTAATAAACTATTAGATTTCGACGTATGGCAACCTTTTTGAGTCAAATAGTTGCGATTTCGATAAAATCTTAGTCAGAATCTGCTTTTTCGCCTCTTATTGTACCCAAATCTTCCTTAGAAATGCATATATATACTTAAAACATCTTCTTTTGGGACAAATAATTGGTTTTCGCCCTTGATTTACGGAAGATTATAGCCAAAACATGCATTTTCATAACTTAGCGAACTGAAATCTACATTAAAACTGCAGATAACTACTTAAAAATTCACTTTCTTGAATTGATAATAGGTTTTTCTTTCTCATTTTAAACAGATTCCAGTCAAAATCGGCTTCTTCGATTCATATCGTATCTAAAACCGCATCAAAACTGCAAATATCAGTTTAAACTATCATTTTTAGATACAAACAGTTATATATTCATGTCAATATCTTTCAAATTCTAGTCAAAATCGGCGTCTTTGGGCATTTTAGTAACGAAAACCTTAATAAACTATTAGATTTCGACGTAAGGCAACCTTTCTGAGTCAAATAGTTGCCGATTTCGATAAAATCTTAGTCAGAATCTGCTTTTTCGCCTCTTATTGTACCCAAATCTACCTTAGCAATGCAGATATATACTTAAAACACCTTCTTTTGGGACAAATAATTGGTTTTCGCCCTTGATTTACGGAAGATTGTAGCCAAAACATGCATTTTCATAACTTAGCGAACTGAAATCTACATTAAAACTGCAGATAACTACTTAAAAATTCACTTCCTTGAATTGATAATAGGTTTTTCTTTGTCATTTTAAACAGATTCCAGTCAAAATCGGCTTCTTCGATTCATATCGTATCTAAAACCGCATCAAAACTGCAAATATCAGTTTAAACTATCATTTTTTGATACAAACAGTTATATATTCATGTCAATATCTTTCAAATTCTAGTCAAAATCGGCGTCTTTGGGCATTTTAGTAACGAAAACCTTAATAAACTATTACATTTCGACGTAAGGCAACCTTTCTGAGTCAAATAGTTGCCGATTTCGATAAAATCTTAGTCAGAATCTGCTTTTTCGCCTCTTATTGTACCCAAATCTACCTTAGAAATGCAGATATATACTTAAAACACCTTCTTTTGGGACAAATAATTGGTTTTCGCCCTTGATTTACGGAAGATTATAGCCAAAACATGCATTTTCATAACTTAGCGAACTGAAATCTACATTAAAACTGCAGATAACTACTTAAAAATTCACTTCCTTGAATTGATAATAGGTTTTTCTTTGTCATTTTAAACAGATTCCAGTCAAAATCGGCTTCTTCGATTCATATCGTATCTTAAACCGAATCAAAACTGCAAATATCAGTTTAAACTATCATTTTTTGATACAAACTGTTATATATTCATGTCAATATCTTTCAAATTCTAGTCAAAATCAGCGTCTTTGGGCATTTTAGTAACGAAAACCTTAATAAACTATTAGATTTCGACGTATGGCAACCTTTTTGAGTCAAATAGTTGCGATTTCGATAAAATCTTAGTCAGAATCTGCTTTTCCGCCTCTTATTGTACCCAAATCTTCCTTAGAAATGCATATATATACTTAAAACATCTTCTTTTGGGACAAATAATTGGTTTTCGCCCTTGATTTACGGAAGATTATAGCCAAAACATGCATTTTCATAACTTAGCGAACTGAAATCTACATTAAAACTGCAGATAACTACTTAAAAATTCACTTTCTTGAATTGATAATAGGTTTTTCTTTCTCATTTTAAACAGATTCCAGTCAAAATCGGCTTCTTCGATTCATATCGTATCTAAAACCGCATCAAAACTGCAAATATCAGTTTAAACTATCATTTTTAGATACAAACAGTTATATATTCATGTCAATATCTTTCAAATTCTAGTCAAAATCGGCGTCTTTGGGCATTTTAGTAACGAAAACCTTAATAAACTATTAGATTTCGACGTAAGGCAACCTTTCTGAGTCAAATAGTTGCCGATTTCGATAAAATCTTAGTCAGAATCTGCTTTTTCGCCTCTTATTGTACCCAAATCTACCTTAGCAATGCAGATATATACTTAAAACACCTTCTTTTGGGACAAATAATTGGTTTTCGCCCTTGATTTACGGAAGATTATAGCCAAAACATGCATTTTCATAACTTAGCGAACTGAAATCTACATTAAAACTGCAGATAACTACTTAAAAATTCACTTCCTTGAATTGATAATAGGTTTTTCTTTGTCATTTTAAACAGATTCCAGTCAAAATCGGCTTCTTCGATTCATATCGTATCTAAAACCGCATCAAAACTGCAAATATCAGTTTAAACTATCATTTTTTGATACAAACAGTTATATATTCATGTCAATATCTTTCAAATTCTAGTCAAAATCGGCGTCTTTGGGCATTTTAGTAACGAAAACCTTAATAAACTATTAGATTTCGACGTAAGGCAACCCTTCTGAGTCAAATAGTTGCCGATTTCGATAAAATCTTAGTCAGAATCTGCTTTTTCGCCTCTTATTGTACCCAAATCTACCTTAGAAATGCAGATATATACTTAAAACACCTTCTTTTGGGACAAATAATTGGTTTTCGCCCTTGATTTACGGAAGATTATAGCCAAAAAATGCATTTTCATAACTTAGCGAACTGAAATCTACATTAAAACTGCAGATAACTACTTAAAAATTCACTTCCTTGAATTGATAATAGGTTTTTCTTTGTCATTTTAAACAGATTCCAGTCAAAATCGGCTTCTTCGATTCATATCGTATCTAAAACCGCATCAAAACTGCAAATATCAGTTTAAACTATCATTTTTTGATACAAACAGTTATATATTCATGTCAATATCTTTCAAATTCTAGTCAAAATCGGCGTCTTTGGGCATTTTAGTAACGAAAACCTTAATAAACTATTAGATTTCGACGTAAGGCAACCTTTCTGAGTCAAATAGTTGCCGATTTCGATAAAATCTTAGTCAGAATCTGCTTTTTCGCCTCTCATTGTACCCAAATCTACCTTAGCAATGCAGATATATACTTAAAACACCTTCTTTTGGGACAAATAATTGGTTTTCGCCCTTGATTTACGGAAGATTATAGCCAAAACATGCATTTTCATAACTTAGCGAACTGAAATCTACATTAAAACTGCAGATAACTACTTAAAAATTCACTTCCTTGAATTGATAATAGGTTTTTCTTTGTCATTTTAAACAGATTCCAGTCAAAATCGGCTTCTTCGATTCATATCGTATCTAAAACCGCATCAAAACTGCAAATATCAGTTTAAACTATCATTTTTTGATACAAACAGTTATATATTCATGTCAATATCTCTCAAATTCTAGTCAAAATCGGCGTCTTTGGGCATTTTAGTAACGAAAACCTTAATAAACTATTAGATTTCGACGTAAGGCAACCTTTCTGAGTCAAATAGTTGCCGATTTCGATAAAATCTTAGTCAGAATCTGCTTTTTCGCCTCTTTTTGTACCCAAATCTACCTTAGAAATGCAGATATATACTTGAAACACCTTCTTTTGGGACAAATAATTGGTTTTCGCCCTTGATTTACTGAAGATTATAGCCAAAACATGCATTTTCATAACTTAGCGAACTAAAATCTACATTAAAACTGCAGATAGCTACTTAAAAATTCACTTCCTTGAATTGATAATAGGTTTTTCTTTGTCATTTTAAACAGATTCCAGTCAAAATCGGCTTCTTCGATTCATATCGTATCTAAAACCGCATCAAAACTGCAAATATCAGTTTAAACTATCATTTTTTGATACAAACAGTTATATATTCATGTCAATATCTTTCAAATTCTAGTCAAAATCGGCGTCTTTGGGCATTTTAGTAACGAAAACCTTAATAAACTATTAGATTTCGACGTAAGGCAACCTTTCTGAGTCAAATAGTTGCCGATTTCGATAAAATCTTAGTCAGAATCTGCTTTTTCGCCTCTTATTGTACCCAAATCTACCTTAGAAATGCAGATATATCCTTAAAACACCTTCTTTTGGGACAAATAATTGGTTTTCGCCCTTGATTTACGGAAGATTATAGCCAAAACATGCATTTTCATAACTTAGCGAACTGAAATCTACATTAAAACTGCAGATAACTACTTAAAAATTCACTTCTTTGAATTGATAATAGGTTTTTCTTTGTCATTTTAAACAGATTCCAGTCAAAATCGGCTTCTTCGATTCATATCGTATCTAAAACCGAATCAAAACTGCAAATATCAGTTTAAACTATCATTTTTTGATACAAACTGTTATATATTCATGTCAATATCTTTCAAATTCTAGTCAAAATCAGCGTCTTTGGGCATTTTAGTAACGAAAACCTTAATAAACTATTAGATTTCGACGTAAGGCAACCTTTTTGAGTCAAATAGTTGCGATTTCGATAAAATCTTAGTCAGAATCTGCTTTTTCGCCTCTTATTGTACCCAAATCTACCTTAGAAATGCAGATATATACTTAAAACATCTTCTTTTGGGACAAATAATTGGTTTTCGCCCTTGATTTACGGAAGATTATAGCCAAAACATGCATTTTCATAACTTAGCGAACTGAAATCTACATTAAAACTGCAGATAACTACTTAAAAATTCACTTCCTTGAATTGATAATAGGTTTTTCTTTGTCATTTTAAACAGATTCCAGTCTAAATCGGCTTCTTCGATTCATATCGTATCTAAAACCGCATCAAAACTGCAAATATCAGTTTAAACTATCATTTTTTGATACAAACAGTTATATATTCATGTCAATATCTTTCAAATTCTAGTCAAAATCGGCGTCTTTGGGCATTTTAGTAACGAAAACCTTAATAAACTATTAGATTTCGACGTAAAGAAACCTTTCTGAGTCAAATAGTTGCCGATTTCGATAAAATCTTAGTCAGAATCTGCTTTTTCGCCTCTTATTTTACCCAAATCTACCTTAGAAATGCAGATATATACTTAAAACACCTTCTTTTGGGACAAATAATTGGTTTTCGCCCTTGATTTACGGAAGATTATAGCCAAAACATACATTTTCATAACTTAGCGAACTGAAATCTACATTAAAACTGCAGATAACTACTTAAAAATTCACTTTCTTGAATTGATAATAGGTTTTTCTTTCTCATTTTAAACAGATTCCAGTCAAAATCGGCTTCTTCGATTCATATCGTATCTAAAACCGCATCAAAACTGCAAATATCAGTTTAAACTATCATTTTTAGATACAAACAGTTATATATTCATGTCAATATCTTTCAAATTCTAGTCAAAATCGGCGTCTTTGGGCATTTTAGTAACGAAAACCTTAATAAACTATTAGATTTCGACGTAAGGCAACCTTTCTGAGTCAAATAGTTGCCGATTTCGATAAAATCTTAGTCAGAATCTGCTTTTTCGCCTCTCATTGTACACAAATCTACCTTAGCAATGCAGATATATACTTAAAACACCTTCTTTTGGGACAAATAATTGGTTTTCGCCCTTGATTTACGGAAGATTATAGCCAAAACATGCATTTTCATAACTTAGCGAACTGAAATCTACATTAAAACTGCAGATAACTACTTAAAAATTCACTTCCTTGGATTGATAATAGGTTTTTCTTTGTCATTTTAAACAGATTCCAGTCAAAATCGGCTTCTTCGATTCATATCGTATCTAAAACCGCATCAAAACTGCAAATATCAGTTTAAACTATCATTTTTTGATACAAACAGTTATATATTCATGTCAATATCTTTCAAATTCTAGTCAAAATCGGCGTCTTTGGGCATTTTAGTAACGAAAACCTTAATAAACTATTAGATTTCGACGTAAGGCAACCTTTCTGAGTCAAATAGTTGCCGATTTCGATAAAATCTTAGTCAGAATCTGCTTTTTCGCCTCTTATTGTACCCAAATCTACCTTAGAAATGCAGATATATACTTAAAACACCTTTTTTGGGACAAATAATTGGTTTTCGCCCTTGATTTACGGAAGATTATAGCCAAAACATGCATTTTCATAACTTAGCGAACTGAAATCTACATTAAAACTGCAGATAGCTACTTAAAAATTCACTTCCTTGAATTGATAATAGGTTTTTCTTTGTCATTTTAAACAAATTCCAGTCAAAATCGGCTTCTTCGATTCATATCGTATCTAAAACCGCATCAAAACTGCAAATATCAGTTTAAACTATCATTTTTTGATATAAACAGTTATATATTCATGTCAATATCTTTCAAATTCTAGTCAAAATCGGCGTCTTTGGGCATTTTAGTAACGAAAACCTTAATAAACTATTAGATTTCGACGTAAGGCAACCTTTCTGAGTCAATAAGTTGCCGATTTCGATAAAATCTTAGTCAGAATCTGCTTTTTCGCCTCTTATTGTACCCAAATCTACCTTAGAAATGCAGATATATACTTAAAACACCTTCTTTTGGGACAAATAATTGGTTTTCGCCCTTGATTTACGGAAGATTATAGCCAAAAAATGCATTTTCATAACTTAGCGAACTGAAATCTACATTAAAACTGCAGATAGCTACTTAAAAATTCACTTTCTTGAATTGATAATAGGTTTTTCTTTGTCATTTTAAACAGATTCCCGTCAAAATCGGCTTCTTCGATTCATATCGTATCTAAAACCGCATCAAAACTGCAAATATCAGTTTAAACTATCATTTTTAGATACAAACAGTTATATATTCATGTCAATATCTTTCAAATTCTAGTCAAAATCGGCGTCTTTGGGCATTTTAGTAACGCAAACCTTAATAAACTATTAGATTTCGACGTAAGGCAACCTTACTGAGTCAAATAGTTGCCGATTTCGATAAAATCTTAGTCAGAATCTGCTTTTTCGCCTCTCATTGTACCCAAATCTACCTTAGCAATGCAGATATATACTTAAAACACCTTCTTTTGGGACAAATAATTGGTTTTCGCCCTTGATTTACGGAAGATTATAGCCAAAACATGCATTTTCATAACTTAGCGAACTGAAATCTACATTAAAACTGCAGATAACTACTTAAAAATTCACTTCCTTGAATTGATAATAGGTTTTTCTTTGTCATTTTAAACAGATTCCAGTCAAAATCGGCTTCTTCGATTCATATCGTATCTAAAACCGCATCAAAACTGCAAATATCAGTTTAAACTATCATTTTTTGATACAAACAGTTTTATATTCATGTCAATATCTTTCAAATTCTAGTCAAAATCGGCGTCTTTGGGCATTTTAGTAACGAAAACCTTAATAAACTATTAGATTTCGACGTAAGGCAACCTTTCTGAGTCAAATAGTTGCCGATTTCGATAAAATCTTAGTCAGAATCTGCTTTTTCGCCTCTTATTGTACCCAAATCTACCTTAGAAATGCAGATATATACTTAAAACACCTTTTTTGGGACAAATAATTGGTTTTCGCCCTTGATTTACGGAAGATTATAGCCAAAACATGCATTTTCATAACTTAGCGAACTGAAATCTACATTAAAACTGCAGATAGCTACTTAAAAATTCACTTCCTTGAATTGATAATAGGTTTTTCTTTGTCATTTTAAACAGATTCCAGTCAAAATCGGCTTCTTCGATTCATATCGTATCTAAAACCGCATCAAAACTGCAAATATCAGTTTAAACTATCATTTTTTGATACAAACAGTTATATATTCATGTCAATATCTCTCAAATTCTAGTCAAAATCGGCGTCTTTGGGCATTTTAGTAACGAAAACCTTAATAAACTATTAGATTTCGACGTAAGGCAAATTTTCTGAGTCAAATAGTTGCCGATTTCGATAAAATCTTAGTCAGAATCTGCTTTTTCGCCTCTTACTGTAACCAAATCTACCTTAGAAATGCAGATATATACTTAAAACACCTTCTTTTGGGACAAATAATTGGTTTTCGCCCTTGATTTACGGAAGATTATAGCCAAAACATGCATTTTCATAACTTAGCGAACTGAAATCTACATTAAAACTGCAGATAACTACTTAAAAATTCACTTCCTTGAATTGATAATAGGTTTTTCTTTGTCATTTTAAACAGATTCCAGTCAAAATCGGCTTCTTCGGTTCATATCGTATCTAAAACCGCATCAAAACTGCAAATATCAGTTTAAACTATCATTTTTTGATACAAACAGTTATATATTCATGTCAATATCTTTCAAATTCTAGTCAAAATCGGCGTCTTTGGGCATTTTAGTAACGAAAACCTTAATAAACTATTAGATTTCGACGTAAGGCAACCTTTCTGAGTCAAATAGTTGCCGATTTCGATAAAATCTTAGTCAGAATCTGCTTTTTCGCCTCTTATTGTACCCAAATCTACCTTAGAAATGCAGATATATACTTAAAACACCTTCTTTTGGGACAAATAATTGGTTTTCGCCCTTGATTTACCGAAGATTATAGCCAAAACATGCATTTTCATAACTTAGCGAACTGAAATCTACATTAAAACTGCAGATAACTACTTAAAAATTCACTTCCTTGAATTGATAATAGGTTTTTCTTTGTCATTTTAAACAGATTCCAGTCAAAATCGGCTTCTTCGATTCATATCGTATCTAAAACCGCATCAAAACTGCAAATATCAGTTTAAACTATCATTTTTTGATACAAACAGTTATATATTCATGTCAATATCTTTCAAATTCTAGTCAAAATCGGCGTCTTTGGGCATTTTATTAACGAAAACCTTAATAAACTATTAGATTTCGACGTAAGGCAACCTTTCTGAGTCAAATAGTTGCCGATTTCGATAAAATCTTAGTCAGAATCTGCTTTTTCGCCTCTTATTGTACCCAAATCTATATTAGAAATGCAGATATATACTTAAAACAACTTCTTTTGGGACAAATAATTGCTTTTCGCCCTTGATTTACGGAAGATTATAGCCAAAACATGCATTTTCATAACTTAGCGAACTGAAATCTACATTAAAGCTGCAGATAACTACTTAAAAATTCACTTCCTTGAATTGATAATAGGTTTTTCTTTGTCATTTTAAACAGATTCCAGTCAAAATCGGCTTCTTCGATTCATATCGTATCTAAAACCGCATCAAAACTGCAAATATCAGTTTAAACTATCATTTTTTGATACAAACAGTTATATATTCATGTCAATATCTTTCAAATTCTAGTCAAAATCGGCGTCTTTGGGCATTTTAGTAACGAAAACCTTAATAAACTATTAGATTTCGACGTAAGGCAACCTTTCTGAGTCAAATAGTTGCCGATTTCGATAAAATCTTAGTCAGAATCTGCTTTTTCGCCTCTTATTGTACCCAAATCTACCTTAGAAATGCAGATATATACTTAAAACACCTTCTTTTGGGACAAATAATTGGTTTTCGCCCTTGATTTACGGAAGATTATAGCCAAAACATGCATTTTCATAACTTAGCGAACTGAAATCTACATTAAAACTGCAGATAACTACTTAAAAATTCACTTCCTTGAATTGATAATAGGTTTTTCTTTGTCATTTTAAACAGATTCCAGTCAAAATCGGCTTCTTCGATTCATATCGTATCTAAAACCGCATCAAAACTGCAAATATCAGTTTAAACTATCATTTTTTGATACAAACAGTTATATATTCATGTCAATATCTTTCAAATTCTAGTCAAAATCGGCGTCTTTGGGCATTTTAGTAACGAAAACCTTAATAAACTATTAGATTTCGACGTAAGGCAACCTTTCTAAGTCAAATAGTTGCCGATTTCGATAAAATCTTAGTCAGAATCTGCTTTTTCGCCTCTTATTGTACCCAAATCTACCTTAGAAATGCAGATATATACTTAAAACACCTTCTTTTGGGACAAATAATTGGTTTTCGCCCTTGATTTACGGAAGATTATAGCCAAAACATGCATTTTCATAACTTAGCGAACTGAAATCTACATTAAAACTGCAGATAACTACTTAAAAATTCACTTCCTTGAATTGATAATAGGTTTTTCTTTGTCATTTTAAACAGATTCCAGTCAAAATCGGCTTCTTCGATTCATATCGTATCTAAAACCGCATCAAAACTGCAAATATCAGTTTAAACTATCATTTTTTGATACAAACAGTTATATATTCATGTCAATATCTCTCAAATTCTAGTCAAAATCGGCGTCTTTGGGCATTTTAGTAACGAAAACCTTAATAAACTATTAGATTTCGACGTAAGGCAAATTTTCTGAGTCAAATAGTTGCCGATTTCGATAAAATCTTAGTCAGAATCTGCTTTTTCGCCTCTTATTGTAACCAAATCTACCTTAGAAATGCAGATATATACTTAAAACACCTTCTTTTGGGACAAATAATTGGTTTTCGCCCTTGATTTACAGAAGATTATAGCCAAAACATGCATTTTCATAACTTAGCGAACTGAAATCTACATTAAAACTGCAGATAACTACTTAAAAATTCACTTCCTTGAATTGATAATAGGTTTTTCTTTGTCATTTTAAACAGATTCCAGTCAAAATCGGCTTCTTCGGTTCATATCGTATCTAAAACCGCATCAAAACTGCAAATATCAGTTTAAACTATCATTTTTTGATACAAACAGTTATATATTCATGTCAATATCTTTCAAATTCTAGTCAAAATCGGCGTCTTTGGGCATTTTAGTAACGAAAACCTTAATAAACTATTAGATTTCGACGTAAGGCAACCTTTCTGAGTCAAATAGTTGCCGATTTCGATAAAATCTTAGTCAGAATCTGCTTTTTCGCCTCTTATTGTACCCAAATCTACCTTAGAAATGCAGATATATACTTAAAACACCTTCTTTTGGGACAAATAATTGGTTTTCGCCCTTGATTTACCGAAGATTATAGCCAAAACATGCATTTTCATAACTTAGCGAACTGAAATCTACATTAAAACTGCAGATAACTACTTAAAAATTCACTTCCTTGAATTGATAATAGGTTTTTCTTTGTCATTTTAAACAGATTCCAGTCAAAATCGGCTTCTTCGATTCATATCGTATCTAAAACCGCATCAAAACTGCAAATATCAGTTTAAACTATCATTTTTTGATACAAACAGTTATATATTCATGTCAATATCTTTCAAATTCTAGTCAAAATCGGCGTCTTTGGGCATTTTATTAACGAAAACCTTAATAAACTATTAGATTTCGACGTAAGGCAACCTTTCTGAGTCAAATAGTTGCCGATTTCGATAAAATCTTAGTCAGAATCTGCTTTTTCGCCTCTTATTGTACCCAAATCTATATTAGAAATGCAGATATATACTTAAAACAACTTCTTTTGGGACAAATAATTGCTTTTCGCCCTTGATTTACGGAAGATTATAGCCAAAACATGCATTTTCATAACTTAGCGAACTGAAATCTACATTAAAGCTGCAGATAACTACTTAAAAATTCACTTCCTTGAATTGATAATAGGTTTTTCTTTGTCATTTTAAACAGATTCCAGTCAAAATCGGCTTCTTCGATTCATATCGTATCTAAAACCGCATCAAAACTGCAAATATCAGTTTAAACTATCATTTTTTGATACAAACAGTTATATATTCATGTCAATATCTTTCAAATTCTAGTCAAAATCGGCGTCTTTGGGCATTTTAGTAACGAAAACCTTAATAAACTATTAGATTTCGACGTAAGGCAACCTTTCTGAGTCAAATAGTTGCCGATTTCGATAAAATCTTAGTCAGAATCTGCTTTTTCGCCTCTTATTGTACCCAAATCTACCTTAGAAATGCAGATATATACTTAAAACACCTTCTTTTGGGACAAATAATTGGTTTTCGCCCTTGATTTACGGAAGATTATAGCCAAAACATGCATTTTCATAACTTAGCGAACTGAAATCTACATTAAAACTGCAGATAACTACATAAAAATTCACTTCCTTGAATTGATAATAGGTTTTTCTTTGTCATTTTAAACAGATTCCAGTCAAAATCGGCTTCTTCGATTCATATCGTATCTAAAACCGCATCAAAACTGCAAATATCAGTTTAAACTATCATTTTTTGATACAAACAGTTATATATTCATGTCAATATCTTTCAAATTCTAGTCAAAATCGGCGTCTTTGGGCATTTTAGTAACGAAAACCTTAATAAACTATTAGATTTCGACGTAAGGCAACCTTTCTAAGTCAAATAGTTGCCGATTTCGATAAAATCTTAGTCAGAATCTGCTTTAACGCCTCTTATTGTACCCAAATCTACCTTAGAAATGCAGATATATACTTAAAACACCTTCTTTTGGGACAAATAATTGGTTTTCGCCCTTGATTTACGGAAGATTATAGCCAAAACATGCATTTTCATAACTTAGCGAACTGAAATCTACATTAAAACTGCAGATAACTACTTAAAAATTCACTTCCTTGAATTGATAATAGGTTTTTCTTTGTCATTTTAAACAGATTCCAGTCAAAATCGGCTTCTTCGATTCATATCGTATCTAAAACCGCATCAAAACTGCAAATATCAGTTTAAACTATCATTTTTTGATACAAACAGTTATATATTCATGTCAATATCTCTCAAATTCTAGTCAAAATCGGCGTCTTTGGGCATTTTAGTAACGAAAACCTTAATAAACTATTAGATTTCGACGTAAGGCAAATTTTCTGAGTCAAATAGTTGCCGATTTCGATAAAATCTTAGTCAGAATCTGCTTTTTCGCCTCTTATTGTAACCAAATCTACCTTAGAAATGCAGATATATACTTAAAACACTTTCTTTTGGGACAAATAATTGGTTTTCGCATTTGATTTACGTAAGATTATAGCCAAAACATGCATTTTCATAACTTAGCGAACTGAAATCTACATTAAAACTGCAGATAACTACTTAAAAATTCACTTCCTTGAATTGATAAGAGGTTTTTCTTTGTCATTTTAAACAGATTCCAGTCAAAATCGGCTTCTTCGATTCATATCGTATCTAAAACCGCATCAAAACTGCAAATATCAGTTTAAACTATCATTTTTTGATACAAACAGTTATATATTCATGTCAATATCTTTCAAATTCTAGTCAAAATCGCCGTCTTTGGGCATTTTAGTAACGAAAACCTTAATAAACTATTAGATTTCGACGTAAGGCAACCTTTCTGAGTCAAATAGTTGCCGATTTCAGATAACTACTTAAAAATTCACTTCCTTGAATTGGTAATAGGTTTTTCTTTGTCATCAGATTCCAGTCAAAATCGGCTTCTTCGATTCATATCGTACCTAAAACCGCATCAAAACTGCAAATATCAGTTTAAACTATCATTTTTTGATACAAACAGTTATATATTCATGTCAATATCTTTCAAATTCTAGTCAAAATCGGCGTCTTTGGGCATTTTAGTAACGAAAACCTCAATAAACTATTAGATTTCGACGTAAGGCAACGTTTCTGAGTCAAATAGTTGCCGATTTCGATAAAATCTTAGCCAGAATCTGCTTTTTCGCCTCTTATTGTACCCAAATCTACCTTAGAAATGCAGATATATACTTAAAACACCTTCTTTTGCGACAAATAATTGGTTTTCGCCCTTGGTTTACGGAAGATTATAGCCAAAACATGCATTTTCATAACTTAGCGAACTGAAATCTACATTAAAACTGCAGATAACTACTTAAAAATTCACTTCCTTGAATTGATAATAGGTTTTTCTTTGTCATTTTAAACAGATTCCAGTCAAAATCGGCTTCTTCGATTCATATCGTATCTAAAACCGCATCAAAACTGCAAATATCAGTTTAAACTATCATTTTTTGATACAAACAGTTATATATTTATGTCAATATCTTTCAAATTCTAGTCAAAATCGGCGTCTTTGAGCATTTTAGTAACGAAAACCTTAATAAACTATTAGATTTCGACGTAAGGCAACGTTTCTGAGTCAAATAGTTGCCGATTACGATAAAATCTTAGTCAGAATCTGCTTTTTCGCCTCTTATTGTACCCAAATCTACCTTAGAAATGCAGATATATACTTAAAACACCTTCTTTTGGGACAAATAATTGGTTTTCGCTCTTGATTTACGGAAGATTATAGCCAAAACATGCATTTTCATAACTTAGCGAACTGAAATCTACATTAAAACTGCAGATAACTACTTAAAAAATCACTTCCTTGAATTGATAATAGGTTTTTCTTTGTCATTTTAAACAGATTCCAGTCAAAATCGGCTTCTTCGACTCATATCGTACCTAAAACCCCATCAAAACTGCAAATATCAGTTTAAACTATCATTTTTTGATGCAAACAGTTATATATTCATGTCAATATCTTTCAAATTCTAGTCAAAATCGGCGTCTTTGGGCATTTTAGTAACGAAAACCTTAATAAACTATTAGATTTCGACGTAAGGCAACCTTTCTGAGTCAAATAGTTGCCGATTTCGATAAAATCTTAGTCAGAATCTGCTTTTTCGCCTCTTATTGTACCCAAATCTACCTTAGAAATGCAGATATATACTTAAAACACCTTCTTTTGGGACAAATAATTGGTTTTCGCCCTTGATTTACGGAAGATTATAGCCAAAAAATGCATTTTCATAACTTAGCGAACTGAAATCTACATTAAAACTGCAGATAGCTACTTAAAAATTCACTTCCTTGAATTGATAATAGGTTTTTCTTTGCCATTTTAAACAGATTCCAGTCAAAATCGGCTTCTTCGATTCATATCGTATCTAAAACCGCACCAAAACTGCAAATATCAGTTTAAACTATCATTTTTAGATACAAACAGTTATATATTCATGTCAATATCTTTCAAATTCTAGTCAAAATCGGCGTCTTTGGGCATTTTAGTAACGAAAACCTTAATAAACTATTAGATTTCGACGTAAGGCAACCTTACTGAGTCAAATAGTTGCCGATTTCGATAAAATCTTAGTCAGAATCTGCTTTTTCGCCTCTCATTGTACCCAAATCTACCTTAGCAATGCAGATATATACTTAAAACACCTTCTTTTGGGACAAATAATTGGTTTTCGCCCTTGATTTACGGAAGATTATAGCCAAAACATGCATTTTCATAACTTAGCGAACTGAAATCTACATTAAAACTGCAGATAACTACTTAAAAATTCACTTCCTTGAATTGATAATAGGTTTTTCTTTGTCATTTTAAACAGATTCCAGTCAAAATCGGCTTCTTCGATTCATATCGTATCTAAAACCGCATCAAAACTGCAAATATCAGTTTAAACTATCATTTTTTGATACAAACAGTTATATATTCATGTCAATATCTTTCAAATTCTAGTCAAAATCGGCGTCTTTGGGCATTTTAGTAACGAAAACCTTAATAAACTATTAGATTTCGACGTAAGGCAACCTTTCTGAGTCAAATAGTTGCCGATTTCGATAAAATCTTAGTCAGAATCTGCTTTTTCGCCTCTTATTGTACCCAAATCTACCTTAGAAATGCAGATATATACTTAAAACACCTTTTTTGGGACAAATAATTGGTTTTCGCCCTTGATTTACGGAAGATTATAGCCAAAACATGCATTTTCATAACTTAGCGAACTGAAATCTACATTAAAACTGCAGATAGCTACTTAAAAATTCACTTCCTTGAATTGATAATAGGTTTTTCTTTGTCATTTTAAACAGATTCCAGTCAAAATCGGCTTCTTCGATTCATATCGTATCTAAAACCGCATCAAAACTGCAAATATCAGTTTAAACTATCATTTTTTGATACAAACAGTTATATATTCATGTCAATATCTCTCAAATTCTAGTCAAAATCGGCCTCTTTGGGCATTTTAGTAACGAAAACCTTAATAAACTATTAGATTTCGACGTAAGGCAACCTTTCTGAGTCAAATAGTTGCCGATTTCGATAAAATCTTAGTCAGAATCTGCTTTTTCGCCTCTTTTTGTACCCAAATCTACCTTAGAAATGCAGATATATACTTAAAACACCTTCTTTTGGGACAAATAATTGGTTTTCGCCCTTGATTTACGGAAGATTATAGCCAAAACATGCATTTTCATAACTTAGCGAACTGAAATCTACATTAAAACTGCAGATAGCTACTTAAAAATTCACTTCCTTGAATTGATAATAGGTTTTTCTTTGTCATTTTAAACAGATTGCAGTCAAAATCGGCTTCTTCGATTCATATCGTATCTAAAACCGCATCAAAACTGCAAATATCAGTTTAAACTATCATTTTTTGATACAAACAGTTATATATTCATGTCAATATCTTTCAAATTCTAGTCAAAATCGGCGTCTTTGGGCATTTTAGTAACGAAAACCTTAATAAACTATTAGATTTCGACGTAAGGCAACCTTTCTGAGTCAAATAGTTGCCGATTTCGATAAAATCTTAGTCAGAATCTGCTTTTTCGCCTCTTATTGTACCCAAATCTACCTTAGAAATGCAGATATATACTTAAAACACCTTCTTTTGGGACAAATAATTGGTTTTCGCCCTTGATTTAAGGAAGATTATAGCCAAAACATGCATTTTCATAACTTAGCGAACTGAAATCTACATTAAAACTGCAGATAACTACTTAAAAATTCACTTCCTTGAATTGATAATAGGTTTTTCTTTGTCATTTTAAACAGATTCCAGTCAAAATCGGCTTCTTCGATTCATATCGTATCTAAAACCGCATCAAAACTGCAAATATCAGTTTAAAGTATCATTTTTTGATACAAACAGTTATATATTCATGTCAATATCTTTCAAATTCTAGTCAAAATCGGCGTCTTTGGGCATTTTAGTAACGAAAACCTTAATAAACTATTAGATTTCGACGTAAGGCAACCTTTCTGAGTCAAATAGTTGCCGATTTCGATAAAATCTTAGTCAGAATCTGCTTTTTCGCCTCTTATTGTACCCAAATCTACCTTAGAAATGCAGATATATACTTAAAACACCTTCTTTTGGGACAAATAATTGGTTTTCGCATTTGATTTACGGAAGATTATAGCCAAAACATGCATTTTCATAACTTAGCGAACTGAAATCTACATTAAAACTGCAGATAACTACTTAAAAATTCACTTCCTTGAATTGATAATAGGTTTTTCTTTGTCATTTTAAACAGATTCCAGTCAAAATCGGCTTCTTCGATTCATATCGTATCTAAAACCGAATCAAAACTGCAAATATCAGTTTAAACTATCATTTTTTGATACAAACTGTTATATATTCATGTCAATATCTTTCAAATTCTAGTCAAAATCAGCGTCTTTGGGCATTTTAGTAACGAAAACCTTAATAAACTATTTGATTTCGACGTAAGGCAACCTTTCTGAGTCAAATAGTTGCGATTTCGATAAAATCTTAGTCAGAATCTGCTTTTTCGCCTCTTATTGTACCCAAATCTACCTTAGAAATGCAGATATATACTTAAAACATCTTCTTTTGGGACAAATAATTGGTTTTCGCCCTTGATTTACGGAAGATTATAGCCAAAACATGCATTTTCATAACTTAGCGAACTGAAATCTACATTAAAACTGCAGATGACTACTTAAAAATTCACTTCCTTGAATTGATAATAGGTTTTTCTTTGTCATTTTAAACAGATTCCAGTCTAAATCGGCTTCTTCGATTCATATCGTATCTAAAACCGCATCAAAACTCCAAATATCAGTTTAAACTATCATTTTTTGATACAAACAGTTATATATTCATGTCAATATCTTTCAAATTCTAGTCAAAATCGGCGTCTTTGGGCATTTTAGTAACGAAAACCTTAATAAACTATTAGATTTCGACGTAAGGCAACCTTTCTGAGTCAAATAGTTGCCGATTTCGATAAAATCTTAGTCAGAATCTGCTTTTTCGCCTCTTATTGTACCCAAATCTACCTTAGAAATGCAGATATATACTTAAAACACCTTTTTTGGGACAAATAATTGGTTTTCGCCCTTGATTTACGGAAGATTATAGCCAAAACATGCATTTTCATAACTTAGCGAACTGAAATCTACATTAAAACTGCAGATAGCTACTTAAAAATTCACTTCCTTGAATTGATAATAAGTTTTTCTTTGTCATTTTAAACAGATTCCAGTCAAAATCGGCTTCTTCGATTCATATCGTATCTAAAACCGCATCAAAACTGCAAATATCAGTTTAAACTATCATTTTTTGATACAAACAGTTATATATTCATGTCAATATCTCTCAAATTCTAGTCAAAATCGGCGTGTTTGGGCATTTTAGTAACGAAAACCTTAATAAACTATTAGATTTCGACGTAAGGCAACCTTTCTGAGTCAAATAGTTGCCGATTTCGATAAAATCTTAGCCAGAATCTGCTTTTTCGCCTCTTATTGTACCCAAATCTACGTTAGAAATGCAGATATATACTTAAAACACCTTCTTTTGGGACAAATAATTGGTTTTCGCCCTTGATTTACGGAAGATTATAGCCAAAACATGCATTTTCATAACTTAGCGAACTGAAATCTACATTAAAACTGCAGATAGCTACTTAAAAATTCACTTCCTTGAATTGATAATAGGTTTTTCTTTGTCATTTTAAACAGATTCCAGTCAAAATCGGCTTCTTCGATTCATATCGTATCTAAAACCGCATCAAAACTGCAAATATCAGTTTAAACTATCATTTTTTGATACAAACAGTTATATATTCATGTCAATATCTTTCAAATTCTAGTCAAAATCGGCGTCTTTGGGCATTTTAGTAACGAAAACCTTAATAAACTATTAGATTTCGACATAAGGCAACCTTTCTGAGTCAAATAGTTGCCGATTTCGATAAAATCTTAGTCAGAATCTGCTTTTTCGCCTCTTATTTTACCAAAATCTACCTTAGAAATGCAGATATATACTTGAAACACCTTCTTTTGGGACAAATAATTGGTTTTCGCCCTTGATTTACGGAAGATTATAGCCAAAACATGCATTTTCATAACTTAGCGAACTGAAATCTACATTAAAACTGCAGATAACTACTTAAAAATTCACTTCCTTGAATTGATAATAGGTTTTTCTTTGTCATTTTAAACAGATTCCAGTCAAAATCGGCTTCTTCGATTCATATCGTATCTAAAACCGCATCAAAACTGCAAATATCAGTTTAAACTATCATTTTTTGATACAAACAGTTATATATTCATGTCAATATCTTTCAAATTCTAGTCAAAATCGGCGTCTTTGGGCATTTTATTAACGAAAACCTCAATAAACTATTGGATTTCGACGTAAGGCAACCTTTCTGAGTCAAATAGTTGCCGATTTCGATAAAATCTTAGTCAGAATCTGCTTTTTCGCCTCTTATTGTACCCAAATCTACCTTAGAAATGCAGATATATACTTAAAACACCTTGTTTTGGGACAAATTATTATAGCCAAAACATGCATTTTCATAACTTAGCGAACTGAAATCTACATTAAAACTGCAGATAACTAGTTAAAAATTCACTTCCTTGAATTGATAATAGGTTTTTCTTTGTCATTTTAAACAGATTCCAGTCAAAATCGGCTTCTTCGGTTCATATCGTATCTAAAACCGCATCAAAACTGCAAATATCAGTTTAAACTATCATTTTTTGATACAAACAGTTATATATTCATGTCAATATCTTTCAAATTCTAGTCAAAATCGGCGTCTTTGGGCATTTTAGTAACGAAAACCTTAATAAACTATTAGATTTCGACGTAAGGCAACCTTTCTGAGTCAAATAGTTGCCGATTTCGATAAAATCTTAGTCAGAATCTGCTTTTTCGCCTCTTATTGTACCCAAATCTACCTTAGAAATGCAGATATATACTTAAAACACCTTCTTTTGGGACAAATAATTGGTTTTCGCCCTTGATTTACCGAAGATTATAGCCAAAACATGCATTTTCATAACTTAGCGAACTGAAATCTACATTAAAACTGCAGATAACTACTTAAAAATTCACTTCCTTGAATTGATAATAGGTTTTTCTTTGTCATTTTAAACAGATTCCAGTCAAAATCGGCTTCTTCGATTCATATCGTATCTAAAACCGCATCAAAACTGCAAATATCAGTTTAAACTATCATTTTTTGATACAAACAGTTATATATTCATGTCAATATCTTTCAAATTCTAGTCAAAATCGGCGTCTTTGGGCATTTTATTATTGCCGATTTCGATAAAATCTTAGTCAGAATCTGCTTTTTCGCCTCTTATTGTACCCAAATCTACCTTAGAAATGCAGATATATACTTAAAACACCTTCTTTTGGGACAAATAATTGGTTTTCGCCCTTGATTTACGGAAGATTATAGCCAAAACATGCATTTTCATAACTTAGCGAACTGAAATCTACATTAAAACTGCAGATAACTACTTAAAAATTCACTTCCTTGAATTGATAATAGGTTTTTCTTTGTCATTTTAAACAGATTCCAGTCAAAATCGGCTTCTTCGATTCATATCGTATCTAAAACCGCATCAAAACTGCAAATATCAGTTTAAACTATCATTTTTTGATACAAACAGTTATATATTCATGTCAATATCTTTCAAATTCTAGTCAAAATCGGCGTCTTTGGGCATTTTAGTAACGAAAACCTTAATAAACTATTAGATTTCGACGTAAGGCAAATTTTCTGAGTCAAATAGTTGCCGATTTCGATAAAATCTTAGTCAGAATCTGCTTTTTCGCCTCTTATTGTAACCAAATCTACCTTAGAAATGCAGATATATACTTAAAACACTTTCTTTTGGGACAAATAATTGGTTTTCGCCCTTGATTTACGGAAGATTATAGCCAAAACATGCATTTTCATAACTTAGCGAACTGAAATCTACATTAAAACTGCAGATAACTACTTAAAAATTCACTTCCTTGAATTGATAAGAGGTTTTTCTTTGTCATTTTAAACAGATTCCAGTCAAAATCTTCTTCTTCGATTCATATCGTATCTAAAACCGCATCAAAACTGCAAATATCAGTTTAAACTATCATTTTTTGATACAAACAGTTATATATTCATGTCAATATCTTTCAAATTCTAGTCAAAATCGCCGTCTTTGGGCATTTTAGTAACGAAAACCTTAATAAACTATTAGATTTCGACGTAAGGCAACCTTTCTGAGTCAAATAGTTGCCGATTTCAGATAACTACTTAAAAATTCACTTCCTTGAATTGATAATAGGTTTTTCTTTGTCATCAGATTCCAGTCAAAATCGGCTTCTTCGATTCATATCGTACCTAAAACCGCATCAAAACTGCAAATATCAGTTTAAACTATCATTTTTTGATACAAACAGTTATATATTCATGTCAATATCTTTCAAATTCTAGTCAAAATCGGCGTCTTTGGGCATTTTAGTAACGAAAACCTCAATAAACTATTAGATTTCGACGTAAGGCAACGTTTCTGAGTCAAATAGTTGCCGATTTCGATAAAATCTTAGCCAGAATCTGCTTTTTCGCCTCTTATTGTACCCAAATCTACCTTAGAAATGCAGATATATACTTAAAACACCTTCTTTTGCGACAAATAATTGGATTTCGCCCTTGGTTTACGGAAGATTATAGCCAAAACATGCATTTTCATAACTTAGCGAACTGAAATCTACATTAAAACTGCAGATAACTACTTAAAAATTCACTTCCTTGAATTGATAATAGGTTTTTCTTTGTCATTTTAAACAGATTCCAGTCAAAATCGGCTTCTTCGATTCATATCGTATCTAAAACCGCATCAAAACTGCAAATATCAGTTTAAACTATCATTTTTTGATACAAACAGTTATATATTTATGTCAATATCTTTCAAATTCTAGTCAAAATCGGCGTCTTTGGGCATTTTAGTAACGAAAACCTTAATAAACTATTAGATTTCGACGTAAGGCAACGTTTCTGAGTCAAATAGTTGCCGATTTCGATAAAATCTTAGTCAGAATCTGCTTTTTCGCCTCTTATTGTACCCAAATCTACCTTAGAAATGCAGATATATACTTAAAACACCTTCTTTTGGGACAAATAATTGGTTTTCGCTCTTGATTTACGGAAGATTATAGCCAAAACATGCATTTTCATAACTTAGCGAACTGAAATCTACATTAAAACTGCAGATAACTACTTAAAAAATCACTTCCTTGAATTGATAATAGGTTTTTCTTTGTCATTTTAAACAGATTCCAGTCAAAATCGGCTTCTTCGACTCATATCGTACCTAAAACCCCATCAAAACTGCAAATATCAGTTTAAACTATCATTTTTTGATGCAAACAGTTATATATTCATGTCAATATCTTTCAAATTCTAGTCAAAATCGGCGTCTTTGGGCATTTTAGTAACGAAAACCTTAATAAACTATTAGATTTCGACGTAAGGCAACCTTTCTGAGTCAAATAGTTGCCGATTTCGATAAAATCTTAGTCAGAATCTGCTTTTTCGCCTCTTATTGTACCCAAATCTACCTTAGAAATGCAGATATATACTTAAAACACCTTCTTTTGGGACAATTAATTGGTTTTCGCCCTTGGTTTACGGAAGATTATAGCCAAAACATGCATTTTCATAACTTAGCGAACTGAAATCTACATTAAAACTGCAGATAACTACTTAAAAATTCACTTCCTTGAATTGATAATAGGTTTTTCTTTGTCATTTCAAACAGATTCCAGTCAAAATCGGATTCTTCGATTCATATCGTATCTAAAACCGCATCAAAACTGCAAATATCAGTTTAAACTATAATTTTTTGATACAAACAGTTATATATTCATGCTATTGGCTATAATCTTCCGTAAATCAAGGGCGAAAACCAATTATTTGTCCCAAAAGAAGGTGTTTTAAGTATATATCTGCATTTCTAAGGTAGATTTGGGTACAATAAGAGGCGAAAAAGCAGATTCTGACTAAGATTTTATTGAAATCGGCAACTATTTGACTCAGAAAGGTTGCCTTACGTCGAAATCTAATAGTTTATTAAGGTTTTCGTTACTAAAATGCCCAAAGACGCCGATTTTGACTAGAATTTGAAAGATATTGACATGAATATATAACTGTTTGTATCAAAAAATGATAGTTTAAACTGATATTTGCAGTTTTGATGCGGTTTTAGATACGATATGAATCGAAGAAGCCGATTTTGACTGGAATCTGTTTAAAATGACAAAGAAAAACCTATTATCAATTCAAGGAAGTGAATTTTTAAGTAGTTATCTGAAATCGGCAACTATTTGACTCAGAAAGGTTGCCTTACGTCGAAATCTAATAGTTTATTAAGGTTTTCGTTACTAAAATGCCCAAAGACGGCGATTTTGACTAGAATTTGAAAGATATTGACATGAATATATAACTGTTTGTATCAAAAAATGATAGTTTAAACTGATATTTGCAGTTTTGATGCGGTTTTAGATACGATATGAATCGAAGAAGCCGATTTTGACTGGAATCTGTTTAAAATGACAAAGAAAAACCTATTATCAATTCAAGGAAGTGAATTTTTAAGTAGTTATCTGCAGTTTTAATGTAGATTTCAGTTCGCTAAGTTATGAAAATGCATGTTTTGGCTATAATCTTCCGTAAATCAAGGGCGAAAACCAATTATTTGTCCCAAAAGAAAGTGTTTTAAGTATATATCTGCATTTCTAAGGTAGATTTGGTTACAATAAGAGGCGAAAAAGCAGATTCTGACTAAGATTTTATCGAAATCGGCAACTATTTGACTCAGAAAATTTGCCTTACGTCGAAATCTAATAGTTTATTAAGGTTTTCGTTACTAAAATGCCCAAAGACGCCGATTTTGACTAGAATTCGAGAGATATTGACATGAATATATAACTGTTTGTATCAAAAAATGATAGTTTAAACTGATATTTGCAGTTTTGATGCGGTTTTAGATACGATATGAATCGGAGAAGCCGATTTTGACTGGAATCTGTTTAAAATGACAAAGAAAAACCTATTATCAATTCAAGGAAGTGAATTTTTAAGTAGTTATCTGCAGTTTTAATGTAGATTTCAGTTCGCTAAGTTATGAAAATGCATTTTTTGGCTATAATCTTCCGTAAATCAAGGGCGAAAACCAATTATTTGTCCCAAAAGAAGGTGTTTTAAGTATATATCTGCATTTCTAAGGTAGATTTAGGTACAATAAGAGGCGAAAAAGCAGATTCTGACTAAGATTTTATCGAAATCGGCAACTATTTGACTCAGAAAGGTTGCCTTACGTCGAAATCTAATAGTTTATTAAGGTTTTCGTTACTAAATTGCCCAAAGACGCCGATTTTGACTAGAATTTGAAAGCAACCTTTCTAAGTCAAAAAGTTGCCGATTTCGATAAAATCTTAGTCAGAATCTGCTTTTTCGCCTCTTATTGTACCCAGATCTACCTTAGAAATGCAGATATATACTTAAAACACCTTCTTTTGGGACAAATAATTGGTTTTCGCCCTTGATTTACGGAAGATTATAGCCAAAACATGCATTTTCATAACTTAGCGAACTGAAATCTACATTAAAACTGCAGATAACTACTTAAAAATTCACTTCCTTGAATTGATAATAGGTTTTTCTTTGTCATTTTAAACAGATTCCAGTCAAAATCGGCTTCTTCGATTCATATCGTATCTAAAACCGCATCAAAACTGCAAATATCAGTTTAAACTATCATTTTTTGATACAAACAGTTATATATTCATGTCAATATCTTTCAAATTCTAGTCAAAATCGGCGTCTTTGGGCATTTTAGTAACGAAAACCTTAATAAACTATTAGATTTCGACGTAAGGCAACCTTTCTGAGACAAATAGTTGCCGATTTCGATAAAATCTTAGTCAGAATCTGCTTTTTCGCCTCTTATTGTACCCAAATCTACCTTAGAAATGCAGATATATACTTAAAACACCTTCTTTTGGGACAAATAATTGGTTTTCGCCCTTGATTTACGGAAGATTATAGCCAAAACATGCATTTTCATAACTTAGCGAACTGAAATCTACATTAAAACTGCAGATAACTACTTAAAAATTCACTTCCTTGAATTGATAATAGGTTTTTCTTTGTCATTTTAAACAGATTCCAGTCAAAATCGGCTTCTTCGATTCACATCGTATCTAAAACCGAATCAAAACTGCAAATATCAGTTTAAACTATCATTTTTTGATACAAACTGTTATATATTCATGTCAATATCTTTCAAATTCTAGTAAAATCAGCGTCTTTGGGCATTTTAGTAACGAAAACCTTAATAAACTATTAGATTTCGACGTAAGGCAACCTTTCTGAGTCAAATAGTTGCCGATTTCGATAAAATCTTAGTCAGAATCTGCTTTTTCGCCTCTTATTGTACCCAAATCTACCTTAGAAATGCAGATATATACTTAAAACACCTTTTTTTGGAACAAATAATTGGTTTTCGCCCTTGATTTACGGAAGATTATAGCCAAAACATGCATTTTCATAACTTAGCGAACTGAAATCTACATTAAAACTGCAGATAGCTACTTAAAAATTCACTTCCTTGAATTGATAATAGGTTTTTCTTTGTCATTTTAAACAGATTCCAGTCAAAATCGGCTTCTTCGATTCATATCGTATCTAAAACCGCATCAAAACTGCAAATATCAGTTTAAACTATCATTTTTTGATACAAACAGTTATATATTCATGTCAATATCTCTCAAATTCTAGTCAAAATCGGCGTGTTTGGGCATTTTAGTAACGAAAACCTTAATAAACTATTAGATTTCGACGTAAGGCAACCTTTCTGAGTCAAATAGTTGCCGATTTCGATAAAATCTTAGTCAGAATCTGCTTTTTCGCCTCTTATTGTACCCAAATCTACGTTAGAAATGCAGATATATACTTAAAACACCTTCTTTTGGGACAAATAATTGGTTTTCGCCCTTGATTTACGGAAGATTATAGCCAAAACATGCATTTTCATAACTTAGCGAACTGAAATCTACATTAAAACTGCAGATAGCTACTTAAAAATTCAATTCCTTGAATTGATAATAGGTTTTTCTTTGTCATTTTAAACAGATTCCAGTCAAAATCGGCTTCTTCGATTCATATCGTATCTAAAACCGCATCAAAACTGCAAATATCAGTTTAAACTATCATTTTTTGATACAAACAGTTATATATTCATGTCAATATCTTTCAAATTCTAGTCAAAATCGGCGTCTTTGGGCATTTTAGTAACGAAAACCTTAATAAACTATTAGATTTCGACGTAAGGCAACCTTTCTGAGTCAAATAGTTGCCGATTTCGATAAAATCTTAGTCAGAATCTGCTTTTTGCGCCTCTTATTTTACCCAAATCTACCTTAGAAATGCAGATATATACTTAAAACACCTTCTTTTGGGACAAATAATTGGTTTTCGCCCTTGATTTACGGAAGATTATAGCCAAAACATGCATTTTCATAACTTAGCGAACTGAAATCTACATTAAAACTGCAGATAACTACTTAAAAATTCACTTCCTTGAATTGATAATAGGTTTTTCTTTGTCATTTTAAACAGATTCCAGTCAAAATCGGCTTCTTCGATTCATATCGTATCTAAAACCGCATTAAAACTGCAAATATCAGTTTAAACTATCATTTTTTGATACAAACAGTTATATATTCATGTCAATATCTTTCAAATTCTAGTCAAAATCGGCGTCTTTGAGCATTTTAGTAACGAAAACCTTAATAAACTATTAGATTTCGACGTAAGGCAACCTTTCTGAGTCAAATAGTTGCCGATTTCGATAAAATCTTAGTCAGAATCTGCTTTTTCGCCTCTTATTGTACCCAAATCTACCTTAGAAATGCAGATATATACTTAAAACACCTTCTTTTGGGACAAATAATTGGTTTTCGCCCTTGATTTACGGAAGATTATAGCCAAAACATGCATTTTCATAACTTAGCGAACTGAAATCTACATTAAAACTGCAGATAACTACTTAAAAATTCACTTCCTTGAATTGATAATAGGTTTTTCTTTCTCATTTTAAACAGATTCCAGTCAAAATCGGCTTCTTCGATTCATATCGTATCTAAAACCGAATCAAAACTGCAAATATCAGTTTAAACTATCATTTTTTGATGCAAACAATTATATATTCATGTCAATATCTTTCAAATTCTAGTCAAAATCAGCGTCTTTGGGCATTTTAGTAACGAAAACCTTAATAAACTATTAGATTTCGACGTAAGGCAACCTTTCTGAGTCAAATAGTTGCGATTTCGATAAAATCTTAGTCAGAATCTGCTTTTCGCCTCTTATTGTACCCAAATCTACCTTAGAAATGCAGATATATACTTAAAACATCTTCTTTTGGGACAAATAATTGGTTTTCGCCCTTGATTTACGGAAGATTATAGCCAAAACATGCATTTTCATAACTTAGCGAACTGAAATCTACATTAAAACTGCAGATAACTACTTAAAAATTCACTTCCTTGAATTGATAATAGGTTTTTCTTTGTCATTTTAAACAGATTCCAGTCAAAATCGGCTTCTTCGATTCACATCGTATCTAAAACCGCATCAAAACTGCAAATATTAGTTTAAACTATCATTTTTTGATACAAACAGTTATATATTCATGTCAATATCTTTCAAATTCTAGTCAAAATCGGCGTCTTTGGGCATTTTAGTAACGAAAACCTTAATAAACTATTAGATTTCGACGTAAGGCAACCTTTCTGAGTCAAATAGTTGCCGATTTCGATAAAATCTTAGTCAGAATCTGCTTTTTCGCCTCTTATTGTACCCAAATCTACCTTAGAAATGGAGATATATACTTAAAACACCTTCTTTTGGGACAAATAATTGGTTTTCGCCCTTGATTTACGGAAGATTATAGCCAAAACATGCATTTTCATAACCTAGCGAACTGAAATCTACATTAAAACTGCAGATAACTACTTAAAAATTCACTTCCTTGAATTGATAATAGGTTTTTCTTTGTCATTTTAAACAGATTCCAGTCAAAATCGGCTTCTTCGATTCATATCGTATCTAAAACCGCATCAAAACTGCAAATATCAGTTTAAACTATCATTTTTTGATACAAACAGTTATATATTCATGTCAATATCTTTCAAATTCTAGTCAAAATCGGCGTCTTTGGGCATTTTAGTAACGAAAACCTTAATAAACTATTAGATTTCGACGTAAGGCAACCTTTCTGAGTCAAACAGTTGCCGATTTCGATAAAATCTTAGTCAGAATCTGCTTTTTCGCCTCTTATTGTAACCAAATCTATCTTAGAAATGCAGATATATACTTAAAACACCTTCTTTTGGGACAAATAATTGGTTTTCGCCCTTGATTTACGGAAGATTATAGCCAAAACATGCATTTTCATAACTTAGCGAACTGAAATCTACATTAAAACTGCAGATAGCTACTTAAAAATTCACTTCCTTGAATTGATAATAGGTTTTTCTTTGTCATTTTAAACAGATTCCAGTCAAAATCGGCTTCTTCGATTCATATCGTATCTAAAACCGCATCAAAACTGCAAATATCAGTTTAAACTATCATTTTTTGATACAAACAGTTATATATTCATGTCAATATCTTTCAAATTCTAGTCAAAATCGGCGTCTTTGGGCATTTTATTAACGAAAACCTTAATAAACTATTAGATTTCGACGTAAGGCAACCTTTCTGAGTCAAATAGTTGCCGACTTCGATAAAATCTTAGTCAGAATCTGCTTTTTCGCCTCTTATTGTACCCAAATCTATATTAGAAATGCAGATATATACTTAAAACAACTTCTTTTGGGACAAATAATTGCTTTTCGCCCTTGATTTACGGAAGATTATAGCCAAAACATGCATTTTCATAACTTAGCGAACTGAAATCTACATTAAAAATGCAGATAACTACTTAAAAATTCACTTCCTTGAATTGATAATAGGTTTTTCTTTGTCATTTTAAACAGATTCCAGTCAAAATCGGCTTCTTCGATTCATATCGTATCTAAAACCGCATCAAAACTGCAAATATCAGTTTAAACTATCATTTTTTGATACAAACAGTTATATATTCATGTCAATATCTTTCAAATTCTAGTCAAAATCGGCGTCTTTGGGCATTTTAGTAACGAAAACCTTAATAAACTATTAGATTTCGACGTAAGGCAACCTTTCTAAGTCAAATAGTTGCCGATTTCGATAAAATCTTAGTCAGAATCTGCTTTTTCGCCTCTTATTGTACCCAAATCTACCTTAGAAATGCAGATATATACTTAAAACACCTTCTTTTGGGACAAATAATTGGTTTTCGCCCTTGATTTACGGAAGATTATAGCCAAAACATGCATTTTCATAACTTAGCGAACTGAAATCTACATTAAAACTGCAGATAACTGCTTAAAAATTCACTTCCTTGAATTGATAATAGGTTTTTCTTTGTCATTTTAAACAGATTCCAGTCAAAATCGGCTTCTTCGATTCATATCGTATCTAAAACCGCATCAAAACTGCAAATATCAGTTTAAACTATCATTTTTTGATACAAACCGTTATATATTCATGTCAATATCTTTCAAATTCTAGTCAAAATCGGCGTCTTTGGGCATTTTAGTAACGAAAACCTTAATAAACTATTAGATTTCGACGTAAGGCAACCTTTCTGAGTCAAATAGTTGCCGATTTCAGATAACTACTTAAAAATTCACTTCCTTGAATTGATAATAGGTTTTTCTTTGTCATCAGATTCCAGTCAAAATCGGCTTCTTCGATTCATATCGTATCTAAAACCGCATCAAAACTGCAAATATCAGTTTAAACTATCATTTTTTGATACAAACAGTTATATATTCATGTCAATATCTTTCAAATTCTAGTCAAAATCGGCGTCTTTGGGCATTTTAGTAACGAAAACCTCAATAAACTATTAGATTTCGACGTAGGGCAACATTTCTGAGTCAAATAGTTGCCGATTTCGATAAAATCTTAGTCAGAATCTGCTTTTTCGCCTCTTATTGTACCCAAATCTACCTTAGAAATGCAGATATATACTTAAAACACCTTCTTTTGGGACAAATAATTGGTTTTCGCCCTTGATTTACGGAAGATTATAGCCAAAACATGCATTTTCATAACTTAGCGAACTGAAATCTACATTAAAACTGCAGATAACTACTTAAAAAATCACTTCCTTGAATTGATAATAGGTTTTTCTTTGTCATTTCAAACAGATTCCAGTCAAAATCGGCTTCTTCGATTCATATCGTATCTAAAACCGCATCAAAACTGCAAATATCAGTTTAAACTATCATTTTTTGATACAAACAGTTATATATTCATGTCAATATCTCTCAAATTCTAGTCAAAATCGGCGTCTTTGGGCATTTTAGTAACGAAAACCTTAATAAACTATTAGATTTCGACGTAAGGCAACCTTTCTGAGTCAAATAGTTGCCGATTTCGATAAATTCTTAGTCAGAATCTGTTTTTTTCGCCTCTTATTGTACCCAAATCTACCTTAGAAATGCAGATATATACTTAAAACACCTTCTTTTGGGACAAATAATTGGTTTTCGCCCTTGATTTACGGAAGATTATAGCCAAAACATTCATTTTCATAACTTAGCGAACTGAAATCTACATTAAAACTGCAGATAACTACTTAAAAATTCACTTTCTTGAATTGATAATAGGTTTTTCTTTGTCATTTTAAACAGATTCCAGTCAAAATCGGCTTCTTCGATTCATATCGTATCTAAAACCGCATCAAAACTGCAAATATCAGTTTAAACTATAATTTTTTGATACAAACAGTTATATATTCATGCTATTGGCTATAATCTTCCGTAAATCAAGGGCGAAAACCAATTATTTGTCCCAAAAGAAGGTGTTTTAAGTATATATCTGCATTTCTAAGGTAGATTTGGGTACAATAAGAGGCGAAAAAGCAGATTCTGACTAAGATTTTATTGAAATCGGCAACTATTTGACTCAGAAAGGTTGCCTTACGTCGAAATCTAATAGTTTATTAAGGTTTTCGTTACTAAAATGCCCAAAGACGCCGATTTTGACTAGAATTTGAAAGATATTGACATGAATATATAACTGTTTGTATCAAAAAATGATAGTTTAAACTGATATTTGCAGTTTTGATGCGGTTTTAGATACGATATGAATCGAAGAAGCCGATTTTGACTGGAATCTGTTTAAAATGACAAAGAAAAACCTATTATCAATTCAAGCAAGTGAATTTTTAAGTAGTTATCTGCAGTTTTAATGTAGATTTCAGTTCGCTAAGTTATGAAAATGCATGTTTTGGCTATAATCTTCCGTAAATCAAGAGCGAAAACCAATTATTTGTCCCAAAAGAAGGTGTTTTAAGTATATATCTGCATTTCTAAGGTAGATTTGGGTACAATAAGAGGCGAAAAAGCAGATTCTGACTAAGATTTTATCGAAATCGGCAACTATTTGACTCAGAAAGGTTGCCTTACGTCGAAATCTAATAGTTTATTAAGGTTTTCGTTACTAAAATGCCCAAAGACGCCGATTTTGACTAGAATTTGAAAGATATTGACATAAATATATATAACTGTTTGAATCAAAAAATGATAGTTTAAACTGATATTTGCAGTTTTGATGCGGTTTTAGATACGATATGAATCGAAGAAGCCGATTTTGACTGGAATCTGTTTAAAATGACAAAGAAAAACCTATTATCAATTCAAGGAAGTGAATTTTTAAGTATTTATCTGCAGTTTTAATGTAGATTTCAGTTCGCTAAATTATGAAAATGCATGTTTTGGCTATAATCTTCCGTAAATCAAGGACGAAAACCAATTATTTGTCCCAAAAGAAGGTGTTTTAAGTATATATCTGCATTTCTAAGGTAGATTTGGGTACAATAAGAGGCGAAAAAGCAGATTCTGACTAAGATTTTATCGAAATCGGCAACTATTTGACTCAGAAAGGTTGCCTTACGTCGAAATCTAATAGTTTATTAAGGTTTTTGTTACTAAAATGCCCAAAGACGCCGATTTTGACCAGAATTTGAAAGATATTGACATGAATATATAACTGTTTGTCTCAAAAAATGATAGTTTAAACTGATATTTGCAGTTTTGATGCGGTTTTAGATACGATATGAATCGAAGAAGCCGATTTTGACTGGAATCTGTTTAAAATGACAAAGAAAAACCTATTATCAATTCAAGGAAGTGAATTTTTAAGTAGTTATCTGCAGTTTTAATGTAGATTTCAGTTCGCTAAGTTATGAAAATGCATGTTTTGGCTATAATCTTCCGTAAATCAAGGGCGAAAACCAATTATTTGTCCCAAAAGAAGGTGTTTTAAGTATATATCTGCATTTGTAAGGTAGATTTGGGTACAATAAGGGGCGAGAAAGCAGATTCTGACTAAGATTTTATCGAAATCGGCAACTATTTGACTCAGAAAGGTTGTCTTACGTCGAAATCTAATAGTTTATTAAGGTTTTCGTTACTAAATTTCCCAAAGACGCCGATTTTGACTAGAATTTGAAAGCAACCTTTCTAAGTCAAAAAGTTGCCGATTTCGATAAAATCTTAGTCAGAATCTGCTTTTTCGCCTCTTATTGTACCCAGATCTACCTTAGAAATGCAGATATATACTTAAAACACCTTCTTTTGGGACAAATAATTGGTTTTCGCCTTTGATTTACGGAAGATTATAGCCAAAACATGCATTTTCATAACTTAGCGAACTGAAATCTACATTAAAACTGCAGATAACTACTTAAAAATTCACTTCCTTGAATTGATAATAGGTTTTTCTTTGTCATTTTAAACAGATTCCAGTCAAAATCGGCTTCTTCGATTCATATCGTATCTAAAACCGCATCAAAACTGCAAATATCAGTTTAAACTATCATTTTTTGATACAAACAGTTATATATTCATGTCAATATCTTTCAAATTCTAGTCAAAATCGGCGTCTTTGGGCATTTTAGTAACAAAAACCTTAATAAACTATTAGATTTCGACGTAAGGCAACCTTTCTGAGACAAATAGTTGCCGATTTCGATAAAATCTTAGTCAGAATCTGCCTTTTCGCCTCTTATTGTACCCAAATCTACCTTAGAAATGCAGATATATACTTGAAACACCTTCTTTTGGGACAAATAATTGGTTTTCGCCCTTGATTTACGGAAGATTATAGCCAAAACATGCATTTTCATAACTTGGCGAACTGAAATCTACATTAAAAGTGCAGATAACTACTTAAAAATTCACTTCCTTGAATTGATAATAGGTTTTTCTTTGTCATTTTAAACAGATTCCAGTCAAAATCGGCTTCTTCGATTCATATCGTATCTAAAACCGCATCAAAACTGCAAATATCAGTTTAAACTGTCATTTTTTGATACAAACAGTTATATATTCATGTCAATATCTTTCAAATTCTAGTCAAAATCGGCGTCTTTGTGCATTTTAGTAACGAAAACCTTAATAAACTATTAGATTTCGACGTAAGGCAACCTTTCTGAGTCAAATAGTTGCCGATTTCGATAAAATCTTAGTCAGAGTCTGCTTTTTCGCCTCTTATTGTACCCAAATCTACCTTAGAAATGCAGATATATACTTAAAACACCTTCTTTTGGGACAAATAATTGGTTTTCGCCCTTGATTTACGGAAGATTATAGCCAAAACATGCATTTTCATAACTTAGCGAACTGAAATCTACATTAAAACTGCAGATAACTACTTAATAATTCACTTCCTTGAATAGATAATAGGTTTTTCTTTGTCATTTTAAACAGATTCCAGTCAAAATCGGCTTCTTCAATTCATATCGTATCTAAAACCGCATCAAAACTGCAAATATCAGTTTAAACTATCATTTTTTGATACAAAGAGTTATATATTCATGTCAATATCTTTCAAATTCTAGTCAAAATCGGTGTCTTTGGGCATTTTAGTAACGAAAACCTTAATAAACTATTAGATTTCGACGTAAGGCAACCTTTCTGAGTCAAATAGTTGCCGATTTCGATAAAATCTTAGTCAGAATCTGCTTTTTCGCCTCTTATTGTACCCAAATCTACCTTAGAAATGCAGATATATACTTAAAACACTTTATTTTGGGACAAATAATTGGTTTTCGCCCTTGATTTACGGAAGATTATAGCCAAAACATGCATTTTCATAACTTAGCGAACTGAAATCAACATTAAAACTGCAGATAACATAATGATAATGATAATAGGTTTTTCTTTGTCATTTTAAACAGATGGCAGTCAAAATCGGCATCTTCGATCCATATCGTATCTAAAACCGCATCAAAACTGCAAATATCAGTTTAAACTATCATTTTTTGATACAAACAGTTATATATTTATGTCAATATCTTTCAAATTCTAGTCAAAATCGGCATTTTAGTAACGAAAACCTTAATAAACTATTAAATTTCGACGTTAGGCAACCTTTCTGAGTCAAATAGTTGCCGATTTCGATAAAATCTTAGTCAGAATCTGCTTTTTTGCCTCTTATTGTACCCAAATCTATTTTAGAAATGCAGATATATACTTAAAACACCTTCTTTTGGGACAAATAATTGGCTTTCGCCCTTGATTTACGGAAGATTATAGCCAAAACATGCATTTTCATAAATTAGCGAACTGAAATCTACATTAAAACTGCCGATAACTACTTAAAAATTCACTTCCTTGAATTGATAATAGGTTTTTCTTTATCATTTTAAACAAATTCCAGTCAAAATCGGCTTCTTCGACTCATATCGTACCTAAAACCGCATCAAAACTGCAAATATCAGTTTAAACTCTCATTTTTTGATACAAACAGTTATATATTCATGTCAATATCTTTCAAATTCTAGTCAAAATCTGCGTCTTTGGGCATTTTAGTAACGAAAACCTTAATAAACTATTAGATTTCGACGTAAGGCAACCTTTCTGAGTCAAATAGTTGCCGATTTCGATAAAATCTTAGTCAGAATCTGCCTTTTCGCCTCTTATTGTACCCAAATCTACCTTAGAAATGAAGATATATACTTGAAACACCTTCTTTTGGGACAAATAATTGGTTTTCGCCCTTGATTTACTGAAGATTATAGCCAAAACATGCATTTTCAAAACTAAGCGAACTGAAATCTACATTAAAACTGCAGATAACTACTTAAAAATTCACTTCCTTGAATTGATAATAGGTTTTTCTTTGTCATTTTAAACAGATTCCAGTCAAAATCGGCTTCTTCGACTAATATCGTACCTAAAACCGCATCAAAACTGCAAATATCAGTTTAAACTATCATTTTTTGATACAAACAGTTATATATTCATGTCAATATCTTTCAAATTCTAGTCAAAATCGGCGTCTTTGGGCATTTTAGTAACGAAAACCTTATTCGCCCTTGATTTACGGAAGATTATAACCAAAACATGCATTTTCATAACTTACCGAACTGAAATCTACATTAAAACTGCAGATAACTACTTAAAAATTCACTTCCTTGAATTGATAATAGGTTTTTCTTTGTCATTTTAAACAGATTCCAGTCAAAATCGGCTTCTTCGAATCTTATCGTATCTAAAACCGCATCAAAACTGCAAATATCAGTTTAAACTGTCATTTTTTGATACAAACAGTTATATATTCATGTCAATATCTTTGAAATTCTAGTCAAAATCGGCGTCTTTGGGCATTTTAGTAACGAAAACCTTAATAAACTATTAGATTTCGACGTAAGGCAACCTTTCTGAGTCAAATAGTTGCCGATTTCGATAAAATCTTAGTCAGAATCTGCTTTTTCGCCTCTTATTGTACCCAAATCTACCTTAGAAATGCAGATATATACTTAAAACACCATCTTTTGGGACAAATAATTGGTTTTCGCCCTTGATTTACGGAAGATTATAGCCAAAACATGCATTTTCATAACTTAGCGAATTGAAATCTACATTAAAACTGCAGATAACTACTTAAAAATTCACTTCCTTGAATTGATAATAGGTTTTTCTTTGTCATTTTAAACAGATTCCAGTCAAAATCGGCTTCTTCGATTCATATCGTATCTAAAACCGCATCAAAACTGCAAATATCAGTTTAAACTATCATTTTTTGATACAAACAGTTATATATTCATGTCAATATCTTTCAAATTCTAGTCAAAATCGGCGTCTTTGGGCATTTTAGTAACGAAAACCTTAATAAACTATTAGATTTCGACGTAAGGCAACCTTTCTGAGTCAAATAGTTGCCGATTTCGATAAAATCTTAGTCAGAATCTGCTTTTTCGCCTCTTATTGTACCCAAATCTACCTTAGAAATGCAGATATATACTTAAAACACCTTCTTTTGGGACAAATAATTGGTTTTCGCCCTTGATTTACGGAAGATTATAGAAAAGACATGCATTTTCATAACTTAGCGAACTGAAATCTACATTAAAACTGCAGATAACTACTTAAAAATTCACTTCCTTGAATTGATAATAGGTTTTTCTTTGTCATTTTAAACAGATTCCTGTCAAAATCGGCTTCTTCGATTCATATCGTATCTAAAACCGCATCAAAACTGCAAATTTCAGTTTAAACTATCATTTTTTGATACAAACAGTTATATATTCAGGTCAATATCTTTCAAATTCTAGTCAAAATCGGCGTCTTTGGGCATCTTAGTAACGAAAACCTTAATAAACTATTAGATTTCGACGTAAGGCAACCTTTCTGAGTCAAATAGTTGCCGATTTCGATAAAATCTTAGTCAGAATCTGCTTTTTCGAGTCTTATTGTACCCAAATCTACCTTAGAAATGCAGATATATACTTAAAACACCTTCTTTTGGGACAAATAATTGGTTTTCGCCCTTGATTTACGGAAGATTATAGCCAAAACATGCATTTTCATAACTTAGCGAACTGAAATCTACATTAAAACTGCAGATAACTACTTAAAAATTCACTTCCTTGAATTGATAATAGGTTTTTCTTTGTCATTTTAAACAGATTCCAGTCAAAATCGGCTTCTTCGATTCATATCGTATCTAAAACCGCATCAAAACTGCAAATATCAGTTTAAACTATCATTTTTTGATACAAAGAGTTATATATTCATGTCAATATCTTTCAAATTCTAGTCAAAATCGGCGTCTTTTTGCATTTTAGTAACGAAAACCTTAATAAACTATTAGATTTCGACGTAAGGCAACCTTTCTGAGTCAAATAGTTGCCGATTTCGTTAAAATCTTAGTCAGAATCTGTTTTTCGCCTCTTATTGTACCCAAATCTACCTTAGAAATTCAGATGTATACTTAAAACACCTTCTTTTGGGACAAATAATTGGTTTTCGCCCTTGATTTACGGAAGATTATAGCCAAAACATGCATTTTCATAACTTAGCGAACTGAAATCTACTTTAAAACTGCAGATAACTACTTAAAAATTCACTTCCTTGAATTGATAATAGGTTTTTCTTTGTCATTTTAAACAGATTCCAGTCAAAATCGGCTTCTTCGATTCATATCGTATCTAAAACCGCATCAAAACTGCAAATATCAGTTTAAACTATCATTTTTTGATACCAACAGTTATATATTCATGTCAATATCTTTCAAATTCTAGTCAAAATCGGCGTCTTTGGGCATTTTAGTAACGAAAACCTTAATAAACTATTAGATTTCGACGTAAGGCAACCTTTCTGAGTCAAATAGTTGCCGATTTCGATAAAATCTTAGTCAGAATCTGCTTTTTCGCCTCTTATTGTACCCAAATCTACCTTAGAAATTCAGATATATACTTAAAACACCTTCTTTTGGGACAAATAATTGGTTTTCGCCCTTGATTTACGGAAGATTATAGCCAAAACATGCATTTTCATAACTTAGCGAACAGAAATCTACATTAAAACTGCAGATAGCTACTTAAAAATTAACTTCCTTGAATTGATAATAGGTTTTTCTTTGTCATTTTAAACAGATTCCAGTCAAAATCGGCTTCTTCGATTCATATCGTATCTAAAACCGCATCAAAACTGCAAATATCAGTTTAAACTATCATTTTTTGATACAAACAGTTATATATTCATGTCAATATCTTTCAAATTCTAGTCAAAATCGGCGTCTTTGGGCATTTTAGTAACGAAAACCTTAATAAACTATTAGATTTCGACGTAAGGCAACCTTTCTGAGTCAAATAGTTGCCGATTTCGATAAAATCTTAGTCAGAATCTGCTTTTTCGCCTCTTATTGTACCCAAATCTACCTTAGAAATGCAGATATATACTTAAAACACCTTCTTTTGGGACAAATAATTGGTTTTCGCCCTTGATTTACGGAAGATTATAGCCAAAACATGCATTTTCATAACTTAGCGAACTGAAATCTACATTAAAACTGCAGATAACTACTTAAAAATTCACTTCCTTGAATTGATAATAGGTTTTTCTTTGTCATTTTAAACAGATTCCAGTCAAAATCGGCTTCTTCGATTCATATCGTATCTAAAACCGCATCAAAACTGCAAATATCAGTTTAAACTATCATTTTTTGATACAAACAGTTATATATTCATGTCAATATCTTTCAAATTCTAGTCAAAATCGGCGTCTTTGGGCATTTTAGTAACGAAAACCTTAATAAACTATTAGATTTCGACGTAAGGCAACCTTTCTGAGTCAAATAGTTGCCGATATCGATAAAATCTTAGTCAGAATCTGCTTTTTCGCCTCTTATTGTACCCAAATCTACCTTAGAAATGCAGATATATACTTAAAACACCTTCTTTTGGGACAAATAATTGGTTTTCGCCCTTGATTTACGGAAGATTATAGCCAAAACATGCATTTTCATAACTTAGCGAACTGAAATCTACATTAAAACTGCAGATAGCTACTTAAAAATTCACTTCCTTGAATTGATAATAGGTTTTTCTTTGTCATTTTAAACAGATTTCAGTCAAAATCGGCTTCTTCGATTCATATCGTATCTAAAACCGCATCAAAACTGCAAATATCAGTTTAAACTATCATTTTTTGATACAAACAGTTATATATTCATGTCAATATCTTTCAAATTCTAGTCAAAATCGGCGTCTTGGGGCATTTTAATAACGAAAACCTTAATAAACTATTAGATTTCGACGTAAGGCAACCTTTCTGAGTCAAATAGTTGCCGATTTCGATAAAATCTTAGTCAGAATCTGCTTTTTCGCCTCTTATTGTACCCAAATCTATATTAGAAATGCAGATATATACTTAAAACACCTTCTTTTGGGACAAATAATTTCTTTTCGCCCTTGATTTACGGAAGATTATAGCCAAAACATGCATTTTCATAACTTAGCGAACTGAAATCTACATTAAAACTGCAGATAACTACTTAAAAATTCACTTCCTTGAATTGATAATAGGTTTTTCTTTGTCATTTTAAACAGATTCCAGTCAAAATCGGCTTCTTCGAATCTTATCGTATCTAAAACCGCATCAAAACTGCAAATATCAGTTTAAACTATCATTTTTTGATACAAACAGTTATATATTCATGTCAATATCTTTCAAATTCTAGTCAAAATCGGCGTCTTTGGGCATTTTAGTAACGAAAACCTTAATAAACTATTAGATTTCGACGTAAGGCAACCTTTCTGAGTCAAATAGTTGCCGATTTCGATAAAATCTTAGTCAGAATCTGCTTTTTCGCCTCTTATTGTACCCAAATCTACCTTAGAAATGCAGATATATACTTAAAACACCTTCTTTTGGGACAAATAATTGGTTTTCGCCCTTGATTTACGGAAGATTATAGCCAAAACATGCATTTTCATAACTTAGCGAATTGAAATCTACATTAAAACTGCAGATAACTACTTAAAAATTCACTTCCTTGAATTGATAATAGGTTTTTCTTTGTCATTTTAAACAGATTCCAGTCAAAATCGGCTTCTTCGATTCATATCGCATCTAAAACCGCATCAAAACTGCAAATATCAGTTTAAACTATCATTTTTTGATACAAACAGTTATATATTCATGTCAATATCTTTCAAATTCTAGTCAAAATCGGCGTCTTTGGGCATTTTAGTAACGAAAACCTTAATAAACTATTAGATTTCGACGTAAGGCAACCTTTCTGAGTCAAATAGTTGCCGATTTCGATAAAATCTTAGTCAGAATCTGCTTTTTCGCCTCTTATTGTACCCAAATCTACCTTAGAAATGCAGATATATACTTAAAACACCTTCTTTTGGGACAAATAATTGGTTTTCGCCCTTGATTTACGGAAGATTATAGCCAAAACATGCATTTTCATAACTTAGCGAACTGAAATCTACATTAAAACTGCAGATAGCTACTTAAAAATTCACTTCCTTGAATTGATAATAGGTTTTTCTTTGTCATTTTAAACAGATTTCAGTCAAAATCGGCTTCTTCGATTCATATCGTATCTAAAACCGCATCAAAACTGCAAATATCAGTTTAAACTATCATTTTTTGATACAAACAGTTATATATTCATGTCAATATCTTTCAAATTCTAGTCAAAATCGGCGTCTTGGGGCATTTTATTAACGAAAACCTTAATAAACTATTAGATTTCGACGTAAGGCAACCTTTCTGAGTCAAATAGTTGCCGATTTCGATAAAATCTTAGTCAGAATCTGCTTTTTCGCCTCTTATTGTACCCAAATCTACCTTAGAAATGCAGATATATACTTAAAACACCTTCTTTTGGGACAAATAATTGCTTTTCGCCCTTGATTTACGGAAGATTATAGCCAAAACATGAATTTTCATAACTTAGCGAACTGAAATCTACATTAAAACTGCAGATAACTACTTAAAAATTCACTTCCTTGAATTGATAATAGGTTTTTCTTTGTCATTTTAAACAGATTCCAGTCAAAATCGGCTTCTTCGATTCATATCGTATCTAAAACCGCATCAAAACTGCAAATATCAGTTTAAACTATCATTTTTTGATACAAACAGTTATATATTCATGTCAATATCTTTCAAATTCTAGTCAAAATCGGCGTCTTTGGGCATTTTAGTAACGAAAACCTTAATAAACTATTAGATTTCGACGTAAGGCAACCTTTCTGAGTCAAATAGTTGCCGATTTCGATAAAATCTTAGTCAGAATCTGCTTTTTCGCCTCTTATTGTACCCAAATCTACCTTAGAAATGCAGATATATACTTAAAACACCTTCTTTTGGGACAAATAATTGGTTTTCGCCCTTGATTTACGGAAGATTATAGCCAAAACATGCATTTTCATAACTTAGCGAACTGAAATCTACATTAAAACTGCAGATAACTACTTAAAAATTCACTTCCTTGAATTGATAATAGGTTTTTCTTTGTCATTTTAAACAGATTCCAGTCAAAATCGGCTTCTTCGATTCATATCGTATCTAAAACCGCATCAAAACTGCAAATATCAGTTTAAACTATCATTTTTTGATACAAACAGTTATATATTCATGTCAATATCTTTCAAATTCTAGTCAAAATCGGCGTCTTTGGGCATTTTAGTAACGAAAACCTTAATAAACTATTAGATTTCGACGTAAGGCAACCTTTCTGAGTCAAATAGTTGCCGATTTCGATAAAATCTTAGTCAGAATCTGCTTTTTCGCCTCTTATTGTACCCAAATCTACCTTAGAAATGCAGATATATACTTAAAACACCTTCTTTTGGGACAAATAATTGGTTTTCGCCCTTGATTTACGGAAGATTATAGCCAAAACATGCATTTTCATAACTTAGCGAACTGAAATCTACATTAAAACTGCAGATAGCTACTTAAAAATTCACTTCCTTGAATTGATAATAGGTTTTTCTTTGTCATTTTAAACAGATTTCAGTCAAAATCGGCTTCTTCGATTCATATCGTATCTAAAACCGCATCAAAACTGCAAATATCAGTTTAAACTATCATTTTTTGATACAAACAGTTATATATTCATGTCAATATCTTTCAAATTCTAGTCAAAATCGGCGTCTTGGGGCATTTTATTAACGAAAACCTTAATAAACTATTAGATTTCGACGTAAGGCAACCTTTCTGAGTCAAATAGTTGCCGATTTCGATAAAATCTTAGTCAGAATCTGCTTTTTCGCCTCTTATTGTACCCAAATCTATATTAGAAATGCAGATATATACTTAAAACACCTTCTTTTGGGACAAATAATTTCTTTTCGCCCTTGATTTACGGAAGATTATAGCCAAAACATGCATTTTCATAACTTAGCGAACTGAAATCTACATTAAAACTGCAGATAACTACTTAAAAATTCACTTCCTTGAATTGATAATAGGTTTTTCTTTGTCATTTTAAACAGATTCCAGTCAAAATCGGCTTCTTCGAATCTTATCGTATCTAAAACCGCATCAAAACTGCAAATATCAGTTTAAACTATCATTTTTTGATACAAACAGTTATATATTCATGTCAATATCTTTCAAATTCTAGTCAAAATCGGCGTCTTTGGGCATTTTAGTAACGAAAACCTTAATAAACTATTAGATTTCGACGTAAGGCAACCTTTCTGAGTCAAATAGTTGCCGATTTCGATATAATCTTAGTCAGAATCTGCTTTTTCGCCTCTTATTGTACCCAAATCTACCTTAGAAATGCAGATATATACTTAAAACACCTTCTTTTGGGACAAATAATTGGTTTTCGCCCTTGATTTACGGAAGATTATAGCCAAAACATGCATTTTCATAACTTAGCGAATTGAAATCTACATTAAAACTGCAGATAACTACTTAAAAATTCACTTCCTTGAATTGATAATAGGTTTTTCTTTGTCATTTTAAACAGATTCCAGTCAAAATCGGCTTCTTCGATTCATATCGTATCTAAAACCGCATCAAAACTGCAAATATCAGTTTAAACTATCATTTTTTGATACAAACAGTTATATATTCATGTCAATATCTTTCAAATTCTAGTCAAAATCGGCGTCTTTGGGCATTTTAGTAACGAAAACCTTAATAAACTATTAGATTTCGACGTAAGGCAACCTTTCTGAGTCAAATAGTTGCCGATTTCGATAAAATCTTAGTCAGAATCTGCTTTTTCGCCTCTTATTGTACCCAAATCTACCTTAGAAATGCAGATATATACTAAAAACACCTTCTTTTGGGACAAATAATTGGTTTTCGCCCTTGATTTACGGAAGATTATAGCCAAAACATGCATTTTCATAACTTAGCGAACTGAAATCTACATTAAAACTGCAGATAGCTACTTAAAAATTCACTTCCTTGAATTGATAATAGGTTTTTCTTTGTCATTTTAAACAGATTTCAGTCAAAATCGGCTTCTTCGATTCATATCGTATCTAAAACCGCATCAAAACTGCAAATATCAGTTTAAACTATCATTTTTTGATACAAACAGTTATATATTCATGTCAATATCTTTCAAATTCTAGTCAAAATCGGCGTCTTGGGGCATTTTATTAACGAAAACCTAAATAAACTATTAGATTTCGACGTAAGGCAACCTTTCTGAGTCAAATAGTTGCCGATTTCGATAAAATCTTAGTCAGAATCTGCTTTTTCGCCTCTTATTGTACCCAAATCTATATTAGAAATGCAGATATATACTTAAAACACCTTCTTTTGGGACAAATAATTTCTTTTCGCCCTTGATTTACGGAAGATTATAGCCAAAACATGCATTTTCATAACTTAGCGAACTGAAATCTACATTAAAACTGCAGATAACTACTTAAAAATTCACTTCCTTGAATTGATAATAGGTTTTTCTTTGTCATTTTAAACAGATTCCAGTCAAAATCGGCTTCTTCGAATCCTATCGTATCTAAAACCGCATCAAAACTGCAAATATCAGTTTAAACTATCATTTTTTGATACAAACAGTTATATATTCAGGTCAATATCTTTCAAATTCTAGTCAAAATCGGCGTCTTTGGGCATCTTAGTAACGAAAACCTTAATAAACTATTAGATTTCGACGTAAGGCAACCTTTCTGAGTCAAATAGTTGCCGATTTCGATAAAATCTTAGTCAGAATCTGCTTTTTCGAGTCTTATTGTACCCAAATCTACCTTAGAAATGCAGATATATACTTAAAACACCTTCTTTTGGGACAAATAATTGGTTTTCGCCCTTGATTTACGGAAGATTATAGCCAAAACATGCATTTTCATAACTTAGCGAACTGAAATCTACATTAAAACTGCAGATAACTACTTAAAAATTCACTTCCTTGAATTGATAATAGGTTTTTCTTTGTCATTTTAAACAGATTCCAGTCAAAATCGGCTTCTTCGATTCATATCGTATCTAAAACCGCATCAAAACTGCAAATATCAGTTTAAACTATCATTTTTTGATACAAACAGTTATATATTCATGTCAATATCTTTCAAATTCTAGTCAAAATCGGCGTCTTTGGGCATTTTAGTAACGAAAACCTTAATAAACTATTAGATTTCGACGTAAGGCAACCTTTCTGAGTCAAATAGTTGCCGATTTCGATAAAATCTTAGTCAGAATCTGCTTTTTCGCCTCTTATTGTACCCAAATCTACCTTAGAAATGCAGATATATACTTAAAACACCTTCTTTTGGGACAAATAATTGGTTTTCGCCCTTGATTTACGGAAGATTATAGCCAAAACATGCATTTTCATAACTTAGCGAACTGAAATCTACATTAAAACTGCAGATAGCTACTTAAAAATTCACTTCCTTGAATTGATAATAGGTTTTTCTTTGTCATTTTAAACAGATTTCAGTCAAAATCGGCTTCTTCGATTCATATCGTATCTAAAACCGCATCAAAACTGCAAATATCAGTTTAAACTATCATTTTTTGATACAAACAGTTATATATTCATGTCAATATCTTTCAAATTCTAGTCAAAATCGGCGTCTTGGGGCATTTTATTAACGAAAACCTTAATAAACTATTAGATTTCGACGTAAGGCAACCTTTCTGAGTCAAATAGTTGCCGATTTCGATAAAATCTTAGTCAGAATCTGCTTTTTCGCCTCTTATTGTACCCAAATCTATATTAGAAATGCAGATATATACTTAAAACACCTTCTTTTGGGACAAATAATTTCTTTTCGCCCTTGATTTACGGAAGATTATAGCCAAAACATGCATTTTCATAACTTAGCGAACTGAAATCTACATTAAAACTGCAGATAACTACTTAAAAATTCACTTCCTTGAATTGATAATAGGTTTTTCTTTGTCATTTTAAACAGATTCCAGTCAAAATCGGCTTCTTCGAATCTTATCGTATCTAAAACCGCATCAAAACTGCAAATATCAGTTTAAACTATCATTTTTTGATACAAACAGTTATATATTCATGTCAATATCTTTCAAATTCTAGTCAAAATCGGCGTCTTTGGGCATTTTAGTAACGAAAACCTTAATAAACTATTAGATTTCGACGTAAGGCAACCTTTCTGAGTCAAATAGTTGCCGATTTCGATAAAATCTTAGTCAGAATCTGCTTTTTCGCCTCTTATTGTACCCAAATCTACCTTAGAAATGCAGATATATACTTAAAACACCTTCTTTTGGGACAAATAATTGGTTTTCGCCCTTGATTTACGGAAGATTATAGCCAAAACATGCATTTTCATAACTTAGCGAATTGAAATCTACATTAAAACTGCAGATAACTACTTAAAAATTCACTTCCTTGAATTGATAATAGGTTTTTCTTTGTCATTTTAAACAGATTCCAGTCAAAATCGGCTTCTTCGATTCATATCGTATCTAAAACCGCATCAAAACTGCAAATATCAGTTTAAACTATCATTTTTTGATACAAACAGTTATATATTCATGTCAATATCTTTCAAATTCTAGTCAAAATCGGCGTCTTTGGGCATTTTAGTAACGAAAACCTTAATAAACTATTAGATTTCGACGTAAGGCAACCTTTCTGAGTCAAATAGTTGCCGATTTCGATAAAATCTTAGTCAGAATCTGCTTTTTCGCCTCTTATTGTACCCAAATCTACCTTAGAAATGCAGATATATTCTTAAAACACCTTCTTTTGGGACAAATAATTGGTTTTCGCCCTTGATTTACGGAAGATTATAGCCAAAACATGCATTTTCATAACTTAGCGAACTGAAATCTACATTAAAACTGCAGATAGCTACTTAAAAATTCACTTCCTTGAATTGATAATAGGTTTTTCTTTGTCATTTTAAACAGATTTCAGTCAAAATCGGCTTCTTCGATTCATATCGTATCTAAAACCGCATCAAAACTGCAAATATCAGTTTAAACTATCATTTTTTGATACAAACAGTTATATATTCATGTCAATATCTTTCAAATTCTAGTCAAAATCGGCGTCTTGGGGCATTTTATTAACGAAAACCTTAATAAACTATTAGATTTCGACGTAAGGCAACCTTTCTGAGTCAAATAGTTGCCGATTTCGATAAAATCTTAGTCAGAATCTGCTTTTTCGCCTCTTATTGTACCCAAATCTATATTAGAAATGCAGATATATACTTAAAACACCTTCTTTTGGGACAAATAATTTCTTTTCGCCCTTGATTTACGGAAGATTATAGCCAAAACATGCATTTTCATAACTTAGCGAACTGAAATCTACATTAAAACTGCAGATAACTACTTAAAAATTCACTTCCTTGAATTGATAATAGGTTTTTCTTTGTCATTTTAAACAGATTCCAGTCAAAATCGGCTTCTTCGAATCTTATCGTATCTAAAACCGCATCAAAACTGCAAATATCAGTTTAAACTATCATTTTTTGATACAAACAGTTATATATTCAGGTCAATATCTTTCAAATTCTAGTAAAAATCGGCGTCTTTGGGCATCTTAGTAACGAAAACCTTAATAAACTATTAGATTTCGACGTAAGGCAACCTTTCTGAGTCAAATAGTTGCCGATTTCGATAAAATCTTAGTCAGAATCTGCTTTTTCGAGTCTTATTGTACCCAAATCTACCTTAGAAATGCAGATATATACTTAAAACACCTTCTTTTGGGACAAATAATTGGTTTTCGCCCTTGATTTACGGAAGATTATAGCCAAAACATGCATTTTCATAACTTAGCGAACTGAAATCTACATTAAAACTGCAGATAACTACTTAAAAATTCACTTCCTTGAATTGATAATAGGTTTTTCTTTGTCATTTTAAACAGATTCCAGTCAAAATCGGCTTCTTCGATTCATATCGTATCTAAAACCGCATCAAAACTGCAAATATCAGTTTAAACTATCATTTTTTGATACAAACAGTTATATATTCATGTCAATATCTTTCAAATTCTAGTCAAAATCGGCGTCTTTGGGCATTTTAGTAACGAAAACCATAATAAACTATTAGATTTCGACGTAAGGCAACCTTTCTGAGTCAAATAGTTGCCGATTTCGATAAAATCTTAGTCAGAATCTGCTTTTTCGCCTCTTATTGTACCCAAATCTACCTTAGAAATGCAGATATATACTTAAAACACCTTCTTTTGGGACAAATAATTGGTTTTCGCCCTTGATTTACGGAAGATTATAGCCAAAACATGCATTTTCATAACTTAGCGAACTGAAATCTACATTAAAACTGCAGATGGCTACTTAAAAATTCACTTCCTTGAATTGATAATAGGTTTTTCTTTGTCATTTTAAACAGATTTCAGTCAAAATCGGCTTCTTCGATTCATATCGTATCTAAAACCGCATCAAAACTGCAAATATCAGTTTAAACTATAATTTTTTGATACAAACAGTTATATATTCATGTCAATATCTTTCAAATTCTAGTCAAAATCGGCGTCTTGGCGCATTTTATTAACGAAAACCTTAATAAACTATTAGATTTCGACGTAAGGCAACCTTTCTGAGTCAAATAGTTGCCGATTTCGATAAAATCTTAGTCGGAATCTGCTTTTTCGCCTCTTATTGTACCCAAATCTACCTTAGAAATGCAGATATATACTTAAAACACCTTCTTTTGGGACAAATAATTGGTTTTCGCCCTTGATTTACGGAAGATTATAGCCAAGACATGCATTTTCATAACTTAGCGAATTGAAATCTACATTAAAACTGCAGATAACTACTTAAAAATTCACTTCCTTGAATTGATAATAGGTTTTTCTTTGTCATTTTAAACAGATTCCAGTCAAAATCGGCTTCTTCGATTCATATCGTATCTAAAACCGCATCAAAACTGCAAATATCATTTTAAACTATCATTTTTTGATACAAACAGTTATATATTCATGTCAATATCTTTCAAATTCTAGTCAAAATCGGCGTCTTTGGGCATTTTAGTAACGAAAACCTTAATAAACTATTAGATTTCGACGTAAGGCAACCTTTCTGAGTCAAATAGTTGCCGATTTCGATAAAATCTTAGTCAGAATCTGCTTTTTCGCCTCTTATTGTACCCAAATCTACCTTAGAAATGCAGATATATACTTAAAACACCTTCTTTTGGGACAAATAATTGGTTTTCGCCCTTGATTTACGGAAGATTATAGCCAAAACATGCATTTTCATAACTTAGCGAACTGAAATCTACATTAAAACTGCAGATAACTACTTAAAAATTCACTTCCTTGAATTGATAATAGGTTTTTCTTTGCCATTTTAAACAGATTCCAGTCAAAATCGGCTTCTTCGATTCATATCGTATCTAAAACCGCATCAAAACTGCAAATTTCAGTTTAAACTATCATTTTTTGATACAAACAGTTATATATTCATGTCAATATCTTTCAAATTCTAGTCAAAATCGGCTTCTTTGGGCATTTTAGTAACGAAAACCTTAATAAACTATTAGATTTCGACGTAAGGCAACCTTTCTGAGTCAAATAGTTGCCGATTTCGATAAAATCTTAGTCAGAATCTGCTTTTTCGCCTCTTATTGTACCCAAATCTACCTTAGAAATGCAGATATATACTTAAAACACCTTCTTTTGGGACAAATAATTGGTTTTCGCCCTTGATTTACGGAAGATTATAGCCAAAACATGCATTTTCATAACTTAGCGAACTGAAATCTACATTAAAACTGCAGATAACTACTTAAAAATTCACTTCCTTGAATTGATAATAGGTTTTTCTTTGTCATTTTAAACAGATTCCAGTCAAAATCGGCTTCTTCGATTCACATCGTATCTAAAACCGCGTCAAAACTGCAAATTTCAGTTTAAACTATCATTTTTTGATACAAACAGTTATATATTCATGTCAATATCTTTCAAATTCTAGTCAAAATCGGCGTCTTTGGGCATTTTAGTAACGAAAACCTTAATAAACTATTAGATTTCGACGTAAGGCAACCTTTCTGAGTCAAATAGTTGCCGATTTCGATAAAATCTTAGTCAGAATCTGCTTTTTCGCCTCTTATTGTACCCAAATCTAAATTAGAAATGCAGATATATACTTAAAACACCTTCTTTTGGGACAAATAATTGCTTTTCGCCCTTGATTTACGGAAGATTATAGCCAAAACATGCATTTTCATAACTTAGCGAACTGAAATCTACATTAAAACTGCAGATAACTACTTAAAAATTCACTTCCTTGAATTGATAATAGGTTTTTCTTTGTCATTTTAAACAGATTCCAGTCAAAATCGGCTTCTTCGATTCATATCGTATCTAAAACCGCATCAAAACTGCAAATATCAGTTTAAACTATCATTTTTTGATACAAACAGTTATATATTCATGTCAATATCTTTCAAATTCTAGTCAAAATCGGCGTCTTTGGGCATTTTAGTAACGAAAACCTTAATAAACTATTAGATTTCGACGTAAGGCAACCTTTCTGAGTCAAATAGTTGCCGATTTCGATAAAATCTTAGTCAGAATCTGCTTTTTCGCCTCTTATTGTACCCAAATCTACCTTAGAAATGCAGATATATACTTAAAACACCTTCTTTTGGGACAAATAATTGGTTTTCGCCCTTGATTTACGGAAGATTATAGCCAAAACATGCATTTTCATAACTTAGCGAACTGAAATCTACATTAAAACTGCAGATAACTACTTAAAAATTCACTTCCTTGAATTGATAATAGGTTTTTCTTTGTCATTTTAAACAGATTCCAGTCAAAATCGGCTTCTTCGATTCATATCGTATCTAAAACTGCATCAAAACTGCAAATATCAGTTTAAACTATCATTTTTTGATACAAACAGTTATATATTCATGTCAATATCTTTCAAATTCTAGTCAAAATCGGCGTCTTTGGGCATTTTAGTAACGAAAACCTTAATAAACTATTAGATTTCGACGTAAGGCAACCTTTCTGAGTCAAATAGTTGCCGATTTCGATAAAATCTTAGTCAGAATCTGCTTTTTCGCCTCTTATTGTACCCAAATTTACCTTAGAAATGCAGATATATACTTAAAACACCTTCTTTTGGGACAAATAATTGGTTTTCGCCCTTGATTTACGGAAGATTATAGCCAAAACATGCATTTTCATAACTTAGCGAACTGAAATCTACATTAAAACTGCAGATAGCTACTTAAAAATTCACTTCCTTGAATTGATAATAGGTTTTTCTTTGTCATTTTAAACAGATTTCAGTCAAAATCGGCTTCTTCGATTCATATCGTATCTAAAACCGCATCAAAACTGCAAATATCAGTTTAAACTATCATTTTTTGATGCAAACAGTTATATATTCATGTCAATATCTTTCAAATTCTAGTCAAAATCGGCGTCTTTGGGCATTTTATTAACGAAAACCTTAATAAACTATTAGATTTCGACGTAAGGCAACCTTTCTGAGTCAAATAGTTGCCGATTTCGATAAAATCTTAGTCAGAATCTGCTTTTTCGCCTCTTATTGTACCCAAATCTACCTTAGAAATGCAGATATATACTTAAAACACCTTCTTTTGGGACAAATAATTTCTTTTCGCCCTTGATTTACGGAAGATTATAGCCAAAACATGCATTTTCATAACTTAGCGAACTGAAATCTACATTAAAACTGCAGATAACTACTTAAAAATTCACTTCCTTGAATTGATAATAGGTTTTTCTTTGTCATTTTAAACAGATTCCAGTCAAAATCGGCTCCTTCGATTCATATCGTATCTAAAACCGCATCAAAACTGCAAATATCAGTTTAAACTATCATTTTTTGATACCAACAGCTATATATTCATGTCAATATCTTTCAAATTCTAGTCAAAATCGGCGTCTTTGGGCATTTTAGTAACGAAAACCTTAATAAACTATTAGATTTCGACGTAAGGCAACCTTTCTGAGTCAAATAGTTGCCGATTTCGATAAAAACTTAGTCAGAATCTGATTTTTCGCCTCTTATTGTACCCAAATCTACCTTAGAAATGCAGATATATACTTAAAACACCTTCTTTTGGGACAAATAATTGGTTTTCGCCCTTGATTTACGGAAGATTATAGCCAAAACATGCATTTTCATAACTTAGCGAACTGAAATCTACATTAAAACCGCAGATAGATACTTAAAAATTCACTTCCTTGAATTGATAATAGGTTTTTCTTTGTCATTTTAAACAGATTCCAGTCAAAATCGGCTTCTTCGATTCATATCGTATCTAAAACCGCATCAAAACTGCAAATATCAGTTTAATCTATCATTTTTTGATACAAACAGTTATATATTCATGTCAATATCTTTCAAATTCTAGTCAAAATCGGCGTCTTTGGGCATTTTAGTAACGAAAACCTTAATAAACTATTAGATTTCGACGTAAGGCAACCTTTCTGAGTCAAATAGTTGCCGATTTCGATAAAATCTTAGTCAGAATCTGCTTTTTCGCCTCTTATTGTACCCAAATCTACCTTAGAAATGCAGACATATACTTAAAACACCTTCTTTTGGGACAAATAATTGGTTTTGGCCCTTGATTTACGGAAGATTATAGCCAAAACATGCATTTTCATAACTTAGCGAACTGAAATCTACATTAAAACTGCAGATAACTACTTAAAAATTCACTTCCTGAAATTGATAATAGGTTTTTCTTTGTCATTTTAAACAGATTCCAGTCAAAATCGGCTTCTTCGATTCATATCGTATCTAAAACCGCATCAAAACTGCAAATATCAGTTTAAACTATCATTTTTTGATACAAACAGTTATATATTCATGTCAATATCTTTCAAATTCTAGTCAAAATCGGCGTCTTTGGGCATTTTAGTAACGAAAACCTTAATAAACTATTAGATTTCGACGTATGGCAACCTTTCTGAGTCAAATAGTTGCCGATTTCGATAAAATCTTAGTCAGAATCTGCTTTTTCGCCTCTTATTGTACCCAAATCTACCTTAGAAATGCAGATATATACTTAAAACACCTTCTTTTGGGACAAATAATTGGTTTTCGCCCTTGATTTACGGAAGATTATAGCCAAAACATGCATTTTCATAACTTAGCGAACTGAAATCTACATTAAAACTGCAGATAGCTACTTAAAAATTCACTTCTTTGAATTGATAATAGGTTTTTCTTTGTCATTTTAAACAGATTTCAGTCAAAATCGGCTTCTTCGATTCATATCGTATCTAAAACCGCATCAAAACTGCAAATATCAGTTTAAACTATCATTTTTTGATACAAACAGTTATATATTCATGTCAATATCTTTCAAATTCTAGTCAAAATCGGCGTCTTTGGGCATTTTATTAACGAAAACCTTAATAAACTATTAGATTTCGACGTAAGGCAACCTTTCTGAGTCAAATAGTTGCCGATTTCGATTAAATCTTAGTCAGAATCTGCTTTTTCGCCTCTTATTGTACCCAAATCTATATTAGAAATGCAGATATGTACTTAAAACACCTTCTTTTGGGACAAATAATTCCTTTTCGCCCTTGATTTACGGAAGATTATAGCCAAAACATGCATTTTCATAACTTAGCGAACTGAAATCTACATTAAAACTGCAGATAACTACTTAAAAATTCACTTCCTTGAATTGATAATAGGTTTTTCTTTGTCATTTTAAACAGATTCCAGTCAAAATCGGCTTCTTCGATTCATATCGTATCTAAAACCGCATCAAAACTGCAAATGTCAGTTTAAACTATCATTTTTTGATACCAACAGTTATATATTCATGTCAATATCTTTCAAAGTCTAGTCAAAATCGGCTTCTTTGGGCATTTTAGTAACGAAAACCTTAATAAACTATTAGATTTCGACGTAAGGCAACCTTTCTGAGTCAAATAGTTGCGGATTTCGATAAAATCTTAGTCAGAATCTGCTTTTTCGCCTCTTATTGTACCCAAATCTACCTTAGAAATGCAGATATATACTTAAAACACCTTCTTTTGGGACAAATAATTGGTTTTCGCCCTTGATTTACGAAAGATTATAGCCAAAACATGCATTTTCATAACTTAGCGAACTGAAATCTACATTAAAACTGCAGATAACTACTTAAAAATTCACTTCCTTGAATTGATAATAGGTTTTTCTTTGTCATTTTAAACAGATTCCAGTCAAAATCGGCTTCTTCGATTCATATCGTATCTAAAACCGCATCAAAACTGCAAATATCAGTTTAAACTATCATTTTTTGATACCAACAGTTATATATTCATGTCAATATCTTTCAAATTCTAGTCAAAATCGGCGTCTTTGGGCATTTTAGTAACGAAAACCTTAATAAACTATTAGATTTCGACGTAAGGCAACCTTTCTGAGTCAAATAGTTGCCGATTTCGATAAAAACTTAGTCAGAATCTGCTTTTTCGCCTCTTATTGTACCCAAATCTACCTTAGAAATGCAGATATATACTTAAAACACCTTCTTTTGGGACAAATAATTGGTTTTCGCCCTTGATTTACGGAAGATTATAGCCAAAACATGCATTTTCATAACTTAGCGAACTGAAATCTACAATAAAACTGCAGATAGCTACTTAAAAATTTACTTCCTTGAATTGATAATAGGTTTTTCTTTGTCATTTTAAACAGATTTCAGTCAAAATCGGCTTCTTCGATTCATATCGTATCTAAAACCGCATCAAAACTGCAAATATCAGTTTAAACTATCATTTTTTGATACAAACAGTTATATATTCATGTCATTATCTTTCAAATTCTAGTCAAAATCGGCGTCTTTGGGCATTTTATTAACGAAAACCTTAATAAACTATTAGATTTCGACGTAAGGCAACCTTTCTGAGTCAAATAGTTGCCGATTTCGATTAAATCTTAGTCAGAATCTGCTTTTTCGCCTCTTATTGTACCCAAATCTATATTAGAAATGCAGATATATACTTAAAACACCTTCTTTTGGGACAAATAATTTCTTTTCGCCCTTGATTTACTGAAGATTATAGCCAAAACATGCATTTTCATAACTTAGCGAACTGAAATCTACATTAAAACTGCAGATAACTACTTAAAAATTCACTTCCTTGAATTGATAATAGGTTTTTCTTTGTCATTTTAAACAGATTCCAGTCAAAATCGGCTTCTTCGATTCATATCGTATCTAAAACCGCATCAAAACTGCAAATGTCAGTTTAAACTATCATTTTTTGATACAAACAGTTATATATTCATGTCAATATCTTTCAAAGTCTAGTCAAAATCGGCGTCTTTGGGCATTTTAGTAACGAAAACCTTAATAAACTATTAGATTTCGACGTAAGGCAACCTTTCTGAGTCAAATAGTTGCCGATTTCGATAAAATCTTAGTCAGAATCTGCTTTTTCGCCTCTTATTGTACCCAAATCTACCTTAGAAATGCAGATATATACTTAAAACACCTTCTTTTGGGACAAATAATTGGTTTTCGCCCTTGATTTACGGAAGATTATAGCCAAAACATGCATTTTCATAACTTAGCGAACTGAAATCTACATTAAAACTGCAGATAACTACTTAAAAATTCACTTCCTTGAATTGATAATAGGTTTTTCTTTGTCATTTTAAACAGATTCCAGTCAAAATCGGCTTCTTCGATTCATATCGTATCTAAAACCGCGTCAAAACTGCAAATATCAGTTTAAACTATCATTTTTTGATACCAACAGTTATATATTCATGTCAATATCTTTCAAATTCTAGTCAAAATCGGCGTCTTTGGGCATTTTAGTAACGAAAACCTTAATAAACTATTAGATTTCGACGTAAGGCAACCATTCTGAGTCAAATAGTTGCCGATTTCGATAAAAACTTAGTCAGAATCTGCTTTTTCGCCTCTTATTGTACCCAAATCTACCTTAGAAATGCAGATATATACTTAAAACACCTTCTTTTGGGACAAATAATTGGTTTTCGCCCTTGATTTACGGAAGATTATATCCAAAACATGCATTTTCATAACTTAGCGAACTGAAATCTACATTAAAACTGCAGATAACTACTTAAAAATTCACTTCCTTGAATTGATAATAGGTTTTTCTTTGTCATTTTAAACAGATTCCAGTCAAAATCGGCTTCTTCGATTCATATCGTATCTAAAACCGCATCAAAACTGCAAATATCAGTTTAAACTATCATTTTTTGATACAAACAGTTATATATTCATGTCAATATCTCTCAAATTCTAGTCAAAATCGGCGTCTTTGGGCATTTTAGTAACGAAAACCTTAATAAACTATTAGATTTCGTCGTAAGGCAACCTTTCTGAGTCAAATAGTTGCCGATTTCGATAAAATCTTAGTCAGAATCTGCTTTTTCGCCTCTTATTGTACCCAAATCTAACTTAGAAATGCAGATATATACTTAAAACACCTTCTTTTGGGACAAATAATTGGTTTTCGCCCTTGATTTACTCAAAATTATAGCCAAAACATGCATTTTCATAACTTAGCGAACTGAAATCTACATTAAAACTGCAGATAACTACTTAAAAATTCACTTCCTTGAATTGATAATAGGTTTTTCTTTGTCATTTTAAACAGATTCCAGTCAAAATCGGCTTCTTCGATTCATATCGTATCTAAAACCGCATCAAAACTGCAAATATCAGTTTAAACTATCATTTTTTGATACAAACAGTTATATATTCATGTCAATATCTTTCAAATTCTAGTCAAAATCGGCGTCTTTGGGCATTTTAGTAACGAAAACCTTAATAAACTATTAGATTTCGACGTAAGGCTACCTTTCTGAGTCAAATAGTTGCCGATTTCGATAAAATCTTAGTCAGAATCTGCTTTTTCGCCTCTTATTGTACCCAAATCTATCTTAGAAATGCAGATATATACTTAAAACACCTTCTTTTGGGACAAATAATTGGTTTACGCCCTTGATTTACGGAAGATTATAGCCAAAACATGCATTTTCATAACTTAGCGAACTGAAATCTACATTAAAACTGCAGATAACTACTTAAAAATTCACTTCCTTGAATTGATAATAGGTTTTTCTTTGTCATTTTAAACAGATTCCAGTCAAAATCGGCTTCTTCGATTCATATCGTATCTAAAACCGCATCAAAACTGCAAATATCAGTTAAAACTATCATTTTTTGATACCAACAGTTATATATTCATGTCAATATCTTTCAAATTCTAGTCAAAATCGGCGTCTTTGGTAATTTTAGTAACGAAAACCTTAATGAACTATTAGATTTCGACGTAAGGCAACCTTTCTGAGTCAAATAGTTGCCGATTTCGATAAAATCTTAGTCAGAATCTGCTTTTTCGCCTCTTATTGTACCCAAATCTACCTTAGAAATGCAGATATATACTTTAAACACCTTCTTTTGGGACAAATAATTGGTTTTCGCCCTTGATTTACGGAAGATTATATCCAAAACATGCATTTTCATAACTTAGCGAACTGAAATCTACATTAAAACTGCAGATAACTACTTAAAAATTCACTTCCTTGAATTGATAATAGGTTTTTCTTTGTCATTTTAAACAGATCCCAGTCAAAATCGGCTTCTTCGATTCATATCGTATCTAAAACCGCATCAAAACTGCAAATATCAGTTTAAACTATCATTTTTTGATACAAACAGTTATATATTCATGTCAATATCTCTCAAATTCTAGTCAAAATCGGCGTCTTTGGGCATTTTAATAACGAAAACCTTAATAAACTATTAGATTTCGTCGTAAGGCAACCTTTCTGAGTCAAATAGTTGCCGATTTCGATAAAATCTTAGTCAGAATCTGCTTTTTCGCCTCTTATTGTACCCAAATCTACCTTAGAAATGCAGATATATACTTAAAACACCTTCTTTTGAGACAAATAATTGGTTTTCGCCCTTGATTTACTCAAAATTATAGCCAAAACATGCATTTTCATAACTTAGCGAACTGAAATCTACATTAAAACTGCAGATAACTACTTAAAAATTCACTTCCTTGAATTGATAATAGGTTTTTCTTTGTCATTTTAAACAGATTCCAGTCAAAATCGGCTTCTTCGATTCATATCGTATCTAAAACCGCATCAAAACTGCAAATATCAGTTTAAACTATCATTTTTTGATACAAACAGTTATATATTCATGTCAATATCTTTCAAATTCTAGTCAAAATCGGCGTCTTTGGGCATTTTAGTAACGAAAACCTTAATAAACTATTAGATTTCGACGTAAGGCAACCTTTCTGAGTCAAATAGTTGCCGATTTCGATAAAATCTTAGTCAGAATCTGCTTTTTCGCCTCTTATTGTACCCAAATCTACCTTAGAAATGCAGATATATACTTAAAACACCTTCTTTTGGGACAAATAATTGGTTTTCGCCCTTGATTTACGGAAGATTATAGCCAAAACATGCATTTTCATAACTTAGCGAACTGAAATCTACATTAAAACTGCAGATAGCCACTTAAAAATTCACTTCCTTGAATTGATAATAGGTTTTTCTTTGTCATTTTAAACAGATTTCAGTCAAAATCGGCTTCTTCGATTCATATCGTATCTAAAACCGCATCAAAACTGCAAATATCAGTTTAAACTATCATTTTTTGATACAAACAGTCATATATTCATGTCAATATCTTTCAAATTCTAGTCAAAATCGGCGTCCTTGGGCATTTTATTAACGAAAACCTTAATAAACTATTAGATTTCGACGTAAGGCAACCTTTCTGAGTCAAGTAGTTGCCGATTTCGATAAAATCTTAGTCAGAATCTGATTTTTCGCCTCTTATTGTACCCAAATCTATATTAGAAATGCAGATATATACTTAAAACACCTTCTTTTGGGACAAATAATTTCTTTTCGCCCTTGATTTACGGAAGATTATAGCCAAAACATGCATTTTCATAACTTAGCGAACTGAAATCTACATTAAAACTGCAGATAACTATTTAAAAATTCACTTCCTTGAATTGATAATAGGTTTTTCTTTGTCATTTTAAACAGATTCCAGTCAAAATCGGCTTCTTCGATTCATATCGTATCTAAAACCGCATCAAAACTGCAAATATCAGTTTAAACTATCATTTTTTGATACAAACAGTTATATATTCATGTCTATATCTTCCAAATTCTAGTCAAAATCGGCGTCTTTGGGCATTTTAGTAACGAAAACCTTAATAAACTATTAGATTTCGACGTAAGGCAACCTTTCTGAGTCAAATAGTTGCCGATTTCGATAAAATCTTAGTCAGAATCTGCTTTTTCGCCTCTTATTGTACCCAAATCTACCTTAGAAATGCAGATATATACTTAAAACACCTTCTTTTGGGACAAATAATTGGTTTTCGCCCTTGATTTACGGAAGATTATAGCCAAAACATGCATTTTCATAACTTAGCGAACTGAAATCTACATTAAAACTGCAGATAACTACTTAAAAATTCACTTCCTTGAATTGATAATAGGTTTTTCTTTGTCATTTTAAACAGATTCCAGTCAAAATCGGCTTCTTCGATTCATATCGTATCTAAAACCGCATCAAAACTGCAAATATCAGTTTAAACTATCATTTTTTGATACAAACAGTTATATATTCATGTCAATATCTCTCAAATTCTAGTCAAAATCGGCGTCTTTGGGCATTTTAGTAACGAAAACCTTAATAAACTATTAGATTTCGACGTAAGGCAACCTTTCTGAGTCAAATAGTTGCCGATTTCGATAAAATCTTAGTCAGAATCTGCTTTTTCGCCTCTTATTGTACACAAATCTACCTTAGAAATGTAGATATATACTTAAAACACCTTCTTTTGGGACAAATAATTGCTTTTCGCCCTTGATTTACGGAAGATTATAGCCAAAACATGCATTTTCATAACTTAGCGAACTGAAATCTACATTAAAACTGCAGATAACTACTTAAAAATTCACTTCCTTGAATTGATAATAGGTTTTTCTTTGTCATTTTAAACAGATTCCAGTCAAAATCGGCTTCTTCGATTCATATCATATCTAAAACCGCATCAAAACTGCAAATATCAGTTTAAACTATCATTTTTTGATACAAACAGTTATATATTCATGTCATTATCTTACAAATTCTAGTCAAAATCGGCGTCTTTGGGCATTTTAGTAACGAAAACCTTAATAAACTATTAGATTTCGACGTAAGGCAACTTTTCTGAGTCAAATAGTTGCCGATTTCGATAAAATCTTAGTCAGAATCTGCTTTTTCGCCTCTTATTGTACCCAAATCTACCTTAGAAATGCAGATATATACTTAAAACACCTTCTTTTGGGACAAATAATTGGTTTTCGCCCTTGATTTACGGAAGATTATAGCCAAAACATGCATTTTCATAACTTAGCGAACTGAAATGTACATTAAAACTGCAGATAACTACTTAAAAATTCACTTCCTTGAATTGATAATAGGTTTTTCTTTGTCATTTTAAACAGATTCCAGTCAAAATCGGCTTCTTCGATTCATATCGTATCTAAAACCGCATCAAAACTGCAAATATCAGTTTAAACTATCATTTTTTGATACAAACAGTTATATATTCATGTCAATATCTTTCAAATTCGAGTCAAAATCGGCGTCTTTGGGCATTTTAGTAACGAAAACCTTAATAAATAGTTGCCGATTTCGATAAAATCTTAGTCAGAATCTGCTTTTTCGCCTCTTATTGTATGCAAATCTACCTTAGAAATGCAGATATATACTTAAAACACCTTCTTTTGGGACAAATAATTGGTTTTCGCCCTTGATTTACGGAAGATTATAGCCAAAACATGCATTTTCATAACTTAGCGAACTGAAATCTACATTAAAACTGCAGATAACTACTTAAAAATTCACTTCCTTGAATTGATAATAGGTTTTTCTTTGTCATTTTAAACAGATTCCAGTCAAAATCGGCTTCTTCGATTCATATCGTATCTAAAACCGCATCAAAACTGCAAATATCAGTTTAAACTATCATTTTTTGATACAAACAGTTATATATTCATGTCAATATCTTTCAAATTCTAGTCAAAATCGGCGTCTTTGGGCATTTTAGTAACGAAAACCTTAATAAACTATTAGATTTCGACGTAAGGCAACCTTTCTGAGTCAAATAGTTGCCGATTTCGATAAAATCTTAGTCAGAATCTGCTTTTTCGCCTCTTATTGTACCCAAATCTACCTTAGAAATGCAGATATATACTTAAAACACCTTCTTTTGGGACAAATAATTGGTTTTCGCCCTTGATTTACGGAAGATTATAGCCAAAACATGCATTTTCATAACATTGCGAACTGAAATCTACATTAAAACTGCAGATAACTACTTAAAAATTCACTTCCTTGAATTGATAATAGGTTTTTCTTTGTCATTTTAAACAGATTCCAGTCAAAATCGGCTTCTTCGATTCATATCGTATCTAAAACCGCATCAAAACTGCAAATATCAGTTTAAACTATCATTTTTTGATACAAACAGTTATATATTCATGTCAATATCTTTCAAATTCTAGTCAAAATCGGCGTCTTTGGGCATTTTAGTAACGAAAACCTTAATAAACTATTAGATTTCGACGTAAGGCAACCTTTCTGAGTCAAATAGTTGCCGATTTCGATAAAATCTTAGTCAGAATCTGCTTTTTCGCCTCTTATTGTACCCAAATCTACCTTAGAAATGCAGATATATACTTAAAACACCTTCTTTTGGGACAAATAATTGGTTTTCGCCCTTGATTTACGGAAGATTATAGCCAAAACATGCATTTTCATAACCTAGCGAACTGAAATCTACATTAAAACTGCAGATAGCTACTTAAAAATTCACTTCCTTGAATTGACAATAGGTTTTTCTTTGTCATTTTAAACAGATTCCAGTCAAAATCGGCTTCTTCGATTCATATCGTATCTAAAACCGCATCAAAACTGCAAATATCAGTTTAAACTATCATTTTTTGATACAAATAGTTATATATTCATGTCAATATCTTTCAAATTCTAGTCAAAATCGGCGTCTTTGGGCATTTTAGTAATGAAAACCTTAATAAACTATTAGATTTCGACGTAAGGCAACCTTTCTGAGTCAAATAGTTGCCGATTTCGATAAAATCTTAGTCAGAATCTGCTTTTCGCCTCTTATTGTACCCAAATCTACCTTAGAAATGCAGATATATACTTAAAACACCTTCTTTTGGGACAAATAATTGCTTTTCGCCCTTGATTTACGGAAGATTATAGCCAAAACATGCATTTTCATAACTTAGCGAACTGAAATCTACATTAAAACTGCAGATAACTACTTAAAAATTCACTTCCTTGAATTGATAATAAGTTTTTCTTTGTCATTTTAAACAGATTCCAGTCAAAATCGGCTTCTTCGATTCATATCGTATCTAAAACCGCATCAAAACTGCAAATATCAGTTTAAACTATCATTTTTTGATACAAACAGTTATATATTCATGTCAATATCTTTCAAATTCGAGTCAAAATCGGCGTCTTTGGGCATTTTAGTAACGAAAACCTTAATAAACTATTAGATTTCGACGTAAGGCAACCTTTCTGAGTCAAATAGTTGCCGATTTCGATAAAATCTTAGTCAGAATCTGCTTTTTCGCCTCTTATTGTACCCAAATCTACCTTAGAAATGCAGATATATACTTAAAACACCTTCTTTTGGGACAAATAATTGGTTTTCGCCCTTGATTTACGGAAGATTATAGCCAAAACATGCATTTTCATAACTTAGCGAACTGAAATCTACATTAAAACTGCAGATAACTACTTAAAAATTCACTTCCTTGAATTGATAATAGGTTTTTCTTTGTCATTTTAAACAGATTCCAGTCAAAATCGGCTTCTTCGATTCATATCGTATCTAAAACCGCATCAAAACTGCAAATATCAGTTTAAACTATCATTTTTTGATACAAACAGTTATATATTCATGTCAATATCTCTCAAATTCTAGTCAAAATCGGCGTCTTTGGGCATTTTAGTAACGAAAACCTTAATAAACTATTAGATTTCGACGTAAGGCAACCTTTCTGAGTCAAATAGTTGCCGATTTCGATAAAATCTTAGTCAGAATCTGCTTTTTCGCCTCTTATTGTACCCAAATCTACCTTAGAAATGCAGATATATACTTAAAACACCTTCTTTTGGGACAAATAATTGGTTTTCGCCCTTGATTTAAGGAAAATTATAGCCAAAACATGCATTTTCATAACTTAGCGAACTGAAATCTACATTAAAACTGCAGATAACTACTGAAAAATTCACTTCCTTGAATTGATAATAGGTTTTTCTTTGTCATTTTAAACAGATTCCAGTCAAAATCGGCTTCTTCGATTCATATCGTATCTAAAACCGCATCAAAACTGCAAATATCAGTTTAAACTATCATTTTTTGATACAAACAGTTATATATTCATGTCAATATCTTTCAAATTCTAGTCAAAATCGGCGTCTTTGGGCATTTTAGTAACGAAAACCTTAATAAACTATTAGATTTCGACGTAAGGCAACCTTTCTGAGTCAAATAGTTGCCGATTTCGATAAAATCTTAGTCAGAATCTGCTTTTTCGCCTCTTATTGTACCCAAATCTACCTTAGAAATGCAGATATATACTTAAAACACCTTCTTTTGGGACAAATAATTGGTTTTCGCCCTTGATTTACGGAAGATTATAGCCAAAACATGCATTTTCATAACTTAGCGAACTGAAATCTACATTAAAACTGCAGATAACTACTTAAAAATTCACTTCCTTGAATTGATAATAGGTTTTTCTTTGTCATTTTAAACAGATTCCAGTCAAAATCGGCTTCTTCGATTCATATCGTATCTAAAACCGCATCAAAACTGCAAATATCAGTTTAAACTATCATTTTTTGATACAAACAGTTATATATTCATGTCAATATCTTTCAAATTCTAGTCAAAATCGGCGTCTTTGGGCATTTTAGTAACGAAAACCTTAATAAACTATTAGATTTCGACGTAAGGCAACCTTTCTGAGTCAAATAGTTGCCGATTTCGATAAAATCTTAGTCAGAATCTGCTTTTTCGCCTCTTATTGTACCCAAATCTACCTTAGAAATGCAGATATATACTTAAAACACCTTCTTTTGGGACAAATAATTGGTTTTCGCCCTTGATTTACGGAAGGTTATAGCCAAAACATGCATTTTCATAACATAGCGAACTGAAATCTACATTAAAACTGCAGATAACTACTTAAAAATTCACTTCCTTGAATTGATAATAGGTTTTTCTTTGTCATTTTAAACAGATTCCAGTCAAAATCGGCTTCTTCGATTCATATCGTATCTAAAACCGCATCAAAACTGCAAATATCAGTTTAAACTATCATTTTTTGATACAAACAGTTATATATTCATGTCAATATCTCTCAAATTCTAGTCAAAATCGGCGTCTTTGGGCATTTTAGTAACGAAAACCTTAATAAACTATTAGATTTCGACGTAAGGCAACCTTTCTGAGTCAAATAGTTGCCGATTTCGATAAAATCTTAGTCAGAATCTGCTTTTTCGCCTCTTATTGTACCCAAATCTACCTTAGAAATGCAGATATATACTTAAAACACCTTCTTTTGGGACAAATAATTGGTTTTCGCCCTTGATTTACGGAAAATTATAGCCAAAACATGCATTTTCATAACTTAGCGAACTGAAATCTACATTAAAACTGCAGATAACTACTGAAAAATTCACTTCCTTGAATTGATAATAGGTTTTTCTTTGTCATTTTAAACAGATTCCAGTCAAAATCGGCTTCTTCGATTCATATCGTATCTAAAACCGCATCAAAACTGCAAATATCAGTTTAAACTATCATTTTTTGATACAAACAGTTATATATTCATGTCAATATCTTTCAAATTCTAGTCAAAATCGGCGTCTTTGGGCATTTTAGTAACGAAAACCTTAATAAACTATTAGATTTCGACGTAAGGCAACCTTTCTGAGTCAAATAGTTGCCGATTTCGATAAAATCTTAGTCAGAATCTGCTTTTTCGCCTCTTATTGTACCCAAATCTACCTTAGAAATGCAGATATATACTTAAAACACCTTCTTTTGGGACAAATAATTGGTTTTCGCCCTTGATTTACGGAAGATTATAGCCAAAACATGCATTTTCATAACTTAGCGAACTGAAATCTACATTAAAACTGCAGATAACTACTTAAAAATTCACTTCCTTGAATTGATAATAGGTTTTTCTTTGTCATTTTAAACAGATTCCAGTCAAAATCGGCTTCTTCGATTCATATCGTATCTAAAACCGCATCAAAACTGCAAATATCAGTTTAAACTATCATTTTTTGATACAAACAGTTATATATTCATGTCAATATCTTTCAAATTCTAGTCAAAATCGGCGTCTTTGGGCATTTTAGTAACGAAATCCCTAATAAACTATTAGATTTCGACGTAAGGCAAACTTTCTGAGTCAAATAGTTGCCGATTTCGATAAAATCTTAGTCAGAATCTGCTTTTTCGCCTGTTATTGTACCCAAATCTACCTTAGAAATGCAGATATATACTTAAAACACCTTCTTTTGCGACAAATAATTGGTTTTCGCCCTTGATTTACGGAAGATTATAGCCAAAACATGCATTTTCATAACTTAGCGAACTGAAATCTACATTAAAACTGCAGATAACTACTTAAAAATTCACTTCCTTGAATTGATAATAGGTTTTTCTTTGTCATTTTAAACAGATTCCAGTCAAAATCGGCTTCTTCGATTCATATCGTATCTAAAACCGCATCAAAACTGCAAATATCAGTTTAAACTATCATTTTTTGATACAAACAGTTATATATTCATGTCAATATCTTTCAAATTCTAGTCAAAATCGGCGTCTTTGGGCATTTTAGTAACGAAAACCTTAATAAACTATTAGATTTCGACGTAAGGCAACCTTTCTGAGTCAAATAGTTGCCGATTTCGATAAAATCTTAGTCAGAATCTGCTTTTTCGCCTCTTATTGTACCCAAATCTACCTTAGAAATGCAGATATATACTTAAAACACCTTCTTTTGGGACAAATAATTGGTTTTCGCCCTTGATTTACGGAAGATTATAGCCAAAACATGCATTTTCATAACTTAGCGAACTGAAATCTACATTAAATCTGCAGATAGCTACTTAAAAATTCACTTCCTTGAATTGATAATAGGTTTTTCTTTGTCATTTTAAACAGATTCCAGTCAAAATCGGCTTCTTCGATTCATATCGTATCTAAAACCGCATCAAAACTGCAAATAACAGTTTAAACTATCATTTTTTGATACAAACAGTTATATATTCATGTCAATATCTTTCAAATTCTAGTCAAAATCTTCGTCTTTGGGCATTTTATTAACGAAAACCTTAATAAACTATTAGATTTCGACGTAAGGCAACCTTTCTGAGTCAAATAGTTGCCGATTTCGATAAAATCTTAGTCAGAATCTGCTTTTTCGCCTCTTATTGTACCCAAATCTATATTAGAAATGCAGATATATACTTAAAACACCTTCTTTTGGGACAAATAATGGCTTTTCGCCCTTGATTTACGGAAGATTATAGCCAAAACATGCATTTTTATAACTTAGCGAACTGAAATCTACATTAAAACTGCAGATAACTACTTAAAAATTCACTTCCTTGAATTGATAATAGGTTTTTCTTTGTCATTTTAAACAGATTCCATTCAATATCGGCTTCTTCGATTCATATCGTATCTAAAACCGCATCAAAACTGCAAATATCAGTTTAAACTATCATTTTTTGATACAAACAGTTATATATTCATGTCAATATCTCTCAAATTCTAGTCAAAATCGGCGTCTTTGGGCATTTTAGTAACGAAAACCTTAATAAACTATTAGATTTCGACGTAAGGCAACCTTTCTGAGTCAAATAGTTGCCGATTTCGATAAAATCTTAATCAGAATCTGCTTTTTCGCCTCTTATTGTACCCAAATCTTCCTTAGAAATGCAGATATATACTTAAAACACCTTCTTTTGGGACAAATAATTGGTTTTCGCCCTTGATTTACGGAAGATTATATCCAAAACATGCATTTTCATAACTTAGCGAACTGAAATCTACATTAAAACTGCAGATAACTACTTAAAAATTCACTTCCTTGAATTGATAATAGGTTTTTCTTTGTCATTTTAAACAGATTCCAGTCAAAATCGGCTTCTTCGATTCATATCGTATCTAAAACCGCATCAAAACTGCAAATATCAGTTTAAACTATCATTTTTTGATACAAACAGTTATATATTCATGTCAATATCTTTCAAATTCTAGTCAAAATCGGCGTCTTTGGGCATTTTAGTAACGAAAACCTTAATAAACTATTAGATTTCGACGTAAGGCAACCTTTCTGAGTCAAATAGTTGCCGATTTCGATAAAATCTTAGTCAGAATCTGCTTTTTCGCCTCTTATTGTACCCAAATCTACCTTAGAAATGGAGATATATACTTAAAACACCTTCTTTTGGGACAAATAATTGGTTTTCGCCCTTGATTTACGGAAGATTATAGCCAAAACCTGCATTTTCATAACTTAGCGAACTGAAATCTACATTAAAACTGCAGATAACTACTTAAAAAATCACTTCCTTGAATTGATAATAGGTTTTTCTTTGTCATTTTAAACAGATTCCAGTCAAAATCGGCTTCTTCGATTCATATCGTATCTAAAACCGCATCAAAACTGCAAATATCAGTTTAAACTATCATTTTTTGATACAAACAGTTATATATTCATGTCAATATCTTTCAAATTCTAGTCAAAATCGGCGTCTTTGGGCATTTTAGTAACGAAAACCTTAATAAACTATTAGATTTCGACGTAAGGCAACCTTTCTGAGTCAAATAGTTGCCGATTTCGATAAAATCTTAGTCAGAATCTGCTTTTTCGCCTCTTATTGTACCCAAATCTACCTTAGAAATGCAGATATATACTTAAAACACCTTCTTTTGGGACAAATAATTGGTTTTCGCCCTTGATTTACGGAAGATTATAGCCAAAACATGCATTTTCATAACTTAGCGAACTGAAATCTACATTAAAACTGCAGATAGCTACTTAAAAATTCACTTCCTTGAATTGATAATAGGTTTTTCTTTGTCATTTTAAACAGATTCCAGTCAAAATCGGCTTCCTCGATTCATATCGTATCTAAAACCGCATCAAAACTGCAAATATCAGTTTAAACTATCATTTTTTGATACAAACAGTTATATATTCATGTCAATATCTTCCAAATTCAATTCAAAATCGGCGTCTTTGCGCATTTTAGTAACGAAAACCTTAATAAACTATTAGATTTCGACGTAAGGCAACCTTTCTGAGTCAAATAGTTGCCGATTTCGATAAAATCTTAGTCAGAATCTGCTTTTTCGCATCTTATTGTACCCAAATCTATATTAGAAATGCAGATATATACTTAAAACACCTTTTTTGGGACAAATAATTGCTTTTCGCCCTTGATTTACGGAAGATTATAGCCAAAACATGCATTTTCATAACTTAGCGAACTGAAATCTACATTGAAACTGCAGATAACTACTTAAAAATTCACTTCCTTGAATTGATAATAGGTTTTTCTTTGTCATTTTAAAAAGATTCCAGTCAAAATCGGCTTCTTCGATTCATATCGTATCTAAAACCGCATCAAAACTGCAAATATCAGTTTAAACTATCATTTTTTGATACAAACAGTTATATATTCATGTCAATATCTTTCAAATTCTAGTCAAAATCGGCGTCTTTGGGCATTTTAGTAACGAAAACCTTAATAAACTATTAGATTTCGACGAAAGGCAACCTTTCTGAGTCAAATAGTTGCCGATTTCGATAAAATCTTAGTCAGAATCTGCTTTTTCGCCTCTTATTGTACCCAAATCTACCTTAGAAATGCAGATATATACTTAAAACACTTTCTTTTGGGACAAATAATTGGTTTTCGCCCTTGATTTACTGAAGATTATAGCCAAAACATGCATTTTCATAACTTAGCGAACTGAAATCTACATTAAAACTGCAGATAGCTACTTAAAAATTCACTTCCTTGAATTGATAATAGGTTTTTCTTTGTCATTTTAAACAGATTAAAGTCAAAATCGGCTTCTTCGATTCATATCGTATCTAAAACCGCATCAAAACTGCAAATATCAGTTTAAACTATCATTTTTTGATACAAACAGTTATATATTCATGTCAATATCTTTCAAATTATAGTCAAAATCGGCGTCTTTGGGCATTTTAGTAACGAAAACCTTAATAAACTATTAGATTTCGACGAAAGGCAACCTTTCTGAGTCAAATAGTTGCCGATTTCGATAAAATCTTAGTCAGAATCTGCTTTTTCGCCTCTTATTGTACCCAAATCTACCTTAGAAATGCAGATATATACTTAAAACACTTTCTTTTGGGACAAATAATTGGTTTTCGCCCTTGATTTACTGAAGATTATAGCCAAAACATGCATTTTCATAACTTAGCGAACTGAAATCTACATTAAAACTGCAGATAGCTACTTAAAAATTCACTTCCTTGAATTGATAATAGGTTTTTCTTTGTCATTTTAAACAGATTAAAGTCAAAATCGGCTTCTTCGATTCATATCGTATCTAAAACCGCATCAAAACTGCAAATATCAGTTTAAACTATCATTTTTTGATACAAACAGTTATATATTCATGTCAATATCTTTCAAATTCTAGTCAAAATCGGCGTCTTTGGGCATTTTAGTAACGAAAACCTTAATAAACTATTAGATTTCGACGTAAGGCAACCTTTCTGAGTCAAATAGTTGCCGATTTCGATAAAATCTTAGTCAGAATCTGCTTTTTCGCCTCTTATTGTACCCAAATCTACCTTAGAAATGCAGATATATACTTAAAACACCTTCTTTTGGGACAAATAAATGGTTTTCGCCCTTGATTTACGGAAGATTATAGCCAAAACATGCATTTTCATAACTTAGCGAACTGAAATCTACATTAAAACTGCGGATAACTACTTAAAAATTCACTTCCTTGAATTGATAATAGGTTTTTCTTTGTCATTTTAAACAGATTCCAGTCAAAATCGGCTTCTTCGATTCATATCGTATCTAAAACCGCATCAAAACTGCAAATATCAGTTTAAACTATCATTTTTTGATACAAACAGTTATATATTCATGTCAATATCTTTCAAATTCTAGTCAAAATCGGCGTCTTTGGGCATTTTATTAACGAAAACCTTAATAAACTATTAGATTTCGACGTAAGGCAACCTTTCTGAGTCAAATAGTTGCCGATTTCGATAAAATCTTGGTCAGAATCTGCTTTTTCGCCTCTTATTGTACCCAAATCTACCGTAGAAATGCAGATATATACTTAAAACACCTTCTTTTGGGACAAATAATTGGTTTTCGCCCTTGATTTACGGAAGATTATAGCCAAAACATGCATTTTCATAACTTAGCGAACTGAAATCTACATTAAAACTGCAGATAGCTACTTAAAAATTCACTTCCTTGAATTGAAAATAGGTTTTTCTTTGTCATTTTAAACAGATTCCAGTCAAAATCGGCTTCTTCGATTCATATCGTATCTAAAACCGCATCAAAACTGCAAATAACAGTTTAAACTATCATTTTTTGATACAAACAGTTATATATTCATGTCAATATCTCTCAAATTCTAGTCAAAATCGGCGTCTTTGGGCATTTTAGTAACGAAAACCTTAATAAACTATTAGATTTCGACGTAAGGCAACCTTTCTGAGTCAAATAGTTGCCGATTTCGATAAAATCTTAGTCAGAATGTGCTTTTTCGCCTCTTATTGTACCCAAATCTACCTTAGAAATGCAGATATATACTTAAAACACTTTCTTTTGGGACAAATAATTGGTTTTCGCCCTTGATTTACTGAAGATTATAGCCAAAACATGCATTTTCATAACTTAGCGAACTGAAATCTACATTAAAACTGCAGATAGCTACTTCAAAATTCACTTCCTTGAATTGATAATAGGTTTTTCTTTGTCATTTTAAACAGATTAAAGTCAAAATCGGCTTCTTCGATTCATATCGTATCTAAAACCGCATCAAAACTGCAAATATCAGTTTAAACTATCATTTTTTGATACAGTTATATATTCATGTCAATATCTTTCAAATTCTAGTCAAAATCGGCGTCTTTGGGCATTTTAGTAACGAAAACCTTAATAAACTATTAGATTTCGACGTAAGGCAACCTTTCTGAGTCAAATAGTTGCCGATTTCGATAAAATCTTAGTCAGAATCTGCTTTTTCGCCTCTTATTGTACCCAAATCTACCTTAGAAATGCAGATATATACTTAAAACACCTTCTTTTGGGACAAATAATTGGTTTTCGCCCTTGATTTACGGAAGATTATAGCCAAAACATGCATTTTCATAACTTAGCGAACTGAAATCTACATTAAAACTGCGGATAACTACTTAAAAATTCACTTCCTTGAATTGATAATAGGTTTTTCTTTGTCATTTTAAACAGATTCCAGTCAAAATCGGCTTCTTCGATTCATATCGTATCTAAAACCGCATCAAAACTGCAAATAACAGTTTAAACTATCATTTTTTGATACAAACAGTCATATATTCATGTCAATATCTTTCAAATTCTAGTCAAAATCGGCGTCTTTGGGCATTTTATTAACGAAAACCTTAATAAACTATTAGATTTCGACGTAAGGCAACCTTTCTGAATCAAATAGTTGCCGATTTCGATAAAATCTTAGTCAGAATCTGCTTTTTCGCCACTTATTGTACCCAAATCTATATTAGAAATGCAGATATATACTTAAAACACCTTCTTTTGGGACAAATAATGGCTTTTCGCCCTTGATTTACGGAAGATTATAGCCAAAACATGCATTTTCATAACTTAGCGAACTGAAATCTACATTAAAACTGCAGATAACTACTTAAAAATTCACTTCCTTGAATTGAAAATAGGTTTTTCTTTGTCATTTTAAACAGATTCCAGTCAAAATCGGCTTCTTCGATTCATATCGTATCTAAAACCGCATCAAAACTGCAAATATCAGTTTAAACTATCATTTTTTGATACAAACAGTTATATATTCATGTCAATATCTCTCAAATTCTAGTCAAAATCGGCGTCTTTGGGCATTTTAGTAACGAAAACCTTAATAAACTATTAGATTTCGACGTAAGGCAACCTTTCTGAGTCAAATAGTTGCCGATTTCGATAAAATCTTAGTCAGAATGTGCTTTTTCGCCTCTTATTGTACCCAAATCTACCTTAGAAATGCAGATATATACTTAAAACACTTTCTTTTGGGACAAATAATTGGTTTTCGCCCTTGATTTACTGAAGATTATAGCCAAAACATGCATTTTCATAACTTAGCGAACTGAAATCTACATTAAAACTGCAGATAGCTACTTAAAAATTCACTTCCTTGAATTGATAATAGGTTTTTCTTTGTCATTTTAAACAGATTAAAGTCAAAATCGGCTTCTTCGATTCATATCGTATCTAAAACCGCATCAAAACTGCAAATATCAGTTTAAACTATCATTTTTTGATACAGTTATATATTCATGTCAATATCTTTCAAATTCTAGTCAAAATCGGCGTCTTTGGGCATTTTAGTAACGAAAACCTTAATAAACTATTAGATTTCGACGTAAGGCAACCTTTCTGAGTCAAATAGTTGCCGATTTCGATAAAATCTTAGTCAGAATCTGCTTTTTCGCCTCTTATTGTACCCAAATCTACCTTAGAAATGCAGATATATACTTAAAACACCTTCTTTTGGGACAAATAATTGGTTTTCGCCCTTGATTTACGGAAGATTATAGCCAAAACATGCATTTTCATAACTTAGCGAACTGAAATCTACATTAAAACTGCGGATAACTACTTAAAAATTCACTTCCTTGAATTGATAATAGGTTTTTCTTTGTCATTTTAAACAGATTCCAGTCAAAATCGGCTTCTTCGATTCATATCGTATCTAAAACCGCATCAAAACTGCAAATAACAGTTTAAACTATCATTTTTTGATACAAACAGTTATATATTCATGTCAATATCTTTCAAATTCTAGTCAAAATCGGCGTCTTTGGGCATTTTATTAACGAAAACCTTAATAAACTATTAGATTTCGACGTAAGGCAACCTTTCTGAATCAAATAGTTGCCGATTTCGATAAAATCTTAGTCAGAATCTGCTTTTTCGCCACTTATTGTACCCAAATCTATATTAGAAATGCAGATATATACTTAAAACACCTTCTTTTGGGACAAATAATGGCTTTTCGCCCTTGATTTACGGAAGATTATAGCCAAAACATGCATTTTCATAACTTAGCGAACTGAAATCTACATTAAAACTGCAGATAACTACTTAAAAATTCACTTCCTTGAATTGAAAATAGGTTTTTCTTTGTCATTTTAAACAGATTCCAGTCAAAATCGGCTTCTTCGATTCATATCGTATCTAAAACCGCATCAAAACTGCAAATATCAGTTTAAACTATCATTTTTTGATACAAACAGTTATATATTCATGTCAATATCTCTCAAATTCTAGTCAAAATCGGCGTCTTTGGGCATTTTAGTAACGAAAACCTTAATAAACTATTAGATTTCGACGTAAGGCAACCTTTCTGAGTCAAATAGTTGCCGATTTCGATAAAATCTTAGTCAGAATGTGCTTTTTCGCCTCTTATTGTACCCAAATCTACCTTAGAAATGCAGATATATACTTAAAACACTTTCTTTTGGGACAAATAATTGGTTTTCGCCCTTGATTTACTGAAGATTATAGCCAAAACATGCATTTTCATAACTTAGCGAACTGAAATCTACATTAAAACTGCAGATAGCTACTTAAAAATTCACTTCCTTGAATTGATAATAGGTTTTTCTTTGTCATTTTAAACAGATTAAAGTCAAAATCGGCTTCTTCGATTCATATCGTATCTAAAACCGCATCAAAACTGCAAATATCAGTTTAAACTATCATTTTTTGATACAAACAGTTATATATTCATGTCAATATCTTTCAAATTCTAGTCAAAATCGGCGTCTTTGGGCATTTTAGTAACGAAAACCTTAATAAACTATTAGATTTCGACGTAAGGCAACCTTTCTGAGTCAAATAGTTGCCGATTTCGATAAAATCTTAGTCAGAATCTGCTTTTTCGCCTCTTATTGTACCCAAATCTACCTTAGAAATGCAGATATATACTTAAAACACCTTCTTTTGGGACAAATAATTGGTTTTCGCCCTTGATTTACGGAAGATTATAGCCAAAACATGCATTTTCATAACTTAGCGAACTGAAATCTACATTAAAACTGCGGATAACTACTTAAAAATTCACTTCCTTGAATTGATAATAGGTTTTTCTTTGTCATTTTAAACAGATTCCAGTCAAAATCGGCTTCTTCGATTCATATCGTATCTAAAACCGCATCAAAACTGCAAATAACAGTTTAAACTATCATTTTTTGATACAAACAGTTATATATTCATGTCAATATCTTTCAAATTCTAGTCAAAATCGGCGTCTTTGGGCATTTTATTAACGAAAACCTTAATAAACTATTAGATTTCGACGTAAGGCAACCTTTCTGAATCAAATAGTTGCCGATTTCGATAAAATCTTAGTCAGAATCTGCTTTTTCGCCACTTATTGTACCCAAATCTATATTAGAAATGCAGATATATACTTAAAACACCTTCTTTTGGGACAAATAATGGCTTTTCGCCCTTGATTTACGGAAGATTATAGCCAAAACATGCATTTTCATAACTTAGCGAACTGAAATCTACATTAAAACTGCAGATAACTACTTAAAAATTCACTTCCTTGAATTGAAAATAGGTTTTTCTTTGTCATTTTAAACAGATTCCAGTCAAAATCGGCTTCTTCGATTCATATCGTATCTAAAACCGCATCAAAACTGCAAATATCAGTTTAAACTATCATTTTTTGATACAAACAGTTATATATTCATGTCAATATCTCTCAAATTCTAGTCAAAATCGGCGTCTTTGGGCATTTTAGTAACGAAAACCTTAATAAACTATTAGATTTCGACGTAAGGCAACCTTTCTGAGTCAAATAGTTGCCGATTTCGATAAAATCTTAGTCAGAATGTGCTTTTTCGCCTCTTATTGTACCCAAATCTACCTTAGAAATGCAGATATATACTTAAAACACTTTCTTTTGGGACAAATAATTGGTTTTCGCCCTTGATTTACTGAAGATTATAGCCAAAACATGCATTTTCATAACTTAGCGAACTGAAATCTACATTAAAACTGCAGATAGCTACTTAAAAATTCACTTCCTTGAATTGATAATAGGTTTTTCTTTGTCATTTTAAACAGATTAAAGTCAAAATCGGCTTCTTCGATTCATATCGTATCTAAAACCGCATCAAAACTGCAAATATCAGTTTAAACTATCATTTTTTGATACAAACAGTTATATATTCATGTCAATATCTTTCAAATTCTAGTCAAAATCGGCGTCTTTGGGCATTTTAGTAACGAAAACCTTAATAAACTATTAGATTTCGACGTAAGGCAACCTTTCTGAGTCAAATAGTTGCCGATTTCGATAAAATCTTAGTCAGAATCTGCTTTTTCGCCTCTTATTGTACCCAAATCTACCTTAGAAATGCAGATATATACCTAAAACACCTTCTTTTGAGACAAATAATTGGTTTTCGCCCTTGATTTACCGAAGATTATAGCCAAAACATGCATTTTCATAACTTAGCGATCTGAAATCTACATTAAAACTGCGGATAACTACTTAAAAATTCACTTCCTTGAATTGATAATAGGTTTTTCTTTGTCATTTTAAACAGATTCCAGTCAAAATCGGCTTCTTCGATTCATATCGTATCTAAAACCGCATCAAAACTGCAAATATCAGTTTAAACTATCATTTTTTGATACAAACAGTTATATATTCATGTCAATATCTTTCAAATTCTAGTCAAAATCGGCGTCTTTGGGCATTTTAGTAACGAAAACCTTAATAAACTATTAGATTTCGACGTAAGGCAACCTTTCTGAGTCAAATAGTTGCCGATTTCGATAAAATCTTAGTCAGAATCTGCTTTTTCGCCTCTTATTGTACCCAAATCTACCGTAGAAATGCAGATATATACTTAAAACACCTTCTTTTGGGACAAATAATTGGTTTTCGCCCTTGATTTACGGAAGATTATAGCCAAAACATGCATTTTCATAACTTAGCGATCTGAAATCTACATTAAAACTGCAGATAGCTACTTAAAAATTCACTTAATTGAATTGATAATAGGTTTTTCTTTGTCATTTTAAACAGATTCCAGTCAAAATCGGCTTCTTCGATTCATATCGTATCTAAAACCGCATCAAAACTGCAAATAACAGTTTAAACTATCATTTTTTGATACAAACAGTTATATATTCATGTCAATATCTTTCAAATTCTAGTCAAAATCGGCGTCTTTGGGTATTTTATTAACGAAAACCTTAATAAACTATTAGATTTCGACGTAAGGCAACCTTTCTGAGTCAAATAGTTGCCGATTTCGATAAAATCTTAGTCAGAATCTGCTTTTTCGCCTCTTATTGTACCCAAATCTATATTAGAAATGCAGATATATGCTTAAAACACCTTCTTTTGGGACAAATAATGGCTTTTCGCCCTTGATTTACGGAAGATTATAGCCAAAACATGCATTTTCATAACTTAGCGAACTGAAATCTACATTAAAACTGCAGATAACTACTTAAAAATTCACTTCCTTGAATTGAAAATAGGTTTTTCTTTGTCATTTTAAACAGATTCCAGTCAAAATCGGCTTCTTCGATTCATATCGTATCTAAAACCGCATCAAAACTGCAAATATCAGTTTAAACTATCATTTTTTGATACAAACAGTTATATATTCATGTCAATATCTCTCAAATTCTAGTCAAAATCGGCGTCTTTGGGCATTTTAGTAACGAAAACCTTAATAAACTATTAGATTTCGACGTAAGGCAACCTTTCTGAGTCAAATAGTTGCCGATTTCGATAAAATCTTAATCAGAATCTGCTTTTTCGCCTCTTATTGTACCCAAATCTACCTTAGAAATGCAGATATATACTTAAAACACCTTCTTTTGGGACAAATAATTGGTTTTCGCCCTTGATTTACGGAAGATTATATCCAAAACATGCATTTTCATAACTTAGCGAACCGAAATCTACATTAAAACTGCAGATAACTACTTAAAAATTCACTTCCTTGAATTGATAATAGGTTTTTCTTTGTCATTTTAAACAGATTCCAGTCAAAATCGGCTTCTTCGATTCATATCGTATCTAAAACCGCATCAAAACTGCAAATATCAGTTTAAACTATCATTTTTTGATACAAACAGTTATATATTCATGTAAATATCTTTCAAATTCTAGTCAAAATCGGCGTCTTTGGGCATTTTAGTAACGAAAACCTTAATAAACTATTAGATTTCGACGTAAGGCAACCTTTCTGAGTCAAATAGTTGCCGATTTCGATAAAATCTTAGTCAGAATCTGCTTTTTCGCCTCTTATTGTACCCAAATCTACCTTAGAAATGCAGATATATACTTAAAACACCTTCTTTTGGGACAAATAATTGGTTTTCGCCCTTGATTTAATGAAGATTATAGCCAAAACATGCATTTTCATAACTTAGCGAACTGAAATCTACATTAAAACTGCAGATAACTACTTAAAAATTCACTTCCTTGAATTGATAATAGGTTTTTCTTTGTCATTTTAAACAGATTCCAGTCAAAATCGGCTTCTTCGATTCATATCGTATCTAAAACCGCATCAATACTGCAAATATCAGTTTAAACTATCATTTTTTGATACAAACAGTTATATATTCATGTCAATATCTTTCAAATTCTAGTCAAAATCGGCGTCTTTGGGCATTTTAGTAACGAAAACCTTAATAAACTATTAGATTTCGACGTAAGGCAACCTTTCTGAGTCAAATAGTTGCCGATTTCGATAAAATCTTAGTCAGAATCTGCTTTTTCGCCTCTTATTGTACCCAAATCTATATTAGAAATGCAGATATATACTTAAAACACCTTCTTTTGGGACAAATAATTGCTTTTCGCCCTTGATTTACGGAAGATTATAGCCAAAACATGCATTTTCATAACTTAGCGAACTGAAATCTACATCAAAACTGCAGATAACTACTTAAAAATTCACTTCCTTGAATTGATAATAGGTTTTTCTTTGTCATTTTAAACAGATTCCAGTCAAAATCGGCTTCTTCGATTCATATCGTATCTAAAACCGCATCAAAACTGCAAATATCAGTTTAAACTATCATTTTTTGATACAAACAGTTATATATTCATGTCAATATCTTTCAGATTCTAGTCAAAATCGGCGTCTTTGGGCATTTTAGTAACGAAAACCTTAATAAACTATTAGATTTCGACGTAAGGCAACCTTTCTGAGTCAAATAGTTGCCGATTTCGATAAAATCTTAGTCAGAATCTGCTTTTTCGCCTCTTATTGTACCCAAATCTACCTTAGAAATGCCGATATATACTTAAAACACTTTCTTTTGGGACAAATAATTGGTTTTCGCCCTTGATTTACGGAAGATTATAGCCAAAACATGCATTTTCATATTTTAGCGAACTGAAATCTACATTAAAACTGCAGATAACTACTTAAAAATTCACTTCCTTGAATTGATAATAGGTTTTTCTTTGTCATTTTAAACAGATTCCAGTCAAAATCGGCTTCTTCGATTCATATCGTATCTAAAACCGCATCAAAACTGCAAATATCAGTTTAAACTATCATTTTTTGATACAAACAGTTATATATTCATGTCAATATCTCTCAAATTCTAGTCAAAATCGGCGTCTTTGGGCATTTTAGTAACGAAAACCTTAATAAACTATTAGATTTCGACGTAAGGCAACCTTTCTGAGTCAAATAGTTGCCGATTTCGATAAAATCTTAGTCAGAATCTGCTTTTTCGCCTCTTATTGTACCCAAATCTACCTTAGAAATGCAGATATATACTTAAAACACCTTCTTTTGGGACAAATAATTGGTTTTCGCCCTTGATTTACGGAAGATTATAGCCAAAACATGCATTTCCATAACTTAGCGAACTGAAATCTACATTAAAACTGCAGATAGATACTTAAAAATTCACTTCCTTGAATTGATAATAGGTTTTTCTTTGTCATTTTAAACAGATTCCAGTCAAAATCGGCTTCCTCGATTCATATCGTATCTAAAACCGCATCAAAACTGCAAATATCAGTTTAAACTATCATTTTTTGATACAAACAGTTATATATTCATGTCAATATCTTTCAAATTCTAGTCAAAATCGGCGTCTTTGGGCATTTTAGTAACGAAAACCTTAATAAACTATTAGATTTCGACGTAAGGCAACCTTTCTGAGTCAAATAGTTGCCGATTTCGATAAAATCTTAGTCAGAATCTGCTTTTTCGCCTCTTATTGTACCCAAATCTACCTTAGAAATGCAGATACATACTTAAAACACCTTCTTTTGGGAAAAATAATTGGTTTTCGCCCTTGATTTACGGAAGATTATAGCCAAAACATGCATTTTCATAACTTAGCGAACTGAAATCTACATTAAAACTGCAGATAGCTACTTAAAAATTCACTTCCTTGAATTGATAATAGGTTTTTCTTTGTCATTTTAAACAGATTCCAGTCAAAATCGGCTTCTTCGATTCATATCGTATCTAAAACCGCATCAAAACTGCAAATATCAGTTTAAACTATCACTTTTTGATACAAACAGTTATATATTCATGTCAATATCTTTCAAATTCTAGTCAAAATCGGCGTCTTTGGGCATTTTATTAACGAAAACCTTAATAAACTATTAGATTTCGACGTAAGGCAACCTTTCTGAGTCAAATAGTTGCCGATTTCGATAAAATCTTAGTCAGAATCTGCTTTTTTGCCTCTTATTGTACCCAAATCTACCTTAGAAATGCCGATATATACTTAAAACACTTTCTTTTGGGACAAATAATTGGTTTTCGCCCTTGATTTACGGAAGATTATAGCCAAAACATGCATTTTCATATTTTAGCGAACTGAAATCTACAATAAAACTGCAGATAACTACTTAAAAATTCACTTCCTTGAATTGATAATAGGTTTTTCTTTGTCATTTTAAACAGATTCCAGTCAAAATCGGCTTCTTCGATTCATATCGTATCTAAAAATGCATCAAAACTGCAAATATCAGTTTAAACTATCATTTTTTGATACAAACAGTTATATATTCATGTCAATATCTCTCAAATTCTAGTCAAAATCGGCGTCTTTGGGCATTTTAGTAACGAAAACCTTAATAAACTATTAGATTTCGACGTAAGGCAACCTTTCTGAGTCAAATAGTTGCCGATTTCGATAAAATCTTAGTCAGAATCTGCTTTTTCGCCTCTTATTGTACCCAAATCTACCTTAGAAATGCAGATATATATTTAAAACACCTTCTTTTGGGACAAATAATTGGTTTTCGCCCTTGATTTACGGAAGATTATAGCCAAAACATGCATTTTCATAACTTAGCGAACTGAAATCTACATTAAAACTGCAGACAGATACTTAAAAATTCACTTCCTTGAATTGATAATAGGTTTTTCTTTGTCATTTTAAACAGATTCCAGTCAAAATCGGCTTCCTCGATTCATATCGTATCTAAAACCGCATCAAAACTGCAAATATCAGTTTAAACTATCATTTTTTGATACAAACAGTTATATATTCATGTCAATATCTTTCAAATTCTAGTCAAAATCGGCGTCTTTGGGCATTTTAGTAACGAAAACCTTAATAAACTATTAGATTTCGACGTAAGGCAACCTTTCTGAGTCAAATAGTTGCCGATTTCGATAAAATCTTAGTCAGAATCTGCTTTTTCGCCTCTTATTGTACCCAAATCTACCTTAGAAATGCAGATACATACTTAGAACACCTTCTTTTGGGAAAAATAATTGGTTTTCGCCCTTGATTTACGGAAGATTATAGCCAAAACATGTATTTTCATAACTTAGCGACCTGAAATCTACATTAAAACTGCAGATAGCTACTTAAAAATTCACTTCCTTGAATTGATAATAGGTTTTTCTTTGTCATTTTAAACAGATTCCAGTCAAAATCGGCTTCTTCGATTCATATCGTATCTAAAACCGCATCAAAACTGCAAATATCAGTTTAAACTATCATTTTTTGATACAAAAAGTTATATATTCATGTCAATATCTTTCAAATTCTAGTCAAAATCGGCGTCTTTGGGCATTTTAGTAATGAAAACCTTAATAAACTATTAGATTTCGACGTAAGGCAAGCTTTCTGAGTCAAATAGTTGCCGATTTCGATAAAATCTTAGTCAGAATCTGCTTTTTCGCCTCTTATTGTACCCAAATCTACCTTAGAAATGCAGATATATACTTAAAACACCTTCTTTTGGGACAAATAATTGCTTTTCGCCCTTGATTTACGGAAGATTATAGCCAAAACGTGCATTTTCATAACTTAGCGAACTGAAATCTACATTAAAACTGCAGATAACTACTTAAAAAATCACTTCCTTGAATTGATAATAGGTTTTTCTTTGTCATTTTAAACAGATTCCAGTCAAAATCGGCTTCCTCGATTCATATCGTATCTAAAACCGCATCAAAACTGCAAATATCAGTTTAAACTATCATTTTTTGATACAAACAGTTATATATTCATGTCAATATCTTTCAAATTCTAGTCAAAATCGGCGTCTTTGGGCATTTTAGTAACGAAAACCTTAATAAACTATTAGATTTCGACGTAAGGCAACCTTTCTGAGTCAAATAGTTGCCGATTTCGATAAAATCTTAGTCAGAATCTGCTTTTTCGCCTCTTATTGTACCCAAATCTACCTTAGAAATGCAGATATATACTTAAAACACCTTCTTTTGGGACAAATAATTGCTTTTCGCCCTTGATTTACGGAAAATTATAGCCAAAACATGCATTTTCATAACTTAGCGAACTGAAATCTACATTAAAACTGCAGATAACTACTTAAAAATTTACTTCCTTGAATTGATAATAGGTTTTTCTTTGTCATTTTAAACAGATTCCAGTCAAAATCGGCTTCTTCGATTCATATCGTATCTAAAACCGCATCAAAACTGCAAATATCAGTTTAAACTATCATTTTTTGATACAAAAAGTTATATATTCATGTCAATATCTTTCAAATTCTAGTCAAAATCGGCGTCTTTGGGCATTTTAGTAATGAAAACCTTAATAAACTATTAGATTTCGACGTAAGGCAACCTTTCTGAGTCAAATAGTTGCCGATTTCGATAAAATCTTAGTCAGAATCTGCTTTTTCGCCTCTTATTGTACCCAAATCTACCTTAGAAATGCAGATATATACTTAAAACACCTTCTTTTGGGACAAATAATTGGTTTTCGCCCTTGATTTACGGAAGGTTATAGCCAAAACATGCATTTTCATAACATAGCGAACTGAAATCTACATTAAAACTGCAGATAACTACTTAAAAATTCACTTCCTTGAATTGATAATAGGTTTTTCTTTGTCATTTTAAACAGATTCCAGTCAAAATCGGCTTCTTCGATTCATATCGTATCTAAAACCGCATCAAAACTGCAAATATCAGTTTAAACTATCATTTTTTGATACAAACAGTTATATATTCATGTCAATATCTTTCAAATTCTAGTCAAAATCGGCGTCTTTGGGCATTTTATTAACGAAAACCTAAATAAACTATTAGATTTCGACGTAAGGCAACCTTTCTGAGTCAAATAGTTGCCGATTTCGATAAAATCTTAGTCAGAATCTGCTTTTTCCCCTCTTATTGTACCCAAATCTATATTAGAAATGCAGATATATACTTAAAACACCTTCTTTTGGGACAAATAATGGCTTTTCGCCCTTGATTTACGGAAGATTATAGCCAAAACATGCATTTTCATAACTTAGCGAACTGAAATCTACATTAAAACTGCAGATAACTACTGAAAAATTCACTTCCTTGAATTGATAATAGGTTTTTCTTTGTCATTTTAAACAGATTCCAGTCAAAATCGGCTTCTTCGATTCATATCGTATCTAAAACCGCATCAAAACTGCAAATATCAGTTTAAGCTATCATTTTTTGATACAAACAGTTATATATTCATGTCAATATCTTTCAAATTCTAGTCAAAATCGGCGTCTTTGGGCATTTTAGTAACGAAAACCTTAATAAACTATTAGATTTCGACGTAAGGCAACCTTTCTGAGTCAAATAGTTGCCGATTTCGATAAAATCTTAGTCAGAATCTGCTTTTTCGCCTCTTATTGTACCCAAATCTACCTTAGAAATGCAGATATATACTTAAAACACCTTCTTTTGGGACAAATAATTGGTTTTCGCCCTTGATTTACGGAAGATTATAGCCAAAACATGCATTTTCATAACTTAGCGAACTGAAATCTACATTAAAACTGCAGATAACTACTTAAAAATTTACTTCCTTGAATTGATAATAGGTTTTTCTTTGTCATTTTAAACAGATTAAAGTCAAAATCGGCTTCTTCGATTCATATCGTATCTAAAACCGCATCAAAACTGCAAATATCAGTTTAAACTATCATTTTTTGATACAAACAGTTATATATTCATGTCAATATCTTTCAAATTCTAGTCAAAATCGGCGTCTTTGATCATTTTAATAACGAAAACCTTAATAAATTATTAGATTTCGACGTAAGGCAACCTTTCTGAGTCAAATAGTTGCCGATTTCGATAAAATCTTAGTCAGAATCTGCTTTTTCGCCTCTTATTGTACCCAAATCTACCTTAGAAATGCAGATATATACTTAAAACACCTTCTTTTGGGACAAATAATTGGTTTTCGCCCTTGATTTACGGAAGATTATAGCCAAAACATGCATTTTCATAACTTAGCGAACTGAAATCTACATTAAAACTGCAGATAACTACTTAAAAATTCACTTCCTTGAATTGATAATAGGTTTTTCTTTGTCATTTTAAACAGATTCCAGTCAAAATCGGCTTCTTCGATTCATATCGTATCTAAAACCGCATCAAAACTGCAAATATCAGTTTAAACTATCATTTTTTGATACAAACAGTTATATATTCATGTCAATATCTTTCAAATTCTAGTCAAAATCGGCGTCTTTGGGCATTTTAGTAACGAAAACCTTAATAAACTATTAGATTTCGACGTAAGGCAACCTTTCTGAGTCAAATAGTTGCCGATTTCGATAAAATCTTAGTCAGAATCTGCTTTTTCGCCTCTTATTGTACCCAAATCTACCTTAGAAATGCAGATATATACTTAAAACACCTTCTTTTGGGACAAATAATTGGTTTTCGCCCTTGATTTACGGAAGATTATAGCCAAAACATGCATTTTCATAACTTAGCGAACTGAAATCTACATTAAAACTGCAGATAGCTACTTAAAAATTCACTTCCTTGAATTGATAATAGGTTTTTCTTTGTCATTTTAAACAGATTAAAGTCAAAATCGGCTTCTTCGATTCATATCGTATCTAAAACCGCATCAAAACTGCAAATATCAGTTTAAACTATCATTTTTTGATACAAACAGTTATATATTCATGTCAATATCTTTCAAATTCTAGTCAAAATCGGCGTCTTTGGGCATTTTAGTAACGAAAACCCTAATAAACTATTAGATTTCGACGTAAGGCAAACTTTCTGAGTCAAAGAGTTGCCGATTTCGAAAAAATCTTAGTCAGAATCTGCTTTTTCGCCTGTTATTGTACCCAAATCTACCTTAGAAATGCAGATATATACTTAAAACACCTTCTTTTGGGACAAATAATTGGTTTTCGCCCTTGATTTACGGAAGATTATAGCCAAAACATGCATTTTCATAACTTAGCGAACTGAAATCTACATTAAAACTGCAGATAACTACTTAAAAATTCACTTCCTTGAATTGATAATAGGTTTTTCTTTGTCATTTTAAACAGATTCCAGTCAAAATCGGCTTCTTCGATTCATATCGTATCTAAAACCGCATCAAAACTGCAAATATCAGTTTAAACTATCATTTTTTGATACAAACAGTTATATATTCATGTCAATATCTTTCAAATTCTAGTCAAAATCGGCGTCTTTGGGCATTTTAGTAACGAAAACCTTAATTAACTATTAGATTTCGACGTAAGGCAACCTTTCTGAGTCAAATAGTTGCCGATTTCGATAAAATCTTAGTCAGAATCTGCTTTTTCGCCTCTTATTGTACCCAAATCTATATTAGAAATGCAGATATATACTTAAAACACCTTCTTTTGGGACAAATAATGGCTTTTCGCCCTTGATTTACGGAAGATTATAGCCAAAACATGCATTTTCATAACTTAGCGAACTGAAATCTACATTAAAACTGCAGATAACTACTGAAAAATTCACTTCCTTGAATTGATAATAGGTTTTTCTTTGTCATTTTAAACAGATTCCAGTCAAAATCGGCTTCTTCGATTCATATCGTATCTAAAACCGCATCAAAACTGCAAATATCAGTTTAAGCTATCATTTTTTGATACAAACAGTTATATATTCATGTCAATATCTTTCAAATTCTAGTCAAAATCGGCGTCTTTGGGCATTTTAGTAACGAAAACCTTAATAAACTATTAGATTTCGACGTAAGGCAACCTTTCTGAGTCAAATAGTTGCCGATTTCGATAAAATCTTAGTCAGAATCTGCTTTTTCGCCTCTTATTGTACCCAAATCTACCTTAGAAATGCAGATATATACTTAAAACACCTTCTTTTGCTACAAATAATTGGTTTTCGCCCTTGATTTACGGAAGATTATAGCCAAAACATGCATTTTCATAACTTAGCGAACTGAAATCTACATTAAAACTGCAGATAACTACTTAAAAATTTACTTCCTTGAATTGATAATAGGTTTTTCTTTGTCATTTTAAACAGATTCCAGTCAAAATCGGCTTCTTCGATTCATATCGTATCTAAAACCGCATCAAAACTGCAAATATCAGTTTAAACTATCATTTTTAAATACAAACAGTTATATATTCATGTCAATATCTTTCAAATTCTAGTCAAAATCGGCGTCTTTGGGCATTTTAATAACGAAAACCTTAATAAACTATTAGATTTCGACGTAAGGCAACCTTTCTGAGTCAAATAGTTGCCGATTTCGATAAAATCTTAGTCAGAATCTGCTTTTTCGCCTCTAATTGTACCCAAATCTACCTTAGAAATGCAGATATATACTTAAAACACCTTCTTTTGGGACAAATAATTGGTTTTAGCCCTTGATTTACGGAAGATTATAGCCAAAACATGCATTTTCATAACTTAGCGAACTGAAATCTACATTAAAACTGCAGATAACTACTTAAAAATTCACTTCCTTGAATTGATAATAGGTTTTTCTTTGTCATTTTAAACAGATTCCAGTCAAAATCGGCTTCTTCGATTCATATCGTATCTAAAACCGCATCAAAACTGCAAATATCAGTTTAAACTATCATTTTTTGATACAAACAGTTATATATTCATGTCAATATCTTTCAAATTCTAGTCAAAATCGGCGTCTTTGGGCATTTTAGTAACGAAAACCTTAATAAACTATTAGATTTCGACGTAAGGCAACCTTTCTGAGTCAAATAGTTGCCGATTTCGATAAAATCTTAGTCAGAATCTGCTTTTTCGCCTCTTATTGTACCCAAATCTACCTTAGAAATGCAGATATATACTTAAAACACCTTCTTTTGGGACAAATAATTGGTTTTCGCCCTTGATTTACGGAAGATTATAGCCAAAACATGCATTTTCATAACTTAGCGGACTGAAATCTAAATTAAAACTGCAGATAACTACTTAAAAATTCACTTCCTTGAATTGATAATAGGTTTTTCTTTGTCATTTTAAACAGATTCCAGTCAAAATCGGCTTCTTCGATTCATATCGTATCTAAAACCGCATCAAAACTGCAAATATCAGTTTAAACTATCATTTTTTGATACAAACAGTTATATATTCATGTCAATATCTTTCAAATTCTAGTCAAAATCGGCGTCTTTGGGCATTTTAATAACGAAAACCTTAATAAACTATTAGATTTCGACGTAAGGCAACCTTTCTGAGTCAAATAGTTGCCGATTTCGATAAAATCTTAGTCAGAATCTGCTTTTTCGCCTCTTATTGTACCCAAATCTACCTTAGAAATGCAGATATATACTTAAAACACCTTCTTTTGGGACAAATAATTGGTTTTCGCCCTTGATTTATGGAAGATTATAGCCAAAACATGCATTTTCATAACTTAGCGAACTGAAATCTACATTAAAACTGCAGATAACTACTTAAAAATTCACTTCCTTGAATTGATAATAGGTTTTTCTTTGTCATTTTAAACAGATTCCAGTCAAAATCGGCTTCTTCGATTCATATCGTATCTAAAACCGCATCAAAACTGCAAATATCAGTTTAAACTATCATTTTTTGATACAAACAGTTATATATTCATGTCAATATCTTTCAAATTCTAGTCAAAATCGGCGTCTTTGGGCATTTTAGTAACGAAAACCTTAATAAACTATTAGATTTCGACGTAAGGCAACCTTTCTGAGTCAAATAGTTGCCGATTTCGATAAAATCTTAGTCAGAATCTGCTTTTTCGCCTCTTATTGTACCCAAATCTACCTTAGAAATGCAGATATATACTTAAAACACCTTCTTTTGGGACAAATAATTGGTTTTCGCCCTTGATTTACGGAAGATTATAGCCAAAACATGCATTTTCATAACTTATCGAACTGAAATCTACATTAAAACTGCAGATAGCTACTTAAAAATTCACTTCCTTGAATTGATAATAGGTTTTTCTTTGTCATTTTAAACAGATTAAAGTCAAAATCGGCTTCTTCGATTCATATCGTATCTAAAACCGCATCAAAACTGCAAATATCAGTTTTAACTATCATTTTTTGATACAAACAGTTATATATTCATGTCAATATCTTTCAAATTCTAGTCAAAATCGGCGTCTTTGGGCATTTTAGTAACGAAAACCCTAATAAACTATTAGATTTCGACGTAAGGCAAACTTTCTGAGTCAAATAGTTGCCGATTTCGATAAAATCTTAGTCAGAATCTGCTTTTTCGCCTGTTATTGTACCCAAATCTACCTTAGAAATGCAGATATATACTTAAAACACCTTCTTTTGGGACAAATAATTGGTTTTCGCCCTTGATTTACGGAAGATTATAGCCAAAACATGCATTTTCATAACTTAGCGAACTGAAATCTACATTAAAACTGCAGATAACTACTTAAAAATTCACTTCCTTGAATTGATAATAGGTTTTTCTTTGTCATTTTAAACAGATTCCAGTCAAAATCGGCTTCTTCGATTCATATCGTATATAAAACCGCATCAAAACTGCAAATATCAGTTTAAACTATCATTTTTTGATACAAACAGTTATATATTCATGTCAATGTCTTTCAAATTCTAGTCAAAATCGGCGTCTTTGGGCATTTTAGTAACGAAAACCTTAATAAACTATTAGATTTTGACGTAAGGCAACCTTTCTGAGTCAAATAGTTGCCGATTTCGATAAAATCTTAGTCAGAATCTGCTTTTTCGATTCTTATTGTACCCAAATCTACCTTAGAAATGCAGATATATACTTAAAACACCTTCTTTTGGGACAAATAATTGGTTTTCGCCCTTGATTTACGTAAGATTATAGCCAAAACATGCATTTTCATAACTTAGCGAACTGAAATCTACATTAAATCTGCAGATAGCTACTTAAAAATTCACTTCCTTGAATTGATAATAGGTTTTTCTTTGTCATTTTAAACAGATTCCAGTCAAAATCAGCTTCTTCGATTCATATCGTATCTAAAACCGCATCAAAACTGCAAATAACAGTTTAAACTATCATTTTTTGATACAAACAGTTATATATTCATGTCAATATCTTTCAAATTCTAGTCAAAATCGGCGTCTTTGGGCATTTTATTAACGAAAACCTTAATAAACTATTTGATTTCGACGTAAGGCAACCTTTCTGAGTCAAATAGTTGCCGATTTCGATAAAATCTTAGTCAGAATCTGCTTTTTCGCCTCTTATTGTACCCAAATCTATATTAGAAATGCAGATATATACTTAAAACACCTTCTTTTGGGACAAATAATGGCTTTTCGCCCTTGATTTACGGAAGATTATAGCCAAAACATGCATTTTCATAACTTAGCGAACTGAAATCTACATTAAAACTGCAGATAACTACTGAAAAATTCACTTCCTTGAATTGATAATAGGTTTTTCTTTGTCATTTTAAACAGATTCCAGTCAAAATCGGCTTCTTCGATTCATATCGTATCTAAAACCGCATCAAAACTGCAAATATCAGTTTAAACTATCATTTTTTGATACAAACAGTTATATATTCATGTCAATATCTTTCAAATTCTAGTCAAAATCGGCGTCTTTGGGCATTTTAGTAACGAAAACCTTAATAAACTATTAGATTTCGACGTAAGGCAACCTTTCTGAGTCAAATAGTTGCCGATTTCGATAAAATCTTAGTCAGAATCTGCTTTTTCGCCTCTTATTGTACCCAAATCTACCTTAGAAATGCAGATATATACTTAAAACACCTTCTTTTGGGACAAATAATTGGTTTTCGCCCTTGATTTACGGAAGATTATAGCCAAAACATGCATTTTCATAACTTAGCGAACTGAAATCTACATTAAAACTGCCGATAACTACTTAAAAATTCACTTCCTTGAATTGATAATAGGTTTTTCTTTGTCATTTTAAACAGATTCCAGTCAAAATCGGCTTCTACGATTCATATCGTATCTAAAACCGCATCAAAACTGCAAATATCAGTTTAAACTATCATTTTTTGATACAAACTGTTATATATTCATGTCAATATCTTTCAAATTCTAGTCAAAATCGGCGTCTTTGGGCATTTTAATAACGAAAACCTTAATAAACTATTAGATTTCGACGTAAGGCAACCTTTCTGAGTCAAATAGTTGCCGATTTCGATAAAATCTTAGTCAGAATCTGCTTTTTCGCCTCTTATTGTACCCAAATCTACCTTAGAAATGCAGATATATATTTAAAACACCTTCTTTTGGGACAAATAATTGGTTTTCGCCCTTGATTTGCGGAAGATTATAGCCAAAACATGCATTTTCATAACTTAGCGAACTGAAATCTACATTAAAACTGCAGATAGCTACTTAAAAATTCACTTCCTTGAATTGATAATAGGTTTTTCTTTGTCATTTTAAACAGATTAAAGTCAAAATCGGCTTCTTCGATACATATCGTATCTAAAACCGCATCAAAACTGCAAATATCAGTTTAAACTATCATTTTTTGATACAAACAGTTATATATTCATGTCAATATCTTTCAAATTCTAGTCAAAATCGGCGTCTTTGGGCATTTTAGTAACGAAAACCCTAATAAACTATTAGATTTCGACGTAAGGCAAACTTTCTGAGTCAAATAGTTGCCGATTTCGATAAAATCTTAGTCAGAATCTGCTTTTTCGCCTGTTATTGTACCCAAATCTACCTTAGAAATGCAGATATATACTTAAAACACCTTCTTTTGGGACAAATAATTGGTTTTCGCCCTTGATTTACGGAAGATTATAGCCAAAACATGCATTTTCATAACTTAGCGAACTGAAATCTACATTAAAACTGCAGATAACTACTTAAAAATTCACTTCTTGAATTGATAATAGGTTTTTCTTTGTCATTTTAAACAGATTCCAGTCAAAATCGGCTTCTTCGATTCATATCGTATCTAAAACCGCATCAAAACTGCAAATATCAGTTTAAACTATCATTTTTTGATACAAACAGTTATATATTCATGTCAATATCTTTCAAATTCTAGTCAAAATCGGCGTCTTTGGGCATTTTAGTAACGAAAACCTTAATAAACTATTAGATTTCGACGTAAGGCAACCTTTCTGAGTCAAATAGTTGCCGATTTCGATAAAATCTTAGTCAGAATCTGCTTTTTCGCCTCTTATTGTACCCAAATCTACCTTAGAAATGCAGATATATACTTAAAACACCTTCTTTTGGGACAAATAATTGGTTTTCGTCCTTGATTTACGGAAGATTATAGCCAAAACATGCATTTTCATAACTTAGCGAACTGAAATCTACATTAAAACTGCAGATAACTACTTAAAAATTCACTTCCTTGAATTGATAATAGGTTTTTCTTTGTCATTTTAAACAGATTCCAGTCAAAATCGGCTTCTTCGATTCATATCGTATCTAAAACCGCATCAAAACTGCAAATATCAGTTTAAACTATCATTTTTTGATACAAACAGTTATATATTCATGTCAATATCTTTCAAATTCTAGTCAAAATCGGCGTCTTTGGGAATTTTAGTAACGAAAACCTTAATAAACTATTAGATTTCGACGTAAGGCAACCTTTCTGAGTCAAATAGTTGCCGATTTCGATAAAATCTTAGTCAGAATCTGCTTTTTCGCCTCTTATTGTACCCAAATCTACCTTAGAAATGCAGATATATACTTAAAACACCTTCTTTTGGGACAAATAATTGGTTTTCGCCCTTGATTTACGGAAGATTATAGCCAAAACATGCATTTTCATAACTTAGCGAACTGAAATCTACATTAAATCTGCAGATAGCTACTTAAAAATTCACTTCCTTGAATTGATAATAGGTTTTTCTTTGTCATTTTAAACAGATTCCAGTCAAAATCGGCTTCTTCGATTCATATCGTATCTAAAACCGCATCAAAACTGCAAATAACAGTTTAAACTATCATTTTTTGATACAAACAGTTATATATTCATGTCAATATCTTTCAAATTCTAGTCAAAATCGGCGTCTTTGGGCATTTTATTAACGAAAACCTTAATAAACTATTAGATTTCGACGTAAGGCAACCTTTCTGAGTCAAATGGTTGCCGATTTCGATAAAATCTTAGTCAGAATCTGCTTTTTCGCCTCTTATTGTACCCAAATCTATATTAGAAATGCAGATATATACTTAAAACACCTTCTTTTGGGACAAATAATGGCTTTTCGCCCTTGATTTACGGAAGATTATAGCCAAAACATGCATTTTCATAACTTAGCGAACTGAAATCTACATTAAAACTGCAGATAACTACTTAAAAATTCACTTCCTTGAATTGATAATAGGTTTTTCTTTGTCATTTTAAACAGATTCCAGTCAATATCGGCTTCTTCGATTCATATCGTATCTAAAACCGCATCAAAACTGCAAATATCAGTTTAAACTATCATTTTTTGATACAAACAGTTATATATTCATGTCAATATCTCTCAAATTCTAGTCAAAATCGGCGTCTTTGGGCATTTTAGTAACGGAAACCTTAATAAACTATTAGATTTCGACGTAAGGCAACCTTTCTGAGTCAAATAGTTGCCGATTTCGATAAAATCCGAATCAGAATCTGCTTTTTCGCCTCTTATTGTACCCAAATCTACCTTAGAAATGCAGATATATACTTAAAACACCTTCTTTTGGGACAAATAATTGGTTTTCGCCCTTGATTTAAGGAAGATTATATCCAAAACATGCATTTTCATAACTTAGCGAACTGAAATCTCCATTAAAACTGCAGATAACTACTTAAAAATTCACTTCCTTGAATTGATAATAGGTTTTTCTTTGTCATTTTAAACAGATTCCAGTCAAAATCGGCTTCTTCGATTCATATTGTATCTAAAACCGCATCAAAACTGCAAATATCAGTTTAAACTATCATTTTTTGATACAAACAGTTATATATTAATGTCAATATCTTTCAAATTCTAGTCAAAATCGGCGTCTTTGGGCATTTTAGTAACGAAAACCTTAATAAACTATTAGATTTCGACGTAAGGCAACCTTTCTGAGTCAAATAGTTGCCGATTTCGATAAAATCTTAGTCAGAATCTGCTTTTTCGCCTCTTATTGTAATCAAATCTACCTTAGAAATGCAGATATATACTTAAAACACCTTCTTTTGGGACAAATAATTGGTTTTCGCCCTTGATTTACGGAAGATTATAGCCAAAACATGCATTTTCATAACTTAGCGAACTGAAATCTACATTAAAACTGCAGATAACTACTTAAAAATTCACTTCCTTGAATTGATAATAGGTTTTTCTTTGTCATTTTAAACAGATTCCAGTCAAAATCGGCTTCTTCGATTCATATTGTATCTAAAACCGCATCAAAACTGCAAATATCAGTTTAAACTATCATTTTTTGATACAAACAGTTATATATTAATGTCAATATCTTTCAAATTCTAGTCAAAATCGGCGTCTTTGGGCATTTTAGTAACGAAAACCTTAATAAACTATTAGATTTCGACGTAAGGCAACCTTTCTGAGTCAAATAGTCGCCGATTTCGATAAAATCTTAGTCAGAATCTGCTTTTTCGCCTCTTATTGTAATCAAATCTACCTTAGAAATGCAGATATATACTTAAAACACCTTCTTTTGGGACAAATAATTGGTTTTCGCCCATGATTTACGGAAGGTTATAGCCAAAACATGCATTTTCATAACTTAGCGAACTGAAATCTACATTAAAACTGCAGATAACTACTTAAAAATTCACTTCCTTGAATTGATAATAGGTTTTTCTTTGTCATTTTAAACAGATTCCAGTCAAAATCGGCTTCTTCGATTCATATCGTATCTAAAACCGCATCAAAACTGCAAATATCAGTTTAAACTATCATTTTTTGATACAAACAGTTATATATTCATGTCAATATCTTTCAAATTCTAGTCAAAATCGGCGTCTTTGGGCATTTTAGTAACGAAAACCTTAATAAACTATTAGATTTCGACGTAAGGCAACCTTTCTGAGTCAAATAGTTGCCGATTTCGATGAAATCTTAGTCAGAATCTGCTTTTTCGCCTCTTATTGTACCCAAATCTATATTAGAAATGCAGATATATACTTAAAACACCTTCTTTTGGGACAAATAATTGCTTTTCGCCCTTGATTTACTGAAGATTATAGCCAAAACATGCATTTTCAAAACTTAGCGAACTGAAATCTACATTAAAACTGCAGATAACTACTTAAAAATTCACTTCCTTGAATTGATAATAGGTTTTTCTTTGTCATTTTAAACAGATTTTAGTCAAAATCGGCTTCTTCGATTCATATCGTATCTAAAACCGCATCAAAACTGCAAATATCAGTTTAAACTATCATTTTTTGATACAAACAGTTATATATTCATGTCAATATCTTTCAAATTCTAGTCAAAATCGGCGTCTTTGGGCATTTTAGTAACGAAAACCTTAATAAACTATTAGATTTCGACGTAAGGCAACCTTTCTGAGTCAAATAGTTGCCGATTTCGATAAAATCTTAGTCAGAATCTGCTTTTTCGCCTGTTATTGTACCCAAATCTACCTTAGAAATGCAGATATATACTTAAAACACCTTCTTTTGGGACAAATAATTGGTTTTCGCCCTTGATTTACGGAAGATTATAGCCAAAACATGCATTTTCATAACTTAGCGAACTGAAATCTACATTAAAACTGCAGATAACTACTTAAAAATTCACTTCCTTGAATTGATAATAGGTTTTTCTTTGTCATTTTAAACAGATTCCAGTCAAAATCGGCTTCTTCGATTCATATCGTATATAAAACCGCATCAAAACTGCAAATATCAGTTTAAACTATCATTTTTTGATACAAACAGTTATATATTCATGTCAATGTCTTTCAAATTCTAGTCAAAATCGGCGTCTTTAGGCATTTTAGTAACGAAAACCTTAATAAACTATTAGATTTTGACGTAAGGCAACCTTTCTGAGTCAAATAGTTGCCGATTTCGATAAAATCTTAGTCAGAATCTGCTTTTTCGATTCTTATTGTACCCAAATCTACCTTAGAAATGCAGATATATACTTAAAACACCTTCTTTTGGGACAAATAATTGGTTTTCGCCCTTGATTTACGTAAGATTATAGCCAAAACATGCATTTTCATAACTTAGCGAACTGAAATCTACATTAAATCTGCAGATAGCTACTTAAAAATTCACTTCCTTGAATTGATAATAGGTTTTTCTTTGTCATTTTAAACAGATTCCAGTCAAAATCAGCTTCTTCGATTCATATCGTATCTAAAACCGCATCAAAACTGCAAATAACAGTTTAAACTATCATTTTTTGATACAAACAGTTATATATTCATGTCAATATCTTTCAAATTCTAGTCAAAATCGGCGTCTTTGGGCATTTTATTAACGAAAACCTTAATAAACTATTTGATTTCGACGTAAGGCAACCTTTCTGAGTCAAATAGTTGCCGATTTCGATAAAATCTTAGTCAGAATCTGCTTTTTCGCCTCTTATTGTACCCAAATCTATATTAGAAATGCAGATATATACTTAAAACACCTTCTTTTGGGACAAATAATGGCTTTTCGCCCTTGATTTACGGAAGATTATAGCCAAAACATGCATTTTCATAACTTAGCGAACTGAAATCTACATTAAAACTGCAGATAACTACTGAAAAATTCACTTCCTTGAATTGATAATAGGTTTTTCTTTGTCATTTTAAACAGATTCCAGTCAAAATCGGCTTCTTCGATTCATATCGTATCTAAAACCGCATCAAAACTGCAAATATCAGTTTAAACTATCATTTTTTGATACAAACAGTTATATATTCATGTCAATATCTTTCAAATTCTAGTCAAAATCGGCGTCTTTGGGCATTTTAGTAACGAAAACCTTAATAAACTATTAGATTTCGACGTAAGGCAACCTTTCTGAGTCAAATAGTTGCCGATTTCGATAAAATCTTAGTCAGAATCTGCTTTTTCGCCTCTTATTGTACCCAAATCTACCTTAGAAATGCAGATATATACTTAAAACACCTTCTTTTGGGACAAATAATTGGTTTTCGCCCTTGATTTACGGAAGATTATAGCCAAAACATGCATTTTCATAACTTAGCGAACTGAAATCTACATTAAAACTGCCGATAACTACTTAAAAATTCACTTCCTTGAATTGATAATAGGTTTTTCTTTGTCATTTTAAACAGATTCCAGTCAAAATCGGCTTCTACGATTCATATCGTATCTAAAACCGCATCAAAACTGCAAATATCAGTTTAAACTATCATTTTTTGATACAAACTGTTATATATTCATGTCAATATCTTTCAAATTCTAGTCAAAATCGGCGTCTTTGGGCATTTTAATAACGAAAACCTTAATAAACTATTAGATTTCGACGTAAGGCAACCTTTCTGAGTCAAATAGTTGCCGATTTCGATAAAATCTTAGTCAGAATCTGCTTTTTCGCCTCTTATTGTACCCAAATCTACCTTAGAAATGCAGATATATATTTAAAACACCTTCTTTTGGGACAAATAATTGGTTTTCGCCCTTGATTTGCGGAAGATTATAGCCAAAACATGCATTTTCATAACTTAGCGAACTGAAATCTACATTAAAACTGCAGATAGCTACTTAAAAATTCACTTCCTTGAATTGATAATAGGTTTTTCTTTGTCATTTTAAACAGATTAAAGTCAAAATCGGCTTCTTCGATACATATCGTATCTAAAACCGCATCAAAACTGCAAATATCAGTTTAAACTATCATTTTTTGATACAAACAGTTATATATTCATGTCAATATCTTTCAAATTCTAGTCAAAATCGGCGTCTTTGGGCATTTTAGTAACGAAAACCCTAATAAACTATTAGATTTCGACGTAAGGCAAACTTTCTGAGTCAAATAGTTGCCGATTTCGATAAAATCTTAGTCAGAATCTGCTTTTTCGAATGTTATTGTACCCAAATCTACCTTAGAAATGCAGATATATACTTAAAACACCTTCTTTTGGGACAAATAATTGGTTTTCGCCCTTGATTTACGGAAGATTATAGCCAAAACATGCATTTTCATAACTTAGCGAACTGAAATCTACATTAAAACTGCAGATAACTACTTAAAAATTCACTTCCTTGAATTGATAATAGGTTTTTCTTTGTCATTTTAAACAGATTCCAGTCAAAATCGGCTTCTTCGATTCATATCGTATCTAAAACCGCATCAAAACTGCAAATATCAGTTTAAACTATCATTTTTTGATACAAACAGTTATATATTCATGTCAATATCTTTCAAATTCTAGTCAAAATCGGCGTCTTTGGGCATTTTAGTAACGAAAACCTTAATAAACTATTAGATTTCGACGTAAGGCAACCTTTCTGAGTCAAATAGTTGCCGATTTCGATAAAATCTTAGTCAGAATCTGCTTTTTCGCCTCTTATTGTACCCAAATCTACCTTAGAAATGCAGATATATACTTAAAACACCTTCTTTTGGGACAAATAATTGGTTTTCGTCCTTGATTTACGGAAGATTATAGCCAAAACATGCATTTTCATAACTTAGCGAACTGAAATCTACATTAAAACTGCAGATAACTACTTAAAAATTCACTTCCTTGAATTGATAATAGGTTTTTCTTTGTCATTTTAAACAGATTCCAGTCAAAATCGGCTTCTTCGATTCATATCGTATCTAAAACCGCATCAAAACTGCAAATATCAGTTTAAACTATCATTTTTTGATACAAACAGTTATATATTCATGTCAATATCTTTCAAATTCTAGTCAAAATCGGCGTCTTTGGGAATTTTAGTAACGAAAACCTTAATAAACTATTAGATTTCGACGTAAGGCAACCTTTCTGAGTCAAATAGTTGCCGATTTCGATAAAATCTTAGTCAGAATCTGCTTTTTCGCCTCTTATTGTACCCAAATCTACCTTAGAAATGCAGATATATACTTAAAACACCTTCTTTTGGGACAAATAATTGGTTTTCGCCCTTGATTTACGGAAGATTATAGCCAAAACATGCATTTTCATAACTTAGCGAACTGAAATCTACATTAAATCTGCAGATAGCTACTTAAAAATTCACTTCCTTGAATTGATAATAGGTTTTTCTTTGTCATTTTAAACAGATTCCAGTCAAAATCGGCTTCTTCGATTCATATCGTATCTAAAACCGCATCAAAACTGCAAATAACAGTTTAAACTATCATTTTTTGATACAAACAGTTATATATTCATGTCAATATCTTTCAAATTCTAGTCAAAATCGGCGTCTTTGGGCATTTTATTAACGAAAACCTTAATAAACTATTAGATTTCGACGTAAGGCAACCTTTCTGAGTCAAATGGTTGCCGATTTCGATAAAATCTTAGTCAGAATCTGCTTTTTCGCCTCTTATTGTACCCAAATCTATATTAGAAATGCAGATATATACTTAAAACACCTTCTTTTGGGACAAATAATGGCTTTTCGCCCTTGATTTACGGAAGATTATAGCCAAAACATGCATTTTCATAACTTAGCGAACTGAAATCTACATTAAAACTGCAGATAACTACTTAAAAATTCACTTCCTTGAATTGATAATAGGTTTTTCTTTGTCATTTTAAACAGATTCCAGTCAATATCGGCTTCTTCGATTCATATCGTATCTAAAACCGCATCAAAACTGCAAATATCAGTTTAAACTATCATTTTTTGATACAAACAGTTATATATTCATGTCAATATCTCTCAAATTCTAGTCAAAATCGGCGTCTTTGGGCATTTTAGTAACGAAAACCTTAATAAACTATTAGATTTCGACGTAAGGCAACCTTTCTGAGTCAAATAGTTGCCGATTTCGATAAAATCTTAATCAGAATCTGCTTTTTCGCCTCTTATTGTACCCAAATCTACCTTAGAAATGCAGATATATACTTAAAACACCTTCTTTTGGGACAAATAATTGGTTTTCGCCCTTGATTTAAGGAAGATTATATCCAAAACATGCATTTTCATAACTTAGCGAACTGAAATCTACATTAAAACTGCAGATAACTACTTAAAAATTCACTTCCTTGAATTGATAATAGGTTTTTCTTTGTCATTTTAAACAGATTCCAGTCAAAATCGGCTTCTTCGATTCATATTGTATCTAAAACCGCATCAAAACTGCAAATATCAGTTTAAACTATCATTTTTTGATACAAACAGTTATATATTAATGTCAATATCTTTCAAATTCTAGTCAAAATCGGCGTCTTTGGGCATTTTAGTAACGAACACCTTAATAAACTATTAGATTTCGACGTAAGGCAACCTTTCTGAGTCAAATAGTTGCCGATTTCGATAAAATCTTAGTCAGAATCTGCTTTTTCGCCTCTTATTGTAATCAAATCTACCTTAGAAATGCAGATATATACTTAAAACACCTTCTTTTGGGACAAATAATTGGTTTTCGCCCTTGATTTACGGAAGATTATAGCCAAAACATGCATTTTCATAACTTAGCGAACTGAAATCTACATTAAAACTGCAGATAACTACTTAAAAATTCACTTCCTTGAATTGATAATAGGTTTTTCTTTGTCATTTTAAACAGATTCCAGTCAAAATCGGCTTCTTCGATTCATATTGTATCTAAAACCGCATCAAAACTGCAAATATCAGTTTAAACTATCATTTTTTGATACAAACAGTTATATATTAATGTCAATATCTTTCAAATTCTAGTCAAAATCGGCGTCTTTGGGCATTTTAGTAACGAAAACCTTAATAAACTATTAGATTTCGACGTAAGGCAACCTTTCTGAGTCAAATAGTCGCCGATTTCGATAAAATCTTAGTCAGAATCTGCTTTTTCGCCTCTTATTGTAATCAAATCTACCTTAGAAATGCAGATATATACTTAAAACACCTTCTTTTGGGACAAATAATTTTTTTTCGCCCTTGATTTACGGAAGGTTATAGCCAAAACATGCATTTTCATAACTTAGCGAACTGAAATCTACATTAAAACTGCAGATAACTACTTAAAAATTCACTTCCTTGAATTGATAATAGGTTTTTCTTTGTCATTTTAAACAGATTCCAGTCAAAATCGGCTTCTTCGATTCATATCGTATCTAAAACCGCATCAAAACTGCAAATATCAGTTTAAACTATCATTTTTTGATACAAACAGTTATATAATCATGTCAATATCTTTCAAATTCTAGTCAAAATCGGCGTCTTTGGGCATTTTAGTAACGAAAACCTTAATAAACTATTAGATTTCGACGTAAGGCAACCTTTCTGAGTCAAATAGTTGCCGATTTCGATGAAATCTTAGTCAGAATCTGCTTTTTCGCCTCTTATTGTACCCAAATCTATATTAGAAATGCAGATATATACTTAAAACACCTTCTTTTGGGACAAATAATTGCTTTTCGCCCTTGATTTACTGAAGATTATAGCCAAAACATGCATTTTCAAAACTTAGCGAACTGAAATCTACATTAAAACTGCAGATAACTACTTAAAAATTCACTTCCTTGAATTGATAATAGGTTTTTCTTTGTCATTTTAAACAGATTTTAGTCAAAATCGGCTTCTTCGATTCATATCGTATCTAAAACCGCATCAAAACTGCAAATATCAGTTTAAACTATCATTTTTTGATACAAACAGTTATATATTCATGTCAATATCTTTCAAATTCTAGTCAAAATCGGCGTCTTTGGGCATTTTAGTAACGAAAACCTTAATAAACTATTAGATTTCGACGTAAGGCAACCTTTCTGAGTCAAATAGTTGCCGATTTCGATAAAATCTTAGTCAGAATCTGCTTTTTCGCCTCTTATTGTACCCAAATCTACCTTAGAAATGCAGATATATACTTAACACACTTTCTTTTGGGACAAATAATTGGTTTTCGCCCTTGATTTACGGAAGATTATAGCCAAAACATGCATTTTCATAACTTAGCGAACTGAAATCTACATTAAAACTGCAGATAAATACTTAAAAATTCGCTTCCTTGAATTGATAATAGGTTTTTCTTTGTCATTTTAAACAGATTCCAGTCAAAATCGGCTTCTTCGATTCATATCGTATCTAAAACCGCATCAAAACTGCAAATATCAGTTTAAACTATCATTTTTTGATACAAACAGTTATATATTCATGTCAATATCTCTCAAATTCTAGTCAAAATCGGCGTCTTTGGGCATTTTAGTAACGAAAACCTTAATAAACTATTAGATTTCGACGTAAGGCAACCTTTCTGAGTCAAATAGTGGCCGATTTCGATAAAATCTTAGTCAGAATCTGCTTTTTCGCCTCTTATTGTACCCAAATCTACCTTAGATATATACTTAAAACACCTTCTTTTGGGACAAATAATTGGTTTTCGCCCTTGATTTACGGAAGATTATAGCCAAAACATGCCTTTTCATAACTTAGCGAACTGAAATCTACATTAAAACTGCAGATAACTACTTAAAAATTCACTTCCTTGAATTGATAATAGGTTTTTCTTTGTCATTTTAAACAGATTCCAGTCAAAATCGGCTTCTTCGATTCATATCGTATCTAAAACCGCATCAAAACTGCAAATATCAGTTTAAACTATCATTTTTTGATACAAACAGTTATATATTCATGTCAATATCTTTCAAATTCTAGTCAAAATCGGCGTCTTTGGGCATTTTAGTAACGAAAACCTTAATAAACTATTAGATTTCGACGTAAGGCAACCTTTCTGAGTCAAATAGTTGCCGATTTCGATAAAATCTTAGTCAGAATCTGCTTTTTCGCCTCTTATTGTACCCAAATCTACCTTAGAAATGCAGATATATACTTAACACACTTTCTTTTGGGGCAAATAATTGGTTTTCGCCCTTGATTTACGGAAGATTATAGCCAAAACATGCATTTTCATAACTTAGCGAACTGAAATCTACATTAAAACTGCAGATAACTACTTAAAAATTCACTTCCTTGAATTGATAATAGGTTTTTCTTTGTCATTTTAAACAGATTCCAGTCAAAATCGGCTTCTTCGATTCATATCGTATCTAAAACCGCATCAAAACTGCAAATATCAGTTTAAACTATCATTTTTTGATACAAACAGTTATATATTCAATATCTCTCAAATTCTAGTCAAAATCGGCGTCTTTGGGCATTTTAGTAACGAAAACCTTAATAAACTATTAGATTTCGACGTAAGGCAACCTTTCTGAGTCAAATAGTGGCCGATTTCGATAAAATCTTAGTCAGAATCTGCTTTTTCGCCTCTTATTGTACCCAAATCTACCTTAGAAATGCAGATATATACTTAAAACACCTTCTTTTGGGACAAATAATTGGTTTTCGCCCTTGATTTACGGAAGATTATAGCCAAAACATGCATTTTCATAACTTAGCGAACTGAAATCTACATTAAAACTGCAGATAGCTACTTAAAAATTCACTTCCTTGAATTGATAATAGGTTTTTCTTTGTCATTTTAAACAGATTCCAGTCAAAATCGGCTTCCTCCATTCATATCGTATCTAAAACCGCATCAAAACTGCAAATATCAGTTTAAACTATCATTTTTTGATACAAACAGTTATATATTCATGTCAATATCTTCCAAATTCTATTCAAAATCGGCGTCTTTGGGCATTTTAGTAACGAAAACCTTAATAAACTATTAGATTTCGACGTAAGGCAACCTTTCTGAGTCAAATAGTTGCCGATTTCGATAAAATCTTAGTCAGAATCTGCTTTTTCGCCTCTTATTGTACCCAAATCTATATTAGAAATGCAGATATATACTTAAAACACCTTCTTTTGGGACAAATAATTGCTTTTCGCCCTTGATTTACGAAAGATTATAGCCAAAACATGCATTTTCATAACTTAGCGAACTGAAATCTACATTGAAACTGCAGATAACTACTTAAAAATTCACTTCCTTGAATTGATAATAGGTTTTTCTTTGTCATTTTAAAAAGATTCCAGTCAAAATCGGCTTCTTCGATTCATATCGTATCTAAAACCGCATCAAAACTGCAAATATCAGTTTAAACTATCATTTTTTGATACAAACAGTTATATATTCATGTCAATATCTTTCAAATTCTAGTCAAAATCGGCGTCTTTGGGCATTTTAGTAACGAAAACCTTAATAAACTATTAGATTTCGACGTAAGGCAACCTTTCTGAGTCAAATAGTTGCCGATTTCGATAAAATCTTAGTCAGAATCTGCTTTTTTGCCTCTTATTGTACCCAAATCTACCTTAGAAATGCAGATATATATTTAAAACACCTTCTTTTGGGACAAATAATTGGTCTTCGCCCTTGATTTACGGAAGATTATAGCCAAAACATGCATTTTCATAACTTAGCGAACTGAAATCTACATTAAAACTGCAGATAGCTACTTAAAAATTCACTTCCTTGAATTGATAATAGGTTTTTCTTTGTCATTTTAAACAGATTCCAGTCAAAATCGGCTTCTTCGATTCATATCGTATCTAAAACCTCATCAAAACTGCAAATATCAGTTTAAACTATCATTTTTTGATACAAACAGTTATATATTCATGTCAATATCTCTCAAATTCTAGTCAAAATCGGCGTCTTTGGGCATTTTAGTAACGAAAACCTTAATATACTATTAGATTTCGACGTAAGGCAACCTTTCTGAGTCAAATAGTTGCCGATTTCGATAAAATCTTAGTCAGAATCTGCTTTTTCGCCTCTTATTGTACCCAAATCTACCTTAGAAATGCAGATATATACTTAAAACACCTTCTTTTGGCACAAATAATTGGTTTTCGCCCTTGATTTACGTAAGATTATAGCCAAAACATGCATTTTCATAACTTAGCGAACTGAAATCTACATTAAAACTGCAGATAGCTACTTAAAAATTCACTTCCTTGAATTGATAATAGGTTTTTCTTTGTCATTTTAAACAGATTCCAGTCAAAATCGGCTTCCTCGATTCATATCGTATCTAAAACCGCATCAAAACTGCAAATATCAGTTTAAACTATCATTTTTTGATACAAACAGTTATATATTCATGTCAATATCTTTTAAATTCTAGTCAAAATCGGCGTCTTTGGGCATTTTAGTAACGAAAACCTTAATAAACTATTAGATTTCGACGTAAGGCAACCTTTCTGAGTCAAATAGTTGCCGATTTCGAAAAAATCTTAATCAGAATCTGCTTTTTCGCCTGTTATTGTACCCAAATCTACCTTAGAAATGCAGATATATACTTAAAACACCTTCTTTTGGGACAAATAATTGCTTTTCGCCCTTGATTTGCGGAAAATTATAGCCAAAACATGCATTTTCATAACTTAGCGAACTGAAATCTACATTAAAACTGCAGATAACTACTTAAAAATTCACTTCCTTGAATTGATAATAGGTCTTTCTTTGTCATTTTAAACAGATTCCAGTCAAAATCGGCTTCTTCGATTCACATCGTATCTAAAACCGCATCAAAACTGCAAATATCAGTTTAAACTATCATTTTTTGATACAAACAGTTATATATTCATGTCAATATCTTTCAAATTCTAGTCAAAATCGGCGTCTTTGGGCATTTTAGTAACGAAAACTTTAATAAACTATTAGATTTCGACGTAAGGCAAATTTTCTGAGTCAAATAGTTGCCGATTTCGATAAAATCTTAGTCAGAATCTGCTTTTTCGCCTCTTATTGTACCCAAATCTACCTTAGAAATGCAGATATATACTTAAAACACTTTCTTTTGGGACAAATAATTGGTTTTCGCCCTTGATTTACTGAGGATTATAGCCAAAACATGCATTTTCATAACTTAGCGAACTGAAATCTTCATTAAAACTGGAGATAGCTACTTATAAATTCACTTCCTTGAATTGATAATAGGTTTTTCTTTGTCATTTTAAACAGATTAAAGTCAAAATCGGCTTCTTCGATTCATATCGTATCTAAAACCGCATCAAAACTGCAAATATCAGTTTAAACTATCATTTTTTGATACAAACAGTTATATATTCATGTCAATATCTTTCAAATTCTAGTCAAAATCGGCGTCTTTGGGCATTTTAGTAACGAAAACCTTAATAAACTATTAGATTTCGACGTAAGGCAACCTTTCTGAGTCAAATAGTGGCCGATTTCGATAAAATCTTAGTCAGAATCTGCTTTTTCGCCTCTTATTGTACCCAAATCTACCTTAGAAATGCAGATATATACTTAAAACACCTTCTTTTGGGAGAAATAATTGGTTTTCGCCCTTGATTTACGGAAGATTATAGCCAAAACATGCATTTTCATAACTTAGCGAACTGAAATCTACATTAAAACTGCAGATAGCTACTTAAAAATTCACTTCCTTGAATTGATAATAGGTTTTTCTTTGTCATTTTAAACAGATTCCAGTCAAAATCGGCTTCCTCCATTCATATCGTATCTAAAACCGCATCAAAACTGCAAATATCAGTTTAAACTATCATTTTTTGATACAAACAGTTATATATTCATGTCAATATCTTCCAAATTCTATTCAAAATCGGCGTCTTTGGGCATTTTAGTAACGAAAACCTTAATAAACTATTAGATTTCGACGTAAGGCAACCTTTCTGAGTCAAATAGTTGCCGATTTCGATAAAATCTTAGTCAGAATCTGCTTTTTCGCCTCTTATTGTACCCAAATCTACCTTAGAAATGCAGATATATACTTAAAACACCTTCTTTTGGGACAAATAATTGGTTTTCGCCCTTGATTTACGGAAGATTATAGCCAAAACATGCATTTTCATAACTTAGCGAACTGAAATCTACATTAAAACTGCAGATAGCTACTTAAAAATTCACTTCCTTGAATTGATAATAGGTTTTTCTTTGTCATTTTAAACAGATTCCAGTCAAAATCGGCTTCTTCGATTCATATCATATCTAAAACCGCATCAAAACTGCAAATATCAGTTTAAACTATCATTTTTTGATACAAACAGTTATATATTCATGTCAATATCTTTCAAATTCTAGTCAAAATCGTCGTCTTTGGGCATTTTATTAACGAAAACCTTAATAAACTATTAGATTTCGACGTAAGGCAACCTTTCTGAGTCAAATAGTTGCCGATTTCGATAAAATCTTAGTCAGAATCTGCTTTTTCGCATCTTATTGTACCCAAATCTATATTAGAAATGCAGATATATACTTAAAACACCTTCTTTTGGGACAAATAATTGCTTTTCGCCCTTGATTTACGAAAGATTATAGCCAAAACATGCATTTTCATAACTTAGCGAACTGAAATCTACATTGAAACTGCAGATAACTACTTAAAAATTCACTTACTTGAATTGATAATAGGTTTTTCTTTGTCATTTTAAAAAGATTCCAGTCAAAATCGGCTTCTTCGATTCATATCGTATCTAAAACCGCATCAAAACTGCAAATATCAGTTTATACTATCATTTTTTGATACAAACAGTTATATATTCATGTCAATATCTTTCAAATTCTAGTCAAAATCGGCGTCTTTGGGCATTTTAGTAACGAAAACCTTAATAAACTATTAGATTTCGACGTAAGGCAACCTTTCTGAGTCAAATAGTTGCCGATTTCGATAAAATCTTAGTCAGAATCTGCTTTTTTGCCTCTTATTGTACCCAAATCTACCTTAGAAATGCAGATATATATTTAAAACACCTTCTTTTAGGACAAATAATTGGTTTTCGCCCTTGATTTACGGAAGATTATAGCCAAAACATGCATTTTCATAACTTAGCGAACTGAAATCTACATTAAAACTGCAGATAGCTACTTAAAAATTCACTTCCTTGAATTGATAATAGGTTTTTCTTTGTCATTTTAAACAGATTCCAGTCAAAATCGGCATCTTCGATTCATATCGTATCTAAAACCTCATCAAAACTGCAAATATCAGTTTAAACTATCATTTTTTGATACAAACAGTTATATATTCATGTCAATATCTTTTAAATTCTAGTCAAAATCGGCGTCTTTGGGCATTTTAGTAACGAAAACCTTAATAAACTATTAGATTTCGACGTAAGGCAACCTTTCTGAGTCAAATAGTTGCCGATTTCGAAAAAATCTTAATCAGAATCTGCTTTTTCGCCTCTTATTGTACCCAAATCTACCTTAGAAATGCAGATATATACTTAAAACACCTTCTTTTGGGACAAATAATTGCTTTTCGCCCTTGATTTGCGGAAAATTATAGCCAAAACATGCATTTTCATAACTTAGCGAACTGAAATCTACATTAAAACTGCAGATAACTACTTAAAAATTCACTTCCTTGAATTGATAATAGGTCTTTCTTTGTCATTTTAAACAGATTCCAGTCAAAATCGGCTTCTTCGATTCATATCGTATCTAAAACCGCATCAAAACTGCAAATATCAGTTTAAACTATCATTTTTTGATACAAACAGTTATATATTCATGTCAATATCTTTCAAATTCTAGTCAAAATCGGCGTCTTTGGGCATTTTAGTAACGAAAACTTTAATAAACTATTAGATTTCGACGTAAGGCAACCTTTCTGAGTCAAATAGTTGCCGATTTCGATAAAATCTTAGTCAGAATCTGCTTTTTCGCCTCTTATTGTACCCAAATCTACCTTAGAAATGCAGATATATACTTAAAACACTTTCTTTTGGGACAAATAATTGGTTTTCGCCCTTGATTTACTGAAGATTATAGCCAAAACATGCATTTTCATAACTTAGCGAGCTGAAATCTACATTAAAACTGCGGATAACTACTTAAAAATTCACTTCCTTGAATTGATAATAGGTTTTTCTTTGTCATTTTAAACAGATTCCAGTCAAAATCGGCTTCTTCGATTCATATCGTATCTAAAACCGCATCAAAACTCCAAATATCAGTTTAAACTATCATTTTTTGATACAAACAGTTATATATTCATGTCAATATCTTTCAAATTCTAGTCAAAATCGGCGTCTTTGGGCATTTTAGTAACGAAAACCTTAATAAACTATTAGATTTCGACGTAAGGCAACCTTTCTGAGTCAAATAGTTGCCGATTTCGATAAAATCTTAATCAGAATCTGCTTTTTCGCCTCTTATTGTACCCAAATCTACCTTAGAAATGCAGATATATACTTAAAACACCTTCTTTTGGGACAAATAATTGGTTTTCGCCCTTGATTTACGGAAGATTATAGCCAAAACATGCATTTTCATAACTTAGCGAACTGAAATCTACATTAAAACTGCAGATAGATACTTAAAAATTCACTTCCTTGAATTGATAATAGGTTTTTCTTTGTCATTTTAAACAGATTCCAGTCAAAATCGGCTTCCTCGATTCATATCGTATCTAAAACCGCATCAAAACTGCAAATATCAGTTTAAACTATCATTTTTTGATACAAACAGTTATATATTCATGTCAATATCTTTCAAATTCTAGTCAAAATCGGCGTCTTTGGGCATTTTAGTAACGAAAACCTTAATAAACTATTAGATTTCGACGTAAGGCAACCTTTCTGAGTCAAATAGTTGCCGATTTCGATAAAATCTTAGTCAGAATCTGCTTTTTCGCCTCTTATTGTACCCAAATCTACCTTAGAAATGCAGATACAGACTTAAAACACCTTCTTTTGGGAAAAATAATTGGTTTTCGCCCTTGATTTACGGAAGATTATAGCCAAAACATGCATTTTCATAACTTAGCGAACTGAAATCTACATTAAAACTGCAGATAGCTACTTAAAAATTCACTTCCTTGAATTGATAATAGGTTTTTCTTTGTCATTTTAAACAGATTCCAGTCAAAATCGGCTTCTTCGATTCATATCGCATCTAAAACCGCATCAAAACTGCAAATATCAGTTTAAACTATCATTTTTTGATACAAACAGTTATATATTCATGTCAATATCTTTCAAATTCTAGTCAAAATCGGCGTCTTTGGGCATTTTATTAACGAAAACCTTAATAAACTATTAGATTTCGACGTAAGGCAACCTTTCTGAGTCAAATAGTTGCCGATTTCGATAAAATCTTAGTCAGAATCTGCTTTTTCGCCTCTTATTGTACCCAAATCTACCTTAGAAATGCCGATATATACTTAAAACACTTTCTTTTGGGACAAATAATTGGTTTTCGCCCTTGATTTACGGAAGATTATAGCCAAAACATGCATTTTCATATTTTAGCGAACTGAAATCTACATTAAAACTGCAGATAACTACTTAAAAATTCACTTCCTTGAATTGATAATAGGTTTTTCTTTGTCATTTTAAACAGATTCCAGTCAAAATCGGCTTCTTCGATTCATATCGTATCTAAAACCGCATCAAAACTGCAAATATCAGTTTAAACTATCATTTTTTGATACAAACAGATATATATTCATGTCAATATCTTTCAAATTCTAGTCAAAATCGGCGTCTTTGGGCATTTTAGTAACGAAAACCTTAATAAACTATTAGATTTCGACGTAAGGCAACCTTTCTGAGTCAAATAGTTGCCGATTTCGATAAAATCTTAGTCAGAATCTGCTTTTTCGCCTCTTATTGTACCCAAATCTACCTTAGAAATGCAGATATATACTTAAAACACCTTCTTTTGGGACAAATAATTGGTTTTCGCCCTTGATTTACGGAAGATTATAGCCAAAACATGCATTTTGATAACTTAGCGAACTGAAATCTACATTAAAACTGCAGATAGCTACTTAAAAATTCACTTCCTTGATTTGGTAATAGGTTTTTCTTTGTCATTTTAAACAGATTCCAGTCAAAATCGGCTTCCTCGATTCATATCGTATCTAAAACCGCATCAAAACTGCAAATATCAGTTTAAACTATCATTTTTTGATACAAACAGATATATATTCATGTCAATATCTTTCAAATTCTAGTCAAAATCGGCGTCTTTGGGCATTTTAGTAACGAAAACCTTAATAAACTATTAGATTTCGACGTAAGGCAACCTTTCTGAGTCAAATAGTTGCCGATTTCGATAAAATCTTAGTCAGAATCTGCTTTTTCGCCTCTTATTGTACCCAAATCTACCTTAGAAATGCAGATATATAATTAAAACACCTTCTTTTGGGACAAATAATTGCTTTTCGCCCTTGATTTACGGAAAATTATAGCCAAAACATGCATTTTCATAACTTAGCGAACTGAAATCTACATTAAAACTGCAGATAACTACTTAAAAATTCACTTCCTTGAATTGATAATAGGTTTTTCTTTGTCATTTTAAACAGATTCCAGTCAAAATCGGCTTCTTCGATTCATATCGTATCTAAAACCGCATCAAAACTGCAAATATCAGTTTAAACTATCATTTTTTGATACAAACAGTTATATATTCATGTCAATATCTTTCAAATTCTAGTCAAAATCGGCGTCTTTGGGCATTTTAATAACGAAAACCTTAATAAACTATTAGATTTCGACGTAAGGCAACCTTTCTGAGTCAAATAGTTGCCGATTTCGATAAAATCTTAGTCAGAATCTGCTTTTTCGCCTCTTATTGTACCCAAATCTACCTTAGAAATGCAGATATATACTTAAAACACCTTCTTTTGGGACAAATAATTGCTTTTCGCCCTTGATTTACGGAAAATTATAGCCAAAACATGCATTTTCATAACTTAGCGAACTGAAATCTACATTAAAACTGCAGATAACTACTTAAAAATTCACTTCCTTGAATTGATAATAGGCTTTTCTTTGTCATTTTAAACCGATTCCAGTCAAAATCGGCTTCTTCGATTCATATCGTATCTAAAACCGCATCAAAACTGCAAATATCAGTTTAAACTATCATTTTTTGATACAAACAGTTATATATTCATGTCAATATCTTTCAAATTCTAGTCAAAATCGGCGTCTTTGGGCATTTTAGTAAAAAAAACCTTAATAAACTATTAGATTTCGACGTAAGGCAACCTTTCTGAGTCAAATAGTTGCCGATTTCGATAAAATCTTAGTCAGAATCTGCTTTTTCGCCTCTTATTGTACCCAAATCTACCTTAGAAATGCAGATATATACTTAAAACACCTTCTTTTGGGACAAATAATTGGTTTTCGCCCTTGATTTACGGAAGATTATAGCCAAAACATGCATTTTCATAACTTAGCGAACTGAAATCTACATTAAAACTGCAGATAACTACTTAAAAATTCAGTTCCTTGAATTGATAATAGGTTTTTCTTTGTCATTTTAAACAGATTCCAGTCAAAATCGGCTTCTTCGATTCATATCGTATCTAAAACCGCATCAAAACTGCAAATATCAGTTTAAACTATCATTTTTTGATACAAACAGTTATATATTCATGCTATTGGCTATAATCTTCCGTAAATCAATGGCGAAAACCAATTATTTGTCCCAAAAGAAGGTGTTTTAAGTATATATCTGCATTTCTAAGGTAGATTTGGGTACAATAAGAGGCGAAAAAGCAGATTCTGACTAAGATTTTATCGAAATCGGCAACTATTTGACTCAGAAAGGTTGCCTTACGTCGAAATCTAATAGTTTATTAAGGTTTTCGTTACTAAAATGCCCAAAGACGCCGATTTTGACTAGAATTTGAAAGATATTGACATGAATGTATAACTGTTTGTATCAAAAAATGATAGTTTAAACTGATATTTGCAGTTTTGATGCGGTTTTAGATACGATATGAATCGAAGAAGCCGATTTTGACTGGAATCTGTTTAAAATGACAAAGAAAAACCTATTATCAATTGAAGGAAGTGAATTTTTAAGTAGTTATCTGCAGTTTTAATGTAGATTTCTGTTCGCTAAGTTATGAAAATGCATGTTTTGGCTAAAATCTTCCGTAAATCAAGGGCGAAAACCAATTATTTGTCCCAATAGAAGGTGTTTTAAGTATATATCTGCATTTCTAAGGTAGATTTGGGTACAATAAGAGGCGAGAAAGCAGATTCTGACTAAGATTTTATCGAAATCGGCAACTATTTGACTCAGAAAGGTTGCCTTACGTCGAAATCTAATAGTTTATTAAGGTTTTCGTTACTAAAATGCCCAAAGACGCCGATTTTGACTAGAATTTGAAAGCAACCTTTCTAAGTCAAATAGTTGCCGATTTCGATAAAATCTTAGTCAGAATCTGCTTTTTCGCCTCTTATTTTACCCAAATCTACCTTAGAAATGCAGATATATACTTAAAACACCTTCTTTTGAGACAAATAATTGGTTTTCGCCCTTGATTTACGGAAGATTATAGCCAAAACATGCATTTTCATAACTTAGCGAACTGAAATCTACATTAAAACTGGAGATAACTACTTAAAAATTCACTTCCTTGAATTGGTAATAGGTTTTTCTTTGTCATTTTAAACAGATTCCAGTCAAAATCGGCTTCTTCGATTCATATCGTATCTAAAACCGCATCAAAACTGCAAACATCAGTTTAAACTATCATTTTTTGATACAAACAGTTATATATTCATGTCAATATCTTTCAAATTCTAGACAAAATCGGCGTCTTTGGGCATTTTAGTAAAGAAAACCTTAATAAACTATTAGATTTCGACTTAAGGCAACCTTTCTGAGTCAAATAGTTGCCGATTTCGATAAAATCTTAGTCAGAATCTGCTTTTTCGCCTCTTATTGTACCCAAATCTACCTTAGAAATGCAGATATACACTTAAAACACCTTCTTTTGGGACAAATAATTGGTTTTCGCCCTTGATTTACGGAAGATTATAGCCAAAACATGCATTTTCATAACTTAGCGAACTGAAATCTACATTAAAACTGCAGATAACTACTTAAAAATTCACTTCCTTGAATTGATAATAGGTTTTTCTTTGTCATTTTAAACAGATTCCAGTCAAAATCGGCTTCTTCGATTCATATCGTATCTAAAACCGCATCAAAACTGCAAATATCAGTTTAAACTATCATTTTTTGATACAAACAGTTATATATTCATGTCAATATCTTTCAAATTCTAGTCAAAATCGGCGTCTTTGGGCATTTTAGTAACGAAAACCTTAATAAACAATTAGATTTCGACCTAAGGCAACCTTTCTGAGTCAAATAGTTGCCGATTTCGATAAAATCTTAGTCAGAATCTGCTTTTTCGCCTCTTATTGTACCCAAATCTACCTTAGAAATGCAGATATATACTTAAAACACCTTCTTTTGGGACAAATAATTGGTTTTCGCCCTTGATTTACGGAAGATTATAGCCAAAACATGCATTTTCATAACTTAGCGAACTGAAATCTACATTAAAACTGCAGATAGCTACTTAAAAATTCACTTCCTTGAATTGATAATAGGTTTTTCTTTGTCATTTTAAACAGATTCCTGTCAAAATCGGCTTCTTCGATTCATATCGTATTTAAAACCGCATCAAAACTGCAAATAACAGTTTAAACTATAATTTTTTGATACAAACAGTTATATATTCATGTCAATATCTTTCAAATTCTAGTCAAAATCGGCGTCTTTGGGCATTTTATTAACGAAAACCTTAATAAGCTATTAGATTTCGACGTAAGGCAACCTTTCTGAGTCAAATAGTTGCCGATTTCGATAAAATCTTAGTCAGAATCTGCTTTTTCGCCTCTTATTGTACCCAAATCTACCTTAGAAATGCAGATATATACTTAAAACACTTTCTTTTGGGACAAATAATTGGTTTTCGCCCTTGATTTACGGAAGATTATAGCCAAAACATGCATTTTCATAACTTAGCGAACTGAAATCTACATTAAAACTGCAGATAAGTACTTAAAAATTCACTTCCTTGAATTGATAATAGGTTTTTCTTTGTCATTTTAAACAGATTCCAGTCAAAATCGGCTTCTTCGATTCATATCGTATCTAAAACCGCATCAAAACTGCAAATATCAGTTTAAACTATCATTTTTTGATACAAACAGTTATATATTCATGTCAATATCTTTCAAATTCTAGTCAAAATCGGCGTCTTTGGGCATTTTAGTAACGAAAACCTTAATAAACTATTAGATTTCGACGTAAGGCAACCTTTCTGAGTCAAATAGTTGCCGATTTCGATAAAATCTTAGTCAGAATCTGCTTTTTCGCCTCTTATTGTACCCAAATCTATATTAGAAATGCAGATATATACTTAAAACACCTTCTTTTGGGACAAATAATTGCTTTTCGCCATTGATTTACGGAAGATTATAGCCAAAACATGCATTTTCATAACTTAGCGAACTGAAATCTACATTAAAACTGCAGATAACTACTTAAAAATTCACTTCCTTGAATTGATAATAGGTTTTTCTTTGTCATTTTAAACAGATTCCAGTCAAAATCGGCTTCTTCGATTCATATCGTATCTAAAACCGCATCAAAACTGCAAATATCAGTTTAAACTATCATTTTTTGATACAAACAGTTATATATTCATGTCAATATCTTTCAAATTCTAGTCAAAATCGGCGTCTTTGGGCATTTTAGTAACGAAAACCTTAATAAACTATTAGATTTCGACGTAAGCCAACCTTTCTGAGTCAAATAGTTGCCGATTTCGATAAAATCTTAGTCAGAATCTGCTTTTTCGCCTCTTATTGTACCCAAATCTACCTTAGAAATGCAGATATATACTTAAAACACCTTCTTTTGATACAAATAATTGGTTTTCGCCCTTGATTTACGGAAGATTATAGCCAAAACATGCATTTTCATAACTTAGCGAACTGAAATCTACATTAGAACTGCAGATAGATACTTAAAAATTCACTTCCTTGAATTGATAATAGGTTTTTCTTTGTCATTTTAAACAGATTCCAGTCAAAATCGGCTTCCTCGATTCATATCGTATCTAAAACCGCATCAAAACTGCAAATATCAGTTTAAACTATCATTTTTTGATACAAACAGTTATATATTCATGTCAATATCTTTCAAATTCTAGTCAAAATCGGCGTCTTTGGGCATTTTAGTAACGAAAACCTTAATAAACTATTAGATTTCGACGTAAGGCAACCTTTCTGAGTCAAATAGTTGCCGATTTCGATAAAATCTTAGTCAGAATCTGCTTTTTCGCCTCTTATTGTACCCAAATCTACCTTAGAAATGCAGATATATACTTAAAACACCTTCTTTTGGGACAAATAATTGGTTTTCGCCCTTGATTTACGGAAGATTATAGCCAAAACATGCATTTTCATAACTTAGCGAACTGAAATCTACATTAAAACTGCAGATAACTACTTAAAAATTCACTTCCTTGAATTGATAATAGGTTTTTCTTTGTCATTTTAAACAGATTCCAGTCAAAATCGGCTTCTTCGATTCATATCGTATCTAAAACCGCATCAAAACTGCAAATATCAGTTTAAACTACCATTTTTTGATACAAACAGTTATATATTCATGTCAATATCTTTCAAATTCTAGTCAAAATCGGCGTCTTTGGGCATTTTAGTAACGAAAACCTTAATAAACTATTAGATTTCGACGTAAGGCAACCTTTCTGAGTCAAATAGTTGCCGATTTCGATAAAATCTTAGTCAGAATCTGCTTTTTCGCCTCTTATTGTACCCAAATCTACCTTAGAAATGCAGATATATACTTAAAACACCTTCTTTTGGGACAAATAATTGCTTTTCGCCCTTGATTTACGGAAGATTATAGCCAAAACATGCATTTTCATAACTTAGCGAACTGAAATCTACATTAAAACTGCAGATAACTACTTAAAAATTCACTTCCTTGAATTGATAATAGGTTTTTCTTTGTCATTTTAAACAGATTCCAGTCAAAATCGGCTTCTTCGATTCATATCGTATCTAAAACCGCATCAAAACTGCAAATATCAGTTTAAACTATCATTTTTTGATACAAACAGTTATATATTCATGTCAATATCTTTCAAATTCTAGTCAAAATCGGCGTCTTTGGGCATTTTAGTAACGAAAACCTTAATAAACTATTAGATTTCGACGTAAGGCAACCTTTCTGAGTCAAATAGTTGCCGATTTCGATAAAATCTTAGTCAGAATCTGCTTTTTCGCCTCTTATTGTACCCAAATCTACCTTAGAAATGCAGATATATACTTAAAACACCTTCTTTTGGGACAAATAATTGCTTTTCGCCCTTGATTTACGGAAAATTATAGCCAAAACATGCATTTTCATAACTTAGCGAACTGAAATCTACATTAAAACTGCAGATAACTACTTAAAAATTCACTTCCTTGAATTGATAATAGGTTTTTCTTTGTCATTTTAAACAGATTCCAGTCAAAATCGGCTTCTTCGATTCATATCGTATCTAAAACCGCATCAAAACTGCAAATATCAGTTTAAACTATCATTTTTTGATACAAACAGTTATATATTCATGTCAATATCTTTCAAATTCTAGTCAAAATCGGCGTCTTTGGGCATTTTAATAACGAAAACCTTAATAAACTATTAGATTTCGACGTAAGGCAACCTTTCTGAGTCAAATAGTTGCCGATTTCGATAAAATCTTAGTCAGAATCTGCTTTTTCGCCTCTTATTGTACCCAAATCTACCTTAGAAATGCAGATATATACTTAAAACACCTTCTTTTGGGACAAATAATTGCTTTTCGCCCTTGATTTACGGAAAATTATAGCCAAAACATGCATTTTCATAACTTAGCGAACTGAAATCTACATTAAAACTGCAGATAACTACTTAAAAATTCACTTCCTTGAATTGATAATAGGTTTTTCTTTGTCATTTTAAACCGATTCCAGTCAAAATCGGCTTCTTCGATTCATATCGTATCTAAAACCGCATCAAAACTGCAAATATCAGTTTAAACTATCATTTTTTGATACAAACAGTTATATATTCATGTCAATATCTTTCAAATTCTAGTCAAAATCGGCGTCTTTGGGCATTTTAGTAAAAAAAACCTTAATAAACTATTAGATTTCGACGTAAGGCAACCTTTCTGAGTCAAATAGTTGCCGATTTCGATAAAATCTTAGTCAGAATCTGCTTTTTCGCCTCTTATTGTACCCAAATCTACCTTAGAAATGCAGATATATACTTAAAACACCTTCTTTTGGGACAAATAATTGGTTTTCGCCCTTGATTTACGGAAGATTATAGCCAAAACATGCATTTTCATAACTTAGCGAACTGAAATCTACATTAAAACTGCAGATAACTACTTAAAAATTCAGTTCCTTGAATTGATAATAGGTTTTTCTTTGTCATTTTAAACAGATTCCAGTCAAAATCGGCTTCTTCGATTCATATCGTATCTAAAACCGCATCAAAACTGCAAATATCAGTTTAAACTATCATTTTTTGATACAAACAGTTATATATTCATGCTATTGGCTATAATCTTCCGTAAATCAATGGCGAAAACCAATTATTTGTCCCAAAAGAAGGTGTTTTAAGTATATATCTGCATTTCTAAGGTAGATTTGGGTACAATAAGAGGCGAAAAAGCAGATTCTGACTAAGATTTTATCGAAATCGGCAACTATTTGACTCAGAAAGGTTGCCTTACGTCGAAATCTAATAGTTTATTAAGGTTTTCGTTACTAAAATGCCCAAAGACGCCGATTTTGACTAGAATTTGAAAGATATTGACATGAATGTATAACTGTTTGTATCAAAAAATGATAGTTTAAACTGATATTTGCAGTTTTGATGCGGTTTTAGATACGATATGAATCGAAGAAGCCGATTTTGACTGGAATCTGTTTAAAATGACAAAGAAAAACCTATTATCAATTGAAGGAAGTGAATTTTTAAGTAGTTATCTGCAGTTTTAATGTAGATTTCTGTTCGCTAAGTTATGAAAATGCATGTTTTGGCTAAAATCTTCCGTAAATCAAGGGCGAAAACCAATTATTTGTCCCAATAGAAGGTGTTTTAAGTATATATCTGCATTTCTAAGGTAGATTTGGGTACAATAAGAGGCGAGAAAGCAGATTCTGACTAAGATTTTATCGAAATCGGCAACTATTTGACTCAGAAAGGTTGCCTTACGTCGAAATCTAATAGTTTATTAAGGTTTTCGTTACTAAAATGCCCAAAGACGCCGATTTTGACTAGAATTTGAAAGCAACCTTTCTAAGTCAAATAGTTGCCGATTTCGATAAAATCTTAGTCAGAATCTGCTTTTTCGCCTCTTATTTTACCCAAATCTACCTTAGAAATGCAGATATATACTTAAAACACCTTCTTTTGAGACAAATAATTGGTTTTCGCCCTTGATTTACGGAAGATTATAGCCAAAACATGCATTTTCATAACTTAGCGAACTGAAATCTACATTAAAACTGGAGATAACTACTTAAAAATTCACTTCCTTGAATTGGTAATAGGTTTTTCTTTGTCATTTTAAACAGATTCCAGTCAAAATCGGCTTCTTCGATTCATATCGTATCTAAAACCGCATCAAAACTGCAAACATCAGTTTAAACTATCATTTTTTGATACAAACAGTTATATATTCATGTCAATATCTTTCAAATTCTAGACAAAATCGGCGTCTTTGGGCATTTTAGTAAAGAAAACCTTAATAAACTATTAGATTTCGACTTAAGGCAACCTTTCTGAGTCAAATAGTTGCCGATTTCGATAAAATCTTAGTCAGAATCTGCTTTTTCGCCTCTTATTGTACCCAAATCTACCTTAGAAATGCAGATATACACTTAAAACACCTTCTTTTGGGACAAATAATTGGTTTTCGCCCTTGATTTACGGAAGATTATAGCCAAAACATGCATTTTCATAACTTAGCGAACTGAAATCTACATTAAAACTGCAGATAACTACTTAAAAATTCACTTCCTTGAATTGATAATAGGTTTTTCTTTGTCATTTTAAACAGATTCCAGTCAAAATCGGCTTCTTCGATTCATATCGTATCTAAAACCGCATCAAAACTGCAAATATCAGTTTAAACTATCATTTTTTGATACAAACAGTTATATATTCATGTCAATATCTTTCAAATTCTAGTCAAAATCGGCGTCTTTGGGCATTTTAGTAACGAAAACCTTAATAAACAATTAGATTTCGACCTAAGGCAACCTTTCTGAGTCAAATAGTTGCCGATTTCGATAAAATCTTAGTCAGAATCTGCTTTTTCGCCTCTTGTTGTACCCAAATCTACCTTAGAAATGCAGATATATACTTAAAACACCTTCTTTTGGGACAAATAATTGGTTTTCGCCCTTGATTTACGGAAGATTATAGCCAAAACATGCATTTTCATAACTTAGCGAACTGAAATCTACATTAAAACTGCAGATAGCTACTTAAAAATTCACTTCCTTGAATTGATAATAGGTTTTTCTTTGTCATTTTAAACAGATTCCTGTCAAAATCGGCTTCTTCGATTCATATCGTATTTAAAACCGCATCAAAACTGCAAATAACAGTTTAAACTATAATTTTTTGATACAAACAGTTATATATTCATGTCAATATCTTTCAAATTCTAGTCAAAATCGGCGTCTTTGGGCATTTTATTAACGAAAACCTTAATAAGCTATTAGATTTCGACGTAAGGCAACCTTTCTGAGTCAAATAGTTGCCGATTTCGATAAAATCTTAGTCAGAATCTGCTTTTTCGCCTCTTATTGTACCCAAATCTACCTTAGAAATGCAGATATATACTTAAAACACTTTCTTTTGGGACAAATAATTGGTTTTCGCCCTTGATTTACGGAAGATTATAGCCAAAACATGCATTTTCATAACTTAGCGAACTGAAATCTACATTAAAACTGCAGATAAGTACTTAAAAATTCACTTCCTTGAATTGATAATAGGTTTTTCTTTGTCATTTTAAACAGATTCCAGTCAAAATCGGCTTCTTCGATTCATATCGTATCTAAAACCGCATCAAAACTGCAAATATCAGTTTAAACTATCATTTTTTGATACAAACAGTTATATATTCATGTCAATATCTTTCAAATTCTAGTCAAAATCGGCGTCTTTGGGCATTTTAGTAACGAAAACCTTAATAAACTATTAGATTTCGACGTAAGGCAACCTTTCTGAGTCAAATAGTTGCCGATTTCGATAAAATCTTAGTCAGAATCTGCTTTTTCGCCTCTTATTGTACCCAAATCTATATTAGAAATGCAGATATATACTTAAAACACCTTCTTTTGGGACAAATAATTGCTTTTCGCCATTGATTTACGGAAGATTATAGCCAAAACATGCATTTTCATAACTTAGCGAACTGAAATCTACATTAAAACTGCAGATAACTACTTAAAAATTCACTTCCTTGAATTGATAATAGGTTTTTCTTTGTCATTTTAAACAGATTCCAGTCAAAATCGGCTTCTTCGATTCATATCGTATCTAAAACCGCATCAAAACTGCAAATATCAGTTTAAACTATCATTTTTTGATACAAACAGTTATATATTCATGTCAATATCTTTCAAATTCTAGTCAAAATCGGCGTCTTTGGGCATTTTAGTAACGAAAACCTTAATAAACTATTAGATTTCGACGTAAGCCAACCTTTCTGAGTCAAATAGTTGCCGATTTCGATAAAATCTTAGTCAGAATCTGCTTTTTCGCCTCTTATTGTACCCAAATCTACCTTAGAAATGCAGATATATACTTAAAACACCTTCTTTTGATACAAATAATTGGTTTTCGCCCTTGATTTACGGAAGATTATAGCCAAAACATGCATTTTCATAACTTAGCGAACTGAAATCTACATTAGAACTGCAGATAGATACTTAAAAATTCACTTCCTTGAATTGATAATAGGTTTTTCTTTGTCATTTTAAACAGATTCCAGTCAAAATCGGCTTCCTCGATTCATATCGTATCTAAAACCGCATCAAAACTGCAAATATCAGTTTAAACTATCATTTTTTGATACAAACAGTTATATATTCATGTCAATATCTTTCAAATTCTAGTCAAAATCGGCGTCTTTGGGCATTTTAGTAACGAAAACCTTAATAAACTATTAGATTTCGACGTAAGGCAACCTTTCTGAGTCAAATAGTTGCCGATTTCGATAAAATCTTAGTCAGAATCTGCTTTTTCGCCTCTTATTGTACCCAAATCTACCTTAGAAATGCAGATATATACTTAAAACACCTTCTTTTGGGACAAATAATTGGTTTTCGCCCTTGATTTACGGAAGATTATAGCCAAAACATGCATTTTCATAACTTAGCGAACTGAAATCTACATTAAAACTGCAGATAACTACTTAAAAATTCACTTCCTTGAATTGATAATAGGTTTTTCTTTGTCATTTTAAACAGATTCCAGTCAAAATCGGCTTCTTCGATTCATATCGTATCTAAAACCGCATCAAAACTGCAAATATCAGTTTAAACTACCATTTTTTGATACAAACAGTTATATATTCATGTCAATATCTTTCAAATTCTAGTCAAAATCGGCGTCTTTGGGCATTTTAGTAACGAAAACCTTAATAAACTATTAGATTTCGACGTAAGGCAACCTTTCTGAGTCAAATAGTTGCCGATTTCGATAAAATCTTAGTCAGAATCTGCTTTTTCGCCTCTTATTGTACCCAAATCTACCTTAGAAATGCAGATATATACTTAAAACACCTTCTTTTGGGACAAATAATTGCTTTTCGCCCTTGATTTACGGAAGATTATAGCCAAAACATGCATTTTCATAACTTAGCGAACTGAAATCTACATTAAAACTGCAGATAACTACTTAAAAATTCACTTCCTTGAATTGATAATAGGTTTTTCTTTGTCATTTTAAACAGATTCCAGTCAAAATCGGCTTCTTCGATTCATATCGTATCTAAAACCGCATCAAAACTGCAAATATCAGTTTAAACTATCATTTTTTGATACACACAGTTATATATTCATGTCAATATCTCTCAAATTCTAGTCAAAATCGGCGTCTTTGGGCATTTTAGTAACGAAAACCTTAATAAACTATTAGATTTCGACGTAAGGCAACCTTTCTGAGTCAAATAGTTGCCGATTTCGATAAAATCTTAGTCAGAATCTGCTTTTTCGCCTCTTATTGTACCCAAATCTACCTTAGAAATGCAGATATATACTTAAAACACCTTCTTTTGGGACAAATAATTGGTTTTCGCCCTTGATTTACGGAAGATTATAGCCAAAACATGCATTTTCATAATTTAGCGAACTGAAATCTACATTAAAACTGCAGATAACTACTTAAAAATTTACTTCCTTGAATTGATAGTTGGTTTTTCTTTGTCATTTTAAACAGATTCCAGTCAAAATCGGCTTCTTCGATTCATATCGTATTTAAAACCGCATCAAAACTGCAAATATCAGTTTAAACTATCATTTTTTGATACAAACAGTTATATATTCATGTCAATATCTTTCAAATTCTACTCAAAATCGGCGTCTTTGGGCATTTTAGTAACGAAAACCTTAATAAACTATTAGATTTCGACGTAAGGCAACCTTTCTGAGTCAAATAGTTGCCGATTTCGATAAAATCTTAGTCAGAATCTGCTTTTTCGCCTCTTATTGTACCCAAATCTACCTTAGAAATGCAGATATATACTTAAAACACCTTCTTTTGGGACAATTAATTGGTTTTCGCCCTTGATTTACGGAAGATTATAGCCAAAACATGCATTTTCATAACTTAGCGAACTGAAATCTACATTAAAACTGCAGATAACTACTTAAAAATTCACTTCCTTGAATTGATAATAGGTTTTTCTTTGTCATTTTAAACAGATTCCAGTCAAAATCGGCTTCTTCGATTCATATCGTATCTAAAACCGCATCAAAACTGCAAATATCAGTTTAAACTATCATTTTTTGATACAAACAGTTATATATTCATGTCAATATCTTTCAAATTCTAGTCAAAATCATCGTCTTTGGGCATTTTAGTAACGAAAACCTTAATAAACTATTAGATTTCGACGTAAGACAAACTTTCTGAGTCAAATAGTTGCCGATTTCGATAAAATCTTAGTCAGAATCTGCTTTTTCGCCTCTTATTGTACCCAAATCTACCTTAGAAATGCAGATATATACTTAAAACACCTTCTTTTGGGACAAATAATTGGTTTTCGCCCTTGATTTACGGAAGATTATAGCCAAAACATGCATTTTCATAACTTAGCGAACTGAAATCTACATTAAAACTGCAGATAACTACTTAAAAATTCACTTCCTTGAATTGATAATAGGTTTTTCTTTGTCATTTTAAACAGATTCCAGTCAAAATCGGCTTCTTCGATTCATATCGTATCTAAAACCGCATCAAAACTGCAAATATCAGTTTAAAGTATCATTTTTTGATACAAACAGTTATATATTCATGTCAATATCTTTCAAATTCTAGACAAAATCGGCGTCTTTGGGCATTTTAGTAACGAAAACCTTAATAAACTATTAGATTTCGACGTAAGGCAACCTTTCTGAGTCAAATAGTTGCCGATTTCGATAAAATCTTAGTCAGAATCTGCTTTTTCGCCTCTTATTGTACCCAAATCTACCTTAGAAATGCAGATATATACTTAAAACACCTTCTTTTGGGACAAATAATTGGTTTTCGCCCTTGATTTACGGAAGATTATAGCCAAAACATGCATTTTCATAACTTAGCGAACTGAAATCTACATTAAAACTGCAGATAACTACTTAAAAATTCACTTCCTTGAATTGATAATAGGTTTTTCTTTGTCATTTTAAACAGATTCCAGTCAAAATCGGCTTCTTCGATTCATATCGTATCTAAAACCGCATCAAAACTGCAAATATCAGTTTAAACTATCATTTTTTGATACAAACAGTTATATATTCATGTCAATATCTTTCAAATTCTAGTCAAAATCGGCGTCTTTGGGCATTTTAGTAACGAAAACCCTAATAAACTATTAGATTTCGACGTAAGGCAACCTTTCTGAGTCAAATAGTTGCCGATTTCGATAAAATCTTAGTCAGAATCTGCTTTTTCGCCTCTTATTGTACCCAGATCTACCTTAGAAATGCAGATATATACTTAAAACACCTTCTTTTGGGACAAATAATTGGTTTTCGCCCATGATTTACGGAAGATTATAGCCAAAACATGCATTTTCGTAACTTAGCGAACTGAAATCTACATTAAAACTGCAGATAACTACTTAAAAATTCACTTCCTTGAATTGATAATAGGTTTTTCTTTGTCATTTTAAACAGATTCCAGTCAAAATCGGCTTCTTCGATTCATATCGTATCTAAAACCGCATCAAAACTGCAAATATCAGTTTAAACTATCATTTTTTGATACAAACAGTTATATATTCATGTCAATATCTTTGAAATTCTAGTCAAAATCGGCGTCTTTGGGCATTTTAGTAACGAAAACCTTAATAAACTATTAGATTTCGACGTAAAGCAACCTTTCTGAGTCAAATAGTTGCCGATTTCGATAAAATCTTAGTCAGAATCTGCTTTTTCGCCTCTTATTGTACCCAAATCTACCTTAGAAATGCAGATATATACTTAAAACACCTTCTTTTGGGACAAATAATTGGTTTTTGCCCTTGATTTACGGAAGATTATAGCCAAAACATGCATTTTCATAACTTAGCGAACTGAAATCTACATTAAAACTGCAGATAACTACTTAAAAATTCACTTCCTTGAATTGATAATAGGTTTTTCTTTGTCATTTTAAACAGATTCCAGTCAAAATCGGCTTCTTCGATTCATATCGTATCTAAAACCGCATCAAAACTGCAAATATCAGATTAAACTATCATTTTTTGATACAAACAGTTATATATTCATGTCAATATCTTTCAAATTCTAGTCAAAATCGGCGTCTTTGGGAATTTTAGTAACGAAAACCTTAATAAACTATTAGATTTCGACGTAAGGCAACCTTTCTGAGTCAAATAGTTGCCGATTTCGATAAAATCTTAGTCAGAATCTGCTTTTTCGCCTCTTATTGTACCCAAATCTACCTTAGAAATGCAGATATATACTTAAAACACCTTCTTTTGGTTTTCGCCCTTGATTTACGGAAGATTATAGCCAAAACATGCATTTTCATAACTTAGCGAACTGAAATCTACATTAAAACTGCAGATAACTACTTAAAAATTCACTTCCTTGAATTGATAATAGGTTTTTCTTTGTCATTTTAAACAGATTCCAGTCAAAATCGGCTTCTTCGATTCATATCGTATCTAAAACCGCATCAAAACTGCAAATATCAGTTTAAACTATCATTTTTTGATACAAACAGTTATATATTCATGTCAATATCTTTCAAATTCTAGTCAAAATCGGCGTCTTTGAGCATTTTAGTAACGAAAACCCTAATAAACTATTAGATTTCGACGTAAGGCAACCTTTCTGAGTCAAATAGTTGCCGATTTCGATAAAATCTTAGTCAGAATCTGCTTTTTCGCCTCTTATTGTACCCAGATCTACCTTAGAAATGCAGATATATACTTAAAACACCTTCTTTTGGGACAAATAATTGGTTTTCGCCCTTGATTTACGGAAGATTATAGCCAAAACATGCATTTTCATAACTTAGCGAACTGAAATCTACATTAAAACTGCAGATAACTACTTAAAAATTCACTTCCTTGAATTGATAATAGGTTTTTCTTTGTCATTTTAAACAGATTCCAGTCAAAATCGGCTTCTTCGATTCATATCGTATCTAAAACCGCATCAAAACTGCAAATATCAGTTTAAACTATCATTTTTTGATACAAACAGTTATATATTCATGTCAATATCTTTCAAATTCTAGTCAAAATCGGCGTCTTTGGGCATTTTAGTAACGAAAACCATAATAAACTATTAGATTTCGACGTAAAGCAACCTTTCTGAGTCAAATAGTTGCCGATTTCGATAAAATCTTAGTCAGAATCTGCATTTTCGCCTCTTATTGTACCCAAATCTACCTTAGAAATGCAGATATATAATTAAAACACCTTCTTTTGGGACAAATAATTGGTTTTCGCCCTTGATTTACGGAAGATTATAGCCAAAACATGCATTTTCATAACTTAGCGAACTGAAATCTACATTAAAACTGCAGATAACTACTTAAAAATTCACTTCCTTGAATTGATAATAGGTTTTTCTTTGTCATTTTAAACAGATTCCAGTCAAAATCGGCTTCTTCGATTCATATCGTATCTAAAACCGCATCAAAACTGCAAATATCAGTTTAAACAATCATTTTTTGATACAAACAGTTATATATTCATTTCAATATCTTTCAAATTCTAGTCAAAATCGGCGTCTTTGGGCATTTTAGTAACGAAAACCTTAATAAACTATTAGATTTCGACGTAAGGCAACCTTTCTGGGTCAAATAGTTGCCGATTTCGATAAAATCTTAGTCAGAATCTGCTTTTTCGCCTCTTATTGTACCCAAATCTACCTTAGAAATGCAGATATATACTTAAAACACCTTTTTTTGGGACAAATAATTGGTTTTCGAACTTGATTTTCGGAAGATTATAGCCAAAACATGCATTTTCATAACTTAGCGAACTGAAATCTACATTAAAACTGCAGATAACTACTTAAAAATTCACCTCCTTGAATTGATAATAGGTTTTTCTTTGTCATTTTAAACAGATTCCAGTCAAAATCGGCTTCTTCGACTCATATCGTACCTAAAACCGCATCAAAACTTCAAATATCAGTTTAAACTATCATTTTTTGATACAAACAGTTATATATTCATGTCAATATCTTTCAAATTCTAGTCAAAATCGGCGTCTTTGGGCATTTTAGTAACGAAAACCTTAATAAACTATTAGATTTCGACGTAAGGCAACCTTTCTGAGTCAAATAGTTGCCGATTTCGATAAAATCTTAGTCAGAATCTGCTTTTTCGCCTCTTATTGTACCCAAATCTACCTTAGAAATGCAGATATATACTTAAAACACCTTCTTTTGCGACAAATAATTGGTTTTCGCCCTTGATTTACGGAAGATTATAGCCAAAACATGCATTTTCATAACTTAGCGAACTGAAATCTACATTAAAACTGCAGATAACTACTTAAAAATTCACTTCCTTGAATTGATAATAGGTTTTTCTTTGTCATTTTAAACAGATTCCAGTCAAAATCGGCTTCTTCGATTCATATCGTACCTAAAACCGCATCAAAACTGCAAATATCAGTTTAAACTATCATTTTTTGATACAAACAGTTATATATTCACGTCAATATCTTTCAAATTCTAGTCAAAATCGGCGTCTTTGGGCATTTTAGTAACGAAAACCTTAATAAACTATTAGATTTCGACGTAAGGCAACCTTTCTGAGTCAAATAGTTGCCGATTTCGATAAAATCTTAGTCAGAATCTGCTTTTTCGCCTCTTATTGTACCCAAATCTACCTTAGAAATGCAGATATATACTTAAAACACCTTCTTTTGGTTTTCGCCCTTGATTTACGGAAGATTATAGCCAAAACATGCATTTTCATAACTTAGCGAACTGAAATCTACATTAAAACTGCAGATAACTACTTAAAAATTCACTTCCCTGAATTGATAATAGGTTTTTCTTTGTCATTTTAAACAGATTCCAGTCAAAATCGGCTTCATCGATTCATATCGTACCTAAAACCGCATCAAAACTGCAAATATCAGTTTAAACTAACCAAAACATGCATTTTCATAACTTAGCGAACTGAAATCTACATTAAAACTGCAGATAACTACTTAAAAATTCACTTCCTTGAATTGATAATAGGTTTTTCTTTGTCATTTTAAACAGATTCCAGTCAAAATCGGCTTCTTCGATTCATATCGTATCTAAAACCGCATCAAAACTGCAAATATCAGTTTAAACTATCATTTTTTGATACAAACAGTTATATATTCATGTCAATATCTTTCAAATTCTAGTCAAAATCGGCGTCTTTGAGCATTTTAGTAACGAAAACCCTAATAAACTATTAGATTTCGACGTAAGGCAACCTTTCTGAGTCAAATAGTTGCCGATTTCGATAAAATCTTAGTCAGAATCTGCTTTTTCGCCTCTTATTGTACCCAGATCTACCTTAGAAATGCAGATATATACTTAAAACACCTTCTTTTGGGACAAATAATTGGTTTTCGCCCTTGATTTACGGAAGATTATAGCCAAAACATGCATTTTCATAACTTAGCGAACTGAAATCTACATTAAAACTGCAGATAACTACTTAAAAATTCACTTCCTTGAATTGATAATAGGTTTTTCTTTGTCATTTTAAACAGATTCCAGTCAAAATCGGCTTCTTCGATTCATATCGTATCTAAAACCGCATCAAAACTGCAAATATCAGTTTAAACTATCATTTTTTGATACAAACAGTTATATATTCATGTCAATATCTTTCAAATTCTAGTCAAAATCGGCGTCTTTGGGCATTTTAGTAACGAAAACCTTAATAAACTATTAGATTTCGACGTAAGGCAACCTTTCTGAGTCAAATAGTTGCCGATTTCGATAAAATCTTAGTCAGAATCTGCTTTTTCGCCTCTTATTGTACCCAAATCTACCTTAGAAATGCAGATATATACTTAAAACACCTTCTTTTGGGACAAATAATTGGTTTTCGCCCATGATTTACGGAAGATTATAGCCAAAACATGCATTTTCATAACTTAGCGAACTGAAATCTACATTAAAACTGCAGATAACTACTTAAAAATTCACCTCCTTGAATTGATAATAGGTTTTTCTTTGTCATTTTAAACAGATTCCAGTCAAAATCGGCTTCTTCGACTCATATCGTACCTAAAACCGCATCAAAACTTCAAATATCAGTTTAAACTATCATTTTTTGATACAAAAAGTTATATATTCATGTCAATATCTTTCAAATTCTAGTCAAAATCGGCGTCTTTGGGCATTTTAGTAACGAAAACCTTAATAAACTATTAGATTTCGACGTAAGGCAACCTTTCTGAGTCAAATAGTTGCCGATTTCGATAAAATCTTAGTCAGAATCTGCTTTTTCGCCTCTTATTGTACCCAAATCTACCTTAGAAATGCAGATATATACTTAAAACACCTTATTTTGGGACAAATAATTGGTTTTCGCCCTTGATTTACGAAAGATTATAGCCAAAACATGCATTTTCATAACTTAGCGAACTGAAATCTACATTAAAACTGCAGATAACTACTTAAAAATTCACTTCCTTGAATTGATAATAGGTTTTTCTTTGTCATTTTAAACAGATTCCATTCAAAATCGGCTTCTTCGATTCATATCGTATCTCAAACCGCATCAAAACTGCAAATATCAGTTTAAAGTATCATTTTTTGATACAAACAGTTATATATCCATGTCAATATCTTTCAAATTCTAGTCAAAATCGGCGTCTCTGGGCATTTTAGTAACGAAAACCTTAATAAACTATTAGATTTCGACGTAAGGCAACCTTTCTGAGTCAAATAGTTGCCGATTTTGATAAAATCTTAGTCAGAATCTGCTTTTTCGCCTCTTATTGTACCCAAATCTACCTTAGAAATGCAGATATATACTTAAAACACCTTCTTTTGGGACAAATAATTGGTTTTCGAACTTGATTTACGGAAGATTATAGCCAAAACATGCATTTTCATAACTTAGCGAACTGAAATCTACATTAAAACTGCAGATAACTACTTAAAAATTCACCTCCTTGAATTGATAATAGATTTTTCTTTGTCATTTTAAACAAATTCCAGTCAAAATCGGCTTCTTCGACTCATATCGTACCAAAAACCGCATCAAAACTTCAAATATCAGTTTAAACTATCATTTTTTGATACAAACAGTTATATATTCATGTCAATATCTTTCAAATTCTAGTCAAAATCGGCGTCTTTGGGCATTTTAGTAACGAAAACCTTAATAAACTATTAGATTTCGACGTAAGGCAACCTTTCTGAGTCAAATAGTTGCCGATTTCGATAAAATCTTAGTCAGAATCTGCTTTTTCGCCTCTTATTGTACCGAAATCTAAAATTTACTTCTTCGATTCATATCGTATCTAAAACCGCATCAAAACTGCAAATATCAGTTTAAACTATCATTTTTTGATACAAACAGTTATATATTCATTTCAATATCTTTCAAATTCTAGTCAAAATCGGCGTCTTTGGGCATTTTAGTAACGAAAACCTTAATAAACTATTAGATTTCGACGTAAGGCAACCTTTCTGGGTGAAATAGTTGCCGATTTCGATAAAATCTTAGTCAGAATCTGCTTTTTCGCCTCTTATTGTACCCAAATCTACCTTAGAAATGCAGATATATACTTAAAACACCTTCTTTTGGGACAAATAATTGGTTTTCGAACTTGATTTACGGAAGATTATAGCCAAAACATGCATTTTCATAACTTAGCGAACTGAAATCTACATTAAAACTGCAGATAACTACTTAAAAATTCACCTCCTTGAATTGATAATAGGTTTTTCTTTGTCATTTTAAACAGATTCCAGTCAAAATCGGCTTCTTCGACTCATATCGTACGTAAAACCGCATCAAAACTTCAAATATCAGTTTAAACTATCATTTTTTGATACAAACAGTTATATATTCATGTCAATATCTTTCAAATTCTAGTCAAAATCGGCGTCTTTGGGCATTTTAGTAACGAAAACCTTAATAAACTATTAGATTTCGACGTAAGGCAACCTTTCTGAGTCAAATAGTTGCCGATTTCGATAAAATCTTAGTCAGAATCTGCTTTTTCGCCTCTTGTTGTACCCAAATCTACCTTAGAAATGCAGATATATACTTAAAACACCTTCTTTTGCGACAAATAATTGGTTTTCGCCCTTGATTTACGGAAGATTATAGCCAAAACATGCATTTTCATAACTTAGCGAACTGAAATCTACATTAAAACTGCAGATAACTACTTAAAAATTCACTTCCTTGAATTGATAATAGGTTTTTCTTTGTCATTTTAAACAGATTCCAGTCAAAATCGGCTTCTTCGATTCATATCGTACCTAAAACCGCATCAAAACTGCAAATATCAGTTTAAACTATCATTTTTTGATACAAACAGTTATATATTCATGTCGATATCTTTCAAATTCTAGTCAAAATCGGCGTCTTTGGGCATTTTAGTAACGAAAACCTTAATAAACTATTAGATTTCGACGTAAGGCAACCTTTCTGAGTCAAATAGTTGCCGATTTCGATAAAATCTTAGTCAGAATCTGCTTTTTCGCCTCTTATTGTACCGAAATCTAAAATTCACTTCTTCGATTCATATCGTATCTAAAACCGCATCAAAACTGCAAATATCAGTTTAAACTATCATTTTTTGATACAAACAGTTATATATTCATTTCAATGTCTTTCAAATTCTAGTCAAAATCGGCGTCTTTGGGCATTTTAGTAACGAAAACCTTAATAAACTATTAGATTTCGACGTAAGGCAACCTTTCTGGGTCAAATAGTTGCCGATTTCGATAAAATCTTAGTCAGAATCTGCTTTTTCGCCTCTTATTGTACCCAAATCTACCTTAGAAATGCAGATATATACTTAAAACACCTTCTTTTGGGACAAATAATTGGTTTTCGAACTTGATTTACGGAAGATTATAGCCAAAACATGCATTTTCATAACTTAGCGAACTGAAATCTACATTGAAACTGCAGATAACTACTTAAAAATTCAACTCCTTGAATTGATAATAGGTTTTCCTTTGTCATTTTAAACAGATTCCAGTCAAAATCGGCTTCTTCGACTCATATCGTACCTAAAACCGCATCAAAACTTCAAATATCAGTTTAAACTATCATTTTTTGATACAAACAGTTATATATTCATGTCAATATCTTTCAAATTCTATTCAAAATCGGCGTCTTTGGGCACTTTAGTAACGAAAACCTTAATAAACTATTAGATTTCGACGTAAGGCAACCTTTCTGAGTCAAATAATTGCCGATTTCGATAAAATCTTAGTCAGAATCTGCTTTTCGCCTCTTATTGTACCCAAATCTACCTTAGAAATGCAGATATATACTTAAAACACCTTCTTTTGCGACAAATAATTGGTTTTCGCCCTTGATTTACGGAAGATTATAGCCAAAACATGCATTTTCATAACTTAGCGAACTGAAATCTACATTAAAACTGCAGATAACTACTTAAAAATTCACCTCCTTGAATTGATAATAGGTTTTTCTTTGTCATTTTAAACAGATTCCAGTCAAAATCGGCTTCTTCGACTCATATCGTACCTAAAACCGCATCAAAACTTCAAATATCAGTTTAAACTATCATTTTTTGATACAAACAGTTATATATTCATGTCAATATCTTTCAAATTCTAGTCAAAATCGGCGTCTTTGGGCATTTTAGTAACGAAAACCTTAATAAACTATTAGATTTCGACGTAAGGCAACCTTTCTGAGTCAAATAGTTGCCGATTTCGATAAAATCTTAGTCAGAATCTGCTTTTTCGCCTCTTATTGTACCGAAATCTAAAATTCACTTCTTCGATTCATATCGTATCTAAAACCGCATCAAAACTGCAAATATCAGTTTAAACTATCATTTTTTGATACAAACAGTTATATATTCATTTCAATGTCTTTCAAATTCTAGTCAAAATCGGCGTCTTTGGGCATTTTAGTAACGAAAATCTTAATAAACTATTAGATTTCGACGTAAGGCAACCTTTCTGGGTCAAATAGTTGCCGATTTCGATAAAATCTTAGTCAGAATCTGCTTTTTCGCCTCTTATTGTACCCAAATCTACCTTAGAAATGCAGATATATACTTAAAACACCTTCTTTTGGGACAAATAATTGGTTTTCGAACTTGATTTACGGAAGATGATAGCCAAAACATGCATTTTCATAACTTAGCGAACTGAAATCTACATTAAAACTGCAGATAACTACTTAAAAATTCACCTCCTTGAATTGATAATAGGTTTTTCTTTGTCATTTTAAACAGATTCCAGTCAAAATCGGCTTCTTCGACTCATATCGTACCTAAAACCGCATCACAACTGCAAATATCAGTTTAAAGTATCATTTTTTGATACAAACAGTTATATATCCATGTCAATATCTTTCAAATTCTAGTCAAAATCGGCGTCTTTGGGCATTTTAGTAACGAAAACCTTAATAAACTATTAGATTTCGACGTAAGGCAACCTTTCTGAGTCAAATAGTTGCCGATTTCGATAAAATCTTAGTCAGAATCTGCTTTTTCGCCTCTTATTGTACCGAAATCTAAAATTTACTTCTTCGATTCATATCGTATCTAAAACCGCATCAAAACTGCAAATATCAGTTTAAACTATCATTTTTTGATACAAACAGTTATATATTCATTTCAATATCTTTCAAATTCTAGTCAAAATCGGCGTCTTTGGGCATTTTAGTAACGAAAACCTTAATAAACTATTAGATTTCGACGTAAGGCAACCTTTCTGGGTGAAATAGTTGCCGATTTCGATAAAATCTTAGTCAGAATCTGCTTTTTCGCCTCTTATTGTACCCAAATCTACCTTAGAAATGCAGATATATACTTAAAACACCTTCTTTTGGGACAAATAATTGGTTTTCGAACTTGATTTACGGAAGATTATAGCCAAAACATGCATTTTCATAACTTAGCGAACTGAAATCTACATTAAAACTGCAGATAACTACTTAAAAATTCACCTCCTTGAATTGATAATAGGTTTTTCTTTGTCATTTTAAACAGATTCCAGTCAAAATCGGCTTCTTCGACTCATATCGTACGTAAAACCGCATCAAAACTTCAAATATCAGTTTAAACTATCATTTTTTGATACAAACAGTTATATATTCATGTCAATATCTTTCAAATTCTAGTCAAAATCGGCGTCTTTGGGCATTTTAGTAACGAAAACCTTAATAAACTATTAGATTTCGACGTAAGGCAACCTTTCTGAGTCAAATAGTTGCCGATTTCGATAAAATCTTAGTCAGAATCTGCTTTTTCGCCTCTTATTGTACCCAAATCTACCTTAGAAATGCAGATATATACTTAAAACACCTTCTTTTGCGACAAATAATTGGTTTTCGCCCTTGATTTACGGAAGATTATAGCCAAAACATGCATTTTCATAACTTAGCGAACTGAAATCTACATTAAAACTGCAGATAACTACTTAAAAATTCACTTCCTTGAATTGATAATAGGTTTTTCTTTGTCATTTTAAACAGATTCCAGTCAAAATCGGCTTCTTCGATTCATATCGTACCTAAAACCGCATCAAAACTGCAAATATCAGTTTAAACTATCATTTTTTGATACAAACAGTTATATATTCATGTCGATATCTTTCAAATTCTAGTCAAAATCGGCGTCTTTGGGCATTTTAGTAACGAAAACCTTAATAAACTATTAGATTTCGACGTAAGGCAACCTTTCTGAGTCAAATAGTTGCCGATTTCGATAAAATCTTAGTCAGAATCTGCTTTTTCGCCTCTTATTGTACCGAAATCTAAAATTCACTTCTTCGACTCATATCGTACCTAAAACCGCATCAAAACTTCAAATATCAGTTTAAACTATCATTTTTTGATACAAACAGTTATATATTCATGTCAATATCTTTCAAATTCTAGTCAAAATCGGCGTCTTTGGGCATTTTAGTAACGAAAACCTTAATAAACTATTAGATTTCGACGTAAGGCAACCTTTCTGAGTCAAATAGTTGCCGATTTCGATAAAATCTTTGTCAGAATCTGCTTTTTCGCCTCTTATTGTACCGAAATCTAAAATTCACTTCTTCGATTCATATCGTATCTAAAACCGCATCAAAACTGCAAATATCAGTTTAAACTATCATTTTTTGATACAAACAGTTATATATTCATTTCAATGTCTTTCAAATTCTAGTCAAAATCGGCGTCTTTGGGCATTTTAGTAACGAAAACCTTAATAAACTATTAGATTTCGACGTAAGGCAACCTTTCTGGGTCAAATAGTTGCCGATTTCGATAAAATCTTAGTCAGAATCTGCTTTTTCGCCTCTTATTGTACCCAAATCTACCTTAGAAATGCAGATATATACTTAAAACACCTTCTTTTGGGACAAATAATTGGTTTTCGAACTTGATTTACGGAAGATTATAGCCAAAACATGCATTTTCATAACTTAGCGAACTGAAATCTACATTGAAACTGCAGATAACTACTTAAAAATTCAACTCCTTGAATTGATAATAGGTTTTTCTTTGTCATTTTAAACAGATTCCAGTCAAAATCGGCTTCTTCGACTCATATCGTACCTAAAACCGCATCAAAACTTCAAATATCAGTTTAAACTATCATTTTTTGATACAAACAGTTATATATTCATGTCAATATCTTTCAAATTCTATTCAAAATCGGCGTCTTTGGGCATTTTAGTAACGAAAACCTTAATAAACTATTAGATTTCGACGTAAGGCAACCTTTCTGAGTCAAATAATTGCCGATTTCGATAAAATCTTAGTCAGAATCTGCTTTTCGCCTCTTATTGTACCCAAATCTACCTTAGAAATGCAGATATATACTTAAAACACCTTCTTTTGCGACAAATAATTGGTTTTCGCCCTTGATTTACGGAAGATTATAGCCAAAACATGCATTTTCATAACTTAGCGAACTGAAATCTACATTAAAACTGCAGATAACTACTTAAAAATTCACCTCCTTGAATTGATAATAGGTTTTTCTTTGTCATTTTAAACAGATTCCAGTCAAAATCGGCTTCTTCGACTCATATCGTAGCTAAAACCGCATCAAAACTTCAAATATCAGTTTAAACTATCATTTTTTGATACAAACAGTTATATATTCATGTCAATATCTTTCAAATTCTAGTCAAAATCGGCGTCTTTGGGCATTTTAGTAACGAAAACCTTAATAAACTATTAGATTTCGACGTAAGGCAACCTTTCTGAGTCAAATAGTTGCCGATTTCGATAAAATCTTAGTCAGAATCTGCTTTTTCGCCTCTTATTGTACCGAAATCTAAAATTCACTTCTTCGATTCATATCGTATCTAAAACCGCATCAAAACTGCAAATATCAGTTTAAACTATCATTTTTTGATACAAACAGTTATATATTCATTTCAATGTCTTTCAAATTCTAGTCAAAATCGGCGTCTTTGGGCATTTTAGTAACGAAAACCTTAATAAACTATTAGATTTCGACGTAAGGCAACCTTTCTGGGACAAATAGTTGCCGATTTCGATAAAATCCTAGTCAGAATCTGCTTTTTCGCCTCTAATTGTACCCAAATCTACCTTAGAAATGCAGATATATACTTAAAACACCTTCTTTTGGGACAAATAATTGGTTTTCGAACTTGATTTACGGAAGATTATAGCCAAAACATGCATTTTCATAACTTAGCGAACTGAAATCTACATTAAAACTGCAGATAACTACTTAAAAATTCACCTCCTTGAATTGATAATAGGTTTTTCTTTGTCATTTTAAACAGATTCCAGTCAAAATCGGCTTCTTCGACTCATATCGTACCTAAAACCGCATCAAAACTTCAAATATCAGTTTAAACTATCATTTTTTGATACAAACAGTTATAAATTTATGTCAATATCTTTCAAATTCTAGTCAAAATCGGCGTCTTTGGGCATTTTAGTAACGAAAACCTTAATAAACTATTAGATTTCGACGTAAGGCAACCTTTCTGAGTCAAATAGTTGCCGATTTCGATAAAATCTTAGTCAGAATCTGCTTTTTCGCCTCTTATTGTACCGAAATCTAAAATTCACTTCTTCGATTCATATCGTATCTAAAACCGCATCAAAACTGCAAATATCAGTTTAAAGTATCATTTTTTGATACAAACAGTTATATATTCATTTCAATGTCTTTCAAATTCTAGTCAAAATCGGCGTCTTTGGGCATTTTAGTAACGAAAACCTTAATAAACTATTAGATTTCGACGTAAGGCAACCTTTCTGAGTCAAATAGTTGCCGATTTCGATAAAATCTTAGTCAGAATCTGCTTTTTCGCCTCTTATTGTACCCAAATCTACCTTAGAAATGCAGATATATACTTAAAACACCTTCTTTTGGGACAAATAATTGGTTTTCGCCCTTGATTTACGGAAGATTATAGCCAAAACATGCATTTTCATAACTTAGCGAACTGAAATCTACATTAAAACTGCAGATAACTACTTAAAAATTCACTTCCTTGAATTGATAATAGGTTTTTCTTTGTCATTTTAAACTGATTACAGTCAAAATCGGCTTCTTCGACTCATATCGTACCTAAAACCGCATCAAAACTGCAAATATCAGTTTAAATTATCATTTTTTGATACAAACAGTTATATATTCATGTCAATATCTTTCAAATTCTAGTCAAAATCGGCGTCTTTGGGCATTTTAGTAACGAAAACCTTAATAAACTATTAGATTTCGACGTAAGGCAACCTTTCTGAGTCAAATAGTTGCCGATTTCGATAAAATCTTAGACAGAATCTGCTTTTTCGCCTCTTATTGTACCCAAATCTACCTTAGAAATGCAGATATATACTTAAAACATCTTCTTTTGGGACAAATAATTGGTTTTCGCCCTTGATTTACGGAAGATTATAGCCAAAACATGCATTTTCAAAACTTAGCGAACTGAAATCTACATTAAAACTGCAGATAACTACTTAAAAATTCACTTCCTTGAATTGATAATAGGTTTTTCTTTGTCATTTTAAACAGATTCCAGTCAAAATCGGCTTCTTCGATTCATATCGTACCTAAAACCGCATCAAAACTGCAAATATCACTTTAAATTATCATTTTTTGATACAAACAGTTATATATTCATGTCAATATCTTTCAAATTCTAGTCAAAATCGGCGTCTTTGGGCATTTTAGTAACGAAAACCTTAATAAACTATTAGATTTCGACGTAAGGCAACCTTTCTGAGTCAAATAGTTGCCGATTTCGATAAAATCTTAGACAGAATCTGCTTTTTCGCCTCTTATTGTACCCAAATCTACCTTAGAAATGCAGATATATACTTAAAACACCTTCTTTTGGGACAAATAATTGGTTTTCGCCCTTGATTTACGGAAGATTATAGCCAAAACATGCATTTTCATAACTTAGCGAACTGAAATCTACATTAAAACTGCAGATAACTACTTAAAAATTCACTTCCTTGAATTGATAATAGGTTTTTCTTTGTCATTTTAAACAGATTCATATCGTATCTAAAACCGCAACAAAACTGCAAATATCAGTTTAAACTATCATTTTTTGATACAAACAGTTATATATTCATGTCAATATCTTTCAAATTCTAGTCAAAGTCGGCGTCTTTGGGCATTTTAGTAACGAAAACCTTAATAAACTATTAGATTTCGACGTAAAGCAACCTTTCTGAGTCAAATAGTTGCCGATTTCGATAAAGTCTTAGTCAGAATCTGCTTTTTCGCCTCTTATTGTAGCCAAATCTACCTTAGAAATGCAGATATATACTCAAAACACCTTCTTTTGGGACAAATAATTGGTTTTCGTTCTTGATTTACGGAAGATTATAGCCAAAACATGCATTTTCATAACTTAGCGAACTGAAATCTACATTAAAACTGCAGATAACTACTTAAAAATTCACTTCCTTGAATTGATAATAGGTTTTTCTTTGTCATTTTAAACAGATTCCAGTCAAAATCGGCTTCTTCGATTCATATCGTATCTAAAACCGCATCAAAACTGCAGATATCACTTTAAACTATCATTTTTTGATACAGTTATATATTCATGTCAATATCTTTCAAATTCTAGTCAAAATCGGCGTCTTTGGGCATTTTAGTAACGAAAACCTTAATAAACTATTAGATTTCGACGTAAGGCAACCTTTCTGAGTCAAATAGTTGCCGATTTCGATAAAATCTTAGTCAGAATCTGCTTTTTCGCCTCTTATTGTACCCAAATCTACCCTAGAAATGCAGATATATAGTTAAAACACCTTCTTTTGGGACAATTAATTGGTTTTCGCCCTTGATTTACGGAAGATTATAGCCAAAACATGCATTTTCATAACTTAGCGGACTGAAATCTACATTAAAACTGCAGATAACTACTTAAAAATTCACTTCCTTGAATTGATAATAGGTTTTTCTTTGTCATTTTAAACAGATTCCAGTCAAAATCGGCTTATTCGATTCATATCGTATCTAAAACCGCATCAAAACTGCAAATATCAGTTTAAACTATCATTTTTTGATACAAACAGTTATATATTCATGTCAATATCTTTCAAATTCTAGTCAAAATCGGCGTCTTTGGGCATTTTAGTAACGAAAACCTTAATAAACTATTAGATTTAGACGTAAGGCAACCTTTCTGAGTCAAATAGTTGCGATTTCGATAAAATCTTAGTCAGAATCTGCTTTTTCGCCTCTTATTGTACCCAAATCTACCTTAGAAATGCAGATATATACTTAAAACACCTTCTTTTGGGACAAATAATTGGTTTTCGCCCTTGATTTACGGAAGATTATAGCCAAAACATGCATTTTCATAACTTAGCGAACTGAAATCTACATTAAAACTGCAGATAACTACTTAAAAATTCACTTCCTTGAATTGACAATAGGTTTTTCTTTGTCATTTTAAACAGATTCCAGTCAAAATCGGCTTCTTCGATTCATATCGTATCTAAAACCGCATCAAAACTGCAAATATCAGTTTAAACTATCATTTTTTGATACAAACAGTTATATATTCATGTCAATATCTTTCAAATTCTAGTTAAAATCGGCGTCTTTGGTCATTTTAGTAACGAAAACCTTAATAAACTATTAGATTTCCACGTAAGGCAACCTTTCTGAGTCAAATAGTTGCCGATTTCGATAAAATCTTAGTTAGAATCTGCTTTTTCGCCTCTTATTGTACCCAAATCTACCTTAGAAATGCAGATATATACTTAAAACACCTTCTTTTGGGACAAATAATTGGTTTTCGCCCTTGATTTACGGAAGATTATAGCCAAAACATGCATTTTCATAACTTAGCAAACTGAAATCTACATTAAAACTGCAGATAACTACTTAAAAATCCACATCCTTGAATTGATAATAGGTTTTTCTTTGTCATTTTAAACAGATTCCAGTCAAAATCGGCTTCTTCGATTCATATCGTATCTAAAACCGCATCAAAACTGCAAATATCAGTATAAACTATCATTTTTTGATACAAACAGTTATATATTCATGTCAATATCTTTCAAATTCTAGTCAAAATCGGCGTCTTTGGGCATTTTAGTAACGAAAACCTTAATAAACTATTAGATTTCGACGTAAGGCAACCTTTCTGAGTCAAATAGTTGCCGATTTCGATAAAATCTTAGTCAGAATCTGCTTTTTCGCCTCTTATTGTACCCAAATCTACCTTAGAAATGCAGATATATACTTAAAACACCTTCTTTTGGGACAAATAATTTTTTTTCGCCCTTGATTTACGGAAGATTATAGCCAAAACATGCATTTTCATAACTTAGCGAACTGAAATCTACATTAAAACTACAGATAACTACTTAAAATTTCACTTCCTTGAATTGACAATAGGTTTTTCTTTGTCATTTTAAACAGATTCCAGTCAAAATCGGCTTCTTCGATTCATATCATATCTAAAACCGGATCAAAACTGCAAATATCAGTTTAAACTATCATTTTTTGATACAAACAGTTTTATATTCATGTCAATATCTTTCAAATTCTAGTCAAAATCGGCGTCTTTGGGCATTTTAGTAACGAAAACCTTAATAAACTATTAGATTTCGACGTAAGGCAACCTTTCTGAGTCAAATAGTTGCCGATTTCGATAAAATCTTAGTCAGAATCTGCTTTTTCGCCTCTTATTGTACCCAAATCTACCTTAGAAATGCAGATATATACTTAAAACACCTTCTTTTGGGACAAATAATTGGTTTTCGCCCTTGATTTACGGAAGATTATAGCCAAAACATGCATTTTCATAACTTAGCGAACTGAAATCTACATTAAAACTGCAGATAACTACTTAAAAATTCACTTCCTTGAATTGATAATAGGTTTTTCTTTGTCATTTTAAACAGATTCCAGTCAAAATCGGCTTCTTCGATTCATATCGTATCTAAAACCGCATCAAAACTGCAAATATCAGTTTAAACTATCATTTTTTGATACAAACAGTTATATATTCATGTCAATATCTTTCAAATTCTAGTCAAAATCGGCGTCTTTGGGCATTTTACTAACGAAAACCTTAATAAACTATTAGATTTCGACGTAAGGCAACCTTTCTGAGTCAAATAGTTGCCGATTTCGATAAAATATTAGTCAGAATCTGCTTTTTCGCCTCTTATTGTACCCAAATCTACCTTAGAAATGCAGATATATACTTAAAACACCTTCTTTTGGGACAAATAATTGGTTTTCGCCCTTGATTTACGGAAGATTTTAGCCAAAACATGCATTTTCATAACTTAGCGAACTGAAATCTACATTAAAACTGCAGATAGCTACTTAAAAATTCACTTCCTTGAATTGATAATAGGTTTTTCTTTGTCATTTTAAACAGATTCCAGTCAAAATCGGCTTCTTCGATTCATATCGTATCTAAAACCGCATCAAAACTGCAAATATCAGTTTAAACTATCATTTTTAGATACAAACAGTTTTATATTCATGTCAATATCTTTCAAATTCTAGTCAAAATCGGCGTCTTTGGGCATTTTAGTAACGAAAACCTTAATAAACTATTAGATTTCGACGTAAAGGCAACCTTTCTGAATCAAATAGTTGCCGATTTCGATAAAATCTTAGTCAGAATCTGCTTTTTCGCCTCTTTTTGTACCCAAATCTACCTTAGAAATGCAGATATATACTTAAAACACCTTCTTTTGGGACAAATAATTGGTTTTCGCCCTTGATTTACGGAAGATTATAGCCAAAACATGCATTTTCATAACTTAGCGAACTGAAATCTACATTAAAACTGCAGATAACTACTTAAAAATTCACTTCCTTGAATTGATAATAGGTTTTTCTAGTCATTTTAAACAGATTCCAGTCAAAATCGGCTTCTTCGACACATATCGTACCTAAAACCGCATCAAAACTGCAAATATCAGTTTAAACTATCATTTTTTGATACAAACAGTTATATATTCATGTCAATATCTTTCAAATTCTAGTCAAAATCGGCGTCACTGGGCATTTTACTAACGAAAACCTTAATAAACTATTAGATTTCGACGTAAGGCAACCTTTCTGAGTTAAATAGTTGCCGATTTCGATAAAATATTAGTCAGAATCTGCTTTTTCGCCTCTTATTGTACCCAAATCTACCTTAGAAATGCAGATATATACTTAAAACACCTTCTTTTGGGACAAATAATTGGTTTTCGCCCTTGATTTACGGAAGATTTTAGCCAAAACATGCATTTTCATAACTTAGCGAACTGAAATCTACATTAAAACTGCAGATAACTACTTAAAAATTCACTTCCTTGAATTGATAATTGGTTTTTCTTTGTCATTTTAAACAGATTCCAGTCAAAATCGGCTTCTTCGATTCATATCGTATCTAAAACCGCATCAAAACTGCAAATATTAGTTTAAACTATCATTTTTTGATACAAACAGTTTTATATTCATGTCAATATCTTTCAAATTCTAGTCAAAATCGGCGTCTTTGGGCATTTTAGTAACGAAAACCTTAATAAACTATTAGATTTCGACGTAAGGCAACCTTTCTGAGTCAAATAGTTGCCGATTTCAATAAAATCTTAGTCAGAATCTGCTTTTTCGCCTCTTATTGTACCCAAATCTACCTTAGAAATGCAGATATATACTTAAAACACCTTCTTTTGGGACAAATAATTGGTTTTCGCCCTTGATTTACGGAAGATTATAGCCAAAACATGCATTTTCATAACTTAGCGAACTGAAATCTACATTAAAACTGCAGATAACTACTTAAAAATTCACTTCCTTGAATTGATAATAGGTTTTTCTAGTCATTTTAAACAGATTCCAGTCAAAATCGGCTTCTTCGACACATATCGTACCTAAAACCGCATCAAAACTGCAAATATCAGTTTAAACTATCATTTTTTGATACAAACAGTTATATATTCATGTCAATATCTTTCAAATTCTAGTCAAAATCGGCGTCATTGGGCATTTTAGTAACGAAAACCTTAATAAACTATTAGATTTCGACGTAAGGCAACCTTTCTGAGTCAAATAGTTGCCGATTTCGATAAAATCTTAGTCAGAATCTGCTTTTTCGCCTCTTATTGTACCCAAATCTACCCTAGAAATGCAGATATATACTTAAAACACCTTCTTTTGGGACAATTAATTGGTTTTCGCCCTTGATTTAAGGAAGATTATAGCCAAAACATGCATTTTCATAACTTAGCGAACTGAAATCTACATTAAAACTGCAGATAACTACTTAAAAATTCACTTCCTTGAATTGATAATAGGTTTTTCTTTGTAATTTTAAACAGATTCCAGTCAAAATCGGCTTCTTCGATTCATATCGTATCTAAAACCGCATCAAAACTGCAAATATCAGTTTAAAGTATCATTTTTTGATACAAACAGTTATATATTCATGTCAATAACTTTCAAATTCTAGTCAAAATCGGCGTCTTTGGGCATTTTAGTAACGAAAACCTTAATAAACTATTAGATTTCGACGTAAGGCAACCTTTCTGAGTCAAATAGTTGCCGATTTCGATAAAATCTTAGTCAGAATCTGCTTTTTTGCCTCTTATTGTACCCAAATCTACCTTAGAAATGCAGATATATACTTAAAACACCTTCTTTTGGGACAAATAATTGGTTTTCGCCCTTGATTTACGGAAGATTATAGCCAAAACATGCATTTTCATAACTTAGCGGACTGAAATCTACATTAAAACTGCAGATAACTACTTAAAAATTCACTTCCTTGAATTGATAATAGGTTTTTCTTTGTCATTTTAAACAGATTCCAGTCAAAATCGGCTTCTTCGATTCATATCGTATCTAAAACCGCATCAAAACTGCAAATATCAGTTTAAACTATCATTTTTTGATACAAGCAGTTATATATTCATGTCAATATCTTTCAAATTCTAGTCAAAATCGGCGTCTTTGGGCATTTTAGTAACGAAAACCTTAATAAACTATTAGATTTCGACGTAAGGCAACCTTTCTGAGTCAAATAGTTGCCGATTTCGATAAAATCTTAGTCAGAATCTGCTTTTTCGCCTCTTATTGTACCCAAATCTACCTTAGAAATGCAGATATATACTTAAAACACCTTCTTTTGGGACAAATAATTGGTTTTCGCCCTTGATTTACGGAAGATTATAGCCAAAACATGCATTTTCATAACTTAGCGAACTGAAATCTACATTAAAACTACAGATAACTACTTAAAATTTCACTTCCTTGAATTGACAATAGGTTTTTCTTTGTCATTTTAAACAGATTCCAGTCAAAATCGGCTTCTTCGATTCATATCATATCTAAAACCGGATCAAAACTGCAAATATCAGTTTAAACTATCATTTTTTGATACAAACAGTTTTATATTCATGTCAATATCTTTCAAATTCTAGTCAAAATCGGCGTCTTTGGGCATTTTAGTAACGAAAACCTTAATAAACTATTGGATTTCGACGTAAGGCAACCTTTCTGAGTCAAATAGTTGCCGATTTCGATAAAATCTTAGTCAGAATCTGCTTTTTCGCCTCTTATTGTACCCAAATCTACCTTAGAAATGCAGATATATACTTAAAACACCTTCTTTTGGGACAAATAATTGGTTTTCGCCCTTGATTTACGGAAGATTATAGCCAAAACATGCATTTTCATAACTTAGCGAACTGAAATCTACATTAAAACTGCAGATAACTACTTAAAAATTCACTTCCTTGAATTGATAATAGGTTTTTCTTTGTCATTTTAAACAGATTCCAGTCAAAATCGGCTTCTTCGATTCATATCGTATCTAAAACCGCATCAAAACTGCAAATATCAGTTTAAACTATCATTTTTTGATACAAACAGTTATATATTCATGTCAATATCTTTCAAATTCTAGTCAAAATCGACGTCTTTGGGCATTTTAGTAACGAAAACCTTAATAAACTATTAGATTTCGACGTAAGGCAACCTTTCTGATTCAAATAGTTGCCGATTTCGATAAAATATTAGTCAGAATCTGCTTTTTCGCCTCTTATTGTACCCAAATCTACCTTAGAAATGCAGATATATACTTAAAACACCTTCTTTTGGGACAAATAATTGGTTTTCGCATTTGATTTACGGAAGATTTTAGCCAAAACATGCATTTTCATAACTTAGCGAACTGAAATCTACATTAAAACTGCAGATAACTACTTAAAAATTCACTTCCTTGAATTGATAATTGGTTTTTCTTTGTCATTTTAAACAGATTCCAGTCAAAATCGGCTTCTTCGATTCATATCGTATCTAAAACCGCATCAAAACTGCAAATATTAGTTTAAACTATCATTTTTTGATACAAACAGTTTTATATTCATGTCAATATCTTTCAAATTCTAGTCAAAATCGGCGTCTTTGGGCATTTTAGTAACGAAAACCTTAATAAACTATTAGATTTCGACGTAAGGCAACCTTTCTGAGTCAAATAGTTGCCGATTTCGATAAAATCTTAGTCAGAATCTGCTTTTTCGCCTCTTATTGTACCCAAATCTACCTTAGAAATGCAGATATATACTTAAAACACCTTCTTTTGGGACAAATAATTGGTTTTCGCCCTTGATTTACGGAAGATTATAGCCAAAACATGCATTTTCATAACTTAGCGAACTGAAATCTACATTAAAACTGCAGATAACTACTTAAAAATTCACTTCCTTGAATTGATAATAGGTTTTTCTTTGTCATTTTAAACAGATTCCAGTCAAAATCGGCTTCTTCGATTCATATCGTATCTAAAACCGCATCAAAACTGCAAATATCAGTTTAAACTATCATTTTTTGATACAAACAGTTATATATTCATGTCAATATCTTTCAAATTCTAGTCAAAATCGGCGTCTTTGGGCATTTTAGTAACGAAAACCTTAATAAACTATTAGATTTCGACGTAAGGCAACCTTTCTGAGTCAAATAGTTGCCGATTTCGATAAAATCTTAGTCAGAATCTGCTTTTTCGCCTCTTTTTGTACCCAAATCTACCTTAGAAATGCAGATATATACTTAAAACACCTTCTTTTGGGACAAATAATTGGTTTTCGCCCTTGATTTACGGAAGATTATAGCCAAAACATGCATTTTCATAACTTAGCGAACTGAAATCTACATTAAAACTGCAGATAACTACTTAAAAATTCACTTCCTTGAATTGATAATAGGTTTTTCTAGTCATTTTAAACAGATTCCAGTCAAAATCGGCTTCTTCGACACATATCGTACCTAAAACCGCATCAAAACTGCAAATATCAGTTTAAACTATCATTTTTTGATACAAACAGTTATATATTCATGTCAATATCTTTCAAATTCTAGTCAAAATCTTCGTCATTGGGCATTTTAGTAACGAAAACCTTAATAAACTATTAGATTTCGACGTAAGGCAACCTTTCTGAGTCAAATAGTTGCCGATTTCGATAAAATCTTAGTCAGAATCTGCTTTTTCGCCTCTTATTGTACCCAAATCTACCTTAGAAATGCAGATATATACTTAAAACACCTTCTTTTGGGACAAATAATTGGTTTTCGCCCTTGATTTACGGAAGATTTTAGCCAAAACATGCATTTTCATAACTTAGCGAACTGAAATCTACATTAAAACTGCAGATAACTACTTAAAAATTCACTTCCTTGAATTGATAATTGGTTTTTCTTTGTCATTTTAAACAGATTCCAGTCAAAATCGGCTTATTCGATTCATATCGTATCTAAAATTGCATCAAAACTGCAAATATTAGTTTAAACTATCATTTTTTGATACAAACAGTTATATATTCATGTCAATATCTTTCAAATTCTAGTCAAAATCGGCGTCTTTGGGCATTTTACTAACGAAAACCTTAATAAACTATTAGATTTCGACGTAAGGCAACCTTTCTGAGTCAAATAGTTGCCGATTTCGATAAAATCTTAGTCAGAATCTGCTTTTTCGCCTCTTATTGTACCCAAATCTACCTTAGAAATGCAGATATATACTTAAAACACCTTCTTTTGGGACAAATAATTGGTTTTCGCCGTTGATTTACGGAAGATTTTAGCCAAAACATGCATTTTCATAACTTAGCGAACTGAAATCTACATTAAAACTGCAGATAACTACTTAAAAATTCACTTCCTTGAATTGATAAATGGTTTTTCTTTGTCATTTTAAACAGATTCCAGTCAAAATCGGCTTATTCGATTCATATCGTATCTAAAATTGCATCAAAACTGCAAATATTAGTTTAAACTATCATTTTTTGATACAAACAGTTATATATTCATGTCAATATCTTTCAAATTCTAGTCAAAATCGGCGTCTTTGGGCATTTTACTAACGAAAACCTTAATAAACTATTAGATTTCGACGTAAGGCAACCTTTCTGAGTCAAATAGTTGCCGATTTCGATAAAATCTTAGTCAGAATCTGCTTTTTCGCCTCTTATTGTACCCAAATCTACCTTAGAAATGCAGATATATACTTAAAACACCTTCTTTTGGGACAAATAATTGGTTTTCGCCCTTGATTTACGGAAGATTATAGCCAAAACATGCATTTTCATAACTTAGCGAACTGAAATCTACATTAAAACTGCAGATAACTACTTAAAATTCACTTCCTTGAATTGATAATAGGTTTTTCTTTGTCATTTTAAACAGACTCCAGTCAAAATCGGCTTCTTCGATTCATATCGTATCTAAAACCGCATCAAAACTGCAAATATCAGTTTAAACTATCATTTTTTGATACAAACAGTTATATATTCATGACAATATCTTTCAAATTCTAGTCAAAATCGGCGTCTTTGGGCATTTTAGTAATGAAAACCTTAATAAACTATTAGATTTCGACGTAAGGCAACCTTTCTGAGTCAAATAGTTGCCGATTTCGATAAAATCTTAGTCAGAATCTGCTTTTTCGCCTCTTATTGTACCCAAATCTACCTTAGAAATGCAGATATATACTTAAAACACCTCCTTTTGGGACAAATAATTGGTTTTCGCCCTTGATTTACGGAAGATTATAGCCAAAACATGCATTTTCATAACTTAGCGAACTGAAATCTACATTAAAACTGCAGATAACTACTTAAAAATTCACTTCCTTGAATTGATAATAGGTTTTTCTTTGTCATTTTAAACAGATTCCAGTCAAAATCGGCTTCTTCGACTCATATCGTATCTAAAACCGCATCAAAACTGCAAATATCAGTTTAAACTATCATTTTTTGATACAAACAGTTATATATTCATGTCAATATCTTTCAAATTCTAGTCAAAATCGGCGTCTTTGGGCATTTTAATAACGAAAACCTTAATAAACTATTAGATTTCGACGTAAGGCAACCTTTCTGAGTCAAATAGTTGCCGATTTCGATAAAATCTTAGTCAGAATCTGCTTTTTCGCCTCTTATTGTACCCAATTCTACCTTAGAAATGCAGATATATACTTAAAACACCTTCTTTTGGGACAAATAATTGGTTTTCGCCCTTGATTTACGGAAGATTATAGCCAAAACATGCATTTTCATAACTTAGCGAACTGAAATCTACATTAAAACTGCAGATAACTACTTCAAAATTCACTTCCTTGAATTGATAATAGGTTTTTCTTTGTCATTTTAAACAGATTCCAGTCAAAATCGGCTTCTTCGATTCATATCGTATCTAAAACCGCATCAAAACTGCAAATATCAAATTAAACTATCATTTTTTGATACAAACAGTTATATATTCATGTCATAATCTTTCAAATTCTAGTCAAAATCGGCGTCTTTGGGCATTTTAGTAACGAAAACCTTAATAAACTATTAGATTTCGACGTAAGGCAACCATTCTGAGTCAAATAGTTGCCGATTTCGATAAAATCTTAGTCAGAATCTGCTTTTTCGCCTCTTATTGTACCCAAATCTACCTTAGAAATGCAGATATATACTTAAAACACCTTCTTTTGGGACAAATAATTGGTTTTCGCCCTTGATTTACGGAAGATTATAGCCAAAACATGCATTTTCATAACTTAGCGAACTGAAATCTACATTAAAACTGCAGATAACTACTTAAAAATTCACTTCCTTGAATTGAAAATAGGTTTTTCTTTGTCATTTTATACAGATTCCAGTCAAAATCGGCTTCTTCGATTCATATCGTATCTAAAACCGCATCAAAACTGCAAATATCAGTTTAAACTATCATTTTTTTATACAAACAGTTATATATTCATGTCAATATCTTTCAAATTCTAGTCAAAATCGGCGTCTTTGGGCATTTTAGTAACGAAAACCTTAATAAACTATTAGATTTCGACGTAAGGCAACCTTTCTGAGTCAAATAGTTGCCGATTTCGATAAAATCTTAGTCAGAATCTGCTTTTTCGCCTCTTATTGTACCCAAATCTACCTTAGAAATGCAGATATATACTTAAAACACCTTCTTTTGGGACAAATAATGGGTTTTCGCCCTTGATTTACGGAAGATTATAGCCAAAACATGCATTTTCATAACTTAGCGAACTGAAATCTACATTAAAACTGCAGATAACTACTTAAAAATTCACTTCCTTGAATTGAAAATAGGTTTTTCTTTGTCATTTTAAACAGATTCCAGTCAAAATCGGCTTCTTCGATTCATATCGTATCTAAAACCGCATCAAAACTGCAAATATCAGATTAAACTATCATTTTTTGATACAAACAGTTATATATTCATGTCAATATCTTTCAAATTCTAGTCAAAATCGGCGTCTTTGGGCATTTTAGTAACGAAAACCTTAATAAACTATTAGATTTCGACGTAAGGCAACCATTCTGAGTCAAATAGTTGCCGATTTCGATAAAATCTTAGTCAGAATCTGCTTTTTCGCCTCTTATTGTACCCAAATCTACCTTAGAAATGCAGATATATACTTAAAACACCTTCTTTTGGGACAAATAATTGGTTTTCGCCCTTGATTTACGGAAGATTATAGCCAAAACATGCATTTTCATAACTTAGCGAACTGAAATCTACATTAAAACTGCAGATAACTACTTAAAAATTCACTTCCTTGAATTGAAAATAGGTTTTTCTTTGTCATTTTAAACAGATTCCAGTCAAAATCGGCTTCTTCGATTCATATCGTATCTAAAACCGCATCAAAACTGCAAATATCAGTTTAAACTATCATTTTTTTATACAAACAGTTATATATTCATGTCAATATCTTTCAAATTCTAGTCAAAATCGGCGTCTTTGGGCATTTTAGTAACGAAAACCTTAATAAACTATTAGATTTCGACGTAAGGCAACCTTTCTGAGTCAAATAGTTGCCGATTTCGATAAAATCTTAGTCAGAATCTGCTTTTTCGCCTCTTATTGTACCCAAATCTACCTTAGAAATGCAGATATATACTTAAAACACCTTCTTTTGGGACAAATAATTGGTTTTCGCCCTTGATTTACGGAAGATTATAGCCAAAACATGCATTTTCATAACTTAGCGAACTGAAATCTACATTAAAACTGCAGATAACTACTTAAAAATTCACTTCCTTGAATTGATAATAGGTTTTTCTTTGTCATTTTAAACAGATTCCAGTCAAAATCGGCTTCTTCGGTTCATATCGTATCTAAAACCGCATCAAAACTGCAAATATCAGTTTAAACTATCATTTTTTGATACAAACAGTTATATATTCATGTCAATATCTTTCAAATTCTAGTCAAAATCGGCGTCTTTGGGCATTTTAGTAACGAAAACCTCAATAAACTATTAGATTTCGACGTAAGGCAACCTTTCTCAGTCAAATAGTTGCCGATTTCGATAAAATCTTAGTCAGAATCTGCTTTTTCGCCTCTTATTGTGCCCAAATCTACCTTAGAAATGCAGATATATACTTAAAACACCTTCTTTTGGGACAAATAATTGGTTTTCGCCCTTGATTTACGGAAGATTATAGCCAAAACATGCATTTTTATAACTTAGCGAACTGAAATCTAAATTAAAACTGCAGATAACTACTTAAAAATTCACTTCCTTGAATTGATAATAGGTTTTTCTTTGTCATTTTAAACAGATTCCAGTCAAAATCGGCTTCTTCGATTCATATCGTATCTAAAACCGCATCAAAACTGCAAATATCAGTTTAAACTATCATTTTTTGATACAAACAGTTATATATTCATGTCAATATCTTTCAAATTCTAGTCAAAATCGGCGTCTTTGGGCATTTTAGTAACAAAAACCTTAATAAACTATTAGATTTCGACGTAAGGCAACCTTTCTGAGTCAAATAGTTGCCGATTTCGATAAAATCTTAGTCAGAATCTGCTTTTTCGCCTCTTATTGTACCCAAATCTACCTTAGAAATGCAGATATATACTTAAAACACCTTCTTTTGGGACAAATAATTGGTTTTCGCCCTTGATTTACGGAAGATTATAGCCAAAACATGCATTTTCATAACTTAGCGAACTGAAATCTACATTAAAACTGCAGATAACTACTTAAAAATTCACTTCCTTGAATTGATAATAGGTTTTTCTTTGTCATTTTAAACAGATTCCAGTCAAAATCGGCTTCTTCGATTCATATCGTATCTAAAACCGCATCAAAACTGCAAATTTCAGTTTAAACTATCATTTTTTGATACAAACAGTTATATATTCATGTCAATATCTTTCAAATTCTAGTCAAAATCGGCGTCTTTGGGCATTTTAGTAACGAAAACCTTAATAAACTATTAGATTTCGACGTAAGGCAACCTTTCTGAGTCAAATAGATGCCGATTTCGATAAAATCTTAGTCAGAATCTGCTTTTTCGCCTCTTATTGTACCCAAATCTACCTTAGAAATGCAGATATATACTTAAAACACCTTCTTTTGGGACAAATAATTGGTTTTCGCCCTTGATTTACGGAAGATTATAGCCAAAACATGCATTTTCATAACTTAGCGAACTGAAATCTACATTAAAACTGCAGATAACTACTTAAAAATTCACTTCCTTGAATTGATAATAGGTTTTTCTTTGTCATTTTAAACAGATTCCAGTCAAAATCGGCTTCTTCGATTCATATCGTATCTAAAACCGCATCAAAACTGCAAATATCAGTTTAAACTATCATTTTTTTAAACAAACAGTTATATATTCATGTCAATATCTTTCAAATTCTAGTCAAAATCGGCGTCTTTGGGCATTTTAGTAACGAAAACATTAATAAACTATTAGATTTCGACGTAAGGCAACCTTTCTGAGTCAAATAGTTGCCGATTTCGATAAAATCTTAGTCAGAATCTGCTTTTTCGCCTCTTATTGTACCCAAATCTACCTTAGAAATGCAGATATATACTTAAAACACCTTCTTTTGGGACAAATAATTGGTTTTCGCCCTTGATTTACGGAAGATTATAGCCAAAACATGCATTTTCATAACTTAGCGAACTGAAATCTACATTAAAACTGCAGATAACTACTTAAAAATTCACTTCCTTGAATTGATAATAGGTTTTTCTTTGTCATTTTAAACAGATTCCAGTCAAAATCGGCTTCTTCGGTTCATATCGTATCTAAAACCGCATCAAAACTGCAAATATCAGTTTAAACTATCATTTTTTGATACAAACAGTTATATATTCATGTCAATATCTTTCAAATTCTAGTCAAAATCGGCGTCTTTGGGCATTTTAGTAACGAAAACCTTAATAAACTATTAGATTTCGACGTAAGGCAACCTTTCAGAGTCAAATAGTTGCCGATTTCGATAAAATCTTAGTCAGAATCAGCTTTTTCGCCTCTTATTGTACCCAAATCTACCTTAGAAATGCAGATTTATACTTAAAACACCTTCTTTTGGGACAAATAATTGGTTTTCGCCCTTGATTTACGGAAGATTATAGCCAAAACATGCATTTTCATAACTTAGCGAACTGAAATCTACATTAAAACTGCAGATAACTACTTAAAAATTCACTTCCTTGAATTGATAATATGTTTTTCTTTGTCATTTTAAACAGATTCCAGTCAAAATCGGCCTCTTCGATTCATATCGTATCTAAAACCGCATCAAAACTGCAAATATCAGTTTAAACTATCATTTTTTGATACAAACAGTTATATATTCATGTCAATATCTTTCAAATTCTAGTCAAAATCGGCGTCTTTGGGCATTTTAGTAACGAAATCCTTAATAAACTATTAGATTTCGACGTAAGGCAACCTTTCTGAGTCAAATAGTTGCCGATTTCGATAAAATCTTAGTCAGAATCTGCTTTTTCGCCTCTTATTGTACCCAAATCTACCTTAGAAATGCAGATTTATACTTAAAACACCTTCTTTTGCGACAAATAATTGGTTTTCGCTCTTGATTTACGGAAGATTATAGGCAAAACATGAATTTTCATAACTTAGCGAACTGAAATCTACATTAAAACTGCAGATAACTACTTAAAAATTCACTTCCTTGAATTGATAATAGGTTTTTCTTTGTCATTTTAAACAGATTCCAGTCAAAATCAGCTTCTTCGATTCATATCGTATCTAAAACCGCATCAAAACTGCAAATATCAGTTTTAAACTATCATTTTTTGATACAAACACTTATATATTCATGTCAATATCTTTCAAATTCTAGTCAAAATCGGCGTCTTTGGGCATTTTAGTAACGAAAACCTTAATAAACTATTAGATTTCGACGTAAGGCAACCTTTCTGAGTCAAATAGTTGCCGATTTCGATAAAATCTTAGTCAGAATCTGTTTTTCGCCTCTTATTGTACCCAAATCTACCTTAGAAATGCAGATTTATACTTAAAACACCTTCTTTTGGGACAAATAGTTGGTTTTCGCCCTTGATTTACGGAAGATTATAGCCAAAACATGCATTTTCATAACTTAGCGAACTGAAATCTACATTAAAACTGCAGATAACTACTTAAAAATTCACTTCCTTGAATTGATAATAGGTTTTTCTTTGTCATTTTAAACAGATTCCAGTCAAAATCGGCTTCTTCGATCCATATCGTATCTAAAACCGCATCAAAACTGCAAATATCAGTTTAAACTATCATTTTTTGATACAAACACTTATATATTCATGTCAATATCTTTCAAATTCTAGTCAAAATCGGCGTCTTTGGGCATTTTAGTAACGAAAACCTTAATAAACTATTAGATTTCGACGTAAGCCAACCTTTCTGAGTCAAATAGTTGCCGATTTCGATAAAATCTTAGTCAGAATCTGTTTTTCGCCTCTTATTGTACCCAAATCTACCTTAGAAATGCAGATATATACTTAAAACACCTTCTTTTGGGACAAATAATTGGTTATCGCCCTTGATTTAGGGAAGATTATAGCCAAAACATGCATTTTCATAACTTAGCGAACTGAAATCTACATTAAAACTGCAGATAACTACTTAAAAATTCACTTCCTTGAATTGATAATAGGTTTTTCTTTGTCATTTTAAACAGATTCCAGTCAAAATCGGCTTCTTCGACTCATATCGTACCTAAAACCGCATCAAAACTGCAAATATCAGTTTAAACTATCATTTTTTGATACAAACAGTTATATATTCATGTCAATATCTTTCAAATTCTAGTCAAAATCGGCGTCTTTGGGCATTTTAGTAACGAAAACCTTAATAAACTATTAGATTTCGACGTAAGGCAACCTTTCTGAGTCAAATAGTTGCCGATTTCGATAAAATCTTAGTCAGAATCTGCTTTTTCGCCTTTTATTGTACCCAAATCTACCTTAGAAATGCAGATATATACTTAAAACACCTTCTTTTGGGACAAATAATTGGTTTTCGCCCTTGATTTACGGAAGATTATAGCCAAAACATGCATTTTCATAACTTAGCGAACTGAAATCTACATTAAAACTGCAGATAACTACTTAAAAATTCACTTCCTTGAATTGATAATAGGTTTTTCTTTGTCATTTTAAACAGATTCCAGTCAAAATCGGCTTCTTCGATTCATATCGTATCTAAAACCGCATCAAAACTGCAAATATCAGTTTAAACTATCATTTTTTGATACAAACAGTTATATATTCATGTCAATATCTTTCAAATTCTAGTCAAAATTGGCGTCTTTGGGCATTTTAGTAACGAAAACCTTAATAAACTATTAGATTTCGACGTAAGGCAACCTTTCTGAGTCAAATAGTTGCCGATTTCGATAAAATCTTAGTCAGAATCTGCTTTTTCGCCTCTTATTGTACCCAAACCTACCTTGGAAATGCAGATATATACTTAAAACACCTTCTTTTGGGACAAATAATTGGTTTTCGCAATTGATTTACGGAAGATTATAGCCAAAACATGCATTTTCATAACTTAGCGAACTGAAATCTACATTAAAACTGCAGATAACTACTTAAAAATTCACTTCCTTGAATTGATAATAGGTTTTTCTTTGTCATTTTAAACAGATTCCAGTCAAAATCGGCTTCTTCGATTCATATCGTATCTAAAACCGCATCAAAACTGCAAATATCAGTTTAAACTATCATTTTTTGATACAAACATTTATATATTCATGTCAATATCTTTCAAATTCTAGTCAAAATCGGCGTCTTTGGGCATTTTAGTAACGAAAACCTTAATAAACTATTAGATTTATTAGATTTCGACGTAAGGCAACCTTTCTGAGTCAAATAGTTGCCGATTTCGATAAAATCTTAGTCAGAATCTGCTTTTTCGCCTCTTATTGTACCCAAATCTACCTTAGAAATGCAGATATATACTTAAGACACCTTCTTTTGGGACAAATAATTGGTTTTCGCCCTTGATTTACGGAAGATTATAGCCAAAACATGCATTTTCATAACTTAGCGAACTGAAATCTACATTAAAACTGCAGATAACTACTTAAAAATTCACTTCCTTGAATTGATAATAGGTTTTTCTTTGTCATTTTAAACAGATTCCAGTCAAAATTGGCTTCTTCGATTCATATCGTATCTAAAACCGCATCGAAACTGAAAATATCAGTTTAAACTATCATTTTTTGATACAAACAGTTATATATTCATGTCAATATCTTTCAAATTCTAGTCAAAATCGGCGTCTTTGGGCATTTTAGTAACGAAAACCTTAATAAACTATTAGATTTCGACGTAAGGCAACCTTTCTGAGTCAAATAGTTGCCGATTTCGATAAAATCTTAGTCAGAATCTGCTTTTTCGCCTCTTATTGTACCCAAATCTACCTTAGAAATGCAGATATATACTTAAAACACCTTGTTTTGGGACAAATTATTATAGCCAAAACATGCATTTTCATAACTTAGCGAACTGAAATCTACATTAAAACTGCAGATAACTACTTAAAAATTCACTTCCTTGAATTGATAATAGGTTTTTCTTTGTCATTTTAAACAGATTCCAGTCAAAATCAGCTTCTTCGATTCATATCGTATCTAAAACCGCATCAAAACTGCAAATATCAGTTTTAAACTATCATTTTTTGATACAAACACTTATATATTCATGTCAATATCTTTCAAATTCTAGTCAAAATCGGCGTCTTTGGGCATTTTAGTAACGAAAACCTTAATAAACTATTAGATTTCGACGTAAGGCAACCTTTCTGAGTCAAATAGTTGCCGATTTCGATAAAATCTTAGTCAGAATCTGTTTTTCGCCTCTTATTGTACCCAAATCTACCTTAGAAATGCAGATTTATACTTAAAACACCTTCTTTTGGGACAAATAGTTGGTTTTCGCCCTTGATTTACGGAAGATTATAGCCAAAACATGCATTTTCATAACTTAGCGAACTGAAATCTACATTAAAACTGCAGATAACTACTTAAAAATTCACTTCCTTGAATTGATAATAGGTTTTTCTTTGTCATTTTAAACAGATTCCAGTCAAAATCGGCTTCTTCGATCCATATCGTATCTAAAACCGCATCAAAACTGCAAATATCAGTTTAAACTATCATTTTTTGATACAAACACTTATATATTCATGTCAATATCTTTCAAATTCTAGTCAAAATCGGCGTCTTTGGGCATTTTAGTAACGAAAACCTTAATAAACTATTAGATTTCGACGTAAGGCAACCTTTCTGAGTCAAATAGTTGCCGATTTCGATAAAATCTTAGTCAGAATCTGTTTTTCGCCTCTTATTGTACCCAAATCTACCTTAGAAATGCAGATATATACTTAAAACACCTTCTTGGGGGACAAATAATTGGTTATCGCCCTTGATTTAGGGAAGATTATAGCCAAAACATGCATTTTCATAACTTAGCGAACTGAAATCTACATTAAAACTGCAGATAACTACTTAAAAATTCACTTCCTTGAATTGATAATAGGTTTTTCTTTGTCATTTTAAACAGATTCCAGTCAAAATCGGCTTCTTCGACTCATATCGTACCTAAAACCGCATCAAAACTGCAAATATCAGTTTAAACTATCATTTTTTGATACAAACAGTTATATATTCATGTCAATATCTTTCAAATTCTAGTCAAAATCGGCGTCTTTGGGCATTTTAGTAACGAAAACCTTAATAAACTATTAGATTTCGACGTAAGGCAACCTTTCTGAGTCAAATAGTTGCCGATTTCGATAAAATCTTAGTCAGAATCTGCTTTTTCGCCTTTTATTGTACCCAAATCTACCTTAGAAATGCAGATATATACTTAAAACACCTTCTTTTGGGACAAATAATTGGTTTTCGCCCTTGATTTACGGAAGATTATAGCCAAAACATGCATTTTCATAACTTAGCGAACTGAAATCTACATTAAAACTGCAGATAACTACTTAAAAATTCACTTCCTTGAATTGATAATAGGTTTTTCTTTGTCATTTTAAACAGATTCCAGTCAAAATCGGCTTCTTCGATTCATATCGTATCTAAAACCGCATCAAAACTGCAAATATCAGTTTAAACTATCATTTTTTGATACAAACAGTTATATATTCATGTCAATATCTTTCAAATTCTAGTCAAAATCGGCGTCTTTGGGCATTTTAGTAACGAAAACCTTAATAAACTATTACATTTCGACGTAAGGCAACCTTTCTGAGTCAAATAGTTGCCGATTTCGATAAAATCTTAGTCAGAATCTGCTTTTTCGCCTCTTATTGTACCCAAACCTACCTTAGAAATGCAGATATATACTTAAAACACTTTCTTTTGGGACAAATAATTGGTTTTCGCAATTGATTTACGGAAGATTATAGCCAAAACATGCATTTTCATAACTTAGCGAACTGAAATCTACATTAAAACTGCAGATAACTACTTAAAAATTCACTTCCTTGAATTGATAATAGGTTTTTCTTTGTCATTTTAAACAGATTCCAGTCAAAATCGGCTTCTTTGATTCATATCGTATCTAAAACCGCATCAAAACTGCAAATATCAGTTTAAACTATCATTTTTTGATACAAACAGTTATATATTCATGTCAATATCTTTCAAATTCTAGTCAAAATCGGCGTCTTTGGGCATTTTAGTAACGAAAACCTTAATAAACTATTAGATTTATTAGATTTCGACGTAAGGCAACCTTTCTGAGTCAAATAGTTGCCGATTTCGATAAAATCTTAGTCAGAATCTGCTTTTTCGCCTCTTATTGTACCCAAATCTACCTTAGAAATGCAGATATATACTTAAGACACCTTCTTTTGGGACAAATAATTGGTTTTCGCCCTTGATTTACGGAAGATTATAGCCAAAACATGCATTTTCATAACTTAGCGAACTGAAATCTACATTAAAACTGCAGATAACTACTTAAAAATTCACTTCCTTGAATTGATAATAGGTTTTTCTTTGTCATTTTAAACAGATTCCAGTCAAAATCGGCTTCTTCGATTCATATCGTATCTAAAACCGCATCGAAACTGAAAATATCAGTTTAAACTATCATTTTTTGATACAAACAGTTATATATTCATGTCAATATCTTTCAAATTCTAGTCAAAATCGGCGTCTTTGGGCATTTTAGTAACGAAAACCTTAATAAACTATTAGATTTCGACGTAAGGCAACCTTTCTGAGTCAAATAGTTGCCGATTTCGATAAAATCTTAGTCAGAATCTGCTTTTTCGCCTCTTATTGTACCCAAATCTACCTTAGAAATGCAGATATATACTTAAAACACCTTGTTTTGGGACAAATTATTATAGCCAAAACATGCATTTTCATAACTTAGCGAACTGAAATCTACATTAAAACTGCAGATAACTACTTAAAAATTCACTTCCTTGAATTGATAATAGGTTTTTCTTTGTCATTTTAAACAGATTCCAGTCAAAATCGGCTTCTTCGATTCATATCGTATCTAAAACCGCATCAAAACTGCAAACATCATTTTAAACTATCATTTTTTGATACAAACAGTTATATATTCATGTCAATATCTTTCAAATTCTAGTCAAAATCGGCGTCTTTGGGCATTTTAGTAACGAAAACCTTAATAAACTATTAGATTTCGACGTAAGGCAACCTTTCTGAGTCAAATAGTTGCCGATTTCGATAAAATCTAAGTCAGAATCTGCTTTTTCGCCTCTTATTGTACCCAGATCTGCCTTAGAAATGCAGATATATACTTAAAACACCTTCTTTTGGGACAAATAATTGGTTTTCGCCCTTGATTTACGGAAGATTATAGCCAAAACATGCATTTTCATAACTTAGCGAACTGAAATCTACATTAAAACTGCAGATAACTACTTAAAAATTCACTTCCTTGAATTGATAATAGGTTTTTCTTTGTCATTTTAAACAGATTCCAGTCAAAATCGGCTTCTTCGACCCATATCGTACCTAAAACCGCAACAAAACTGCAAATATCAGTTTAAACTATCATTTTTTGATACAAACAGTTATATATTCATGTCAATATCTTTCAAATTCTAGTCAAAATCGGCGTCTTTGGGCATTTTAGTTAAGAAAACCTTAATAAACTATTAGATTTCGACGTAAGGCAACCTTTCTGAGTCAAATAGTTGCCGATTTCGATAAAATCTTAGTCAGAACCTGCTTTTTCGCCTCTTATTGTACCCAAATCTACCTTAGAAATGCAGATATATACTTAAAACACCTTCTTTTGGGACAAATAATTGGTTTTCGCCCTTGATTTACGGAAGATTATAGCCAAAACATGCATTTTCATAACTTAGCGAACTGAAATCTACATTAAAACTGCAGATAACTACTTAAAAATTCACTTCCTTGAATTGATAATAGGTTTTTCTTTGTCATTTTAAACAGATTCCAGTCAAAATCGGCTTCTTCGAGTCATATCGTACCTAAAACCGCATCAAAACTGCAAATATCAGTTTAAACTATCATCTTTTGATACAAACAGTTATATATTCATATCAATATCTTTCAAATTCTAGTCAAAATCGGCGTCTTTGGGCATTTTAGTAACGAAAACCTTAATAAACTATTAGATTTCGACGTAAGGCAACCTTTCTGAGTCAAATAGTTGCCGATTTCGATAAAATCTTAGTCAGAATCTGCTTTTTCGCCTCTTATTGTACCCAAATCTACCTTAGAAATGCAGATATATACTTAAAACACCTTCTTTTGGGACAAATAATTGGTTTTCGCCCTTGATTTACGGAAGATTATAGCCAAAACATGCATTTTCATAACTTAGCGAACTGAAATCTACATTAAAACTGCAGATAACTACTTAAAAATTCACTTCCTTGAATTGATAATAGGTTTTTCTTTGTCATTTTAAACAGATTCCAGTCAAAATCGGCTTCTTCGATTCATATCGTATCTAAAACCGCATCAAAACTGCAAATATCAGTTTAAACTATCATTTTTTGATACAAACAGTTATATATTCATGTCAATATCTTTCAAATTCTAGTCAAAATCGGCGTCTCTGGGCATTCTAGTAACGAAAACCTTAATAAACTATTAGATTTCGACGTAAGGCAACCTTTCTGAGTCAAATAGTTGCCGATTTCGATAAAATCTTAGTCAGAATCTGCTTTTTCGCCTCTTATTGTACCCAAATCTACCTTAGAAATGCAGATATATACTTAAGACACCTTCTTTTGGGACAAATAATTGGTTTTCGCCCTTGATTTACGGAAGATTATAGCCAAAACATGCATTTTCATAACTTAGCGAACTGAAATCTACATTAAAACTGCAGATAACTACTTAAACATTTGCTTCCTTGAATTGATAATAGGTTTTTCTTTGTCATTTTAAACAGATTCCAGTCAAAATCGGCTTCTTCGATTCATATCGTATCTAAAACCGCATCAAAACTGCAAATATCAGTTTAAACTATCATTTTTTGATACAAACAGTTATATATTCATGTCAATATCTTTCAAATTCTAGTCAAAATCGGCGTCTTTGGGCATTTTAGAAACGAAAACCTTAATAAACTATTAGATTTCGACGTAAGGCAACCTTTCTGAGTCAAATAGTTGCCGATTTCGATAAAATCTTAGTCAGAATCTGCTTTTTCGCCTCTTATTGTACCCAAATCTACCTTAGAAATGCAGATATATACTTAAAACACCTTCTTTTGGGACAAATTATTATAGCCAAAACATGCATTTTCATAACTTAGCGAACTGAAATCTACATTAAAACTGCAGATAACTACTTAAAAATTCACTTCCTTGAATTGATAATAGGTTTTTCTTTGTCATTTTAAACAGATTCCAGTCAAAATCGGCTTCTTCGACTCATATCGTATCTAAAACCGCATCAAAACTGCAAATATCAGTTTAAACTATCATTTTTTGATACAAACAGTTATATATTCATGTCAATATCTTTCAAATTGTAGTCAAAATCGGCGTCTTTGGGCATTTTAGTAACGAAAACCTTAATAAACTATTAGATTTCGACGTAAGGCAACCTTTCTGAGTCAAATAGTTGCCGATTTCGATAAAATCTTAGTCAGAATCTGCTTTTTCGCCTCTTATTGTACCCAGATCTGCCTTAGAAATGCAGATATATACTTAAAACACCTTCTTTTGGGACAAATAATTGGTTTTCGCCCTTGATTTACGGAAGATTATAGCCAAAACATGCATTTTCATAACTTAGCGAACTGAAATCTACATTAAAACTGCAGATAACTACTTAAAAATTCACTTCCTTGAATTGATAATAGGTTTTTCTTTGTCATTTTAAACAGATTCCAGTCAAAATCGGCTTTTTCGATTCATATCGTATCTAAAACCGCATCAAAACTGCAAATATCAGCTTAAACTATCATTTTTTGATACAAACAGTTATATATTCATGTCAATATCTTTCAAATTCTAGTCAAAATCGGCGTCTTTGGGCATTTTAGTAACGAAAACCTGAATAAACTATTAGATTTCGACGTAAGGCAACCTTTCTGAGTCAAATAGTTGCCGATTTCGATAAAATCTTAGTCAGAATCTGCTTTTTCGCCTCTTATTGTACCCAAATCTACCTTAGAAATGCAGATATATACTTAAAACACCTTCTTTTGGGACAAATAATTGGTTTTCGCCCTTGATTTACGGAAGATTATAGCCAAAACATGCATTTTCATAACTTAGCAAACTGAAATCTACATTAAAACTGCAGATAACTACTTAAAAATTCACTTCCTTGAATTGATAATAGGTTTTTCTTTGTCATTTTAAACAGATTCCAGTCAAAATCGGCTTCTTCGAGTCATATCGTACCTAAAACCGCATCAAAACTGCAAATATCAGTTTAAACTATCATTTTTTGATACAAACAGTTATATATTCATATCAATATCTTTCAAATTCTAGTCAAAATCGGCGTCTTTGGGCATTTTAGTAACGAAAACCTTAATAAACTATTAGATTTCGACGTAAGGCAACCTTTCTGAGTCAAATAGTTGCCGATTTCGATAAAATCTTAGTCAGAATCTGCTTTTTCGCCTCTTATTGTACCCAAATCTACCTTAGAAATGCAGATATATACTTAAAACACCTTCTTTTGGGACAAATAATTGGTTTTCGCCCTTGATTTACGGAAGATTATAGCCAAAACAAGCATTTTCATAACTTAGCGAACTGAAATCTACATTAAAACTGCAGATAACTACTTAAAAATTCACTTCCTTGAATTGATAATAGGTTTTTCTTTGTCAATTTAAACAGATTCCAGTCAAAATCGGCTTCTTCGATTCATATCGTATCTAAAACCGCATCAAAACTGCAAATATCAGTTTAAACTATCATTTTTTGATACAAACAGTTATATATTCATGTCAATATCTTTCAAATTCTAGTCAAAATCGGCGTCTTTGGGCATTTTAGTAACGAAAACCTTAATAAACTATTAGATTTCGACGTAAGGCAACCTTTCTGAGTCAAAAAGTTGCCGATTTCGATAAAATCTTAGTCAGAATCTGCTTTTTCGCCTCTTATTGTACCCAAATCTACCTTAGAAATGCAGATATATACTTAAAACACCTTCTTTTGGGACAAATAATTGGTTTTCGCCCTTGATTTACGGAAGATTATAGCCAAAACATGCATTTTCATAACTTAGGGAACTGAAATCTACATTAAAACTGCAGATAACTACTTAAAAATTCACTTCCTTGAATTGATAATAGGTTTTTCTTTGTCATTTTAAACAGATTCCAGTCAAAATCGGCTTCTTCGATTCATATCGTATCTAAAACCGCATCAAAACTGCAAATATCAGTTTAAACTATCATTTTTTGATACAAACAGTTATATATTCATGTCAATATCTTTCAAATTCTAGTCAAAATCGGCGTCTTTGGGCATTTTAGTAACGAAAACCTTAATAAACTATTAGATTTCGACGTAAGGCAACCTTTCTGAGTCAAATAGTTGCCGATTTCGATAAAATCTTAGTCAGAATCTGCTTTTTCGCCTCTTATTGTACCCAAATCTACCTTAGAAATGCAGATATATACTTAAGACACCTTCTTTTGGGACAAATAATTGGTTTTCGCCCTTGATTTATGGAAGATTATAGCCAAAACATGCATTTTCATAACTTAGCGAACTGAAATCTACATTAAAACTGCAGATAACTACTTAAAAATTCGCTTCCTTGAATTGATAATAGGTTTTTCTTTGTCATTTTAAACAAATTCCAGTCAAAATCGGCTTCTTCGATTCATATCGTATCTAAAACCGCATCAAAACTGCAAATATCAGTTTAAACTATCATTTTTTGATACAAACAGTTATATATTCATGTCAATATCTTTCAAATTCTAGTCAAAATCGGCGTCTTTGGGCATTTTAGTAACGAAAACCTTAATAAACTATTAGATTTCGACGTAAGGCAACCTTTCTGAGTCAAATAGTTGCCGATTTCGATAAAATCTTAGTCAGAATCTGCTTTTTCGCCTCTTATTGTACCCAAATCTACCTTAGAAATGCAGATATATACTTAAAACACCTTCTTTTGGGACAAATTATTATAGCCAAAACATGCATTTTCATAACTTAGCGAACTGAAATCTACATTAAAACTGCAGATAACTACTTAAAAATTCACTTCCTTGAATTGATAATAGGTTTTTCTTTGTCATTTTAAACAGATTCCAGTCAAAATCGGCTTCTTCGACTCATATCGTATCTAAAACCGCATCAAAACTGCTAATATCAGTTTAAACTATCATTTTTTGATACAAACAGTTATATATTCATGTCAATATCTTTCAAATTCTAGTCAAAATCGGCGTCTTTGGGCATTTTAGTAACGAAAACCTTAATAAACTATTAGATTTCGACGTAAGGCAACCTTTCTGAGTCAAATAGTTGCCGATTTCGATAAAATCTTAGTCAGAATCTGCTTTTTCGCCTCTTATTGTACCCAGATCTGCCTTAGAAATGCAGATATATACTTAAAACACCTTCTTTTGGGACAAATAATTGGTTTTCGCCCTTGATTTACGGAAGATTATAGCCAAAACATGCATTTTCATAAATTAGCGAACTGAAATATACATTAAAACTGCAGATAACTACTTAAAAATTCACTTCCTTGAATTGATAATAGGTTTTTCTTTGTCATTTTAAACAGATTCCAGTCAAAATCGGCTTCTTCGATTCATATCGTATCTAAAACCGCATCAAAACTGCAAATATCAATTTAAACTATCATTTTTTGATACAAACAGTTATATATTCATGTCAATATCTTTCAAATTCTAGTCAAAATCGGCGTCTTTGGGCATTTTAGTAACGAAAACCTTAATTAACTATTAGATTTCGACGTAAGGCAACCTTTCTGAGTCAAATAGTTGCCGATTTCGATAAAATCTTAGTCAGAATCTGCTTTTTCGCCTCTTATTGTACCCAAATCTACCTTAGAAATGCAGATATATACTTAAAACACCTTCTTTTGTGACAAATAATTGGTTTTCGCCCTTGATTTACGGAAGATTATAGCCAAAACATGCATTTTCAAAACTTAGCAAACTGAAATCTACATTAAAACTGCAGATAACTACTTAAAAATTCACTTCCTTGAATTGATAATAGGTTTTTCTTTGTCATTTTAAACAGATTCCAGTCAAAATCGGCTTCTTCGAGTCATATCGTACCTAAAACCGCATCAAAACTGCAAATATCAGTTTAAACTATCATTTTTTGATACAAACAGTTATATATTCATATCAATATCTTTCAAATTCTAGTCAAAATCGGCGTCTTTGGGCATTTTAGTAACGAAAACCTTAATAAACTATTAGATTTCGACGTAATGCAACCTTTCTGAGTCAAATAGTTGCCGATTTCGATAAAATCTTAGTCAGAATCTGCTTTTTCGCCTCTTATTGTACCCAAATCTACCTTAGAAATGCAGATATATACTTAAAACACCTTCTTTTGGGACAAATAATTGGTTTTCGCCCTTGATTTACGGAAGATTATAGCCAAAACATGCATTTTCATAACTTAGCGAACTGAAATCTACATTACAACTGCAGATAACTACTTAAAAATTCACTTCCTTGAATTGATAATAGGTTTTTCTTTGTCATTTTAAACAGATTCCAGTCAAAATCGGCTTCTTCGACTCATATCGTACCTAAAACCGCATCAAAACTGCAAATATCAGTTTAAACTATCATTTTTTGATACAAACAGTTATATATTCATGTCAATATCTTTCAAATTCTAGTCAAAATCGGCGTCTTTGGGCATTTTAGTAACGAAAACCTTAATAAACTATTAGATTTCGACGTAAGGCAACCTTTCTGAGTCAAATATTTGCCGATTTCGATAAAATCTTAGTCAGAATCTGCTTTTTCGCCTCATATTGTACCCAAATCTACCTTAGACATGCAGATATATAATTAAAACACCTTCTTTTGGGACAAATAATTGGTTTTCGCCCTTGATTTACGGAAGATTATAGCCAAAACATGCATTTTCATAACTTAGCGGACTGAAATCTACATTAAAACTGCAGATAACTACTTAAAAATTCACTTCCTTGAATTGAAAATAGGTTTTTCTTTGTCATTTTAAACAGATTCCAGTCAAAATCGGCTTCTTCGATTCATATCGTATCTAAAACCTCATCAAAACTGCAAATATCAGTTTAAACTATCATTTTTTGATACAAACAGTTATATATTCATGTCAATATCTTTCAAATTCTAGTCAAAATCGGCGTCTTTGAGCATTTTAGTAACGAAAACCTTAATAAACTATTAGATTTCGACGTAATGCAACCTTTCTGAGTCAAATTGTTGCCGATTTCGATAAAATCTTAGTCAGAATCTGCTTTTTCGCCTCTTATTGTACCCAAATCTACCTTAGAAATGCAGATATATACTTAAAACACCTTCTTTTGGGACAAATAATTGGTTTTCGCCCTTGATTTACGGAAGATTATAGCCAAAACATGCATTTTCATAACTTAGGGAACTGAAATCTACATTAAAACTGCAGATAACTACTTAAAAATTCACTTCCTTGAATTGATAATAGGTTTTTCTTTGTCATTTTAAACAGATTCCAGTCAAAATCGGCTTCTTCGATTCATATCGTATCTAAAACCGCATCAAAACTGCAAATATCAGTTTAAACTATCATTTTTTGATACAAACAGTTATATATTCATGTCAATATCTTTCAAATTCTAGTCAAAATCGGCGTCTTTGGGCATTTTAGTAACGAAAACCTTAATAAACTATTAGATTTCGACGTAAGGCAACCTTTCTGAGTCAAATAGTTGCCGATTTCGATAAAATCTTAGTCAGAATCTGCTTTTTCGCCTCTTATTGTACCCAAATCTACCTTAGAAATGCAGATATATACTTAAGACACCTTCTTTTGGGACAAATAATTGGTTTTCGCCCTTGATTTATGGAAGATTATAGCCAAAACATGCATTTTCATAACTTAGCGAACTGAAATCTACATTAAAACTGCAGATAACTACTTAAAAATTCGCTTCCTTGAATTGATAATAGGTTTTTCTTTGTCATTTTAAACAGATTCCAGTCAAAATCGGCTTCTTCGATTCATATCGTATCTAAAACCGCATCAAAACTGCAAATATCAGTTTAAACTATCATTTTTTGATACAAACAGTTATATATTCATGTCAATATCTTTCAAATTCTAGTCAAAATCGGCGTCTTTGGGCATTTTAGTAACGAAAACCTTAATAAACTATTAGATTTCGACGTAAGGCAACCTTTCTGAGTCAAATAGTTGCCGATTTCGATAAAATCTTAGTCAGAATCTGCTTTTTCGCCTCTTATTGTACCCAAATCTACCTTAGAAATGCAGATATATACTTAAAACACCTTCTTTTGGGACAAATTATTATAGCCAAAACATGCATTTTCATAACTTAGCGAACTGAAATCTACATTAAAACTGCAGATAACTACTTAAAAATTCACTTCCTTGAATTGATAATAGGTTTTTCTTTGTCATTTTAAACAGATTCCAGTCAAAATCGGCTTCTTCGACTCATATCGTATCTAAAACCGCATCAAAACTGCTAATATCAGTTTAAACTATCATTTTTTGATACAAACAGTTATATATTCATGTCAATATCTTTCAAATTCTAGTCAAAATCGGCGTCTTTGGGCATTTTAGTAACGAAAACCTTAATAAACTATTAGATTTCGACGTAAGGCAACCTTTCTGAGTCAAATAGTTGCCGATTTCGATAAAATCTTAGTCAGAATCTGCTTTTTTGCCTCTTATTGTACCCAGATCTGCCTTAGAAATGCAGATATATACTTAAAACACCTTCTTTTGGGACAAATAATTGGTTTTCGCCCTTGATTTACGGAAGATTATAGCCAAAACATGCATTTTCATAAATTAGCGAACTGAAATATACATTAAAACTGCAGATAACTACTTAAAAATTCACTTCCTTGAATTGATAATAGGTTTTTCTTTGTCATTTTAAACAGATTCCAGTCAAAATCGGCTTCTTCGATTCATATCGTATCTAAAACCGCATCAAAACTGCAAATATCAATTTAAACTATCATTTTTTGATACAAACAGTTATATATTCATGTCAATATCTTTCAAATTCTAGTCAAAATCGGCGTCTTTGGGCATTTTAGTAACGAAAACCTTAATTAACTATTAGATTTCGACGTAAGGCAACCTTTCTGAGTCAAATAGTTGCCGATTTCGATAAAATCTTAGTCAGAATCTGCTTTTTCGCCTCTTATTGTACCCAAATCTACCTTAGAAATGCAGATATATACTTAAAACACCTTCTTTTGTGACAAATAATTGGTTTTCGCCCTTGATTTACGGAAGATTATAGCCAAAACATGCATTTTCAAAACTTAGCAAACTGAAATCTACATTAAAACTGCAGATAACTACTTAAAAATTCACTTCCTTGAATTGATAATAGGTTTTTCTTTGTCATTTTAAACAGATTCCAGTCAAAATCGGCTTCTTCGAGTCATATCGTACCTAAAACCGCATCAAAACTGCAAATATCAGTTTAAACTATCATTTTTTGATACAAACAGTTATATATTCATATCAATATCTTTCAAATTCTAGTCAAAATCGGCGTCTTTGGGCATTTTAGTAACGAAAACCTTAATAAACTATTAGATTTCGACGTAATGCAACCTTTCTGAGTCAAATAGTTGCCGATTTCGATAAAATCTTAGTCAGAATCTGCTTTTTCGCCTCTTATTGTACCCAAATCTACCTTAGAAATGCAGATATATACTTAAAACACCTTCTTTTGGGACAAATAATTGGTTTTCGCCCTTGATTTACGGAAGATTATAGCCAAAACATGCATTTTCATAACTTAGCGAACTGAAATCTACATTACAACTGCAGATAACTACTTAAAAATTCACTTCCTTGAATTGATAATAGGTTTTTCTTTGTCATTTTAAACAGATTCCAGTCAAAATCGGCTTCTTCGACTCATATCGTACCTAAAACCGCATCAAAACTGCAAATATCAGTTTAAACTATCATTTTTTGATACAAACAGTTATATATTCATGTCAATATCTTTCAAATTCTAGTCAAAATCGGCGTCTTTGGGCATTTTAGTAACGAAAACCTTAATAAACTATTAGATTTCGACGTAAGGCAACCTTTCTGAGTCAAATATTTGCCGATTTCGATAAAATCTTAGTCAGAATCTGCTTTTTCGCCTCATATTGTACCCAAATCTACCTTAGACATGCAGATATATAATTAAAACACCTTCTTTTGGGACAAATAATTGGTTTTCGCCCTTGATTTACGGAAGATTATAGCCAAAACATGCATTTTCATAACTTAGCGGACTGAAATCTACATTAAAACTGCAGATAACTACTTAAAAATTCACTTCCTTGAATTGAAAATAGGTTTTTCTTTGTCATTTTAAACAGATTCCAGTCAAAATCGGCTTCTTCGATTCATATCGTATCTAAAACCTCATCAAAACTGCAAATATCAGTTTAAACTATCATTTTTTGATACAAACAGTTATATATTCATGTCAATATCTTTCAAATTCTAGTCAAAATCGGCGTCTTTGAGCATTTTAGTAACGAAAACCTTAATAAACTATTAGATTTCGACGTAATGCAACCTTTCTGAGTCAAATTGTTGCCGATTTCGATAAAATCTTAGTCAGAATCTGCTTTTTCGCCTCTTATTGTACCCAAATCTACCTTAGAAATGCAGATATATACTTAAAACACCTTCTTTTGGGACAAATAATTGGTTTTCGCCCTTGATTTACGGAAGATTATAGCCAAAACATGCATTTTCATAACTTAGGGAACTGAAATCTACATTAAAACTGCAGATAACTACTTAAAAATTCACTTCCTTGAATTGATAATAGGTTTTTCTTTGTCATTTTAAACAGATTCCAGTCAAAATCGGCTTCTTCGATTCATATCGTATCTAAAACCGCATCAAAACTGCAAATATCAGTTTAAACTATCATTTTTTGATACAAACAGTTATATATTCATGTCAATATCTTTCAAATTCTAGTCAAAATCGGCGTCTTTGGGCATTTTAGTAACGAAAACCTTAATAAACTATTAGATTTCGACGTAAGGCAACCTTTCTGAGTCAAATAGTTGCCGATTTCGATAAAATCTTAGTCAGAATCTGCTTTTTCGCCTCTTATTGTACCCAAATCTACCTTAGAAATGCAGATATATACTTAAAACACCTTCTTTTGGGACAAATAATTGGTTTTCGCCCTTGATTTACGGAAGATTATAGCCAAAACATGCATTTTCATAACTTAGCGAACTGAAATCTACATTACAACTGCAGATAACTACTTAAAAATTCACTTCCTTGAATTGATAATAGGTTTTTCTTTGTCATTTTAAACAGATTCCAGTCAAAATCGGCTTCTTCGACTCATATCGTACCTAAAACCGCATCAAAACTGCAAATATCAGTTTAAACTATCATTTTTTGATACAAACAGTTATATATTCATGTCAATATCTTTCAAATTCTAGTCAAAATCGGCGTCTTTGGGCATTTTAGTAACGAAAACCTTAATAAACTATTAGATTTCGACGTAAGGCAACCTTTCTGAGTCAAATAGTTGCCGATTTCGATAAAATCTTAGTCAGAATCTGCTTTTTCGCCTCATATTGTACCCAAATCTACCTTAGACATGCAGATATATACTTAAAACACCTTCTTTTGGGACAAATAATTGGTTTTCGCCCTTGATTTACGGAAGATTATAGCCAAAACATGCATTTTCATAACTTAGCGAAATGAAATCTACATTAAAACTGCAGATAACTACTTAAAAATTCACTTCCTTGAATTGATAATAGGTTTTTCTTTGTCATTTTAAACAGATTCCAGTCAAAATCGGCTTCTTCGATTCATATCGTATCTAAAACCGCATCAAAACTGCAAATATCAATTTAAACTATCATTTTTTGATACAAACAGTTATATATTCATGTCAATATCTTTCAAATTCTAGTCAAAATCGGCGTCTTTGGGCATTTTAGTAACGAAAACCTTAATAAACTATTAGATTTCGACGTAAGGCAACCTTTCTGAGTCAAATAGTTGCCGATTTCGATAAAATCTTAGTCAGAATCTGCTTTTTCGCCTCTTATTGTACCCAAATCTACCTTAGAAATGCAGATATATACTTAAAACACCTTCTTTTGTGACAAATAATTGGTTTTCGCCCTTGATTTACGGAAGGTTATAGCCAAAACATGCATTTTCATAACTTAGCAAACTGAAATCTACATTAAAACTGCAGATAACTACTTAAAAATTCACTTCCTTGAATTGATAATAGGTTTTTCTTTGTCATTTTAAACAGATTCCAGTCAAAATCGGCTTCTTCGGGTCATATCGTACCTAAAACCGCATCAAAACTGCAAATATCAGTTTAAACTATCATTTTTTGATACAAACAGTTATATATTTATATCAATATCTTTCAAATTCTAGTCAAAATCGGCGTCTTTGGGCATTTTAGTAACGAAAACCTTAATAGACTATTAGATTTCGACGTAAGGCAACCTTTCTGAGTCAAATAGTTGCCGATTTCGATAAAATCTTAGTCAGAATCTGCTTTTTCGCCTCTTATTGTACCCAAATCTACCTTAGAAATGCAGATATATACTTAAAACACCTTCTTTTGTGACAAATAATTGGTTTTCGCCCTTGATTTACGGAAGATTATAGCCAAAACATGCATTTTCATAACTTAGCAAACTGAAATCTACATTAAAACTGCAGATAACTACTTAAAAATTCACTTCCTTGAATTGATAATAGGTTTTTCTTTGTCAATTTAAACAGATTCCAGTCAAAATCGGCTTCTTCGATTCATATCGTATCTAAAACCGCATCAAAACTGCAAATATCAGTTTAAACTATCATTTTTTGATACAAACAGTTATATATTCATGTCAATGTCTTTCAAATTCTAGTCAAAATCGGCGTCTTTGGGCATTTTAGTAACGAAAACCTTAATAAACTATTAGATTTCGACGTAATGCAACCTTTCTGAGTCAAATAGTTGCCGATTTCGATAAAATCTTAGTCAGAATCTGCTTTTTCGCCTCTTATTGTACCCAAATCTACCTTAGAAATGCAGATATATACTTAAAACACCTTCTTTTGGGACAAATAATTGGTTTTCGCCCTTGATTTACGGAAGATTATAGCCAAAACATGCATTTTCATAACTTAGGGAACTGAAATCTACATTAAAACTGCAGATAACTACTTAAAAATTCACTTCCTTGAATTGATAATAGGTTTTTCTTTGTCATTTTAAACAGATTCCAGTCAAAATCGGCTTCTTCGATTCATATCGTATCTAAAACCGCACCAAAACTGCAAATATCAGTTTAAACTATCATTTTTTGATACAAACAGTTATATATTCATGTCAATATCTTTCAAATTCTAGTCAAAATCGGCGTCTTTGGGCATTTTAGTAACGAAAACCTTAATAAACTATTAGATTTCGACGTAAGGCAACCTTTCTGAGTCAAATAGTTGCCGATTTCGATAAAATCTTAGTCAGAATCTGCTTTTTCGCCTCTTATTGTACCCAAATCTACCTTAGAAATGCAGATATATACTTAAAACACCTTCTTTTGGGACAAATAATTGGTTTTCGCCCTTGATTTACGGAAGATTATAGCCAAAACATGCATTTTCATAACTTAGCGAACTGAAATCTACATTACAACTGCAGATAACTACTTAAAAATTCACTTCCTTGAATTGATAATAGGTTTTTCTTTGTCATTTTAAACAGATTCCAGTCAAAATCGGCTTCTTCGACTCATATCGTGCCTAAAACCGCATCAAAACTGCAAATATCAGTTTAAACTATCATTTTTTGATACAAACAGTTATGTATTCATGTCAATATCTTTCAAATTCAAGTCAAAATCGGCGTCTTTGGGCATTTTAGTAACGAAAACCTTAATAAACTATTAGATTTCGACGTAAGGCAACCTTTCTTAGTCAAATAGTTGCCGATTTCGATAAAATCTTAGTCAGAATCTGCTTTTTCGCCTCATATTGTACCCAAATCTACCTTAGACATGCAGATATATACTTAAAACACCTTCTTTTGGGACAAATAATTGGTTTTCGCCCTTGATTTACGGAAGATTATAGCCAAAACATGCATTTTCATAACTTAGCGAAATGAAATCTACATTAAAACTGCAGATAACTACTTAAAAATTCACTTTCTTGAATTGATAATAGGTTTTTCTTTGTCATTTTAAACAGATTCCAGTCAAAATCGGCTTCTTCGATTCATATCGTATCTAAAACCGCATCAAAACTGCAAATATCAGTTTAAACTATCATTTTTTGATACAAACAGTTATATATTCATGTCAATATCTTTCAAATTCTAGTCAAAATCGGCGTCTTTGGGCATTTTAGTAACGAAAACCTTAATAAACTATTAGATTTCGACGTAAGGCAACCTTTCTGTGTCAAATAGTTGCCGATTTCGATAAAATCTTAGTCAGAATCTGCTTTTTCGCCTCTTGTTGTACCCAAATCTACCTTAGACATGCAGATATATACTTAAAACACCTTCTTTTGGGACAAATAATTGGTTTTCGCCCTTGATTTACGGAAGATTATAGCCAAAACATGCATTTTCATAACTTAGCGAAATGAAATCTACATTAAAACTGCAGATAACTACTTAAAAATTCACTTTCTTGAATTGATAATAGGTTTTTCTTTGTCATTTTAAACAGATTCCAGTCAAAATCGGTTTCTTCGATTCATATCGTATCTAAAACCGCATCAAAACTGCAAATATCAGTTTAAACTATCATTTTTTGATACAAACAGTTATATATTCATGTCAATATCTTTCAAATTCTAGTCAAAATCGGCGTCTTTGGGCATTTTAGTAACGAAAACCTTAATAAACTATTAGATTTCGACGTAAGGCAACCTTTCTGAGTCAAATAGTTGCCGATTTCGATAAAATCTTTGTCAGAATCTGCTTTTTCGCCTCTTATTGTACCCAAATCTACCTTAGAAATGCAGATATATACTTAAAACACCTTCTTTTGGGACAAATAATTGGTTTTCGGAAGATTATAGCCAAAACATGCATTTTCATAACTTAGCGAACTGAAATCTACATTACAACTGCAGATAACTACTTAAAAATTCACTTTCTTGAATTGATAATAGGTTTTTCTTTGTCATTTTAAACAGATTCCAGTCAAAATCGGCTTCTTCGACCCATATCGTACCTAAAACCGCATCAAAACTGCAAATATCAGTTTAAACTATCATTTTTTGATACAAACAGATATATATTCATGTCAATATCTTTCAAATTCTAGTCAAAATCGGCGTCTTTGGGCATTTTAGTAACGAAAACCTTAATAAACTATTAGATTTCGACGTAAGGCAACCTTTCTGAGTCAAATAGTTGCCGATTTCGATAAAATCTTAGTCAGAATCTGCTTTTTCGCCTCTTATTGTACCCAGATCTGCCTTAGAAATGCAGATATATACTTAAAACACCTTCTTTTGGGACAAATAATTTTTTTTCGCCCTTGATTTACGGAAGATTATAGCCAAAACATGCATTTTCATAACTTAGCGAACTGAAATCTACATTAAAACTGCAGATAACTACTTAAAAATTCACTTCCTTGAATTGATAATAAGTTTTTCTTTGTCATTTTAAACAGATTCCAGTCAAAATCGGCTTCTTCGACCCATATCGTACCTAAAACCGCATCAAAACTGCAAATATCAGTTTAAACTATCATTTTTTGATACAAACAGTTATATATTCATGTCAATATCTTTCAAATTCTAGTCAAAATCGGCGTCTTTGGGCATTTTAGTAAAGAAAACCTTAATAAACTATTAGATTTCGACGTAAGGCAACCTTTCTGAGTCAAATAGTTGCCGATTTCGATAAAATCTTAGTCAGAATCTGTTTTTCGCCTCTTATTGTACCCAAATCTACCTTAGACATGCAGATATATACTTAAAACACCTTCTTTTGGGACAAATAATTGGTTTTCGCCCTTGATTTACGGAAGATTATAGCCAAAACATGCATTTTCATAACTTAGCGAAATGAAATCTACATTAAAACTGCAGATAACTACTTAAAAATTCACTTTCTTGAATTGATAATAGGTTTTTCTTTGTCATTTTAAACAGATTCCAGTCAAAATCGGCTTCTTCGATTCATATCGTATCTAAAACCGCATCAAAACTGCAAATATCAGTTTAAACTATCATTTTTTGATACAAACAGTTATATATTCATGTCAATATCTTTCAAATTCTAGTCAAAATCGGCGTCTTTGGGCATTTTAGTAACGAAAACCTTAATAAACTATTAGATTTCGACGTAAGGCAACCTTTCTGAGTCAAATAGTTGCCGATTTCGATAAAATCTTAGTCAGAATCTGCTTTTTCGCCTCTTATTGTACCCAGATCTGCCTTAGAAATGCAGATATATACTTAAAACACCTTCTTTTGGGACAAATAATTTTTTTTCGCCCTTGATTTACGGAAGATTATAGCCAAAACATGCATTTTCATAACTTAGCGAACTGAAATCTACATTAAAACTGCAGATAACTACTTAAAAATTCACTTCCTTGAATTGATAATAGGTTTTTCTTTGTCATTTTAAACAGATTCCAGTCAAAATCGGCTTCTTCGACCCATATCGTACCTAAAACCGCATCAAAACTGCAAATATCAGTTTAAACTATCATTTTTTGATACAAACAGTTATATATTCATGTCAATATCTTTCAAATTCTAGTCAAAATCGGCGTCTTTGGGCATTTTAGTAAAGAAAACCTTAATAAACTATTAGATTTCGACGTAAGGCAACCTTTCTGAGTCAAATAGTTGCCGATTTCGATAAAATCTTAGTCAGAATCTGTTTTTCGCCTCTTATTGTACCCAAATCTACCTTAGAAATGCAGATTTATAGTTAAAACACCTTCTTTTGGGACAAATAATTGGTTTTCGCCCTTGATTTACGGAAGATTATAGCCAAAACATGCATTTTCATAACTTAGCGAACTGAAATCTACATTAAAACTGCAGATAACTACTTAAAAATTCACTTCCTTGAATTGATAATAGGTTTTTCTTTGTCATTTTAAACAGATTCCAGTCAAAATCGGCTTCATCGATTCATATCGTATCTAAAACCGCATCAAAACTGCAAATATCAGTTTAAACTATCATTTTTTGATACAAACAGTTATATATTCATGTCAATATCTTTCAAATTCTAGTCAAAATCGGCGTCTTTGGGCATTTTAGTAACGAAAACCTTAATAAACTATTAGATTTCGACGTAAGGCAACCTTTCTGAGTCAAATAGTTGCCGATTTCGATAAAATCTTTGTCAGAATCTGCTTTTTCGCCTCTTATTGTACCCAAATCTACCTTAGAAATGCAGATATATACTTAAAACACCTTCTTTTGGGACAAATAATTGGTTTTCGGAAGATTATAGCCAAAACATGCATTTTCATAACTTAGCGAACTGAAATCTACATTACAACTGCAGATAACTACTTAAAAATTCACTTCCTTGAATTGATAATAGGTTTTTCTTTGTCATTTTAAACAGATTCCAGTCAAAATCGGCTTCTTCGACTCATATCGTGCCTAAAACCGCATCAAAACTGCAAATATCAGTTTAAACTATCATTTTTTGATACAAACAGTTATATATTCATGTCAATATCTTTCAAATTCAAGTCAAAATCGGCGTCTTTGGGCATTTTAGTAACGAAAACCTTAATAAACTATTAGATTTCGACGTAAGGCAACCTTTCTGAGTCAAATAGTTGCCGATTTCGATAAAATCTTAGTCAGAATCTGCTTTTTCGCCTCATATTGTACCCAAATCTACCTTAGACATGCAGATATATACTTAAAACACCTTCTTTTGGGACAAATAATTGGTTTTCGCCCTTGATTTACGGAAGATTATAGCCAAAACATGCATTTTCATAACTTAGCGAAATGAAATCTACATTAAAACTGCAGATAACTACTTAAAAATTCACTTTCTTGAATTGATAATAGGTTTTTCTTTGTCATTTTAAACAGATTCCAGTCAAAATCGGCTTCTTCGATTCATATCGTATCTAAAACCGCATCAAAACTGCAAATATCAGTTTAAACTATCATTTTTTGATACAAACAGTTATATATTCATGTCAATATCTTTCAAATTCTAGTCAAAATCGGCGTCTTTGGGCATTTTAATAACGAAAACCTTAATAAACTATTAGATTTCGACGTAAGGCAACCTTTCTGAGTCAAATAGTTGCCGATTTCGATAAAATCTTAGTCAGAATCTGCTTTTTCGCCTCTTATTGTACCCAGATCTGCCTTAGAAATGCAGATATATACTTAAAACACCTTCTTTTGGGACAAATAATTTTTTTTCGCCCTTGATTTACGGAAGATTATAGCCAAAACATGCATTTTCATAACTTAGCGAACTGAAATCTACATTAAAACTGCAGATAACTACTTAAAAATTCACTTCCTTGAATTGATAATAGGTTTTTCTTTGTCATTTTAAACAGATTCCAGTCAAAATCGGCTTCTTCGACCCATATCGTACCTAAAACCGCATCAAAACTGCAAATATCATTTTAAACTATCATTTTTTGATACAAACAGTTATATATTCATGTCAATATCTTTCAAATTCTAGTCAAAATCGGCGTCTTTGGGCATTTTAGTAAAGAAAACCTTAATAAACTATTAGATTTCGACGTAAGGCAACCTTTCTGAGTCAAATAGTTGCCGATTTCGATAAAATCTTAGTCAGAATCTGTTTTTCGCCTCTTATTGTACCCAAATCTACCTTAGAAATGCAGATTTATAGTTAAAACACCTTCTTTTGGGACAAATAATTGGTTTTCGCCCTTGATTTACGGAAGATTATAGCCAAAACATGCATTTTCATAACTTAGCGAACTGAAATCTACATTAAAACTGCAGATAACTACTTAAAAATTCACTTCCTTGAATTGATAATAGGTTTTTCTTTGTCATTTTAAACAGATTCCAGTCAAAATCGGCTTCTTCGATTCATATCGTATCTAAAACCGCATCAAAACTGCAAATATCAGTTTAAACTATCATTTTTTGATACAAACAGTTATATATTCATGTCAATATCTTTCAAATTCTAGTCAAAATCGGCGTCTTTGGGCATTTTAGTAACGAAAACCTTAATAAACTATTAGATTTCGACGTAAGGCAACCTTTCTGAGTCAAATAGTTGCCGATTTCGATAAAATCTTAGTCAGAATCTGCTTTTTCGCCTCTTATTGTACCCAAATCTACCTTTGAAATGCAGATATATACTTAAAACACCTTCTTTTGGGACAAATAATTGGTTTTCGCCCTTGATTTACGGAAGATTATAGCCAAAACATGCATTTTCATAACTTAGCGAACTGAAATCTACATGAAAACTGCAGATAACTACTTAAAAATTCACTTCCTTGAATTGATAATAGGTTTTTCTTTGTCATTTTAAACAGATTCCAGTCAAAATCGGCTTCTTCGACTCATATCGTACCTAAAACCGCATCAAAACTGCAAATATCAGTTTAAACTATCATTTTTTGATACAAACAGTTATATATTCATGTCAATATCTTTCAAATTCTAGTCAAAATCGGCGTCTTTGGGCATTTTAGTAACGAAAACCTTAATAAACTATTAGATTTCGACGTAAGGCAACCTTTCTGAGTCAAATAGTTGCCGATTTCGATAAAATCTTAGTCAGAATCTGCTTTTTCGCCTCATATTGTACCCAAATCTACCTTAGACATGCAGATATATATTTAAAACACCTTCTTTTGGGACAAATAATTGGTTTTCGCCCTTGATTTACGGAAGATTATAGCCAAAACATGCATTTTCATAACTTAGCGAAATGAAATCTACATTAAAACTGCAGATAACTACTTAAAAATTCACTTTCTTGAATTGATAATAGGTTTTTCTTTGTCATTTTAAACAGATTCCAGTCAAAATCGGCTTCTTCGATTCATATCGTATCTAAAACCGCATCAAAACTGCAAATATCAGTTTAAACTATCATTTTTTGATACAAACAGTTATATATTCATGTCAATATCTTTCAAATTCTAGTCAAAATCGGCGTCTTTGGGCATTTTAGTAACGAAAACCTTAATAAACTATTAGATTTCGACGTAAGGCAACCTTTCTGAGTCAAATAGTTGCCGATTTCGATAAAATCTTAGTCAGAATCTGCTTTTTCGCCTCTTGTTGTACTCAAATCTACCTTAGACATGCAGATATATACTTAAAACACCTTCTTTTGGGACAAATAATTGGTTTTTGCCCTTGATTTACGGCAGATTATAGCCAAAACATGCATTTTCATAACTTAGCGAAATGAAATCTACATTAAAACTGCAGATAACTACTTAAAAATTCACTTTCTTGAATTGAAAATAGGTTTTTCTTTGTCATTTTAAACAGATTCCAGTCAAAATCGGCTTCTTCGATTCATATCGTATCTAAAACCGCATCAAAACTGCAAATATCAGTTTAAACTATCATTTTTTGATACAAACAGTTATATATTCATGTCAATATCTTTCAAATTCTAGTCAAAATCGGCGTCTTTGGGCATTTTAGTAACGAAAACCTTAATAAACTATTAGATTTCGACGTAAGGCAACCTTTCTGAGTCAAATAGTTGCCGATTTCGAAAAAATCTTAGTCAGAATCTGCTTTTTCGCCTCTTATTGTACCCAAATCTACCTTAGAAATGCAGATATATACTTAAAACACCTTCTTTTGGGACAAATTATTATAGCCAAAACATGCATTTTCATAACTTAGCGAACTGAAATCTACATTAAAACTGCAGATAACTACTTAAAAATTCACTTCCTTGAATTGATAATAGGTTTTTCTTTGTCATTTTAAACAGATTCCAGTCAAAATCGGCTTCTTCGATTCATATCGTATCTAAAACCGCATCAAAACTGCAAATATCAGTTTAAACTATCATTTTTTGATACAAACAGTTATATATTCATGTCAATATCTTTCAAATTCTAGTCAAAATCGGCGTCTTTGGGCATTTTAGTAACGAAAACCTTAATAAACTATTAGATTTCGACGTAAGGCAACCTTTCTGAGTCAAATAGTTGCCGATTTCAATAAAATCTTAGTCAGAATCTGCTTTTTCGCCTCTTATTGTACCCAGATCTGCCTTAGAAATGCAGATATATACTTAAAACACCTTCTTTTGGGACAAATAATTTTTTTTCGCCCTTGATTTACGGAAGATTATAGCCAAAACATGCATTTTCATAACTTAGCGAACTGAAATCTACATTAAAACTGCAGATAACTACTTAAAAATTCACTTCCTTGAATTGATAATAGGTTTTTCTTTGTCATTTTAAACAGATTCCAGTCAAAATCGGCTTCTTCGACACATATCGTACCTAAAACCGCATCAAAACTGCAAATATCAGTTTAAACTATCATTTTTTGATACACACAGTTATATATTCATGTCAATATCTTCCAAATTCTAGTCAAAATCGGCGTCTTTGGGCATTTTAGTAAAGAAAACCTTAATAAACTATTAGATTTCGACGTAAGGCAACCTTTCTGAGTCAAATAGTTGCCGATTTCGATAAAATCTTAGTCAGAATCTGTTTTTCGCCTCTTATTGTACCCAAATCTACCTTAGAAATGCAGATTTATACTTAAAACACCTTCTTTTGGGACAAATAATTGGTTTTCGCCCTTGATTTACGGAAGATTATAGCCAAAACATGCATTTTCATAACTTAGCGAACTGAAATCTACATTAAAACTGCAGATAACTACTTAAAAATTCACTTCCTTGAATTGATAATAGGTTTTTCTTTGTCATTTTAAACAGATTCCAGTCAAAATCGGCTTCTTCGATTCATATCGTATCTAAAACCGCATTAAAACTGCAAATATCAGTTTAAACTATCATTTTTTGATACAAACAGTTATATATTCATGTCAATATCTTTCAAATTCTAGTCAAAATCGGCGTCTTTGGGCATTTTAGTAACGAAAACCTTAATAAACTATTAGATTTCGACGTAAGGCAACCTTTCTGAGTCAAATAGTTGCCGATTTCAATAAAATCTTAGTCAGAATCTGCTTTTTCGCCTCTTATTGTACCCAGATCTGCCTTAGAAATGCAGATATATACTTAAAACACCTTCTTTTGGGACAAATAATTTTTTTTCGCCCTTGATTTACGGAAGATTATAGCCAAAACATGCATTTTCATAACTTAGCGAACTGAAATCTACATTAAAACTGCAGATAACTACTTAAAAATTCACTTCCTTGAATTGATAATAGGTTTTTCTTTGTCATTTTAAACAGATTCCAGTCAAAATCGGCTTCTTCGACCCATATCGTACCTAAAACCGCATCAAAACTGCAAATATCAGTTTAAACTATCATTTTTTGATACAAACAGTTATATATTCATGTCAATATCTTTCAAATTCTAGTCAAAATCGGCGTCTTTGGGCATTTTAGTAAAGAAAACCTTAATAAACTATTAGATTTCGACGTAAGGCAACCTTTCTGAGTCAAATAGTTGCCGATTTCGATAAAATCTAAGTCAGAATCTGTTTTTCGCCTCTTATTGTACCCAAATCTACCTTAGAAATGCAGATTTATACTTAAAACACCTTCTTTTGGGACAAATAATTGGTTTTCGCCCTTGATTTACGGAAGATTATAGCCAAAACATGCATTTTCATAACTTAGCGAACTGAAATCTACATTAAAACTGCAGATAACTACTTAAAAATTCACTTCCTTGAATTGATAATAGGTTTTTCTTTGTCATTTTAAACAGATTCCAGTCAAAATCGGCTTCTTCGATTCATATCGTATCTAAAACCGCATCAAAACTGCAAATATCAGTTTAAACTATCATTTTTTGATACAAACAGTTATATATTCATATCAATATCTTTCAAATTCTAGTCAAAATCGGCGTCTTTGGGCATTTTAGTAACGAAAACCTTAATAAACTATTAGATTTCGACGTAAGGCAACCTTTCTGAGTCAAATAGTTGCCGATTTCGATAAAATCTTAGTCAGAATCTGCTTTTTCGCCTCTTATTGTACCCAAATCTACCTTAGAAATGCAGATATATACTTAAAACACCTTCTTTTGGGACAAATAATTGGTTTTCGCCCTTGATTTACGGAAGATTATAGCCAAAACATGCATTTTCATAACTTAGCGAACTGAAATCTACATTAAAACTGCAGATAACTACTTAAAAATTCACTTCCTTGAATTGATAATAGGTTTTTCTTTGTCATTTTAAACAGATTCCAGTCAAAATCGGCTTCTTCGACTCATATCGTACCTAAAACCGCATCAAAACTGCAAATATCAGTTTAAACTATCATTTTTTGATACAAACAGTTATATATTCATATCAATATCTTTCAAATTCTAGTCAAAATCGGCGTCTTTGATCATTTTAGTAACGAAAACCTTAATAAACTATTAGATTTCGACGTAAGGCAACCTTTCTGAGTCAAATAGTTGCCGATTTCGATAAAATCTAAGTCAGAATCTGTTTTTCGCCTCTTATTGTACCCAAATCTACCTTAGAAATGCAGATTCATACTTAAAACACCTTCTTTTGGGACAAATAATTGGTTTTCGCCCTTGATTTACGGAAGATTATAGCCAAAACATGCATTTTCATAACTTAGCGAACTGAAATCTACATTAAAACTGCAGATAACTACTTAAAAATTCACTTCCTTGAATTGATAATAGGTTTTTCTTTGTCATTTTAAACAGATTCCAGTCAAAATCGGCTTCTTCGATTCATATCGTATCTAAAACCGCATCAAAACTGCAAATATCAGTTTAAACTATCATTTTTTGATACAAACAGTTATATATTCATGTCAATATCTTTCAAATTCTAGTCAAAATCGGCGTCTTTGGGCATTTTAGTAACGAAAACCTTAATAAACTATTAGATTTCGACGTAAGGCAACCTTTCTGAGTCAAATAGTTGCCGATTTCGAAAAAATCTTAGTCAGAATCTGCTTTTTCGCCTCTTATTGTACCCAAATCTACCTTAGAAATGCAGATATATACTTAAAACACCTTCTTTTGGGACAAATTATTATAGCCAAAACATGCATTTTCATAACTTAGCGAACTGAAATCTACATTAAAACTGCAGATAACTACTTAAAAATTCACTTCCTTGAATTGATAATAGGTTTTTCTTTGTCATTTTAAACAGATTCCAGTCAAAATCGGCTTCTTCGATTCATATCGTATCTAAAACCGCATCAAAACTGCAAATATCAGTTTAAACTATCATTTTTTGATACAAACAGTTATATATTCATGTCAATATCTTTCAAATTCTAGTCAAAATCGGCGTCTTTGGGCATTTTAGTAACGAAAACCTTAATAAACTATTAGATTTCGACGTAAGGCAACCTTTCCGAGTCAAATAGTTGCCGATTTCAATAAAATCTTAGTCAGAATCTGCTTTTTCGCCTCTTATTGTACCCAGATCTGCCTTAGAAATGCAGATATATACTTAAAACACCTTCTTTTGGGACAAATAATTTTTTTTCGCCCTTGATTTACGGAAGATTATAGCCAAAACATGCATTTTCATAACTTAGCGAACTGAAATCTACATTAAAACTGCAGATAACTACTTAAAAATTCACTTCCTTGAATTGATAATAGGTTTTTCTTTGTCATTTTAAACAGATTCCAGTCAAAATCGGCTTCTTCGATTCATATCGTATCTAAAACCGCATCAAAACTGCAAATATCAGTTTAAACTATCATTTTTTGATACAAACAGTTATATATTCATGTCAATATCTTTCAAATTCTAGTCAAAATCGGCGTCTTTGGGCATTTTAGTAACGAAAACCTTAATAAACTATTAGATTTCGACGTAAGGCAACCTTTCTGAGTCAAATAGTTGCCGATTTCAATAAAATCTTAGTCAGAATCTGCTTTTTCGCCTCTTATTGTAGCCAGATCTGCCTTAGAAATGCAGATATATACTTAAAACACCTTCTTTTGGGACAAATAATTTTTTTTCGCTCTTGATTTACGGAAGATTATAGCCAAAACATGCATTTTCATAACTTAGCGAACTGAAATCTACATTAAAACTGCAGATAACTACTTAAAAATTCACTTCCTTGAATTGATAATAGGTTTTTCTTTGTCATTTTAAACAGATTCCAGTCAAAATCGGCTTCTTCGACCCATATCGTACCTAAAACCGCATCAAAACTGCAAATATCAGTTTAAACTATCATTTTTTGATACAAACAGTTATATATTCATGTCAATATCTTTCAAATTCTAGTCAAAATCGGCGTCTTTGGGCATTTTAGTAAAGAAAACCTTAATAAACTATTAGATTTCGACGTAAGGCAACCTTTCTGAGTCAAATAGTTGCCGATTTCGATAAAATCTTAGTCAGAATCTGCTTTTTCGCCTCTTATTGTACCCAAATCTACCTTAGAAATGCAGATATATACTTAAAACACCTTCTTTTGGGACAAATTATTATAGCCAAAACATGCATTTTCATAACTTAGCGAACTGAAATCTACATTAAAACTGCAGATAACTACTTAAAAATTCACTTCCTTGAATTGATAATAGGTTTTTCTTTGTCATTTTAAACAGATTCCAGTCAAAATCGGCTTCTTCGATTCATATCGTATCTAAAACCGCATCAAAACTGCAAATATCAGTTTAAACTATCATTTTTTGATACAAACAGTTATATATTCATGTCAATATCTTTCAAATTCTAGTCAAAATCGGCGTCTTTGGGCATTTTAGTAACGAAAACCTTAATAAACTATTAGATTTCGACGTAAGGCAACCTTTCTGAGTCAAATAGTTGCCGATTTCAATAAAATCTTAGTCAGAATCTGCTTTTTCGCCTCTTATTGTACCCAGATCTGCCTTAGAAATGCAGATATATACTTAAAACACCTTCTTTTGGGACAAATAATTTTTTTTCGCCCTTGATTTACGGAAGATTATAGCCAAAACATGCATTTTCATAACTTAGCGAACTGAAATCTACATTAAAACTGCAGATAACTACTTAAAAATTCACTTCCTTGAATTGATAATAGGTTTTTCTTTGTCATTTTAAACAGATTCCAGTCAAAATCGGCTTCTTCGACCCATATCGTACCTAAAACCGCATCAAAACTGCAAATATCAGTTTAAACTATCATTTTTTGATACAAACAGTTATATATTCATGTCAATATCTTTCAAATTCTAGTCAAAATCGGCGTCTTTGGGCATTTTAGTAAAGAAAACCTTAATAAACTATTAGATTTCGACGTAAGGCAACCTTTCTGAGTCAAATAGTTGCCGATTTCGATAAAATCTTAGTCAGAATCTGTTTTTCGCCTCTTATTGTACCCAAATCTACCTTAGAAATGCAGATTTATACTTAAAACACCTTCTTTTGGGACAAATAATTGGTTTTCGCCCTTGATTTACGGGAGATTATAGCCAAAACATGCATTTTCATAACTTAGCGAACTGAAATCTACATTAAAACTGCAGATAACTACTTAAAAATTCACTTCCTTGAATTGATAATAGGTTTTTCTTTGTCATTTTAAACAGATTCCAGTCAAAATCGGCTTCTTCGATTCATATCGTATCTAAAACCGCATTAAAACTGCAAATATCAGTTTAAACTATCATTTTTTGATACAAACAGTTATATATTCATGTCAATATCTTTCAAATTCTAGTCAAAATCGGCGTCTTTGGGCATTTTAGTAACGAAAACCTTAATAAACTATTAGATTTCGACGTAAGGCAACCTTTCTGAGTCAAATAGTTGCCGATTTCAATAAAATCTTAGTCAGAATCTGCTTTTTCGCCTCTTATTGTACCCAGATCTGCCTTAGAAATGCAGATATATACTTAAAACACCTTCTTTTGGGACAAATAATTTTTTTTCGCCCTTGATTTACGGAAGATTATAGCCAAAACATGCATTTTCATAACTTAGCGAACTGAAATCTACATTAAAACTGCAGATAACTACTTAAAAATTCACTTCCTTGAATTGATAATAGGTTTTTCTTTGTCATTTTAAACAGATTCCAGTCAAAATCGGCTTCTTCGACCCATATCGTACCTAAAACCGCATCAAAACTGCAAATATCAGTTTAAACTATCATTTTTTGATACAAACAGTTATATATTCATGTCAATATCTTTCAAATTCTAGTCAAAATCGGCGTCTTTGGGCATTTTAGTAAAGAAAACCTTAATAAACTATTAGATTTCGACGTAAGGCAACCTTTCTGAGTCAAATAGTTGCCGATTTCGATAAAATCTAAGTCAGAATCTGTTTTTCGCCTCTTATTGTACCCAAATCTACCTTAGAAATGCAGATTTATACTTAAAACACCTTCTTTTGGGACAAATAATTGGTTTTCGCCCTTGATTTACGGAAGATTATAGCCAAAACATGCATTTTCATAACTTAGCGAACTGAAATCTACATTAAAACTGCAGATAACTACTTAAAAATTCACTTCCTTGAATTGATAATAGGTTTTTCTTTGTCATTTTAAACAGATTCCAGTCAAAATCGGCTTCTTCGATTCATATCGTATCTAAAACCGCATCAAAACTGCAAATATCAGTTTAAACTATCATTTTTTGATACAAACAGTTATATATTCATGTCAATATCTTTCAAATTCTAGTCAAAATCGGCGTCTTTGGGCATTTTAGTAACGAAAACCTTAATAAACTATTAGATTTCGACGTAAGGCAACCTTTCTGAGACAAATAGTTGCCGATTTCGATAAAATCTTAGTCAGAATCTGCTTTTTCGCCTCTTATTGTACCCAAATCTACCTTAGAAATGCAGATATATACTTAAAACACCTTCTTTTGGGACAAATAATTGGTTTTCGCCCTTGATTTACGGAAGATTATAGCCAAAACATGCATTTTCATAACTTAGCGAACTGAAATCTACATTAAAACTGCAGATAACTACTTAAAAATTCACTTCCTTGAATTGATAATAGGTTTTTCTTTGTCATTTTAAACAGATTCCAGTCAAAATCGGCTTCTTCGACTCATATCGTACCTAAAACCGCATCAAAACTGCAAATATCAGTTTAAACTATCATTTTTTGATACAAACAGTTATATATTCATATCAATATCTTTCAAATTCTAGTCAAAATCGGCGTCTTTGATCATTTTAGTAACGAAAACCTTAATAAACTATTAGATTTCGACGTAAGGCAACCTTTCTGAGTCAAATAGTTGCCGATTTCGATAAAATCTAAGTCAGAATCTGTTTTTCGCCTCTTATTGTACCCAAATCTACCTTAGAAATGCAGATTTATACTTAAAACACCTTCTTTTGGGACAAATAATTGGTTTTCGCCCTTGATTTACGGAAGATTATAGCCAAAACATGCATTTTCATAACTTAGCGAACTGAAATCTACATTAAAACTGCAGATAACTACTTAAAAATTCACTTCCTTGAATTGATAATAGGTTTTTCTTTGTCATTTTAAACAGATTCCAGTCAAAATCGGCTTCTTCGATTCATATCGTATCTAAAACCGCATCAAAACTGCAAATATCAGTTTAAACTATCATTTTTTGATACAAACAGTTATATATTCATGTCAATATCTTTCAAATTCTAGTCAAAATCGGCGTCTTTGGGCATTTTAGTAACGAAAACCTTAATAAACTATTAGATTTCGACGTAAGGCAACCTTTCTGAGTCAAATATTTGCCGATTTCGATAAAATCTTAGTCAGAATCTGCTTTTTCGCCTCTTATTGTACCCAAATCTACCTTAGAAATGCAGATATATACTTAAAACACCTTCTTTTGGGACAAATAATTGGTTTTCGCCCATGATTTACGGAAGATTATAGCCAAAACATGCATTTTCATAACTTAGCGAACTGAAATCTACATTAAAACTGCAGATAACTACTTAAAAATTCACTTCCTTGAATTGATAATAGATTTTTCTTTGTCATTTTAAACAGATTCCAGTCAAAATCGGCTTCTTCGACTCATATCGTACCTAAAACCGCATCAAAACTGCAAATATCAGTTTAAACTATCATTTTTTGATACAAACAGTTATATATTCATATCAATATCTTTCAAATTCTAGTCAAAATCGGCGTCTTTGATCATTTTAGTAACGAAAACCTTAATAAACTATTAGATTTCGACGTAAGGCAACCTTTCTGAGTCAAATAGTTGCCGATTTCGATAAAATCTTAGTCAGAATCTGCTTTTTCGCCTCTTATTGTACCCAAATCTACCTTAGAAATGCAGATATATACTTAAAACACCTTCTTTTGGGACAAATAATTGGTTTTCGCCCTTGATTTACGGAAGATTATAGCCAAAACATGCATTTTCATAACTTAGCGAACTGAAATCTACATTAAAACTGCAGATAACTACTTAAAAATTCACTTCCTTGAATTGATAATAGGTTCTTCTTTGTCATTTTAAACAAATTCCAGTCAAAATCGGCTTCTTCGATTCATATCGTATCTAAAACCGCATCAAAACTGCAAATATCAGTTTAAACTATCATTTTTTGATACAAACAGTTATATATTCATGTCAATATCTTTCAAATTCTAGTCAAAATCGGCGTCTTTGGGCATTTTAGTAACGAAAACCTTAATAAACTATTAGATTTCGACGTAAGGCAACCTTTCTGAGTCAAATAGTTGCCGATTTCGATAAAATCTTAGTCAGAATCTGCTTTTTCGCCTCTTATTGTACCCAAATCTACCTTAGAAATGCAGATATATACTTAAGACACCTTCTTTTGGGACAAATAATTGGTTTTCGCCCTTGATTTACGGAAGATTATAGCCAAAACATGCATTTTCATAACTTAGCGAACTGAAATCTTCATTAAAACTGCAGATAACTACTTAAAAATTTGCTTCCTTGAATTGATAATAGGTTTTTCTTTGTCATTTTAAACAGATTCCAGTCAAAATCGGCTTCTTCGATTCATATCGTATCTAAAACCGCATCAAAACTGCAAATATCAGTTTAAACTATCATTTTTTGATACAAACAGTTATATATTCATGTCAATATCTTTCAAATTCTAGTCAAAATCGGCGTCTTTGGGCATTTTAGTAACGAAAACCTTAATAAACTATTAGATTTCGACGTAAGGCAACCTTTCTGAGTCAAATAGTTGCCGATTTCGATAAAATCTTAGTCAGAATCTGCTTTTTCGCCTCTTATTGTACCCAAATCTTCCTTAGAAATGCAGATATATACTTAAAACACCTCCTTTTGGGACAAATTATTATAGCCAAAACATGCATTTTCATAACTTAGCGAACTGAAATCTACATTAAAACTGCAGATAACTACTTAAAAATTCACTTCCTTGAATTGATAATAGGTTTTTCTTTGTCATTTTAAAAAGATTCCAGTCAAAATCGGCTTCTTCGACTCATATCGTATCTAAAACCGCATCAAAACTGCAAATATCAGTTTAAACTATCATTTTTTGATACAAACAGTTATATATTCATGTCAATATCTTTCAAATTCTAGTCAAAATCGGCGTCTTTGGGCATTTTAGTAACGAAAACCTTAATAAACTATTAGATTTCGACGTAAGGCAACCTTTCTGAGTCAAATAGTTGCCGATTTCGATAAAATCTTAGTCAGAATCTGCTTTTTCGCCTCTTATTGTACCCAGATCTGCCTTAGAAATGCAGATATATACTTAAAACACCTTCTTTTGGGACAAATAATTGGTTTTCGCCCTTGATTTACGGAAGATTATAGCCAAAACATGCATTTTCATAACTTAGCGAACTGAAATCTACATTAAAACTGCAGATAACTACTTAAAAATTCACTTCCTTGAATTGATAATAGGTTTTTCTTTGTCATTTTAAACAGATTCCAGTCAAAATCGGCTTCTTCGATTCATATCGTATCTAAAACCGCATCAAAACTGCAAATATCAGTTTAAACTATCATTTTTTGATACAAACAGTTATATATTCATGTCAATATCTTTCAAATTCTAGTCAAAATCGGCGTCTTTGGGCATTTTAGTAACGAAAACCTTAATAAACTATTAGATTTTGACGTAAGGCAACCTTTCTGAGTCAAATAGTTGCCGATTTCGATAAAATCTTAGTCAGAATCTGCTTTTTCGCCTCTTATTGTACCCAAATCTACCTTAGAAATGCAGATATATACTTAAAACACCTTCTTTTGGGACAAATAATTGGTTTTCGCCGTTGATTTACGGAAGATTATAGCCAAAACATGCATTTTCATAACTTAGCAAACTGAAATCTACATTAAAACTGCAGATAACTACTTAAAAATTCACTTCCTTGAATTGATAATAGGTTTTTCTTTGTCATTTTAAACAGATTCCAGTCAAAATCGGCTTCTTCGAGTCATATCGTACCTAAAACCGCATCAAAACTGCAAATATCAGTTTAAACTATCATTTTTTGATACAAACAGTTATATGTTCATATCAATATCTTTCAAATTCTAGTCAAAATCGGCGTCTTTGGGCATTTTAGTAACGAAAACCTTAATAAACTATTAGATTTCGACGTAAGGCAACCTTTCTGAGTCAAATAGTTGCCGATTTCGATAAAATCTTAGTCAGAATCTGCTTTTTCGCCTCTTATTGTACCCAAATCTACCTTAGAAATGCAGATATATACTTAAAACACCTTCTTTTGGGACAAATAATTGGTTTTCGCCCTTGATTTACGGAAGATTATAGCCAAAACATGCATTTTCATAACTTAGCGAACTGAAATCTACATTAAACTGCAGATAACTACTTAAAAATTCACTTCCTCGAATTGATAATAGGTTTTTCTTTGTCAATTTAAACAGATTCCAGTCAAAATCGGCTTCTTCGATTCATATCGTATCTAAAACCGCATCAAAACTGCAAATATCAGTTTAAACTATCATTTTTTGATACAAACAGTTATATATTCATGTCAATATCTTTCAAATTCTAGTCAAAATCGGCGTCTTTGGGCATTTTAGTAACGAAAACCTTAATAAACTATTAGATTTCGACGTAAGGCAACCTTTCTGAGTCAAATAGTTGCCGATTTCGATAAAATCTTAGTCAGAATCTGCTTTTTCGCCTCTTATTGTACCCAAATCTACCTTAGAAATGCAGATATATACTTAAAACACCTTCTTTTGGGACAAATAATTGGTTTTCGCCCTTGATTTACGGAAGATTATAGCCAAAACATGCATTTTCGTAACTTAGGGAACTGAAATCTACATTAAAACTGCAGATAACTACTTAAAAATTCACTTCCTTGAATTCATAATTGGTTTTTCTTTGTCATTTTAAACAGATTCCAGTCAAAATCGGCTTCTTCGACTCATATCGTACCTAAAACCGCATCAAAACTGCAAATATCAGTTTAAACTATCATTTTTTGATGCAAACAGTTATATATTCATATCAATATCTTTCAAATTCTAGTCAAAATCGGCGTCTTTGGGCATTTTAGTAACGAAAACCTTAATAAACTATTAGATTTCGACGTAAGGCAACCTTTCTGAGTCAAATAGTTGCCGATTTCGATAAAATCTTAGTCAGAATCTGCTTTTTCGCCTCTTATTGTACCCAAATCTACCTTAGAAATGCAGATATATACTTAAAACACCTTCTTTTGGGACAAATAATTGGTTTTCGCTCATGATTTACTGAAGATTATAGCCAAAACATGCATTTTCATAACTTAGCGAACTGAAATCTACATTAAAACTGCAGATAACTACTTAAAAATTCACTTCCTTGAATTGATAATAGGTTTTTCTTTGTCATTTTAAACAGATTCCAGTCAAAATCGGCTTCTTCGATTCATATCGTATCTAAAACCGCATCAAAACTGCAAATATCAGTTTAAACTATCATTTTTTGATACAAACAGTTATATATTCATGTCGATATCTTTCAAATTCTAGTCAAAATCGGCGTCTTTGGGCATTTTAGTAACGAAAACCTTAATAAACTATTAGATTTCGACGTAAGGCAACCTTTCTGAGTCAAATAGTTGCCGATTTCGATAAAATCTTAGTCAGAATCTGCTTTTTCGCCTCTTATTGTACCCAAATCTACCTTAGAAATGCAGATATATACTTAACACACCTTCTTTTGGGACAAATAATTGGTTTTCGCCCTTGATTTACGGAAGATTATAGCCAAAACATGCATTTTCATAACTTAGCGAACTGAAATCTACATTAAAACTGCAGATAACTACTTAAAAATTCGCTTCCTTGAATTGATAATAGGTTTTTCTTTGTCATTTTAAACAGATTCCAGTCAAAATCGGCTTCTTCGACTCATATCGTATCTAAAACCGCATCAAAACTGCTAATATCAGTTTAAACTATCATTTTTTGATACAAACAGTTATATATTCATGTCAATATCTTTCAAATTCTAGTCAAAATCGGCGTCTTTGGGCATTTTAGTAACGAAAACCTTAATAAACTATTCGATTTCGACGTAAGGCAACCTTTCTGAGTCAAATAGTTGCCGATTTCGATAAAATCTTAGTCAGAATCTGCTTTTTCGCCTCTTATTGTACCCAGAACTGCCTTAGAAATGCAGATATATACTTAAAACACCTTCTTTTGGGACAAATAATTGGTTTTCGCCCTTGATTTACGGAAGATTATAGCCAAAACATGCATTTTCATAACTTAGCGAACTGAAATCTACATTAAAGCTGCAGATAACTATTTAAAAATTCACTTCCTTGAATTGATAATAGGTTTTTCTTTGTCATTTTAAACAGATTCCAGTCAAAATCGGCTTCTTCGATTCATATCGTATCTAAAACCGCATCAAAACTGCAAATATCAGTTTAAACTATCATTTTTTGATACAAACAGTTATATATTCATGTCAATATCTTTCAAATTCTAGTCAAAATCGGCGTCTTTGGGCATTTTAGTAACGAAAACCTTAATAAACTATTAGATTTCGACGTAAGGCAACCTTTCTGAGTCAAATAGTTGCCGATTTCGATAAAATCTTAGTCAGAATCTGCTTTTTCGCCTCTTATTGTACCCAAATCTACCTTAGAAATGCAGATATATACTTAAAACACCTTCTTTTGGGACAAATAATTGGTTTTCGCCCTTGATTTACGGAAGATTATAGCCAAAACATGCATTTTCATAACTTAGGGAACTGAAATCTACATTAAAACTGCAGATAACTACTTAAAAATTCACTTCCTTGAATTGATAATAGGTTTTTCTTTGTCATTTTAAACAGATTCCAGTCAAAATCGGCTTCTTCGATTCATATCGTATCTAAAACCGCATCAAAACTGCAAATATCAGTTTAAACTATCATTTTTTGATACAAACAGTTATACATTCATGTCAATATCTTTCAAATTCTAGTCAAAATCGGCGTCTTTGGGCATTTTAGTAACGAAAACCTTAATAAACTATTAGATTTCGACGTAAGGCAACCTTTCTGAGTCAAATAGTTGCCGATTTCGATAAAATCTTAGTCAGAATCTGCTTTTTCGCCTCATATTGTACCCAAATCTACCTTAGACATGCAGATATATACTTAAAACACCTTCTTTTGGGACAAATAATTGGTTTTCGCCCTTGATTTACGGAAGATTATAGCCAAAACATGCATTTTCATAACTTAGCGAAATGAAATCTACATTAAAACTGCAGATAACTACTTAAAAATTCACTTTCTTGAATTGATAATAGGTTTTTCTTTGTCATTTTAAACAGATTCCAGTCAAAATCGGCTTCTTCGATTCATATTGTATCTAAAACCGCATCAAAACTGCAAATATCAGTTTAAACTATTATTTTTTGATACAAACAGTTATATATTCATGTCAATATCTTTCAAATTCTAGTCAAAATCGGCGTCTTTGGGCATTTTAGTAACGAAAACCTTAATAAACTATTAGATTTCGACGTAAGGCAACCTTTCTGAGTCAAATAGTTGAGGATTTCGATAAAATCTTAGTCAGAATCTACTTTTTCGCCTCTTATTGTACCCAAATCTACCTTAGAAATGCAGATATATACTTAAAACACCTTCTTTTGGGACAAATAATTGGTTTTCGCCCTTGATTTTCGGAAGATTATAGCCAAAACATGCATTTTCATAACTTAGCGAACTGAAATCTACATTAAAACTGCAGATAACTACTTAAAAATTCACTTCTTTGAATTGATAATAGGTTTTTCTTTGTCATTTCAAACAGATTCCAGTCAAAATCGGCTTCTTCGATTCATATCGTATCTAAAACCGCATCAAAACTGCAAATATCAGTTTAAACTATCATTTTTTGATACAAACAGTTATATATTCATGTCAATATCTTTCAAATTCTAGTCAAAATCTGCGTCTTTGGGCATTTTAGTAACGAAAACCTTAATAAACTATTAGATTTCGACGTAAGGCAACCTTTCTGAGTCAAATAGTTGCCGATTTCGATAAAATCTTAGTCAGAATCTGCTTTTTCGCCTCTTATTGTACCCAAATCTACCTTAGAAATGCAGATATATAATTAAAACACCTTCTTTTGGGACAAATAATTGGTTTTCGCCCTTGATTTACGGAAGATTATAGCCAAAACATGCATTTTCATAACTTAGCGAACTGAAATCTACATTAAAACTGCAGATAACTACTTAAAAATTCACTTCCTTGAATTGAAAATAGGTTTTTCTTTGTCATTTTAAACAGATTCCAGTCAAAATCGGCTTCTTCGATTCATATCGTATCTAAAACCGCATCAAAACTGCAAATATCAGTTTAAACTATCATTTTTTGATACAAACAGTTATATATTCATGTCAATATCTTTCAAATTCTAGTCAAAATCGGCGTCTTTGGGCATTTTAGTAACGAAAACCTTAATAAACTATTAGATTTCGACGTAAGGCAACCTTTCTGAGTCAAATAGTTGCCGATTTCGATAAAATCTTAGTCAGAATCTGCTTTTTCGCCTCTTATTGTACCCAAATCTACCTTAGAAATGCAGATATATACTTAAAACACCTTCTTTTGGGACAAATAATTGGTTTTCGCCCTTGATTTACGGAAGATTATAGCCAAAACATGCATTTTCATAACTTAGCGAACTGAAATCTACATTAAAACTGCAGATAGCTACTTAAAAATTCACTTCCTTGAATTGATAATAGGTTTTTCTTTGTCATTTTAAACAGATTCCAGTCAAAATCGGCTTCTTCGATTCATATCGTATCTAAAACCGCATCAAAACTGCAAATATCAGTTTAAACTATCATTTTTTGATACAAACAGTTATATATTCATTTCAATATCTTTCAAATTCTAGTCAAAATCGGCGTCTTTGGGCATTTTAGTAACGAAAACCTTAATAAACTATTAGATTTCGACGTAAGGCAACCTTTCTGAGTCAAATAGTTGCCGATTTCGATAAAATCTTAGTCAGAATCTGCTTTTTCGCCTCTTATTGTACCCAAATCTACCTTAGAAATGCAGATATATACTTAACACACCTTCTTTTGGGACAAATAATTGGTTTTCGCCCTTGATTTACGGAAGATTATAGCCAAAACATGCATTTTCATAACTTAGCGAACTGAAATCTACATTAAAACTGCAGATAACTACTTAAAAATTCGCTTCCTTGAATTGATAATAGGTTTTTCTTTGTCATTTTAAACAGATTCCAGTCAAAATCGGCTTCTTCGACTCATATCGTATCTAAAACCGCATCAAAACTGCTAATATCAGTTTAAACTATCATTTTTTGATACAAACAGTTATATATTCATGTCAATATCTTTCAAATTCTAGTCAAAATCGGCGTCTTTGGGCATTTTAGTAACGAAAACCTTAATAAACTATTAGATTTCGACGTAAGGCAACCTTTCTGAGTCAAATAGTTGCCGATTTCGATAAAATCTTAGTCAGAATCTGCTTTTTCGCCTCTTATTGTACCCAGAACTGCCTTAGAAATGCAGATATATACTTAAAACACCTTCTTTTGGGACAAATAATTGGTTTTCGCCCTTGATTTACGGAAGATTATAGCCAAAACATGCATTTTCATAACTTAGCGAAATGAAATCTACATTAAAACTGCAGATAACTACTTAAAAATTCACTTTCTTGAATTGATAATAGGTTTTTCTTTGTCATTTTAAACAGATTCCAGTCAAAATCGGCTTCTTCGATTCATATTGTATCTAAAACCGCATCAAAACTGCAAATATCAGTTTAAACTATTATTTTTTGATACAAACAGTTATATATTCATGTCAATATCTTTCAAATTCTAGTCAAAATCGGCGTCTTTGGGCATTTTAGTAACGAAAACCTTAATAAACTATTAGATTTCGACGTAAGGCAACCTTTCTGAGTCAAATAGTTGCCGATTTCGATAAAATCTTAGTCAGAATCTGCTTTTTCGCCTCTTATTGTACCCAAATCTACCTTAGAAATGCAGATATATACTTAAAACACCTTCTTTTGGGACAAATAATTGGTTTTCGCCCTTGATTTACGGAAGATTATAGCCAAAACATGCATTTTCATAACTTAGCGAACTGAAATCTACATTAAAACTGCAGATAACTACTTAAAAATTCACTTCCTTGAATTGAAAATAGGTTTTTCTTTGTCATTTTAAACAGATTCCAGTCAAAATCGGCTTCTTCGATTCATATCGTATCTAAAACCGCATCAAAACTGCAAATATCAGTTTAAACTATCATTTTTTGATACAAACAGTTATATATTCATGTCAATATCTTTCAAATTCTAGTCAAAATCGGCGTCTTTGGGCATTTTAGTAACGAAAACCTTAATAAACTATTAGATTTCGACGTAAGGCAACCTTTCTGAGTCAAATAGTTGCCGATTTCGATAAAATCTTAGTCAGAATCTGCTTTTTCGCCTCTTATTGTACTCAAATCTACCTTAGAAATGCAGATATATACTTAACACACCTTCTTTTGGGACAAATAATTGGTTTTCGCCCTTGATTTACGGAAGATTATAGCCAAAACATGCATTTTCATAACTTAGCGAACTGAAATCTACATTAAAACTGCAGATAACTACTTAAAAATTCGCTTCCTTGAATTGATAATAGGTTTTTCTTTGTCATTTTAAACAGATTCCAGTCAAAATCGGCTTCTTCGACTCATATCGTATCTAAAACCGCATCAAAACTGCTAATATCAGTTTAAACTATCATTTTTTGATACAAACAGTTATATATTCATGTCAATATCTTTCAAATTCTAGTCAAAATCGGCGTCTTTGGGCATTTTAGTAACGAAAACCTTAATAAACTATTAGATTTCGACGTAAGGCAACCTTTCTGAGTCAAATAGTTGCCGATTTCGATAAAATCTTAGTCAGAATCTGCTTTTTCGCCTCTCATTGTACCCAGAACTGCCTTAGAAATGCAGATATATACTTAAAACACCTTCTTTTGGGACAAATAATTGGTTTTCGCCCTTGATTTACGGAAGATTATAGCCAAAACATGCATTTTCATAACTTAGCGAAATGAAATCTACATTAAAACTGCAGATAACTACTTAAAAATTCACTTTCTTGAATTGATAATAGGTTTTTCTTTGTCATTTTAAACAGATTCCAGTCAAAATCGGCTTCTTCGATTCATATTGTATCTAAAACCGCATCAAAACTGCAAATATCAGTTTAAACTATTATTTTTTGATACAAACAGTTATATATTCATGTCAATATCTTTCAAATTCTAGTCAAAATCGGCGTCTTTGGGCATTTTAGTAACGAAAACCTTAATAAACTATTAGATTTCGACGTAAGGCAACCTTTCTGAGTCAAATAGTTGCCGATTTCGATAAAATCTTAGTCAGAATCTGCTTTTTCGCCTCTTATTGTACCCAAATCTACCTTAGAAATGCAGATATATACTTAAAACACCTTCTTTTGGGACAAATAATTGGTTTTCGCCCTTGATTTACGGAAGATTATAGCCAAAATATGCATTTTCATAACTTAGCGAACTGAAATCTACATTAAAACTGCAGATAACTACTTAAAAATTCACTTCCTTGAATTGAAAATAGGTTTTTCTTTGTCATTTTAAACAGATTCCAGTCAAAATCGGCTTCTTCGATTCATATCGTATCTAAAACCGCATCAAAACTGCAAATATCAGTTTAAACTATCATTTTTTGATACAAACAGTTATATATTCATGTCAATATCTTTCAAATTCTAGTCAAAATCGGCGTCTTTGGGCATTTTAGTAACGAAAACCTTAATAAACTATTAGATTTCGACGTAAGGCAACCTTTCTGAGTCAAATAGTTGCCGATTTCGATAAAATCTTAGTCAGAATCTGCTTTTTCGCCTCTTATTGTACTCAAATCTACCTTAGAAATGCAGATATATACTTAACACACCTTCTTTTGGGACAAATAATTGGTTTTCGCCCTTGATTTACGGAAGATTATAGCCAAAACATGCATTTTCATAACTTAGCGAACTGAAATCTACATTAAAACTGCAGATAACTACTTAAAAATTCGCTTCCTTGAATTGATAATAGGTTTTTCTTTGTCATTTTAAACAGATTCCAGTCAAAATCGGCTTCTTCGACTCATATCGTATCTAAAACCGCATCAAAACTGCAAATATCAGTTTAAACTATCATTTTTTGATACAAACAGTTATATATTCATGTCAATATCTTTCAAATTCTAGTCAAAATCGGCGTCTTTGGGCATTTTAGTAACGAAAACCTTAATAAACTATTAGATTTCGACGTAAGGCAACCTTTCTGAGTCAAATAGTTGCCGATTTCGATAAAATCTTAGTCAGAATCTGCTTTTTCGCCTCTCATTGTACCCAAATCTACCTTAGAAATGCAGATATATACTTAAAACACCTTCTTTTGGGACAAATAATTGGTTTTCGCCCTTGATTTACGGAAGATTATAGCCAAAACATGCATTTTCATAACTTAGCGAACTGAAATCTACATTAAAACTGCAGATAGCTACTTAAAAATTCACTTCCTTGAATTGATAATAGGTTTTTCTTTGTCATTTTAAACAGATTCCAGTCAAAATCGGCTTCTTCGATTCATATCGTATCTAAAACCGCATCAAAACTGCAAATATCAGTTTAAACTATCATTTTTTGATACAAACAGTTATATATTCATGTCAATATCTTTCAAATTCTAGTCAAAATCGGCGTCTTTGGGCATTTTAGTAACGAAAACCTTAATAAACTATTAGATTTCGACGTAAGGCAACCTTTCTGAGTCAAATAGTTGCCGATTTCGATAAAATCTTAGTCAGAATCTGCTTTTTCGCCTCTTATTGTACCCAGAACTGCCTTAGAAATGCAGATATATACTTAAAACACCTTCTTTTGGGACAAATAATTGGTTTTCGCCCTTGATTTACGGAAGATTATAGCCAAAACATGCATTTTCATAACTTAGCGAACTGAAATCTACATTAAAACTGCAGATAACTATTTAAAAATTCACTTCCTTGAATTGATAATAGGTTTTTCTTTGTCATTTTAAACAGATTCCAGTCAAAATCGGCTTCTTCGATTCATATCGTATCTAAAACCGCATCAAAACTGCAAATATCAGTTTAAACTATCATTTTTTGATACAAACAGTTATATATTCATGTCAATATCTTTCAAATTCTAGTCAAAATCGGCGTCTTTGGGCATTTTAGTAACGAAAACCTTAATAAACTATTAGATTTCGACGTAAGGCAACCTTTCTGAGTCAAATAGTTGCCGATTTCGATAAAATCTTAGTCAGAATCTGCTTTTTCGCCTCTTATTGTACCCAAATCTACCTTAGAAATGCAGATATATACTTAAAACACCTTCTTTTGGGACAAATAATTGGTTTTCGCCCTTGATTTACGGAAGATTATAGCCAAAACATGCATTTTCATAACTTAGCAAACTGAAATCTACATTAAAACTGCAGATAACTACTTAAAAATTCACTTCCTTGAATTGATAATAGGTTTTTCTTTGTCATTTTAAACAGATTCCAGTCAAAATCGGCTTCTTCGAGTCATATCGTACCTAAAACCGCATCAAAACTGCAAATATCAGTTTAAACTATCATTTTTTGATACAAACAGTTATATATTCATATCAATATCTTTCAAATTCTAGTCAAAATCGGCGTTTTTGGGCATTTTAGTAACGAAAACCTTAATAAACTATTAGATTTCGACGTAAGGCAACCTTTCTGAGTCAAATAGTTGCCGATTTCGATAAAATCTTAGTCAGAATCTGCTTTTTCGCCTCTTATTGTACCCAAATATACCTTAGAAATGCAGATATATACTTAAAACACCTTCTTTTGGGACAAATAATTGGTTTTCGCCCTTGATTTACGGAAGATTATAGCCAAAACATGCATTTTCATAACTTAGCGAACTGAAATCTACATTAAAACTGCAGATAACTACTTAAAAATTCACTTCCATGAATTGATAATAGGTTTTTCTTTGTCAATTTAAACAGATTCCAGTCAAAATCGGCTTCTTCGATTCATATCGTATCTTAAACCGCATCAAAACTGCAAATATCAGTTTAAACTATCATTTTTTGATACAAACAGTTATATATTCATGTCAATATCTTTCAAATTCTAGTCAAAATCGGCGTCTTTGGGCATTTTAGTAACGAAAACCTTAATAAACTATTAGATTTCGACGTAATGCAACCTTTCTGAGTCAAATAGTTGCCGATTTCGATAAAATCTTACTCAGAATCTGCTTTTTCGCCTCTTATTGTACCCAAATCTACCTTAGAAATGCAGATATATACTTAAAACACCTTCTTTTGGGACAAATAATTGGTTTTCGCCCTTGATTTACGGAAGATTATAGCCAAAACATGCATTTTCATAACTTAGGGAACTGAAATCTACATTAAAACTGCAGATAACTACTTAAAAATTCACTTCCTTGAATTGATAATAGGTTTTTCTTTTTCATTTTAAACAGATTCCAGTCAAAATCGGCTTCTTCGATTCATATCGTATCTAAAACCGCATCAAAACTGCAAATATCAGCTTAAACTATCATTTTTTGATACAAACAGTTATACATTCATGTCAATATCTTTCAAATTCTAGTCAAAATCGGCGTCTTTGGGCATTTTAGTAACGAAAACCTTAATAAACTATTAGATTTCGACGTAAGGCAACCTTTCTGAGTCAAATAGTTGCCGATTTCGATAAAATCTTAGTCAGAATCTGCTTTTTCGCCTCATATTGTACCCAAATCTACCTTAGACATGCAGATATATACTTAAAACACCTTCTTTTGGGACAAATAATTGGTTTTCGCCCTTGATTTACGGAAGATTATAGCCAAAACATGCATTTTCATAACTTAGCGAAATGAAATCTACATTAAAACTGCAGATAACTACTTAATAATTCACTTTCTTGAATTGATAATAGGTTTTTCTTTGTCATTTTAAACAGATTCCAGTCAAAATCGGCTTCTTCGATTCATATTGTATCTAAAACCGCATCAAAACTGCAAATATCAGTTTAAACTATTATTTTTTGATACAAACAGTTATATATTCATTTCAATATCTTTCAAATTCTAGTCAAAATCGGCATCTTTGGGCATTTTAGTAACGAAAACCTTAATAAACTATTAGATTTCGACGTAAGGCAACCTTTCTGAGTCAAATAGTTGAGGATTTCGATAAAATCTTAGTCAGAATCTACTTTTTCGCCTCTTATTGTACCCAAATCTACCTTAGAAATGCAGATATATACTTAAAACACCTTCTTTTGGGACAAATAATTGGTTTTCGCCCTTGATTTTCGGAAGATTATAGCCAAAACATGCATTTTCATAACTTAGCGAACTGAAATCTACATTAAAACTGCAGATAACTACTTAAAAATTCGCTTCCTTGAATTGATAATAGGTTTTTCTTTGTCATTTTAAACAGATTCCAGTCAAAATCGGCTTCTTCGACTCATATCGTATCTAAAACCGCATCAAAACTGCTAATATCAGTTTAAACTATCATTTTTTGATACAAACAGTTATATATTCATGTCAATATCTTTCAAATTCTAGTCAAAATCGGCGTCTTTGGGCATTTTAGTAACGAAAACCTTAATAAACTATTAGATTTCGACGTAAGGCAACCTTTCTGAGTCAAATAGTTGCCGATTTCGATAAAATCTTAGTCAGAATCTGCTTTTTCGCCTCTTATTGTACCCAAAACTGCCTTAGAAATGCAGATATATACTTAAAACACCTTCTTTTGGGACAAATAATTGGTTTTCGCCCTTGATTTACGGAAGATTATAGCCAAAACATGCATTTTCATAACTTAGCGAACTGAAATCTACATTAAAACTGCAGATAACTATTTAAAAATTCACTTCCTTGAATTGATAATAGGTTTTTCTTTGTCATTTTAAACAGATTCCAGTCAAAATCGGCTTCTTCGATTCATATCGTATCTAAAACCGCATCAAAACTGCAAATATCAGTTTAAACTATCATTTTTTGATACAAACAGTTATATATTCATGTCAATATCTTTCAAATTCTAGTCAAAATCGGCGTCTTTGGGCATTTTAGTAACGAAAACCTTAATAAACTATTAGATTTCGACGTAAGGCAACCTTTCTGAGTCAAATAGTTGCCGATTTCGATAAAATCTTAGTCAGAATCTGCTTTTTCGCCTCTTATTGTACCCAAATCTACCTTAGAAATGCAGATATATACTTAAAACACCTTCTTTTGGGACAAATAATTGGTTTTCGCCCTTGATTTACGGAAGATTATAGCCAAAACATGCATTTTCATAACTTAGCAAACTGAAATCTACATTAAAACTGCAGATAACTACTTAAAAATTCACTTCCTTGAATTGATAATAGGTTTTTCTTTGTCATTTTAAACAGATTCCAGTCAAAATCGGCTTCTTCGAGCCATATCGTACCTAAAACCGCATCAAAACTGCAAATATCAGTTTAAACTATCATTTTTTGATACAAACAGTTATATATTCATATCAATATCTTTCAAATTCTAGCCAAAATCGGCGTTTTTGGGCATTTTAGTAACGAAAACCTTAATAAACTATTAGATTTCGACGTAAGGCAACCTTTCTGAGTCAAATAGTTGCCGATTTCGATAAAATCTTAGTCAGAATCTGCTTTTTCGCCTCTTATTGTACCCAAATATACCTTAGAAATGCAGATATATACTTAAAACACCTTCTTTTGGGACAAATAATTGGTTTTCGCCCTTGATTTACGGAAGATTATAGCCAAAACATGCATTTTCATAACTTAGCGAACTGAAATCTACATTAAAACTGCAGATAACTACTTAAAAATTCACTTCCTTGAATTGATAATAGGTTTTTCTTTGTCAATTTAAACAGATTCCAGTCAAAATCGGCTTCTTCGATTCATATCGTATCTTAAACCGCATCAAAACTGCAAATATCAGTTTAAACTATCATTTTTTGATACAAACAGTTATATATTCATGTCAATATCTTTCAAATTCTAGTCAAAATCGGCGTCTTTGGGCATTTTAGTAACGAAAACCTTAATAAGCTATTAGATTTCGACGTAATGCAACCTTTCTGAGTCAAATAGTTGCCGATTTCGATAAAATCTTACTCAGAATCTGCTTTTTCGCCTCTTATTGTACCCAAATCTACCTTAGAAATGCAGATATATACTTAGAACACCTTCTTTTGGGACAAATAATTGGTTTTCGCCCTTGATTTACGGAAGATTATAGCCAAAACATGCATTTTCATAACTTAGGGAACTGAAATCTACATTAAAACTGCAGATAACTACTTAAAAATTCACTTCCTTGAATTGATAATAGGTTTTTCTTTGTCATTTTAAACAGATTCCAGTCAAAATCGGCTTCTTCGATTCATATCGTATCTAAAACCGCATCAAAACTGCAAATATCAGTTTAAACTATCATTTTTTGATACAAACAGTTATACATTCATGTCAATATCTTTCAAATTCTAGTCAAAATCGGCGTCTTTGGGCATTTTAGTAACGAAAACCTTAATAAACTATTAGATTTCGACGTAAGGCAACCTTTCTGAGTCAAATAGTTGCCGATTTCGATAAAATCTTAGTCAGAATCTGCTTTTTCGCCTCATATTGTACCCAAATCTACCTTAGACATGCAGATATATACTTAAAACACCTTCTTTTGGGACAAATAATTGGTTTTCGCCCTTGATTTACGGAAGATTATAGCCAAAACATGCATTTTCATAACTTAGCGAAATGAAATCTACATTAAAACTGCAGATAACTACTTAAAAATTCACTTTCTTGAATTGATAATAGGTTTTTCTTTGTCATTTTAAACAGATTCCAGTCAAAATCGGCTTCTTCGATTCATATTGTATCTAAAACCGCATCAAAACTGCAAATATCAGTTTAAACTATTATTTTTTGATACAAACAGTTATATATTCATGTCAATATCTTTCAAATTCTAGTCAAAATCGGCGTCTTTGGGCATTTTAGTAACGAAAACCTTAATAAACTATTAGATTTCGACGTAAGGCAACCTTTCTGAGTCAAATAGTTGAGGATTTCGATAAAATCTTAGTCAGAATCTACTTTTTCGCCTCTTATTGTACCCAAATCTACCTTAGAAATGCAGATATATACTTAAAACACCTTCTTTTGGGACAAATAATTGGTTTTCGCCCTTGATTTTCGGAAGATTATAGCCAAAACATGCATTTTCATAACTTAGCGAACTGAAATCTACATTAAAACTGCAGATAACTACTTAAAAATTCACTTCTTTGAATTGATAATAGGTTTTTCTTTGTCATTTCAAACAGATTCCAGTCAAAATCGGCTTCTTCGATTCATATCGTATCTAAAACCGCATCAAAACTGCAAATATCAGTTTAAACTATCATTTTTTGATACAAACAGTTATATATTCATGTCAATATCTTTCAAATTCTAGTCAAAATCGGCGTCTTTGGGCATTTTAGTAACGAAAACCTTAATAAACTATTAGATTTCGACGTAAGGCAACCTTTCTGAGTCAAATAGTTGCCGATTTCGATAAAATCTTAGTCAGAATCTGCTTTTTCGCCTCTTATTGTACCCAAATCTACCTTAGAAATGCAGATATATACTTAAAACACCTTCTTTTGGGACAAATAATTGGTTTTCGCCCTTGATTTACGGAAGATTATAGCCAAAACATGCATTTTCATAACTTAGCGAACTGAAATCTACATTAAAACTGCAGATAACTACTTAAAAATTCACTTCGTTGAATTGAAAATAGGTTTTTCTTTGTCATTTTAAACAGATTCCAGTCAAAATCGGCTTCTTCGATTCATATCGTATCTAAAACCGCATCAAAACTGCAAATATCAGTTTAAACTATCATTTTTTGATACAAACAGTTATATATTCATGTCAATATCTTTCAAATTCTAGTCAAAATCGGCGTCTTTGGGCATTTTAGTAACGAAAACCTTAATAAACTATTAGATTTCGACGTAAGGCAACCTTTCTGAGTCAAATAGTTGCCGATTTCGATAAAATCTTAGTCAGAATCTGCTTTTTCGCCTCTTATTGTACCCAAATCTACCTTAGAAATGCAGATATATACTTAAAACACCTTCTTTTGGGACAAATAATTGGTTTTCGCCCTTGATTTACGGAAGATTATAGCCAAAACATGCATTTTCATAACTTAGCGAACTGAAATCTACATTAAAACTTCAGATAACTACTTCAAAATTCACTTCCTTGAATTGAAAATAGGTTTTTCTTTGTCATTTTAAACAGATTCCAGTCAAAATCGGCTTCTTCGATTCATATCGTATCTAAAACCGCATCAAAACTGCAAATATCAGTTTAAACTATCATTTTTTGATACAAACAGTTATATATTCATGTCAATATCTTTCAAATTCTAGTCAAAATCGGCGTTTTTGGGCATTTTAGTAACGAAAACCTTAATAAACTATTAGATTTCGACGTAAGGCAACCTTTCTGAGTCAAATAGTTGCCGATTTCGATAAAATCTTAGTCAGAATCTGCTTTTTCGCCTCTTATTGTACCCAAATATACCTTAGAAATGCAGATATATACTTAAAACACCTTCTTTTGGGACAAATAATTGGTTTTCGCCCTTGATTTACGGAAGATTATAGCCAAAACATGCATTTTCATAACTTAGCGAACTGAAATCTACATTAAAACTGCAGATAACTACTTAAAAATTCACTTCCTTGAATTGATAATAGGTTTTTCTTTGTCAATTTAAACAGATTCCAGTCAAAATCGGCTTCTTCGATTCATATCGTATCTTAAACCGCATCAAAACTGCAAATATCAGTTTAAACTATCATTTTTTGATACAAACAGTTATATATTCATGTCAATATCTTTCAAATTCTAGTCAAAATCGGCGTCTTTGGGCATTTTAGTAACGAAAACCTTAATAAACTATTAGATTTCGACGTAATGCAACCTTTCTGAGTCAAATAGTTGCCGATTTCGATAAAATCTTACTCAGAATCTGCTTTTTCGCCTCTTATTGTACCCAAATCTACCTTAGAAATGCAGATATATACTTAAAACACCTTCTTTTGGGACAAATAATTGGTTTTCGCCCTTGATTTACGGAAGATTATAGCCAAAACATGCATTTTCATAACTTAGGGAACTGAAATCTACATTAAAACTGCAGATAACTACTTAAAAATTCACTTCCTTGAATTGATAATAGGTTTTTCTTTGTCATTTTAAACAGATTCCAGTCAAAATCGGCTTCTTCGATTCATATCGTATCTAAAACCGCATCAAAACTGCAAATATCAGCTTAAACTATCATTTTTTGATACAAACAGTTATACATTCATGTCAATATCTTTCAAATTCTAGTCAAAATCGGCGTCTTTGGGCATTTTAGTAACGAAAACCTTAATAAACTATTAGATTTCGACGTAAGGCAACCTTTCTGAGTCAAATAGTTGCCGATTTCGATAAAATCTTAGTCAGAATCTGCTTTTTCGCCTCATATTGTACCCAAATCTACCTTAGACATGCAGATATATACTTAAAACACCTTCTTTTGGGACAAATAATTGGTTTTCGCCCTTGATTTACGGAAGATTATAGCCAAAACATGCATTTTCATAACTTAGCGAAATGAAATCTACATTAAAACTGCAGATAACTACTTAAAAATTCACTTTCTTGAATTGATAATAGGTTTTTCTTTGTCATTTTAAACAGATTCCAGTCAAAATCGGCTTCTTCGATTCATATTGTATCTAAAACCGCATCAAAACTGCAAATATCAGTTTAAACTATTATTTTTTGATACAAACAGTTATATATTCATGTCAATATCTTTCAAATTCTAGTCAAAATCGGCGTCTTTGGGCATTTTAGTAACGAAAACCTTAATAAACTATTAGATTTCGACGTAAGGCAACCTTTCTGAGTCAAATAGTTGAGGATTTCGATAAAATCTTAGTCAGAATCTACTTTTTCGCCTCTTATTGTACCCAAATCTACCTTAGAAATGCAGATATATACTTAAAACACCTTCTTTTGGGACAAATAATTGGTTTTCGCCCTTGATTTTTGGAAGATTATAGCCAAAACATGCATTTTCATAACTTAGCGAACTGAAATCTACATTAAAACTGCAGATAACTACTTAAAAATTCGCTTCCTTGAATTGATAATAGGTTTTTCTTTGTCATTTTAAACAGATTCCAGTCAATATCGGCTTCTTCGACTCATATCGTATCTAAAACCGCATCAAAACTGCTAATATCAGTTTAAACTATCATTTTTTGATACAAACAGTTATATATTCATGTCAATATCTTTCAAATTCTAGTCAAAATCGGCGTCTTTGGGCATTTTAGTAACGAAAACCTTAATAAACTCTTAGATTTCGACGTAAGGCAACCTTTCTGAGTCAAATAGTTGCCGATTTCGATAAAATCTTAGTCAGAATCTGCTTTTTCGCCTCTTATTGTACCCAAAACTGCCTTAGAAATGCAGATATATACTTAAAACACCTTCTTTTGGGACAAATAATTGGTTTTCGCCCTTGATTTACGGAAGATTATAGCCAAAACATGCATTTTCATAACTTAGCGAACTGAAATCTACATTAAAACTGCAGATAACTATTTAAAAATTCACTTCCTTGAATTGATAATAGGTTTTTCTTTGTCATTTTAAACAGATTCCAGTCAAAATCGGCTTCTTCGATTCATATCGTATCTAAAACCGCATCAAAACTGCAAATATCAGTTTAAACTATCATTTTTTGATACAAACAGTTATATATTCATGTCAATATCTTTCAAATTCTAGTCAAAATCGGCGTCTTTGGGCATTTTAGTAACGAAAACCTTAATAAACTATTAGATTTCGACGTAAGGCAACCTTTCTGAGTCAAATAGTTGCCGATTTCGATAAAATCTTAGTCAGAATCTGCTTTTTCGCCTCTTATTGTACCCAAATCTACCTTAGAAATGCAGATATATACTTAAAACACCTTCTTTTGGGACAAATAATTGGTTTTCGCCCTTGATTTACGGAAGATTATAGCCAAAACATGCATTTTCATAACTTAGCAAACTGAAATCTACATTAAAACTGCAGATAACTACTTAAAAATTCACTTCCTTGAATTGATAATAGGTTTTTCTTTGTCATTTTAAACAGATTCCAGTCAAAATCGGCTTCTTCGAGTCATATCGTACCTAAAACCGCATCAAAACTGCAAATATCAGTTTAGACTATCATTTTTTGATACAAACAGTTATATATTCATATCAATATCTTTCAAATTCTAGTCAAAATCGGCGTTTTTGGGCATTTTAGTAACGAAAACCTTAATAAACTATTAGATTTCGACGTAAGGCAACCTTTCTGAGTCAAATAGTTGCCGATTTCGATAAAATCTTAGTCAGAATCTGCTTTTTCGCCTCTTATTGTACCCAAATATACCTTAGAAATGCAGATATATACTTAAAACACCTTCTTTTGGGACAAATAATTGGTTTTCGCCCTTGATTTACGGAAGATTATAGCCAAAACATGCATTTTCATAACTTAGCGAACTGAAATCTACATTAAAACTGCAGATAACTACTTAAAAATTCACTTCCTTGAATTGATAATAGGTTTTTCTTTGTCAATTTAAACAGATTCCAGTCAAAATCGGCTTCTTCGATTCATATCGTATCTTAAACCGCATCAAAACTGCAAATATCAGTTTAAACTATCATTTTTTGATACAAACAGTTATATATTCATGTCAATATCTTTCAAATTCTAGTCAAAATCGGCGTCTTTGGGCATTTTAGTAACGAAAACCTTAATAAGCTATTAGATTTCGACGTAATGCAACCTTTCTGAGTCAAATAGTTGCCGATTTCGATAAAATCTTACTCAGAATCTGCTTTTTCGCCTCTTATTGTACCCAAATCTACCTTAGAAATGCAGATATATACTTAAAACACCTTCTTTTGGGACAAATAATTGGTTTTCGCCCTTGATTTACGGAAGATTATAGCCAAAACATGCATTTTCATAACTTAGGGAACTGAAATCTACATTAAAACTGCAGATAACTACTTAAAAATTCACTTCCTTGAATTGATAATAGGTTTTTCTTTGTCATTTTAAACAGATTCCAGTCAAAATCGGCTTCTTCGATTCATATCGTATCTAAAACCGCATCAAAACTGCAAATATCAGTTTAAACTATCATTTTTTGATACAAACAGTTATACATTCATGTCAATATCTTTCAAATTCTAGTCAAAATCGGCGTCTTTGGGCATTTTAGTAACGAAAACCTTAATAAACTATTAGATTTCGACGTAAGGCAACCTTTCTGAGTCAAATAGTTGCCGATTTCGATAAAATCTTAGTCAGAATCTGCTTTTTCGCCTCATATTGTACCCAAATCTACCTTAGACATGCAGATATATACTTAAAACACCTTCTTTTGGGACAAATAATTGGTTTTCGCCCTTGATTTACGGAAGATTATAGCCAAAACATGCATTTTCATAACTTAGCGAAATGAAATCTACATTAAAACTGCAGATAACTACTTAAAAATTCACTTTCTTGAATTGATAATAGGTTTTTCTTTGTCATTTTAAACAGATTCCAGTCAAAATCGGCTTCTTCGATTCATATTGTATCTAAAACCGCATCAAAACTGCAAATATCAGTTTAAACTATTATTTTTTGATACAAACAGTTATATATTCATGTCAATATCTTTCAAATTCTAGTCAAAATCGGCGTCTTTGGGCATTTTAGTAACGAAAACCTTAATAAACTATTAGATTTCGACGTAAGGTAACCTTTCTGAGTCAAATAGTTGAGGATTTCGATAAAATCTTAGTCAGAATCTACTTTTTCGCCTCTTATTGTACCCAAATCTACCTTAGAAATGCAGATATATACTTAAAACACCTTCTTTTGGGACAAATAATTGGTTTTCGCCCTTGATTTTCGGAAGATTATAGCCAAAACATGCATTTTCATAACTTAGCGAACTGAAATCTACATTAAAACTGCAGATAACTACTTAAAAATTCACTTCTTTGAATTGATAATAGGTTTTTCTTTGTCATTTCAAACAGATTCTAGTCAAAATCGGCTTCTTCGATTCATATCGTATCTAAAACCGTATCAAAACTGCAAATATCAGTTTAAACTATCATTTTTTGATACAAACAGTTATATATTCATGTCAATATCTTTCAAATTCTAGTCAAAATCGGCGTCTTTGGGCATTTTAGTAACGAAAACCTTAATAAACTATTAGATTTCGACGTAAGGCAACCTTTCTGAGTCAAATAGTTGGCGATTTCGATAAAATCTTAGTCAGAATCTGCTTTTTCGCCTCTTATTGTACCCAAATCTACCTTAGAAATGCAGATATATACTTAAAACACCTTCTTTTGGGACAAATAATTGGTTTTCGCCCTTGATTTACGGAAGATTATAGCCAAAACATGCATTTTCATAACTTAGCGAACTGAAATCTACATTAAAACTGCAGATAACTACTTAAAAATTCACTTCCTTGAATTGAAAATAGGTTTTTCTTTGTCATTTTAAACAGATTCCAGTCAAAATCGGCTTCTTCGATTCATATCGTATCTAAAACCGCATCAAAACTGCAAATATCAGTTTAAACTATCATTTTTTGATACAAACAGTTATATATTCATGTCAATATCTTTCAAATTCTAGTCAAAATCGGCGTCTTTGGGCATTTTAGTAACGAAAACCTTAATAAACTATTAGATTTCGACGTAAGGCAACCTTTCTGAGTCAAATAGTTGCCGATTTCGATAAAATCTTAGTCAGAATCTGCTTTTTCGCCTCTTATTGTACCCAAATCTACCTTAGAAATGCAGATATATACTTAAAACACCTTCTTTTGGGACAAATAATTGGTTTTCGCCCTTGATTTACGGAAGATTATAGCCAAAACATGCATTTTCATAACTTAGCGAACTGAAATCTACATTAAAACTTCAGATAACTACTTAAAAATTCACTTCCTTGAATTGAAAATAGGTTTTTCTTTGTCATTTTAAACAGATTCCAGTCAAAATCGGCTTCTTCGATTCATATCGTATCTAAAACCGCATCAAAACTGCAAATATCAGTTTAAACTATCATTTTTTGATACAAACAGTTATATATTCATGTCAATATCTTTCAAATTCTAGTCAAAATCGGCGTCTTTGGGCATTTTAGTAACGAAAACCTTAATAAACTATTAGATTTCGACGTAAGGCAACCTTTCTGAGTCAAATAGTTGCCGATTTCGATAAAATCTTAGTCAGAATCTGCTTTTTCGCCTCTTATTGTACCCAAATCTACCTTAGAAATGCAGATATGTACTTAAAACACCTTCTTTTGGGACAAATAATTGGTTTTCGCCCTTGATTTACGGAAGATTATAGCCAAAACATGCATTTTCATAACTTAGCGAACTGAAATCTACATTAAAACTGCAGATAACAACTTAAAAATTCACTTCCTTGAATTGAAAATAGGTTTTTCTTTGTCATTTTAAACAGATTCCAGTCAAAATCGGCTTCTTCGATTCATATCGTATCTAAAACCGCATCAAAACTGCAAATATCAGTTTAAACTATCATTTTTTGATACAAACAGTTATATATTCATGTCAATATCTTTCAAATTCTAGTCAAAATCGGCGTCTTTGGGCATTTTAGTAACGAAAACCTTAATAAACTATTAGATTTCGACGTAAGGCAACCTTTCTGAGACAAATAGTTGCCGATTTCGATAAAATCTTAGTCAGAATCTGCTTTTTCGACTCTTATTGTACCCAAATCTACCTTAGAAATGCAGATATACACTTAAAACACCTTCTTTTGGACAAATAATTGGTTTTCGCCCTTGATTTACGGAAGATTATAGCCAAAACATGCATTTTCATAACTTAGCGAACTGAAATCTACATTAAAACTGCAGATAACTACTTAAAAATTCACTTCCTTGAATTGATAATAGGTTTTTCTTTGTCATTTTAAACAGATTCCAGTCAAAATCGGCTTCTTCGATTCATATCGTATCTAAAACCGCATCAAAACTGCAAATTTCAGTATAAACTATCATTTTTTGATACAAACAGTTATATATTCATGTCAATATCTTTCAAATTCTAGTCAAAATCGGCGTCTTTGGGCATTTTAGTAACGAAAACCTTAATAAACTATTAGATTTCGACGTAAGGCAACCTTTCTGAGTCAAATAGTTGTCGATTTCGATAAAATCTTAGTCAGAATCTGCTTTTTCGCCTCTTATTGTACCCAAATCTACCTTAGACATGCAGATATATACTTAAAACACCTTCTTTTGGGACAAATAATTGGTTTTCGCCCTTGATTTACGGAAGATTATAGCCAAAACATGCATTTTCATAACTTAGCGAAATGAAATCTACATTAAAACTGCAGATAACTACTTAAAAATTCACTTTCTTGAATTGATAATAGGTTTTTCTTTGTCATTTTAAACAGATTCCAGTCAAAATCGGCTTCTTCGATTCATATCGTATCTAAAACCGCATCAAAACTGCAAATATCAGTTTAAACTATCATTTTTTGATACAAACAGTTATATATTCATGTCAATATCTTTCAAATTCTAGTCAAAATCGGCGTCTTTGAGCATTTCAGGAAAGAAAACCTTAATAAACTATTAGATTTCGACGTAAGGCAACCTTTCTGAGTCAAATAGTTGCCGATTTCGATAAAATCTTAGTCAGAATCTGCTTTTTCGCCTCTTATTGTACCCAAATCTACCTTAGAAATGCAGATTTATACTTAAAACACCATCTTTTGGGACAAATAATTGATTTTCGCCCTTGATTTACGGAAGATTATAGCCAAAACATGCATTTTCATAACTTAGCGAACTGAAATCTACATTAAAACTGCAGATAACTACTTAAAAATTCACTTCCTTGAATTGAAAATAGGTTTTTCTTTGTCATTTTAAACAGATTCCAGTCAAAATCGGCTTCTTCGATTCATATCGTATCAAAAACCGCATCAAAACTGCAAATATCAGTTTAAACTATCATTTTTTGATACAAACAGTTATATATTCATGTCAATATCTTTCAAATTCTAGTCAAAATCGGCGTCTTTGGGCATTTTAGTAACGAAAACCTTAATAAACTATTAGATTTCGACGTAAGGCAACCTTTCTGAGACAAATAGTTGCCGATTTCGATAAAATCTTAGTCAGAATCTGCTTTTTCGCCTCTTATTGTACCCAAATCTACCTTAGAAATGCAGATATACACTTAAAACACCTTCTTTTGGGACAAATAATTGGTTTTCGCCCTTGATTTACGGAAGATTATAGCCAAAACATGCATTTTCATAACTTAGCGAACTGAAATCTACATTAAAACTGCAGATAACTACTTAAAAATTCACTTCCTTGAATTGGTAATAGGTTTTTCTTTGTCATTTTAAACAGATTCCAGTCAAAATCGGCTTCTTCGATTCATTTCGTATCTAAAACCGCATCAAAACTGCAAATTTCAGTTTAAACTATCATTTTTTGATACAAACAGTTATATATTCATGTCAATATCTTTCAAATTCTAGTCAAAATCGGCGTCTTTGGGCATTTTAGTAACGAAAACCTTAATAAACTATTAGATTTCGACGTAAGGCATCCTTTCTGAGTCAAATAGTTGTCGATTTCGATAAAATCTTAGTCAGAATCTGCTTTTCCGCCTCTTATTGTACCCAAATCTACCTTAGACATGCAGATATATACTTAAAACACCTTCTTTTGGGACAAATAATTGGTTTTCGCCCTTGATTTACGGAAGATTATAGCCAAAACATGCATTTTCATAACTTAGCGAAATGAAATCTACATTAAAACTGCAGATAACTACTTAAAAATTCACTTTCTTGAATTGATAATAGGTTTTTCTTTGTCATTTTAAACAGATTCCAGTCAAAATCGGCTTCTTCGATTCATATCGTATCTAAAACCGCATCAAAACTGCAAATATCAGTTTAAACTATCATTTTTTGATACAAACAGTTATATATTCATGTCAATATCTTTCAAATTCTAGTCAAAATCGGCGTCTTTGAGCATTTTAGTAAAGAAAACCTTAATAAACTATTAGATTTCGACGTAAGGCAACCTTTCTGAGTCAAATAGTTGCCGATTTCGATAAAATCTTAGTCAGAATCTGCTTTTTCGCCTCTTATTGTTACCCAAATCTACCTTAGAAATGCAGATTTATACTTAAATCACCATCTTTTGGGACAAATAATTGATTTTCGCCCTTGATTTACGGAAGATTATAGCCAAAACATGCATTTTCATAACTTAGCGAACTGAAATCTACATTAAAACTGCAGATAACTACTTAAAAATTCACTTCCTTGAATTGATAATAGGTTTTTCTTTGTCATTTTAAACAGATTCCAGTCAAAATCGGCTTCTTCGATTCATATCGTATCTAAAACCGCATCAAAACTGCAAATATCAGTTTAAACTATCATTTTTTGATACAAACAGTTATATATTCATGTCAATATCTTTCAAATTCTAGTCAAAATCGGCGTCTTTGGGCATTTTAGTAACGAAAACCTTAATAAACTATTAGATTTCGACGTAAGGCAACCTTTCTGAGTCAAATAGTTGTCGATTTCGATAAAATCTTAGTCAGAATCTGCTTTTTCGCCTCTTATTGTAATCAAATCTACCTTAGAAATGCAGATTTATACTTAAAACACCATCTTTTGGGACAAATAATTGATTTTCGCCCTTGATTTACGGAAGATTATAGCCAAAACATGCATTTTCATAACTTAGCGAACTGAAATCTACATTAAAACTGCAGATAACTACTTAAAAATTCACTTCCTTGAATTGAAAATAGGTTTTTCTTTGTCATTTTAAACAGATTCCAGTCAAAATCGGCTTCTTCGATTCATATCGTATCTAAAACCGCATCAAAACTGCAAATATCAGTTTAAACTATCATTTTTTGATACAAACAGTTATATATTCATGTCAATATCTTTCAAATTCTAGTCAAAATCGGCGTCTTTGGGCATTTTAGTAACGAAAACCTTAATAAACTATTAGATTTCGACGTAAGGCTACCTTTCTGAGACAAATAGTTGCCGATTTCGATAAAATCTTAGTCAGAATCTGCTTTTTCGCCTCTTATTGTACCCAAATCTACCTTAGAAATGCAGATATACACTTAAAACACCTTCTTTTGGGACAAATAATTGGTTTTCGCCCTTGATTTACGGAAGATTATAGCCAAAACATGCATTTTCATAACTTAGCGAACTGAAATCTACATTAAAACTGCAGATAACTACTTAAAAATTCACTTCCTTGAATTGATAATAGGTTTTTCTTTGTCATTTTAAACAGATTCCAGTCAAAATCGGCTTCTTCGATTCATATCGTATCTAAAACCGCATCAAAACTGCAAATTTCAGTTTAAACTATCATTTTTTGATACAAACAGTTATATATTCATGTCAATATCTTTCAAATTCTAGTCAAAATCGGCGTCTTTGGGCATTTTAGTAACGAAAACCTTAATAAACTATTAGATTTCGACGTAAGGCAACCTTTCTGAGTCAAATAGTTGTCGATTTCGATAAAATCTTAGTCAGAATCTGCTTTTTCGCCTCTTATTGTACCCAAATCTACCTTAGACATGCAGATATATACTTAAAACACCTTCTTTTGGGACAAATAATTGGTTTTCGCCCTTGATTTACGGAAGATTATAGCCAAAACATGCATTTTCATAACTTAGCGAAATGAAATCTACATTAAAACTGCAGATAACTACTTAAAAATTCACTTTCTTGAATTGATAATAGGTTTTTCTTTGTCATTTTAAACAGATTCCAGTCAAAATCGGCTTCTTCGATTCATATCGTATCTAAAACCGCATCAAAACTGCAAATATCAGTTTAAACTATCATTTTTTGATACAAACAGTTATATATTCATGTCAATATCTTTCAAATTCTAGTCAAAATCGGCGTCTTTGAGCATTTTAGTAAAGAAAACCTTAATAAACTATTAGATTTCGACGTAAGGCAACCTTTCTGAGTCAAATAGTTGCCGATTTCGATAAAATCTTAGTCAGAATCTGCTTTTTCGCCTCTTATTGTACCCAAATCTACCTTAGAAATGCAGATTTATACTTAAAACACCATCTTTTGGGACAAATAATTGATTTTCGCCCTTGATTTACGGAAGATTATAGCCAAAACATGCATTTTCATAACTTAGCGAACTGAAATCTACATTAAAACTGCAGATAACTACTTAAAAATTCACTTCCTTGAATTGATAATAGGTTTTTCTTTGTCATTTTAAACAGATTCCAGTCAAAATCGGCTTCTTCGATTCATATCGTATCTAAAACCGCATCAAAACTGCAAATATCAGTTTAAACTATCATTTTTTGATACAAACAGTTATATATTCATGTCAATATCTTTCAAATTCTAGTCAAAATCGGCGTCTTTGGGCATTTTAGTAACGAAAACCTTAATAAACTATTAGATTTCGACTTAAGGCAACCTTTCTGAGTCAAATAGTTGAGGATTTCGATAAAATCTTAGTCAGAATCTACTTTTTCGCCTCTTATTGTACCCAAATCTACCTTAGAAATGCAGATATATACTTAAAACACCTTCTTTTGGGACAAATAATTGGTTTTCGCCCTTGATTTTCGGAAGATTATAGCCAAAACGTGCATTTTCATAACTTAGCGAACTGAAATCTACATTAAAACTGCAGATAACTACTTAAAAATTCACTTCCTTGAATTGATAATAGGTTTTTCTTTGTCATTTTAAACAGATTCCAGTCAAAATCGGCTTCTTCGATTCATATCGTATCTAAAACCGCATCAAAACTGCAAATATCAGTTTAAACTATCATTTTTTGATACAAACAGTTATATATTCATGTCAATATCTTTCAAATTCTATTCAAAATCGGCGTCTTTGGGCATTTTAGTAACGAAAAACTTCATAAACTATTAGATTTCGACGTAAGGCAACCTTTCTGAGTCAAATAGTTGCCGATTTCGATAAAATCTTAGTCAGAATCTGCTTTTTCGCCTCTTATTGTACCCAAATCTACCTTAGAAATGCAGATATATACTTAAAACACCTTCTTTTGGGACAAATAATTGGCTTTCGCCCTTGATTTACGGAAGATTATAGCCAAAACATGCATTTTCATAACTTAGCGAACTGAAATCTACATTAAAACTGCAGATAACTACTTAAAAATTCACTTCCTTGAATTGATAATAGGTTTTTCTTTGTCATTTTAAACAGATTCCAGACAAAACCGGCTTCATCGACTCATAACGTACCTAAAACCGCATCAAAACTGCAAATATCAGTTTAAACTATCATTTTTTGATACAAACAGTTATATATTCATTTCAATATCTTTCAAATTCTAGTCAAAATCGGCGTCTTTGGGCATTTTAGTAACGAAAACCTTAATAAACTATTAGATTTCGACGTAAGGCAACCTTTCTGAGTCAAATAGTTGCCGATTTCGATAAAATCTTAGTCAGAATCTGCTTTTTCGCCTCTTATTGTACCCAAATCTACCTTAGAAATGCAGATATATACTTAAAACACCTTCTTTTGGGACAATTAATTGGTTTTCGCCCTTGATTTACGGAAGATTACAACCAAAACATGCATTTTCATAACTTAGCGAACTGAAATCTACATTAAAACTGCAGATAACTACTTAAAAATTCACTTCCTTGAATTGAAAATAGGTTTTTCTTTGTCATTTTAAACAGATTCCAGTCAAAATCGGCTTCTTCGCTTCATATCGTATCTAAAACCGCATCAAAACTGCAAATATCAGTTTAAACTATCATTTTTTGATACAAACAGTTATATATTCATGTCAATATCTTTCAAATTCTAGTCAAAATCGGCGTCTTTGGGCATTTTAGTAACGAAAACCTTAATAAACTATTAGATTTCGACGTAAGGCAATCTTTCTGAGTCAAATAGTTGCCGATTTCGATAAAATCTTAGTCAGAATCTGCTTGTTCGCCTCTTATTGTACCCAAATCTACCTTAGAAATGCAGATTTATACTTAAAACACCTTCTTTTGGGACAAATAATTGGTTTTCGCCCTTGATTTACGGAAGATTATAGCCAAAACATGCATTTTCATAACTTAGCGAACTGAAATCTACATTAAAACTGCAGATAACTACTTAAAAATTCACTTCCTTGAATTGATAATAGGTTTTTCTTTGTCATTTTAAACAGATTCCAGTCAAAATCGGCCTCTTCGATTCATATCGTATCTAAAACCGCATCAAAACTGCAAATATCAGTTTAAACTATCATTTTTTGATACAAACAGTTATATATTCATTTCAATATCTTTCAAATTCTAGTCAAAATCGGCGTCTTTGGGCATTTTAGTAACGAAAACCTTAATAAACTATTAGATTTCGACGTAAGGCAACCTTTCTGAGTCAAATAGTTGCCAATTTCGATAAAATCTTAGTCAGAATCTGCTTTTTCGCCTTTTATTGTACCCAAATCTACCTTAGAAATGCAGATATATACTTAAAACACCTTCTTTTGGGACAATTAATTGGTTTTCGCCCTTGATTTACGGAAGATTACAGCCAAAACATGCATTTTCATAACTTAGCGAACTGAAATCTACATTAAAACTGCAGATAACTACTTAAAAATTCACTTCCTTGAATTGAAAATAGGTTTTTTCTTTGTCATTTTAAACAGATTCCAGTCAAAATCGGCTTCTTCGATTCATATCGTGTCTAAAACCGCATCAAAACTGCAAATATCAGTTTAAACTATCATTTTTTGATACAAACAGTTATATATTCATGTTAATATCTTTCAAATTCTAGTCAAAATCGGCGTCTTTGGGCATTTTAGTAACGAAAACCTTAATAAACTATTAGATTTCGACGTAAGGCAACCTTTCTGAGTCAAATAGTTGCCGATTTCGATAAAATCTTAGTCAGAATCTGCTTTTTCGCCTCTTATTGTACCCAAATCTACCTTAGAAATGCAGATTTATACTTAAAACACCTTCTTTTGGGACAAATAATTGGTTTTCGCCCTTGATTTACGGAAGATTATAGCCAAAACATGCATTTTCATAACTTAGCGAACTGAAATCTACATTAAAACTGCAGATAACTACTTAAAAATTCACTTCCTTGAATTGATAATAGGTTTTTCTTTGTCATTTTAAACAGATTCCAGTCAAAATCGGCCTCTTCGATTCATATCGTATCTAAAACCGCATCAAAACTTCAAATATCAGTTTAAACTATCATTTTTTGATACAAACAGTTATATATTCATGTCAATATCTTTCAAATTCTAGTCAAAATCGGCGTCTTTGGGCATTTTAGTAACGAAAACCTTAATAAACTATTAGATTTCGACGTAAGGCAAACTTTCTGAGTCAAATAGTTGCCGATTTCGATAAAATCTTAGTCAGAATCTGCTTTTTCGCCTCTTATTGTACCCAAATCTACCTTAGAAATGCAGATTTATACTTAAAACACCTTCTTTTGGGACAAATAATTAGTTTTTGCCCTTGATTTACGGAAGATTATAGCCAAAACATGCATTTTCATAACTTAGCGAACTGAAATCTACATTAAAACTGCAGATAACTACTTAAAAATTCACTTCCTTGAATTGATAATAGGTTTTTCTTTGTCATTTTAAACAGATTCCAGTCAAAATCGGCTTCTTCGATTCATATCGTATCTAAAACCGCATCAAAACTGCAAATATCAGTTTAAACTATCATTTTTTGATACAAAAAGTTAAATATTCATGTCAATATCTTTCAAATTCTAGTCAAAATCGGCGTCTTTGGGCATTTAAGTAACGAAAACCTTAATAAACTATTAGATTTCGACGTAAGGCAACCTTTCTGAGTCAAATAGTTGCCGATTTCAATAAAATCTTAGTCAGAATCTGCTTTTTCGCCTCTTATTGTACCCAAATCTACCTTAGAAATGCAGATTTATACTTAAAACACCTTCTTTTGGGACAAATAATTGGTTTTCGCCCTTGATTTACGGAAGATTATAGCCAAAACATGCATTTTCATAACTTAGCGAACTGAAATCTACATTAAAACTGCAGATAACTACTTAAAAATTCACTTCCTTGAATTGATAATAGGTTTTTCTTTGTCATTTTAAACAGATTCCAGTCAAAATCGGCTTCTTCGATTCATATCGAATCTAAAACCGCATCAAAACTGCAAATATCAGTTTAAACTATCATTTTTTGATACAAACACTTATATATTCATGTCAATATCTTTCAAATACTAGTCAAAATCGGCGTCTTTGGGCATTTTAGTAACGAAAACCTTAATAAACTATTAGATTTCGACGTAAGGCAACCTTTCTGAGTCAAATAGTTGCCGATTTCGATAAAATCTTAGTCAGAATCTGTTTTTCGAATCTTATTGTACCCAAATCTACCTTAGAAATGCAGATATATACTTAAAACACCTTCTTTTGGGACAAATAATTGGTTATCGCCCTTGATTTACTGAAGATTATAGCCAAAACATGCATTTTCATAACTTAGCGAACTGAAATCTACATTAAAACTGCAGATAACTACATAAAAATTCACTTCCTTGAATTGATAATAGGTTTTTCTTTGTCATTTTAAACAGATTCCAGTCAAGATCGGCTTCTTCGATTCATATCGTATCTAAAACCGCATCAAAACTGCAAATATCAGTTTAAACTATCATTTTTTGATACAAACAGTTATATATTCATGTCAATATCTTTCAAATTCTAGTCAAAATCGGCGTCTTTGGGCATTTTAGTAACGAAAACCTTAATAAACTATTAGATTTCGACGTAAGGCAACCTTTCTGAGTCAAATAGTTGCCGATTTCGATAAAATCTTAGTCAGAATCTGCTTTTTCGCCTCTTATTGTACCCAAATCTACCTTAGAAATGCAGATATATACTTAAAACACCTTCTTTTGGGACAAATAATTGGTTTTCGCCCTTGATTTACGGAAGATTATAGCCAAAACATGCATTTTCATAACTTAGCGAACTGAAATCTACATTAAAACTGCAGATAACTACTTAAAAATTCACTTCCTTGAATTGATAATAGGTTTTTCTTTGTCATTTTAAACAGATTCCAGTCAAAATCGGCTTCTTCGACTCATATCGTACCTAAAACCGCATCAAAACTGCAAATATCAGTTTAAACTATCATTTTTTGATACAAACAGTTATATATTCATATCAATATCTTTCAAATTCTAGTCAAAATCGGCGTCTTTGGGCATTTTAGTAACGAAAACCTTAATAAACTATTAGATTTCGACGTAAGGCAAAATTTCTGAGTCAAATAGTTGCCGATTTCGATAAAATCTTAGTCAGAATCTGCTTTTTCGCCTCTTATTGTACCCAAATCTACCTTAGAAATGCAGATATATACTTAAAACACCTTCTTTTGGGACAAATAATTGATTTTCGCCCTTGATTTACGGAAGATTATAGCCAAAACATGCATTTTCATAATTTAGCGAAGTGAAATCTACGTTAAAACTGCAGATAACTACTTAAAAATTCACTTCCTTGAATTGATAATAGGTTTTTCTTTGTCATTTTAAGCAGATTCCAGTCAAAATCGGCTTCTTCGATTCATATCGTATCTAAAACCGCATCAAAACTGCAAATATCAGTTTAAACTATCATATTTTGATACAAACAGTTATATATTCATGTCAATATCTTTCAAATTCTAGTCAAAATCGGCGTCTTTGGGCATTTTAGTAACGAAAACCTTAATAAACTATTAGATTTCGACGTAAGGCAACCTTTCTGAGTCAAATAGTTGCCGATTTCGATAAAATCTTAGTCAGAATCTGCTTTTTCGCCTCTTATTGTACCCAAATCTACCTTAGAAATGCAGATATATACTTAAAACACCTTCTTTTGGGACAAATAATTGGCTTTCGCCCTTGATTTACGGAAGATTATAGCCAAAACATGCATTTTCATAACTTAGTGAACTGAAATCTACATTAAAACTGCAGATAACTACTTAAAAATTCACTTCCTTGAATTGATAATAGGTTTTTCTTTGTCATTTTAAACAGATTCCAATCAAAACCGGCTTCATCGACTCATAACGTACCTAAAACCGCATCAAAACTGCAAATATCAGTTTAAACTATCATTTTTTGATACAAACAGTTATATATTCATTTCAATATCTTTCAAATTCTAGTCAAAATCGGCGTCTTTGGGCATTTTAGTAACGAAAACCTTAATAAACTATTAGATTTCGACGTAAGGCAACCTTTCTGAGTCAAATAGTTGCCGATTTCGATAAAATCTTAGTCAGAATCTGCTTTTTCGCATCTTATTGTACCCAAATCTACCTTAGAAATGCAGATATATACTTAAAACACCTTCTTTTGGGACAATTAATTGGTTTTCGCCCTTGATTTACGAAAGATTACAGCCAAAACATGCATTTTCATAACTTAGCGGACTGAAATCTACATTAAAACTGCAGATAACTACTTAAAAATTCACTTCCTTGAATTGAAAATAGGTTTTTCTTTGTCATTTTAATCAGATTCCAGTCAAAATCGGCTTCTTCGATTCATATCGTACCTAAAACCGCATCAAAATTGCAAATATCAGTTTAAACTATCATTTTTTGATACAAACAGTTATATATTCATGTCAATATCTTTCAAATTCTAGTCAAAATCGGCGTCTTTGGGCATTTTAGTAACGAAAACCTTAATAAACTATTAGATTTCGACGTAAGGCAACCTTTCTGAGTCAAATAGTTGCCGATTTCGATAAAATATTAGTCAGAATCTGCTTTTTCGCCTCTTATTGTACCCAAATCTACCTTAGAAATGCAGATATATACTTAAAACACCTTCTTTTGTGACAAATAATTGGTTTTCGCCCTTGATTTACGGAAGATTATAGCCAAAACATGCATTTTCATAACTTAGCGAACTGAAATCTACATTGAAACTGCAGATAACTACTTAAAAATTCACTTCCTTGAATTGATAATAGGTTTCTCTTTGTCATTTTAAACAGATTCCAGTCAAAATCCGCTTCTTCGATTCATATCGTATCTAAAACCGAATCAAAACTGCAAATATCAGTTTAAATTATCATTTTTTGATACAAACAGTTATATATTCATGTCAATGTCTTTCAAATTCTAGTCAAAATCGGCGTCTTTGGGCATTTTAGTAACGAAAACCTTAATAAACTATTAGATTTCGACGTAAGGCAACCTTTCTGAGTCAAATAGTTGCCGATTTCGATAAAATCTTAGTCAGAATCTGCTTTTTCGCCTCTTATTGTACCCAAATCTACCTTAGAAATGCAGATATATACTTAAAACACCTTCTTTTGGGACAAATAATTGGTTTTCGCCCTTGATTTACGGAAGATTATAGCCAAAACATGCATTTTCATAACTTAGCGAACTGAAATCTACATTAAAACTGCAGATAACTACTTAAAAATTCACTTCCTTGAATTGATAATAGGTTTTTCTTTGTCATTTTAAACAGAATCCAGTCAAAATCGGCTTCTTCGACTCATATCGTACCTAAAACCCCATCAAAACTGCAAACATCAGTTTAAAATATCATTTTGTGATACAAACAGTTATATATTCATATCAATATCTTTCAAATTCTAGTCAAAATCGGCGTCTTTGGGCATTTTAGTAACGAAAACCTTAATAAACTATTAGATTTCGACGTAAGGCAACCTTTCTGAGTCAAATAGTTGCCGATTTCGATAAAATCTTAGTCAGAATCTGCTTTTTCGCCTCTTATTGTACCCAAATCTACCTTAGAAATGCAGATATATACTTAAAACACCTTCTTTTGGGACAAATAATTGGTTTTCGCCCTTGATTTACGGAAGATTATAGCCAAAACATGCATTTTCATAACTTAGCGAACTGAAATCTACATTAAAACTGCAGATAACTACTTAAAAATTCACTTCTTTCAATTGATAATAGGTTTTTCTTTGTCATTTTAAACAGATTCCAGTCAAAATCGGCTTCTTCGATTCATATCGTATCTAAAACCGCATGAAAACTGCAAATATCAGTTTAAAATATCATATTTTGATACAAACAGTTATATATTCATGTCAATATCTTTCAAATTCAAGTCAAAATCGGCGTCTTTGGGCATTTTAGTAACGAAAACCTTAATAAACTATTAGATTTCGACGTAAGGCAACCTTTCTGAGTCAAATAGTTGCCGATTTCGATAAAATCTTAGTCAGAATCTGCTTTTTCGCCTCTTATTGTACCCAAATCTACCTTAGAAATGCAGATATATACTTAAAACACCTTCTTTTGGGACAAATAATTGGCTTTCGCCCTTGATTTACGGAAGATTATAGCCAAAACATGCATTTTCATAACTTAGCGAACTGAAATCTACATTAAAACTGCAGATAACTACTTAAAAATTCACTTCCTTGAATTGATAATAGGTTTTTCTTTGTCATTTTAAACAGATTCCAGTCAAAACCGGCTTCATCGACTCATAACGTACCTAAAACCGCATCAAAACTGCAAATATCAGTTTAAACTGTCATTTTTTGATACAAACAGTTATATATTCATTTCAATATCTTTCAAATTCTAGTCAAAATCGGCGTCTTTGGGCATTTTAGTAACGAAAACCTTAATAAACTATTAGATTTCGACGTAAGGCAACCTTTCTGAGTCAAATAGTTGCCGATTTCGATAAAATCTTAGTCAGAATCTGCTTTTTCGCCTCTTATTGTACCCAAAATCTACCTTAGAAATGCAGATATATACTTAAAACACCTTCTTTTGGGACAAATAATTGGTTTTCGCCCTTGATTTACGGAAGATTATAGCCAAAACATGCATTTTCATAACTTAGCGAACTGAAATCTACATTAAAACTGCAGATAACTACTTAAAAATTCACTTCCTTGAATTGATAATAGGTTTCTCTTTGTCATTTTAAACAGAATCCAGTCAAAATCGGCTTCTTCGACTCATATCGTACCTAAAACCCCATCAAAACTGCAAATATCAGTTTAAAATATAATTTTTTGATACAAACAGTTATATATTCATATCAATATCTTTCAAATTCTAGTCAAAATCGGCGTCTTTGGGCATTTTAGTAACGAAAACCTTAATAAACTATTAGATTTCGACGTAAGGCAACCTTTCTGAGTCAAATAGTTGCCGATTTCGATAAAATCTTAGTCAGAATCTGCTTTTTCGCCTCTTATTGTACCCAAATCTACCTTAGAAATGCAGATATATACTTAAAACACCTTCTTTTGGGACAAATAATTGGTTTTCGCCCTTGATTTACGGAAGATTATAGCCAAAACATGCATTTTCATAACTTAGCGAACTGAAATCTACATTAAAACTGCAGATAACTACTTAAAAATTCACTTCCTTGAATTGATAATAGGTTTTTCTTTGTCATTTTAAACAGATTCCAGTCAAAATCGGCTTCTTCGATTCATATCGTATCTAAAACCGCATCAAAACTGCAAATATCAGTTTAAAGTATCATATTTTGATACAAACAGTTATATATTCATGTCAATATCTTTCAAATTCTAGTCAAAATCGGCGTCTTTGGGCATTTTAGTAACGAAAACCTTAATAAACTATTAGATTTCGACGTAAGGCAACCTTTCTGAGTCAAATAGTTGCCGATTTCGATAAAATCTTAGTCAGAATCTGCTTTTTCGCCTCTTATTGTACCCAAATCTACCTTAGAAATGCAGATATATACTTAAAACACCTTCTTTTGGGACAATTAATTGGTTTTCGCCCTTGATTTACGAAAGATTACAGCCAAAACATGCATTTTCATAACTTAGCGGACTGAAATCTACATTAAAACTGCAGATAACTACTTAAAAATTCACTTCCTTGAATTGAAAATAGGTTTTTCTTTGTCATTTTAAACAGATTCCAGTCAAAATCGGCTTCTTCGATTCATATCGTATCTAAAACCGCATCAAAACTGCAAATATCACTTTAAACTATCATTTTTTGATACAAACAGTTATATATTCATGTCAATATCTTTCAAATTCTAGTCAAAATCGGCGTCTTTGGGCATTTTAGTAACGAAAACCTTAATAAACTATTAGATTTCGACGTAAGGCAACCTTTCTGAGTCAAATAGTTGCCGATTTCGATAAAATCTTAGTCAGAATCTGCTTTTTCGCCTCTTATTGTACCCAAATCTACCTTAGAAATGCAGATTTATACTTAAAACACCATCTTTTGGGACAAATAATTGGTTTTCGCCCTTGATTTACGGAAGATTATAGCCAAAACATGCATTTTCATAACTTAGCGAACTGAAATCTACATTAAAACTGCAGATAACTACTTAAAAATTCACTTCCTTGAATTGATAATAGGTTTTTCTTTGTCATTTTAAACAGATTCCAGTCAAAATCGGCCTCTTCGATTCATATCGTATCTAAAACCGCATCAAAACTGCAAATATCAGTTTAAACTATCATATTTTGATACAAACAGTTATATATTCATGTCAATATCTTTCAAATTCTAGTCAAAATCGGCGTCTTTGGGCATTTTAGTAACGAAAACCTTAATAAACTATTAGATTTCGACGTAAGGCAACCTTTCTGAGTCAAATAGTTGCCGATTTCGATAAAATCTTAGTCAGAATCTGCTTTTTCGCCTCTTATTGTACCCAAATCTACCTTAGAAATGCAGATATATACTTAAAACACCTTCTTTTGGGACAAATAATTGGCTTTCGCCCTTGATTTACGGAAGATTATAGCCAAAACATGCATTTTCATAACTTAGTGAACTGAAATCTACATTAAAACTGCAGATAACTACTTAAAAATTCACTTCCTTGAATTGATAATTGGTTTTTCTTTGTCATTTTAAACAGATTCCAATCAAAACCGGCTTCATCGACTCATAACGTACCTAAAACCGCATCAAAACTGCAAATATCAGTTTAAACTATCATTTTTTGATACAAACAGTTATATATTCATTTCAATATCTTTCAAATTCTAGTCAAAATCGGCGTCTTTGGGCATTTTAGTAACGAAAACCTTAATAAACTATTAGATTTCGACGTAAGGCAACCTTTCTGAGTCAAATAGTTGCCGATTTCGATAAAATCTTAGTCAGAATCTGCTTTTTCGCCTCTTATTGTACCCAAATCTACCTTAGAAATGCAGATATATACTTAAAACACCTTCTTTTGGGACAATTAATTGGTTTTCGCCCTTGATTTACGAAAGATTACAGCCAAAACATGCATTTTCATAACTTAGCGGACTGAAATCTACATTAAAACTGCAGATAACTACTAAAAATTCACTTCCTTGAATTGAAAATAGGTTTTTCTTTGTCATTTTAAACAGATTCCAGTCAAAATCGGCTTCTTCGATTCATATCGTATCTAAAACCGCATCAAAATTGCAAATATCAGTTTAAACTATCATTTTTTGATACAAACAGTTATATATTCATGTCAATATCTTTCAAATTCTAGTCAAAATCGGCGTCTTTGGGCATTTTAGTAACGAAAACCTTAATAAACTATTAGATTTCGACGTAAGGCAACCTTTCTGAGTCAAATAGTTGCCGATTTCGATAAAATATTAGTCAGAATCTGCTTTTTCGCCTCTTATTGTACCCAAATCTACCTTAGAAATGCAGATATATACTTAAAACACCTTCTTTTGTGACAAATAATTGGTTTTCGCCCTTGATTTACGGAAGATTATAGCCAAAACATGCATTTTCATAACTTAGCGAACTGAAATCTACATTGAAACTGCAGATAACTACTTAAAAATTCACTTCCTTGAATTGATAATAGGTTTCTCTTTGTCATTTTATACAGATTCCAGTCAAAATCCGCTTCTTCGATTCATATCGTATCTAAAACCGAATCAAAACTGCAAATATCAGTTTAAACTATCATTTTTTGATACAAACAGTTATATATTCATTTCAATATCTTTCAAATTCTAGTCAAAATCGGCGTCTTTGGGCATTTTAGTAACGAAAACCTTAATAAACTATTAGATTTCGACGTAAGGCAACCTTTCTGAGTCAAATAGTTGCCAATTTCGATAAAATCTTAGTCAGAATCTGCTTTTTCGCCTTTTATTGTACCCAAATCTACCTTAGAAATGCAGATATATACTTAAAACACCTTCTTTTGGGACAATTAATTGGTTTTCGCCCTTGATTTACGGAAGATTATAGCCAAAACATGCATTTTCATAACTTAGCGAACTGAAATCTACATTAAAACTGCAGATAACTACTTAAAAATTCACTTCCTTGAATTGATAATAGGTTTTTCTTTGTCATTTTAAACAGAATCCAGTCAAAATCGGCTTCTTCGACTCATATCGTACCTAAAACCCCATCAAAACTGCAAATATCAGTTTAAAATATCATTTTTTGATACAAACAGTTATATATTCATATCAATATCTTTCAAATTCTAGTCAAAATCGGCGTCTTTGGACATTTTAGTAACGAAAACCTTAATAAACTATTAGATTTCGACGTAAGGCAAACTTTCTGAGTCAAATAGTTGCCGATTTCGATAAAATCTTAGTCAGAATCTGCTTTTTCGCCTCTTATTGTACCCAAATCTACCTTAGAAATGCAGATATATACTTAAAACACCTTCTTTTGGGACAAATAATTGGTTTTCGCCCTTGATTTACGGAAGATTATAGCCAAAACATGCATTTTCATAACTTAGCGAACTGAAATCTACATTAAAACTGCAGATAACAACTTAAAAATTCACTTCCTTGAATTGATAATAGGTTTTTCTTTGTCATTTTAAACAGATTCCAGTCAAAATCGGCTTCTTCGATTCATATCGTATCTAAAACCGCATCAAAACTGCAAATATCAGTTTAAAGTATCATATTTTGATACAAACAGTTATATATTCATGTCAATATCTTTCAAATTCTAGTCAAAATCGGCGTCTTTGGGCATTTTAGTAACGAAAACCTTAATAAACTATTAGATTTCGACGTAAGGCAACCTTTCTGAGTCAAATAGTTGCCGATTTCGATAAAATCTTAGTCAGAATCTGCTTTTTCGCCTCTTATTGTACCCAAATCTACCTTAGAAATGCAGATATATACTTAAAACACCTTCTTTTGGGACAAATAATTGGCTTTCGCCCTTGATTTACGGAAGATTATAGCCAAAACATGCATTTTCATAACTTAGCGAACTGAAATCTACATTAAAACTGCAGATAACTACTTAAAAATTCACTTCCTTGAATTGATAATAGGTTTTTCTTTGTCATTTTAAACAGATTCCAGTCAAAACCGGCTTCATCGACTCATAACGTACCTAAAACCGCATCAAAACTGCAAATATCAGTTTAAACTATCATTTTTTGATACAAACAGTTATATATTCATTTCAATATCTTTCAAATTCTAGTCAAAATCGGCGTCTTTGGGCATTTTAGTAACGAAAACCTTAATAAACTATTAGATTTCGACGTAAGGCAACCTTTCTGAGTCAAATAGTTGCCGATTTCGATAAAATATTAGTCAGAATCTGCTTTTTCGCCTCTTATTGTACCCAAATCTACCTTAGAAATGCAGATATATACTTAAAACACCTTCTTTTGGGACAAATAATTATTTTTCGCCCTTGATTTACGGAAGATTATAGCCAAAACATGCATTTTCATAACTTAGCGAACAGAAATCTACATTGAAACTGCAGATAACTACTTAAAAATTCACTTCCTTGAATTGATAATAGGTTTCTCTTTGTCATTTTATACAGATTCCAGTCAAAATCCGCTTCTTCGATTCATATCGTATCTAAAACCGAATCAAAACTGCAAATATCAGTTTAAATTATCATTTTTTGATACAAACAGTTATATATTCATGTCAATGTCTTTCAAATTCTAGTCAAAATCGGCGTCTTTGGGCATTTTAGTAACGAAAACCTTAATAAACTATTAGATTTCGACGTAAGGCAACCTTTCTGAGTCAAATAGTTGCGATTTCGATAAAATCTTAGTCAAAATCTGCTTTTTCGCCTCTTATTGTACCCAAATCTACCTTAGAAATGCAGATATATACTTAAAACACCTTCTTTTGGGACAAATAATTATTTTTCGCCCTTGGTTTACGGAAGATTATAGCCAAAACATGCATTTTCATAACTTAGCGAACTGAAATCTACATTAAAACTGCAGATAACTACTTAAAAATTCACTTCCTTGAATTGATAATAGGTTTTTCTTTGTCATTTTAAACAGAATCCAGTCAAAATCGGCTTCTTCGACTCATATCGTACCTAAAACCCCATCAAAACTGCAAATATCAGTTTAAAATATCATTTTTTGATACAAACAGTTATATATTCATATCAATATCATTCAAATTCTAGTCAAAATCGGCGTCTTTGGGCATTTTAGTAACGAAAACCTTAATAAACTATTAGATTTCGACGTAAGGCAACCTTTCTGAGTCAAATAGTTGCCGATTTCGATAAAATCTTAGTCAGAATCTGCTTTTTCGCCTCTTATTGTACCCAAATCTACCTTAGAAATGCAGATATATACTTAAAACACCTTCTTTTGGGACAAATAATTGGTTTTCGTTCTTGATTTACGGAAGATTATAGCCAAAACATGCATTTTCATAACTTAGCGAACTGAAATCTACATTAAAACTGCAGATAACTACTTAAAAATTCACTTCCTTGAATTGATAATAGGTTTTTCTTTGTCATTTTAAACAGATTCCAGTCAAAATCGGCTTCTTCGATTCATATCGTATCTAAAACCGCATCAAAACTGCAAATATCAGTTTAAAGTATCATATTTTGATACAAACAGTTATATATTCATGTCAATATCTTTCAAATTCTAGTCAAAATCGGCGTCTTTGGGCATTTTAGTAACGAAAACCTTAATAAACTATTAGATTTCGACGTAAGGCAACCTTTCTGAGTCAAATAGTTGCCGATTTCGATAAAATCTTAGTCAGAATCTGCTTTTTCGCCTCTTATTGTACCCAAATCTACCTTAGAAATGCAGATATATACTTAAAACACCTTCTTTTGGGACAAATAATTGGGTTTCGCCCTTGATTTACGGAAGATTATAGCCAAAACATGCATTTTCATAACTTAGCGAACTGAAATCTACATTAAAACTGCAGATAACTACTTAAAAATTCACTTCCTTGAATTGATAATAGGTTTTTCTTTGTCATTTTAAACAGATTCCAGTCAAAACCGGCTTCATCGACTCATAACGTACCTAAAACCGCATCAAAACTGCAAATATCAGTTTAAACTATCATTTTTTGATACAACATTTCAATATCTTTCAAATTCTAGTCAAAATCGGCGTCTTTGGGCATTTTAGTAACGAAAACCTTAATAAACTATTAGATTTCGACGTAAGGCAACCTTTCTGAGTCAAATAGTTGCCGATTTCGATAAAATATTAGTCAGAATCTGCTTTTTCGCCTCTTATTGTACCCAAATCTACCTTAGAAATGCAGATATATACTTAAAACACCTTCTTTTGGGACAAATAATTATTTTTCGCCCTTGATTTACGGAAGATTATAGCCATAACATGCATTTTCATAACTTAGCGAACTGAAATCTACATTAAAACTGCAGATAACTACTTAAAAATTCACTTCCTGAATTGATAATAGGTTTTTCTTTGTCATTTTAAACAGATTCCAGTCAAAATCGGCTTCTTCGACTCATATCGTACCTAAAACCGCATCAAAACTGCAAATATCAGTTTAAACTATCATTTTTTGATACAAACAGTTATATATTCATATCAATATCTTTCAAATTCTAGTCAAAATCGGCGTCTTTGGGCATTTTAGTAACGAAAACCTTAATAAACTATTAGATTTCGACATAAGGCAACCTTTCTGAGTCAAATAGTTGCCGATTTCGATAAAATCTTAGTCAGAATCTGCTTTTTCGCCTCTTATTGTACCCAAATCTACCTTAGAAATGCAGATATATACTTAAAACACCTTCTTTTGGGACAAATAATTGGTTTTCGCCCTTGATTTATGGAAGATTATAGCCAAAACATGCATTTTCATAACTTAGCGAACTGAAATCTACATTAAAACTGCAGATAACTACTTAAAAATTCACTTCCTTGAATTGATAATAGGTTTTTCTTTGTCATTTTAAACAGATTCCAGTCAAAATCGGCTTCTTCGATTCATATCGTATCTAAAACCGCATCAAAACTGCAAATATCAGTTTAAAGTATCATATTTTGATACAAACAGTTATATATTCATGTCAATATCTTTCAAATTCTAGTCAAAATCGGCGTCTTTGGGCATTTTAGTAACGAAAACCTTAATAAACTATTAGATTTCGACGTAAGGCAACCTTTCTGAGTCAAATAGTTGCCGATTTCGATAAAATCTTAGTCAGAATCTGCTTTTTCGCCTCTTATTGTACCCAAATCTACCTTAGAAATGCAGATATATACTTAAAACACCTTCTTTTGGGACAAATAATTGGTTTTCGCCCTTGATTTACGGAAGATTATAGCCAAAACATGCATTTTCATAACTTAGTGAACTGAAATCTACATTAAAACTGCAGATAACTACTTAAAAATTCACTTCCTTGAATTGAAAATAGGTTTTTCTTTGTCATTTTAAACAGATTCCAGTCAAAATCGGCTTCTTCGATTCATATCGTATCTAAAACCGCATCAAAACTGCAAATATCAGTTTAAACTATCATTTTTTGATACAAACAGTTATATATTCATGTCAATATCTTTCAAATTCTAGTCAAAATCGGCGTCTTTGGGCATTTTAGTAACGAAAACCTTAATAAACTATTAGATTTCGACGTAAGGCAACCTTTCTGAGTCAAATAGTTGCCGATTTCGATAAAATCTTAGTCAGAATCTGCTTTTTCGCCTCTTATTGTACCCAAATCTACCTTAGAAATGCAGATTTATACTTAAAACACCTTCTTTTGGGACAAATAATTGGTTTTCGCCCTTGATTTACGGAAGATTATAGCCAAAACATGCATTTTCATAACTTAGCGAACTGAAATCTACATTAAAACTGCAGATAACTACTTAAAAATTCACTTCCTTGAATTGATAATAGGTTTTTCTTTGTCATTTTAAACAGATTCCAGTCAAAATCGGCCTCTTCGATTCATATCGTATCTAAAACCGCATCAAAACTGCAAATATCAGTTTAAACTATCATTTTTTGATACAAACAGTTATATATTCATGTCAATATCTTTCAAATTCTAGTCAAAATCGGCGTCTTTGGGCATTTTAGTAACGAAAACCTTAATAAACTATTAGATTTCGACGTAAGGCAACCTTTCTGAGTCAAATAGTTGCCGATTTCGATAAAATCTTAGTCAGAATCTTCTTTTTCGCCTCTTATTGTACCCAAATCTACCTTAGAAATGCAGATTTATACTTAAAACACCTTCTTTTGGGACAAATAATTGGTTTTCGCCCTTGATTTACGGAAGATTATAGAGAAAACATGCATTTTCATAACTTAGCGAACTGAAATCTACATTAAAACTGCAGATAACTACTTAAAAATTCACTTCCTTGAATTGATAATAGGTTTTTCTTTGTCATTTTAAACAGATTCCAGTCAAAATCGGCCTCTTCGATTCATATCGTATCTAAAACCGCATCAAAACTGAAAATATCAGTTTAAACTATCATTTTTTGATACAAACAGTTATATATTCATTTCAATATCTTTCAAATTCTAGTCAAAATCGGCGTCTTTGGGCATTTTAGTAACGAAAACCTTAATAAACTATTAGATTTCGACGTAAGGCAACCTTTCTGAGTCAAATAGTTGCCGATTTCGATAAAATCTTAGTCAGAATCTGCTTTTTCGCCTCTTATTGTACCCAAATCTACCTTAGAAATGCAAATATATACTTAAAACAGCTTCTTTTGGGACAATTAATTGGTTTTCGCTCTTGATTTACGGAAGATTACAGCCAAAACATGCATTTTCATAACTTAGCGAACTGAAATCTACATTAAAACTGCAGATAACTACTTAAAAATTAACTTCCTTGAATTGATAATAGGTTTTTCTTTGTCATTTTAAACAGATTCCAGTCAAAATCGGCCTCTTCGATTCAAATCGTATCTAAAACCGCATCAAAACTGCAAATATCAGTTTAAACTATCATTTTTTGATACAAACAGTTATATATTCATGTCAATATCTTTCAAATTCTAGTCAAAATCGGCGTCTTTGGGCATTTTAGTAACGAAAACCTTAATAAACTATTAGATTTCGACGTAAGGCAACCTTTCTGAGTCAAATAGTTGCCGATTTCGATAAAATCTTAGTCAGAATCTGCTTTTTCGCCTCTTATTGTACCCAAATCTACCTTAGAAATGCAGATTTATACTTAAAACACTTTCTTTTGGGACAAATAATTGGTTTTCGCCCTTGATTTACGGAAGATTATAGCCAAAACATGCATTTTCATAACTTAGCGAACTGAAATCTACATTAAAACTGCAGATAACTACTTAAAAATTAACTTCCTTGAATTGATAATAGGTTTTTCTTTGTCATTTTAAACAGATTCCAGTCAAAATCGGCCTCCTCGATTCAAATCGTATCTAAAACCGCATCAAAACTGCAAATATCAGTTTAAACTATCATTTTTTGATACAAACAGTTATATATTCATTTCAATATCTTTCAAATTCTAGTCAAAATCGGCGTCTTTGGGCATTTTAGTAACGAAAACCTTAATAAACTATTAGATTTCGACGTAAGGCAACCTTTCTGAGTCAAATAGTTGCCGATTTCGATAAAATCTTAGTCAGAATCTGCTTTTTCGCCTCTTATTGTACCCAAATCTACCTTAGAAATGCAAATATATACTTAAAACAGCTTCTTTTGGGACAATTAATTGGTTTTCGCTCTTGATTTACGGAAGATTACAGCCAAAACATGCATTTTCATAACTTAGCGAACTGAAATCTACATTAAAACTGCAGATAACTACTTAAAAATTAACTTCCTTGAATTGATAATAGGTTTTTCTTTGTCATTTTAAACAGATTCCAGTCAAAATCGGCCTCTTCGATTCAAATCGTATCTAAAACCGCATCAAAACTGCAAATATCAGTTTAAACTATCATTTTTTGATACAAACAGTTATATATTCATGTCAATATCTTTCAAATTCTAGTCAAAATCGGCGTCTTTGGGCATTTTAGTAACGAAAACCTTAATAAACTATTAGATTTCGACGTAAGGCAACCTTTCTGAGTCAAATAGTTGCCGATTTCGATAAAATCTTAGTCAGAATCTGCTTTTTCGCCTCTTATTGTACCCAAATCTACCTTAGAAATGCAGATTTATACTTAAAACACCTTCTTTTGGGACAAATAATTGGTTTTCGCCCTTGATTTACTTAAGATTATAGCCAAAACATGCATTTTCATAACTTAGCGAACTGAAATCTACATTAAAACTGCAGATAACTACTTAAAAATTCACTTCCTTGAATTGATAATAGGTTTTTCTTTGTCATTTTAAATAGATTCCAGTCAAAATCGGCTTCTTCGATTCATATCGTATCTAAAACCGCATCAAAACTGCAAATATCAGTTTAAACTATCATTTTTTGATACAAACAGTTATATATTCATGTCAATATCTTTCAAATTCTAGTCAAAATCGGCGTCTTTAGGCATTTTAGTAACGAAAACCTTAATAAACTATTAGATTTCGACGTAAGGCAACCTTTCTGAGTCAAATAGTTGCCGATTTCGATAAAATCTTAGTCAGAATCTGCTTTTTCGCCTCTTATTGTACCCAAATCTACCTTACAAATGCAGATTTATACTTAAAACACCTTCTTTTGGGACAAATAATTGGTTTTCGCCCTTGATTTACTGAAGATTATAGCCAAAACATGCATTTTCATAACTTAGCGAAATGAAATCTACATTAAAACTGCAGATAACTACTTAAAAATTCACTTCCTTGAATTGATAATAGGTTTTTCTTTGTCATTTTAAACAGATTCCAGTCAAAATCGGCTTCTTCGATTCATATCGTATCTAAAACCGCATCAAAACTGCAAATATCAGTTTAAACTATCATTTTTTGATACAAACAGTTATATATTCATGTCAATATCTTTCAAATTCTAGTCAAAATCGGCGTCTTTGGGCATTTTAGTAACGAAAACCTTAATAAACTATTAGATTTCGACGTAAGGCAACCTTTCTGAGTCAAATAGTTGCCGATTTCAATAAAATCTTAGTCAGAATCTGCTTTTTCGCCTCTTATTGTACCCAAATCTACCTTAGAAATGCAGATATATACTTAAAACACCTTCTTTTGGGACAAATAATTGGTTTTCGCCCTTGATTTACGGAAGATTATAGCCAAAACATGCATTTTCATAACTTAGCGAACTGAAATCTACATTAAAACTGCAGATAACTACTTAAAAATTCACTTCCTTGAATTGATAATAGGTTTTTCTTTGCCATTTTAAACAGATTCCAGTCAAAATCGGCTTCTTCGATTCATATCGTATCTAAAACCGCATCAAAACTGCAAATATCAGTTTAAACTATCATTTTTTGATACAAACACTTATATATTCATGTCAATATCTTTCAAATTCTAGTCAAAATCGGCGTCTTTGGGCATTTTAGTAACGAAAACCTTAATAAACTATTAGATTTCGACGTAAGGCAACCTTTCTGAGTCAAATAGTTGCCGATTTCGATAAAATCTTAGTCAGAATCTGTTTTTCGCCTCTTATTGTACCCAAATCTACCTTAGAAATGCAGATATATACTTAAAACACCTTCTTTTGGGACAAATAATTGGTTATCGCCCTTGATTTAGGGAAGATTATAGCCAAAACATGCATTTTCATAACTTAGCGAACTGAAATCTACATTAAAACTGCAGATAACTACTTAAAAATTCACTTCCTTGAATTGATAATAGTCATTTTAAACAGATTCCAGTCAAAATCGGCTTCTTCGACTCATATCGTACCTAAAACCGCATCAAAACTGCAAATATCAGTTTAAACTATCATTTTTTGATACAAACAGTTATATATTCATGTCAATATCTTTCAAATTCTAGTCAAAATCGGCGTCTTTGGGCATTTTAGTAACGAAAACCTTAATAAACTATTAGATTTCGACGTAAGGCAACCTTTCTGAGTCAAATAGTTGCCGATTTAGATAAAATCTTAGTCAGAATCTGCTTTTTCGCCTCTTATTGTACCCAAATCTACCTTAGAAATGCAGATATATACTTAAAACACCTTCTTTTGGGACAAATAATTGGTTTTCGCCCTTGATTTACCGAAGATTATAGCCAAAACATGCATTTTCATAACTTAGCGAACTGAAATCTTCATTAAAACTGCAGATAACTACTTAAAAATTCACTTCCTTGAATTGATAATAGGTTTTTCTTTGTCATTTTAAACAGATTCCAGTCAAAATCGGCTTCTTCGATTCATATCGTATCTAAAACCGCATCAAAACTGCAAATATCAGTTTAAACTATCATTTTTTGATACAAAAAGTTATATATTCATGTCAATATCTTTCAAATTCTAGTCAAAATCGGCGTCTTTGGGCATTTAAGTAACGAAAACCTTAATAAACTATTAGATTTCGACGTAAGGCAACCTTTCTGAGTCAAATAGTTGCCGATTTCGATAAAATCTTTGTCAGAATCTGCTTTTTCGCCTCTTATTGTACCCAAATCTACCTTAGAAATGCAGATTTATACTTAAAACACCTTCTTTTGGGACAAATAATTGGTTTTCGCCCTTGATTTAAGGAAGATTATAGCCAAAACATGCATTTTCATAACTTAGCGAACTGAAATCTACATTAAAACTGCAGATAACTACTTAAAAATTCACTTCCTTGAATTGATAATAGGTTTTTCTTTGCCATTTTAAACAGATTCCAGTCAAAATCGGCTTCTTCGATTCATATCGTATCTAAAACCGCATCAAAACTGCAAATATCAGTTTAAACTATCATTTTTTGATACAAACACTTATATATTCATGTCAATATCTTTCAAATTCTAGTCAAAATCGGCGTCTTTGGGCATTTTAGTAACGAAAACCTTAATAAACTATTAGATTTCGACGTAAGGCAACCTTTCTGAGTCAAATAGTTGCCGATTTCGATAAAATCTTAGTCAGAATCTGTTTTTCGCCTCTTATTGTACCCAAATCTACCTTAGAAATGCAGATATATACTTAAAACACCTTCTTTTGGGACAAATAATTGGTTATCGCCCTTGATTTAGGGAAGATTATAGCCAAAACATGCATTTTCATAACTTAGCGAACTGAAATCTACATTAAAACTGCAGATAACTACTTAAAAATTCACTTCCTTGAATTGAAAATAGGTTTTTCTTTGTCATTTTAAACAGATTCCAGTCAAAATCGGCTTCTTCGATTCATATCGTATCTTAAACCGCATCAAAACTGCAAATATCAGTTTAAACTATCATTTTTTGATACAAACAGTTATATATTCATGTCAATATCTTTCAAATTCTAGTCAAAATCGGCGTCTTTGGGCATTTTAGTAACGAAAACCTTAATAAACTATTAGATTTCGACGTAAGGCAACCTTTCTGAGTCAAATAGTTGCCGATTTCGATAAAATCTTAGTCAGAATCTGCTTTTTCGCCTCTTATTGTACCCAAATCTACCTTAGAAATGCAGATTTATACTTAAAACACCTTCTTTTGGGACAAATAATTGGTTTTCGCCCTTGATTTACGGAAGATTATAGCCAAAACATGCATTTTCATAACTTAGCGAACTGAAATCTACATTAAAACTGCAGATAACTACTTAAAAATTAACTTCCTTGAATTGATAATAGGTTTTTCTTTGTCATTTTAAACAGATTCCAGTCAAAATCGGCCTCTTCGATTCAAATCGTATCTAAAACCGCATCAAAACTGCAAATATCAGTTTAAACTATCATTTTTTGATACAAACAGTTATATATTCATGTCAATATCTTTCAAATTCTAGTCAAAATCGGCGTCTTTGGGCATTTTAGTAACGAAAACCTTAATAAACTATTAGATTTCGACGTAAGGCAACCTTTCTGAGTCAAATAGTTGCCGATTTCGATAAAATCTTAGTCAGAATCTGCTTTTTCGCCTCTTATTGTACCCAAATCTACCTTAGAAATGCAGATTTATACTTAAAACACTTTCTTTTGGGACAAATAATTGGTTTTCGCCCTTGATTTACGGAAGATTATAGCCAAAACATGCATTTTCATAACTTAGCGAACTGAAATCTACATTAAAACTGCAGATAACTACTTAAAAATTCACTTCCTTGAATTGATAATAGGTTTTTCTTTGTCATTTTAAACAGATTCCAGTCAAAATCGGCTTCTTCGATTCATATCGTATCTAAAACCGCATCAAAACTGCAAATATCAGTTTAAACTATCATTTTTTGATACAAAAAGTTATATATTCATGTCAATATCTTTCAAATTCTAGTCAAAATCGGCGTCTTTGGGCATTTAAGTAACGAAAACCTTAATAAACTATTAGATTTCGACGTAAGGCAACCTTTCTGAGTCAAATAGTTGCCGATTTCGATAAAATCTTTGTCAGAATCTGCTTTTTCGCCTCTTATTGTACCCAAATCTACCTTAGAAATGCAGATTTATACTTAAAACACCTTCTTTTGGGACAAATAATTGGTTTTCGCCCTTGATTTAAGGAAGATTATAGCCAAAACATGCATTTTCATAACTTAGCGAACTGAAATCTACATTAAAACTGCAGATAACTACTTAAAAATTCACTTCCTTGAATTGATAATAGGTTTTTCTTTGCCATTTTAAACAGATTCCAGTCAAAATCGGCTTCTTCGATTCATATCGTATCTAAAACCGCATCAAAACTGCAAATATCAGTTTAAACTATCATTTTTTGATACAAACACTTATATATTCATGTCAATATCTTTCAAATTCTAGTCAAAATCGGCGTCTTTGGGCATTTTAGTAACGAAAACCTTAATAAACTATTAGATTTCGACGTAAGGCAACCTTTCTGAGTCAAATAGTTGCCGATTTCGATAAAATCTTAGTCAGAATCTGCTTTTTCGCCTCTTATTGTACCCAAATCTACCTTAGAAATGCAGATTTATACTTAAAACACCTTCTTTTGGGACAAATAATTGGTTTTCGCCCTTGATTTACGGAAGATTATAGCCAAAACATGCATTTTCATAACTTAGCGAACTGAAATCTACATTAAAACTGCAGATAACTACTTAAAAATTCACTTCCTTGAATTGATAATAGGTTTTTCTTTGTCATTTTAAACAGATTCCAGTCAAAATCGGCTTCTTCGATTCATATCGTATCTAAAACCGCATCAAAACTGCAAATATCAGTTTAAACTATCATTTTTTGATACAAAAAGTTATATATTCATGTCAATATCTTTCAAATTCTAGTCAAAATCGGCGTCTTTGGGCATTTAAGTAACGAAAACCTTAATAAACTATTAGATTTCGACGTAAGGCAACCTTTCTGAGTCAAATAGTTGCCGATTTCGATAAAATCTTTGTCAGAATCTGCTTTTTCGCCTCTTATTGTACCCAAATCTACCTTAGAAATGCAGATTTATACTTAAAACACCTTCTTTTGGGACAAATAATTGGTTTTCGCCCTTGATTTAAGGAAGATTATAGCCAAAACATGCATTTTCATAACTTAGCGAACTGAAATCTACATTAAAACTGCAGATAACTACTTAAAAATTCACTTCCTTGAATTGATAATAGGTTTTTCTTTGCCATTTTAAACAGATTCCAGTCAAAATCGGCTTCTTCGATTCATATCGTATCTAAAACCGCATCAAAACTGCAAATATCAGTTTAAACTATCATTTTTTGATACAAACACTTATATATTCATGTCAATATCTTTCAAATTCTAGTCAAAATCGGCGTCTTTGGGCATTTTAGTAACGAAAACCTTAATAAACTATTAGATTTCGACGTAAGGCAACCTTTCTGAGTCAAATAGTTGCCGATTTCGATAAAATCTTAGTCAGAATCTGCTTTTTCGCCTCTTATTGTACCCAAATCTACCTTAGAAATGCAGATTTATACTTAAAACACCTTCTTTTGGGACAAATAATTGGTTTTCGCCCTTGATTTACGGAAGATTATAGCCAAAACATGCATTTTCATAACTTAGCGAAATGAAATCTACATTAAAACTGCAGATAACTACTTAAAAATTCACTTCCTTGAATTGATAATAGGTTTTTCTTTGTCATTTTAAACAGATTCCAGTCAAAATCGGCCTCTTCGATTCATATCGTATCTAAAACCGCATCAAAACTGCAAATATCAGTTTAAACTATCATTTTTTGATACAAACAGTTATATATTCATGTCAATATCTTTCAAATTCTAGTCAAAATCGGCGTCTTTGGGCATTTTAGTAACGAAAACCTTAATAAACTATTAGATTTCGACGTAAGGCAACCTTTCTGAGTCAAATAGTTGCCGATTTCGATAAAATCTTAGTCAGAATCTTCTTTTTCGCCTCTTATTGTACCCAAATCTACCTTAGAAATGCAGATTTATACTTAAAACACCTTCTTTTGGGACAAATAATTGGTTTTCGCCCTTGATTTACGGAAGATTATAGAGAAAACATGCATTTTCATAACTTAGCGAACTGAAATCTACATTAAAACTGCAGATAACTACTTAAAAATTCACTTCCTTGAATTGATAATAGGTTTTTCTTTGTCATTTTAAACAGATTCCAGTCAAAATCGGCCTCTTCGATTCATATCGTATCTAAAACCGCATCAAAACTGCAAATATCAGTTTAAACTATCATTTTTTGATACAAACAGTTATATATTCATTTCAATATCTTTCAAATTCTAGTCAAAATCGGCGTCTTTGGGCATTTTAGTAACGAAAACCTTAATAAACTATTAGATTTCGACGTAAGGCAACCTTTCTGAGTCAAATAGTTGCCGATTTCGATAAAATCTTAGTCAGAATCTGCTTTTTCGCCTCTTATTGTACCCAAATCTACCTTAGAAATGCAAATATATACTTAAAACAGCTTCTTTTGGGACAATTAATTGGTTTTCGCTCTTGATTTACGGAAGATTACAGCCAAAACATGCATTTTCATAACTTAGCGAACTGAAATCTACATTAAAACTGCAGATAACTACTTAAAAATTAACTTCCTTGAATTGATAATAGGTTTTTCTTTGTCATTTTAAACAGATTCCAGTCAAAATCGGCCTCTTCGATTCAAATCGTATCTAAAACCGCATCAAAACTGCAAATATCAGTTTAAACTATCATTTTTTGATACAAACAGTTATATATTCATGTCAATATCTTTCAAATTCTAGTCAAAATCGGCGTCTTTGGGCATTTTAGTAACGAAAACCTTAATAAACTATTAGATTTCGACGTAAGGCAACCTTTCTGAGTCAAATAGTTGCCGATTTCGATAAAATCTTAGTCAGAATCTGCTTTTTCGCCTCTTATTGTACCCAAATCTACCTTAGAAATGCAGATTTATACTTAAAACACTTTCTTTTGGGACAAATAATTGGTTTTCGCCCTTGATTTACGGAAGATTATAGCCAAAACATGCATTTTCATAACTTAGCGAACTGAAATCTACATTAAAACTGCAGATAACTACTTAAAAATTCACTTCCTTGAATTGATAATAGGTTTTCTTTGTCATTTTAAACAGATTCCAGTCAAAATCGGCTTCTTCGATTCATATCGTATCTAAAACCGCATCAAAACTGCAAATATCAGTTTAAACTATCATTTTTTGATACAAAAAGTTATACATTCATGTCAATATCTTTCAAATTCTAGTCAAAATCGGCGTCTTTGGGCATTTAAGTAACGAAAACCTTAATAAACTATTAGATTTCGACGTAAGGCAACCTTTCTGAGTCAAATAGTTGCCGATTTAGATAAAATCTTAGTCAGAATCTGCTTTTTCGCCTCTTATTGTACCCAAATCTACCTTAGAAATGCAGATTTATACTTAAAACACTTTCTTTTGGGACAAATAATTGGTTTTCGCCCTTGATTTACGGAAGATTATAGCCAAAACATGCATTTTCATAACTTAGCGAACTGAAATCTACATTAAAACTGCAGATAACTACTTAAAAATTCACTTCCTTGAATTGATAATAGGTTTTCTTTGTCATTTTAAACAGATTCCAGTCAAAATCGGCTTCTTCGATTCATATCGTATCTAAAACCGCATCAAAACTGCAAATATCAGTTTAAACTATCATTTTTTGATACAAAAAGTTATATATTCATGTCAATATCTTTCAAATTCTAGTCAAAATCGGCGTCTTTGGGCATTTAAGTAACGAAAACCTTAATAAACTATTAGATTTCGACGTAAGGCAACCTTTCTGAGTCAAATAGTTGCCGATTTAGATAAAATCTTAGTCAGAATCTGCTTTTTCGCCTCTTATTGTACCCAAATCTACCTTAGAAATGCAGATATATACTTAAAACACCTTCTTTTGGGACAAATAATTGGTTTTCGCCCTTGATTTACCGAAGATTATAGCCAAAACATGCATTTTCATAACTTAGCGAACTGAAATCTACATTAAAACTGCAGATAACTACTTAAAAATTCACTTCCTTGAATTGATAATAGGTTTTTCTTTGTCATTTTAAACAGATTCCAGTCAAAATCGGCTTCTTCGATTCATATCGTATCTAAAACCGCATCAAAACTGCAAATATCAGTTTAAACTATCATTTTTTGATACAAACAGTTATATATTCATGTCAATATCTTTCAAATTCTAGTCAAAATCGGCGTCTTTGGGCATTTTAGTAACGAAAACCTTAATAAACTATTAGATTTCGACGTAAGGCAACCTTTCTGAGTCAAATAGTTGCCGATTTCGATAAAATCTTAGTCAGAATCTGCTTTTTTGCCTCTTATTGTACCCAAATCTACCTTAGAAATGCAGATGTATACTTAAAACACCTTCTTTTGGGACAAATAATTGGTTTTCGCAATTGATTTACGGAAGATTATAGCCAAAACATGCATTTTCATAACTTAGCGAACTGAAATCTACATTAAAACTGCAGATAACTACTTAAAAATTAACTTCCTTGAATTGATAATAGGTTTTTCTTTGTCATTTTAAACAGATTCCAGTCAAAATCGGCCTCTTCGATTCAAATCGTATCTAAAACCGCATCAAAACTGCAAATATCAGTTTAAACTATCATTTTTTGATACAAACAGTTATATATTCATGTCAATATCTTTCAAATTCTAGTCAAAATCGGCGTCTTTGGGCATTTTAGTAACGAAAACCTTAATAAACTATTAGATTTCGACGTAAGGCAACCTTTCTGAGTCAAATAGTTGCCGATTTCGATAAAATCTTAGTCAGAATCTGCTTTTTCGCCTCTTATTGTACCCAAATCTACCTTAGAAATGCAGATTTATACTTAAAACACTTTCTTTTGGGACAAATAATTGGTTTTCGCCCTTGATTTACGGAAGATTATAGCCAAAACATGCATTTTCATAACTTAGCGAACTGAAATCTACATTAAAACTGCAGATAACTACTTAAAAATTCACTTCCTTGAATTGATAATAGGTTTTTCTTTGTCATTTTAAACAGATTCCAGTCAAAATCGGCTTCTTCGATTCATATCGTATCTAAAACCGCATCAAAACTGCAAATATCAGTTTAAACTATCATTTTTTGATACAAAAAGTTATATATTCATGTCAATATCTTTCAAATTCTAGTCAAAATCGGCGTCTTTGGGCATTTAAGTAACGAAAACCTTAATAAACTATTAGATTTCGACGTAAGGCAACCTTTCTGAGTCAAATAGTTGCCGATTTCGATAAAATCTTTGTCAGAATCTGCTTTTTCGCCTCTTATTGTACCCAAATCTACCTTAGAAATGCAGATTTATACTTAAAACACCTTCTTTTGGGACAAATAATTGGTTTTCGCCCTTGATTTAAGGAAGATTATAGCCAAAACATGCATTTTCATAACTTAGCGAACTGAAATCTACATTAAAACTGCAGATAACTACTTAAAAATTCACTTCCTTGAATTGATAATAGGTTTTTCTTTGCCATTTTAAACAGATTCCAGTCAAAATCGGCTTCTTCGATTCATATCGTATCTAAAACCGCATCAAAACTGCAAATATCAGTTTAAACTATCATTTTTTGACACAAACACTTATATATTCATGTCAATATCTTTCAAATTCTAGTCAAAATCGGCGTCTTTGGGCATTTTAGTAACGAAAACCTTAATAAACTATTAGATTTCGACGTAAGGCAACCTTTCTGAGTCAAATAGTTGCCGATTTCGATAAAATCTTAGTCAGAATCTGTTTTTCGCCTCTTATTGTACCCAAATCTACCTTAGAAATGCAGATATATACTTAAAACACCTTCTTTTGGGACAAATAATTGGTTATCGCCCTTGATTTAGGGAAGATTATAGCCAAAACATGCATTTTCATAACTTAGCGAACTGAAATCTACATTAAAACTGCAGATAACTACTTAAAAATTCACTTCCTTGAATTGATAATAGTCATTTTAAACAGATTCCAGTCAAAATCGGCTTCTTCGACTCATATCGTACCTAAAACCGCATCAAAACTGCAAATATCAGTTTAAACTATCATTTTTTGATACAAACAGTTATATATTCATGTCAATATCTTTCAAATTCTAGTCAAAATCGGCGTCTTTGGGCATTTTAGTAACGAAAACCTTAATAAACTATTAGATTTCGACGTAAGGCAACCTTTCTGAGTCAAATAGTTGCCGATTTAGATAAAATCTTAGTCAGAATCTGCTTTTTCGCCTCTTATTGTACCCAAATCTACCTTAGAAATGCAGATATATACTTAAAACACCTTCTTTTGGGACAAATAATTGGTTTTCGCCCTTGATTTACGGAAGATTATAGCCAAAACATGCATTTTCATAACTTAGCGAACTGAAATCTACATTAAAACTGCAGATAACTACTTAAAAATTCACTTCCTTGAATTGATAATAGGTTTTTCTTTGTCATTTTAAACAGATTCCAGTCAAAATCGGCTTCTTCGATTCATATCGTATCTAAAACCGCATCAAAACTGCAAATATCAGTTTAAACTATCATTTTTTGATACAAACAGTTATATATTCATGTCAATATCTTTCAAATTCTAGTCAAAATCGGCGTCTTTGGGCATTTTAGTAACGAAAACCTTAATAAACTATTAGATTTCGACGTAAGGCAACCTTTCTGAGTCAAATAGTTGCCGATTTCGATAAAATCTTAGTCAGAATCTGCTTTTTTGCCTCTTATTGTACCCAAATCTACCTTAGAAATGCAGATGTATACTTAAAACACCTTCTTTTTGGACAAATAATTGGTTTTCGCAATTGATTTACGGAAGATTATAGCCAAAACATGCATTTTCATAACTTAGCGAACTGAAATCTACATTAAAACTGCAGATAACTACTTAAAAATTCACTTCCTTGAATTGATAATAGGTTTTTCTTTGTCATTTTAAACAGATTCCAGTCAAAATCGGCTTCTTCGATTCATATCGTATCTAAAACCGCATCAAAACTGCAAATATCAGTTTAAACTATCATTTTTTGATACAAAGAGTTATATATTCATGTCAATATCTTTCAAATTCTAGTCAAAATCGGCGTCTTTGGGCATTTTAGTAACGAAAACCTTAATAAACTATTAGATTTCGACGTAAGGCAAACTTTCTGAGTCAAATAGTTGCCGATTTCGATAAAATCTTAGTCAGAATCTGCTTTTTCGCCTCTTATTGTACCCAAATCTACCTTAGAAATGCAGATATATACTTAAGACACCTTCTTTTGGGACAAATAATTGGTTTTCGCCCTTGATTTACGGAAGATTATAGCCAAAACATGCATTTTCATAACTTAGCGAACTGAAATCTACATTAAAACTGCAGATAACTACTTAAAAATTCACTTCCTTGAATTGATAATAGGTTTTTCTTTGTCATTTTAAATAGATTCCAGTCAAGATCGGCTTCTTCGATTCATATCGTATCTAAAACCGCATCAAAACTGCAAATATCAGTTTAAACTATCATTTTTTGATACAAACAGTTATATATTCATGTCAATATCTTTCAAATTCTAGTCAAAATCGGCGTCTTTGGGCATTTTAGTAACGAAAACCTTAATAAACTATTAGATTTCGACGTAAGGCAACCTTTCTGAGTCAAATAGTTGCCGATTTCGATAAAATCTTAGTCAGAATCTGCTTTTTCGCCTCTTATTGTACCCAAATCTACCTTAGAAATGCAGATATATACTTAAAACACCTTCTTTTGGGACAAATTATTATAGCCAAAACATGCATTTTCATAAATTAGCGAACTGAAATCTACATTAAAACTGCAGATAACTACTTAAAAATTCACTTCCTTGAATTGATAATAGGTTTTTCTTTGTCATTTTAAACAGATTCCAGTCAAAATCGGCTTCTTCGATTCATATCGTATCTAAAACCGCATCAAAACTGCAAATATCAGTTTAAACTATCATTTTTTGATACAAACAGTTATATATTCATGTCAATATCTTTCAAATTCTAGTCAAAATCGGCGTCTTTGGGCATTTTAGTAACGAAAACCTTAATAAACTATTAGATTTCGACGTAAGGCAACCTTTCTGAGTCAAATAGTTGCCGATTTCGATAAAATCTTAGTCAGAATCTGCTTTTTCGCCTCTTATTGTACCCAAATCTACCTTAGAAATGCAGATATATACTTAAAACACCTTCTTTTGGGACAAATAATTGGTTTTCGCCCTTGATTTACGGAAGATTATAGCCAAAACATGCATTTTCATAACTTAGCGAACTGAAATCTACATTAAAACTGCAGATAACTACTTAAAAATTCACTTCCTTGAATTGATAATAGGTTTTTCTTTGTCATTTTAAACAGATTCCAGTCAAAATCGGCTTCTTCGACTCATATCGTACCTAAAACCGCATCAAAACTGCAAATATCAGTTTAAACTATCATTTTTTGATACAAACAGTACAAACAGTTATATATTCATATCAATATCTTTCAAATTCTAGTCAAAATCGGCGTCTTTGGGCATTTTAGTAACGAAAACCTTAATAAACTATTAGATTTCGACGTAAGGCAACCTTTCTGAGTCAAATAGTTGCCGATTTCGATAAAATCTTAGTCAGAATCTGCTTTTTCGCCTCTTATTGTACCCAAATCTACCTTAGAAATGCAGATATATACTTAAAACACCTTCTTTTGGGACAAATAATTGGTTTTCGCCCTTGATTTACGGAAGATTATAGCCAAAACATGCATTTTCATAACTTAGCGAACTAAAATCTACATTAAAACTGCAGATAACTACTTAAAAATTCACTTCCTTGAATTGATAATAGGTTTTTCTTTGTCATTTTAAACAGATTCCAGTCAAAATCGGCTTCTTCGATTCATATCGTATCTAAAACCGCATCAAAACTGCAAATATCAGTTTAAACTATCATATTTTGATACAAACAGTTATATATTCATGTCAATATCTTTCAAATTCTAGTCAAAATCGGCGTCTTTGGGCATTTTAGTAACGAAAACCTTAATAAACTATTACATTTCGACGTAAGGCAACCTTTCTGAGTCAAATAGTTGCCGATTTCGATAAAATCTTAGTCAGAATCTGCTTTTTCGCCTCTTATTGTACCCAAATCTACCTTAGAAATGCAGATATATACTTAAAACACCTTCTTTTGGGACAAATAATTGGCTTTCGCCCTTGATTTACGGAAGATTATAGCCAAAACATGCATTTTCATAACTTAGCGAACTGAAATCTACATTAAAACTGCAGATAACTACTTAAAAATTCACTTCCTTGAATTGATAATAGGTTTTTCTTTGTCATTTTAAACAGATTCCAGTCAAAACCGGCTTCATCGACTCATAACTTACCTAAAACCGCATCAAAACTGCAAATATCAGTTTAAACTATCATTTTTTGATACAAACAGTTATATATTCATTTCAATATCTTTCAAATTCTAGTCAAAATCGGCGTCTTTGGGCATTTTAGTAACGAAAACCTTAATAAACTATTTGATTTCGACGTAAGGCAACCTTTCTGAGTAAAATAGTTGCCGATTTCGATAAAATCTTAGTCAGAATCTGCTTTTTCGCCTCTTACTGTACCCAAATCTACCTTAGAAATGCAGATATATACTTAAAACACCTTCTTTTGGGACAATTAATTGGTTTTCGCCCTTGATTTACGGAAGATTACAGCCAAAACATGCATTTTCATAACTTAGCGGACTGAAATCTACATTAAAACTGCAGATAACTACTTAAAAATTCACTTCCTTGAATTGAAAATAGGTTTTTCTTTGTCATTTTAAACAGATTCCAGTCAAAATCGGCTTCTTCGATTCATATCGTATCTAAAACCGCATCAAAACTGCAAATATCAGTTTAAACTATCATTTTTTGATACAAACAGTTATATATTCATGTCAATATCTTTCAAATTCTAGTCAAAATCGGCGTCTTTGGGCATTTTAGTAACGAAAACCTTAATAAACTATTAGATTTCGACGTAAGGCAACCTTTCTGAGTCAAATAGTTGCCGATTTCGATAAAATCTTAGTCAGAATCTGTTTTTTCGCCTCTTATTGTACCCAAATCTACCTTAGAAATGCAGATTTATACTTAAAACACCTTCTTTTGGGACAAATAATTGGTTTTCGCCCTTGATTTACGGAAGATTACAGCCAAAACATGCATTTTCATAACTTAGCGAACTGAAATCTACATTAAAACTGCAGATAACTACTTAAAAATTCACTTCCTTGAATTGATAATAGGTTTTTCTTTGTCATTTTAAACAGATTCCAGTCAAAATCGGCCTCTTCGATTCATATCGTATCTAAAACCGCATCAAAACTGCAAATATCAGTTTAAACTATCATTTTTTGATACAAACAGTTATATATTCATGTCAATATCTTTCAAATTCTAGTCAAAATCGGCGTCTTTGGGCATTTTATTAACGAAAACCTTAATAAACTATTAGATTTCGACGTAAGGCAACCTTTCTGAGTCAAATAGTTGCCGATTTCGATAAAATCTTAGTCAGAATCTGCTTTTTCGCCTCTTATTGTACCCAAATCTACCTTAGAAATGCAGATTTATACTTAAAACACCTTCTTTTGGGACAAATAATTGCTTTTCGCCCTTGATTTACGGAAGATTATAGCCAAAACATGCATTTTCATAACTTAGCGAACTGAAATCTACATTAAAACTGCAGATAACTACTTAAAAATTCACTTCCTTGAATTGGTAATAGGTTTTTCTTGGTCATTTTAAACAGATTCCAGTCAAAATCGGCTTCTTCGATTCATATCGTATCTAAAACCGCATCAAAACTGCAAATATCAGTTTAAACTATCATTTTTTGATACAAAAAGTTATATATTCATGTCAATATCTTTCAAATTCTAGTCAAAATCGGCGTCTTTGGGCATTTTAGTAACGAAAACCTTAATAAACTATTAGATTTCGACGTAAGGCAACCTTTCTGAGTCAAATAGTTGCCGATTTCGATAAAATCTTAGTCAGAATCTGCTTTTTCGCCTCTTATTGTACCCAAATCTACCTTAGAAATGCAGATTTATACTTAAAACACCTTCTTTTGGGACAAATAATTGGTTTTCGCCCTTGATTTACGGAAGATTATAGCCAAAACATGCATTTTCATAACTTAGCGAACTGAAATCTACATTAAAACTGCAGATAACTACTTAAAAATTCACTTCCTTGAATTGATAATAGGTTTTTCTTTGTCATTTTAAACAGATTTCAGTCAAAATCGGCTTCTTCGATTCATATCGTATCTAAAACCGCATCAAAACTGCAAATATCAGTTTAAACTATCATTTTTTGATACAAACACTTATATATTCATGTCAATATCTTTCAAATTCTAGTCAAAATCGGCGTCTTTGGGCATTTTAGTAACGAAAACCTTAATAAACTATTAGATTTCGACGTAAGGCAACCTTTCTGAGTCAAATAGTTGCCGATTTCGATAAAATCTTAGTCAGAATCTGTTTTTCGCCTCTTATTGTACCCAAATCTACCTTAGAAATGCAGATATATACTTAAAACACTTTCTTTTGGGACAAATAATTGGTTATCGCCCTTGATTTAGGGAAGATTATAGCCAAAACATGCATTTTCATAACTTAGCGAACTGAAATCTACATTAAAACTGCAGATAACTACTTAAAAATTCACTTCCTTGAATTGATAATAGTCATTTTAAACAGATTCCAGTCAAAATCGGCTTCTTCGACTCATATCGTACCTAAAACCGCATCAAAACTGCAAATATCAGTTTAAACTATCATTTTTTGATACAGTTATATATTCATGTCAATATCTTTCAAATTCTAGTCAAAATCGGCGTCTTTGGGCATTTTAGTAACGAAAACCTTAATAAACTATTAGATTTCGACGTAAGGCAACCTTTCTGAGTCAAATAGTTGCCGATTTCGATAAAATCTTAGTCAGAATCTGCTTTTTCGCCTCTTATTGTACCCAAATCTACCTTAGAAATGCAGATATATACTTAAAACACCTTCTTTTGGGACAAATTATTATAGCCACAACATGCATTTTCATAACTTAGCGAACTGAAATCTACATTAAAACTGCAGATAACTACTTAAAAATTCACTTCCTTGAATTGATAATAGGTTTTTCTTTGTCATTTTAAACAGATTCCAGTCAAAATCGGCTTCTTCGATTCATATCGTATCTATAACCGCATCAAAACTGCAAATATCAGTTTAAACTATCATTTTTTGATACAAACAGTTATATATTCATGTCAATATCTTTCAAATTCTAGTCAAAATCGGCGTCTTTGGGCATTTTAGTAACGAAAACCTTAATAAACTATTAGATTTCGACGTAAGGCAACCTTTCTGAGTCAAATAGTTGCCGATTTCGATAAAATCTTAGTCAGAATCTGCTTTTTCGCCTCTTATTGTACCCAAATCTACCTTAGAAATGCAGATATATACTTAAAACACCTTCTTTTGGGACAAATTATTATAGCCAAAACATGCATTTTCATAACTTAGCGAACTGAAATCTACATTAAAACTGCAGATAACTACTTAAAAATTCACTTCCTTGAATTGATAATAGGTTTTTCTTTGTCATTTTAAACAGATTCCAGTCAAAATCGGCTTCTTCGATTCATATCGTATCTATAACCGCATCAAAACTGCAAATATCAGTTTAAACTATCATTTTTTGATACAAACAGTTATATATTCATGTCAATATCTTTCAAATTCTAGTCAAAATCGGCGTCTTTGGGCATTTTAGTAACGAAAACCTTAATAAACTATTAGATTTCGACGTAAGGCAACCTTTCTGAGTCAAATAGTTGCCGATTTCGATAAAATCTTAGTCAGAATCTGCTTTTTCGCCTCTTATTGTACCCAAATCTACCTTAGAAATGCAGATATATACTTAAAACAGCTTCTTTTGGGACAAATAATTGGTTTTCGCCCTTGATTTACGGAAGATTATAGCCAAAACATGCATTTTCATAACTTAGCGAACTGAAATCTACATTAAAACTGCAGATAACTACTTAAAAATTCACTTCCTTGAATTGATAATAGGTTTTCTTTGTCATTTTAAACAGATTCCAGTCAAAATCGGCTTCTTCGACTCATATCGTACCTAAAACCGCATCAAAACTGCAAATATCAGTTTAAACTATCATTTTTTGATACAAACAGTTATATATTCATATCAATATCTTTCAAATTCTAGTCAAAATCGGCGTCTTTGGGCATTTTAGTAACGAAAACCTTAATAAACTATTAGATTTCGACGTAAGGCAACCTTTCTGAGTCAAATAGTTGCCGATTTCGATAAAATCTTAGTCAGAGTCTGCTTTTTCGCCTCTTATTGTACCCAAATCTACCTTAGAATTGCAGATATATACTTAAAACACCTTCTTTTGGGACAAATAATTGGTTTTCGCCCTTGATTTACGAAAGATTATAGCCAAAACATGCATTTTCATAACTTAGCGAACTGAAATCTACATTAAAACTGCAGATAACTACTTAAAAATTCACTTCCTTGAATTGATAATAGGTTTTTCTTTGTCATTTTAAACAGATTCCAGTCAAAATCGGCTTCTTCGATTCATATCGTATCTAAAACCGCATCAAAACTGCAAATATCAGTTTAAACTATCATTTTTTGATACAAACAGTTATATATTCATGTCAATATCTTTCAAATTCTAGTCAAAATCGGCGTCTTTGGGCATTTTAGTAACGAAAACCTTAATAAACTATTAGATTTCGACGTAAGGCAACCTTTCTGAGTCAAATAGTTGCCGATTTAGATAAAATCTTAGTCAGAATCTGCTTTTTCGCCTCTTATTGTACCCAAATCTACCTTAGAAATGCAGATGTATACTTAAAACACCTTCTTTTGGGACAAATAATTGGTTTTCGCAATTGATTTACGGAAGATTATAGCCAAAACATGCATTTTCATAACTTAGCGAACTGAAATCTACATTAAAACTGCAGATAACTACTTAAAAATTCACTTCCTTGAATTGATAATAGGTTTTACTTTGTCATTTTAAACAGATTCCAGTCAAAATCGGCTTCTTCGATTCATATCGTATCTAAAACCGCATCAAAACTGCAAATATCAGTTTAAACTATCATTTTTTGATACAAAGAGTTATATATTCATGTCAATATCTTTCAAATTCTAGTCAAAATCGGCGTCTTTGGGCATTTTATTAACGAAAACCTTAATAAACTATTAGATTTCGACGTAAAGCAACCTTTCTGAGTCAAATAGTTGCCGATTTCGATAAAATCTTAGTCAGAATCTGCTTTTTCGCCTCTTATTGTACCCAAATCTACCTTAGAAATGCAGATATATACTTAAGACACCTTCTTTTGGGACAAATAATTGGTTTTCGCCCTTGATTTACGGAAGATTATAGCCAAAACATGCATTTTCATAACTTAGCGAACTGAAATCTACATTAAAACTGCAGATAACTACTTAAAAATTCACTTCCTTGAATTGATAATAGGTTTTTCTTTGTCATTTTAAACAGATTCCAGTCAAGATCGGCTTCTTCGATTCATATCGTATCTAAAACCGCATCAAAACTGCAAATATCAGTTTAAACTATCATTTTTTGATACAAACAGTTATAGATTCATGTCAATATCTTTCAAATTCTAGTCAAAATCGGCGTCTTTGGGCATTTTAGTAACGAAAACCTTAATAAACTATTAGATTTCGACGTAAGGCAACCTTTCTGAGTCAAATAGTTGCCGATTTCGATAAAATCTTAGTCAGAATCTGCTTTTTCGCCTCTTATTGTACCCAAATCTACCTTAGAAATGCAGATATATACTTAAAACACCTTCTTTTGGGACAAATTATTATAGCCAAAACATGCATTTTCATAACTTAGCGAACTGAAATCTACATTAAAACTGCAGATAACTACTTAAAAATTCACTTCCTTGAATTGATAATAGGTTTTTCTTTGTCATTTTAAACAGATTCCAGTCAAAATCGGCTTCTTCGACTCATATCGTATCTAAAACCGCATCAAAACTGCAAATATCAGTTTAAACTATCATTTTTTGATACAAACAGTTATATATTCATATCAATATCTTTCAAATTCTAGTCAAAATCGGCGTCTTTGGGCATTTTAGTAACGAAAACCTTAATAAACTATTAGATTTCGACGTAAGGCAAAATTTCTGAGTCAAATAGTTGCCGATTTCGATAAAATCTTAGTCAGAATCTGCTTTTTCGCCTCTTATTGTACCCAAATCTACCTTAGAAATGCAGATATATACTTAAAACACCTTCTTTTGGGACAAATAATTGGTTTTCGCCCTTGATTTTCGGAAGATTATAGCCAAAACATGCATTTTCATAACTTAGCGAACTGAAATCTACATTAAAACTGCAGATAACTACTTAAAAATTCACTTCCTTGAATTGATAATAGGTTTTTCTTTGTCATTTCAAACAGATTCCAGTCAAAATCGGCTTCTTCGATTCATATCGTATCTAAAACCGCATCAAAACTGCAAATATCAGATTAAACTATCATATTTTGATACAAACAGTTATATATTCATGTCAATATCTTTCAAATTCTAGTCAAAATCGGCGTCTTTGGGCATTTTAGTAACGAAAACCTTAATAAACTATTACATTTCGACGTAAGGCAACCTTTCTGAGTCAAATAGTTGCTGATTTCGATAAAATCTTAGTCAGAATCTGCTTTTTCGCCTCTTATTGTACCCAAATCTACCTTAGAAATGCAGATATATACTTAAAACACCTCCTTTTGGGACAAATAATTGGTTTTCGCCCTTGATTTTCGGAAGATTATAGCCAAAACATGCATTTTCATAACTTAGCGAACTGAAATCTACATTAAAACTGCAGATAACTACTTAAAAATTCACTTCCTTGAATTGATAATAGGTTTTTCTTTGTCATTTCAAACAGATTCCAGTCAAAATCGGCTTCTTCGATTCATATCGTATCTAAAACCGCATCAAAACTGCAAATATCAGTTTAAACTATCATATTTTGATACAAACAGTTATATATTCATGTCAATATCTTTCAAATTCTAGTCAAAATCGGCGTCTTTGGGCATTTGAGTAACGAAAACCTTAATAAACTATTAGATTTCGACGTAAGGCAACCTTTCTGAGTCAAATAGTTGCCGATTTCGATAAAATCTTAGTCAGAATCTGCTTTTTCGCCTCTTATTGTACCCAAATCTACCTTAGAAATGCAGATATATACTTAAAACACCTTCTTTTGGGACAAATTATTATAGCCAAAACATGCATTTTCATAACTTAGCGAACTGAAATCTACATTAAAACTGCAGATAACTACTTAAAAATTCACTTCCTTGAATTGATAATAGGTTTTTCTTTGTCATTTCAAACAGATTCCAGTCAAAATCGGCTTCTTCGATTCATATCGTATCTAAAACCGCATCAAAACTGCAAATATCAGTTTAAACTATCATATTTTGATACAAACAGTTATATATTCATGTCAATATCTTTCAAATTCTAGTCAAAATCGGCGTCTTTGGGCATTTGAGTAACGAAAACCTTAATAAACTATTAGATTTCGACGTAAGGCAACCTTTCTGAGTCAAATAGTTGCCGATTTCGATAAAATCTTAGTCAGAATCTGCTTTTTCGCCTCTTATTGTACCCAAATCTACCTTAGAAATGCAGATATATACTTAAAACACCTTCTTTTGGGACAAATTATTATAGCCAAAACATGCATTTTCATAACTTAGCGAACTGAAATCTACATTAAAACTGCAGATAACTACTTAAAAATTCACTTCCTTGAATTGATAATAGGTTTTTCTTTGTCATTTCAAACCGATTCCAGTCAAAATCGGCTTCTTCGATTCATATCGTATCTAAAACCGCATCAAAACTGCAAATATCAGTTTAAACTATCATATTTTGATACAAACAGTTATATATTCATGTCAATATCTTTCAAATTCTAGTCAAAATCGGCGTCTTTGGGCATTTTAGTAACGAAAACCTTAATAAACTATTACATTTCGACGTAAGGCAACCTTTCTGAGTCAAATAGTTGCTGATTTCGATAAAATCTTAGTCAGAATCTGCTTTTTCGCCTCTTATTGTACCCAAATCTACCTTAGAAATGCAGATATATACTTAAAACACCTCCTTTTGGGACAAATAATTGGTTTTCGCCCTTGATTTTCGGAAGATTATAGCCAAAACATGCATTTTCATAACTTAGCGAACTGAAATCTACATTAAAACTGCAGATAACTACTTAAAAATTCACTTCCTTGAATTGATAATAGGTTTTTCTTTGTCATTTTAAACAGATTCCAGTCAAAATCGGCTTCTTCGACTCATATCGTATCTAAAACTGCATCAAAACTGCAAATATCAGTTTAAACTATCATTTTTTGATACAAACAGTTATATATTCATATCAATATCTTTCAAATTCTAGTCAAAATCGGCGTCTTTGGGCATTTTAGTAACGAAAACCTTAATAAACTATTAGATTTCGACGTAAGGCAAAATTTCTGAGTCAAATAGTTGCCGATTTCGATAAAATCTTAGTCAGAATCTGCTTTTTCGCCTCTTATTGTACCCAAATCTACCTTAGAAATGCAGATATATACTTAAAACACCTTCTTTTGGGACAAATAATTGGTTTTCGCCCTTGATTTTCGGAAGATTATAGCCAAAACATGCATTTTCATAACTTAGCGAACTGAAATCTACATTAAAACTGCAGATAACTACTTAAAAATTCACTTCCTTGAATTGATAATAGGTTTTTCTTTGTCATTTCAAACAGATTCCAGTCAAAATCGGCTTCTTCGATTCATATCGTATCTAAAACCGCATCAAAACTGCAAATATCAGTTTAAACTATCATATTTTGATACAAACAGTTATATATTCATGTCAATATCTTTCAAATTCTAGTCAAAATCGGCGTCTTTGGGCATTTTAGTAACGAAAACCTTAATAAACTATTACATTTCGACGTAAGGCAACCTTTCTGAGTCAAATAGTTGCTGATTTCGATAAAATCTTAGTCAGAATCTGCTTTTTCGCCTCTTATTGTACCCAAATCTACCTTAGAAATGCAGATATATACTTAAAACACCTCCTTTTGGGACAAATAATTGGTTTTCGCCCTTGATTTTCGGAAGATTATAGCCAAAACATGCATTTTCATAACTTAGCGAACTGAAATCTACATTAAAACTGCAGATAACTACTTAAAAATTCACTTCCTTGAATTGATAATAGGTTTTTCTTTGTCATTTCAAACAGATTCCAGTCAAAATCGGCTTCTTCGATTCATATCGTATCTAAAACCGCATCAAAACTGCAAATATCAGTTTAAACTATCATATTTTGATACAAACAGTTATATATTCATGTCAATATCTTTCAAATTCTAGTCAAAATCGGCGTCTTTGAGCATTTGAGTAACGAAAACCTTAATAAACTATTAGATTTCGACGTAAGGCAACCTTTCTGAGTCAAATAGTTGCCGATTTCGATAAAATCTTAGTCAGAATCTGCTTTTTCGCCTCTTATTGTACCCAAATCTACCTTAGAAATGCAGATATATACTTAAAACACCTTCTTTTGGGACAAATTATTATAGCCAAAACATGCATTTTCATAACTTAGCGAACTGAAATCTACATTAAAACTGCAGATAACTACTTAAAAATTCACTTCCTTGAATTGAAAATAGGTTTTTCTTTGTCATTTTAAACAGATTCCAGTCAAAATCGGCTTCTTCGATTCATATCGTATCTAAAACCGCATCAAAACTGCAAATATCAGTTTAAACTATCATTTTTTGATACAAACAGTTATATATTCATGTCAATATCTTTCAAATTCTAGTCAAAATCGGCGTCTTTGGGCATTTTAGTAACGAAAACCTTAATAAACTATTAGATTTCGATGTAAGGCAACCTTTCTGAGTCAAATAGTTGCCGATTTCGATAAAATCTTAGTCAGAATCTGCTTTTTCGCCTCTTATTGTACCCAAATCTACCTTAGAAATGCAGATATATACTTAAAACACCTTCTTTTGGGACAAATAATTGGTTTTCGCCCTTGATTTACGGAAGATTATAGCCAAAACATGCATTTTCATAACTTAGCGAACTGAAATCTACATTAAAACTGCAGATAACTACTTAAAAATTCACTTCCTTGAATTGATAATAGGTTTTTCTTTGTCATTTTAAACAGATTCCAGTCAAAATCGGCTTCTTCGACTCATATCGTATCTAAAACCGCATCAAAACTGCAAATATCAGTTTAAACTATCATTTTTTGATACAAACAGTTATATATTCATATCAATATCTTTCAAATTCTAGTCAAAATCGGCGTCTTTGGGCATTTTAGTAACGAAAACCTTAATAAACTATTAGATTTCGACGTAAGACAAAATTTCTGAGTCAAATAGTTGCCGATTTCGATAAAATCTTAGTCAGAATCTGCTTTTTCGCCTCTTATTGTACCCAAATCTACCTTAGAAATGCAGATTTATACTTAAAACACCTTCTTTTGGGACAAATAATTGGCTTTCGCCCTTAATTTACGGAAGATTATAGCCAAAACATGCATTTTCATAACTTAGCGAACTGAAATCTACATTAAAACTGAAGATAACTACTTAAAAATTCACTTCCTTGAATTGATAATAGGTTTTTCTTTGTCATTTTAAACAGATTCCAGTCAAAACCGGCTTCATCGACTCATAACTTACCTAAAACCGCATCAAAACTGCAAATATCAGTTTAAACTATCATTTTTTGATACAAACAGTTATATATTCATTTCAATATCTTTCAAATTCTAGTCAAAATCGGCGTCTTTGGGCATTTTAGTAACGAAAACCTTAATAAACTATTAGATTTCGACGTAAGGCAACCTTTCTGAGTCAAATAGTTGCCGATTTCGATAAAATCTTAGTCAGAATCTGCTTTTTCGCCTCTTATTGTACCCAAATCTACCTTAGAAATGCAGATATATACTTAAAACACCTTCTTTTGGGACAATTAATTGGTTTTCGCCCTTGATTTACGGAAGATTACAGCCAAAACATGCATTTTCATAACTTAGCGGACTGAAATGTACATTAAAAATGCAGATAACTACTTAAAAATTCACTTCCTTGAATTGAAAATAGGTTTTTCTTTGTCATTTTAAACAGATTCCAGTCAAAATCGGCTTCTTCGATTCATATCGTATCTAAAACCTCATCAAAACTGCAAATATCAGTTTAAACTATCATTTTTTGATACAAACAGTTATATATTCATGTCAATATCTTTCAAATTCTAGTCAAAATCGGCGTCTTTGGGCATTTTAGTAACGAAAACCTTAATAAACTATTTGATTTCGACGTAAGGCAACCTTTCTGAGTCAAATAGTTGCCGATTTCGATAAAATCTTAGTCAGAATCTGCTTTTTCGCCTCTTATTGTACCCAAATCTACCTTAGAATTGCAGATTTATACTTAAAACACCTTCTTTTGGGACAAATAATTGGTTTTCGCCCTTGATTTACGGAAGATTAGAGCCAAAACATGCATTTTCATAACTTAGCGAACTGAAATCTACATTAAAACTGCAGATAACTACTTAAAAATTCACTTCCTTGAATTGATAATAGGTTTTTCTTTGTCATTTTAAACAGATTCCAGTCAAAATCGGCCTCTTCGATTCATATCGTATCTAAAACCGCATCAAAACTGCAAATATCAGTTTAAACTATCATTTTTTGATACAAACAGTTATATATTCATTTCAATATCTTTCAAATTCTAGTCAAAATCGGCGTCTTTGAGCATTTTAGTAACGAAAACCTTAATAAACTATTAGATTTCGACGTAAGGCAACCTTTCTGAGTCAAATAGTTGCCGATTTCGATAAAATCTTAGTCAGAATCTGCTTTTTCGCCTCTTATTGTACCCAAATCTACCTTAGAAATGCAGATATATACTTAAAACACCTTCTTTTGGGACAATTAATTGGTTTTCGCCCTTGATTTTCGGAAGATTACAGCCAAAACATGCATTTTCATAACTTAGCGAACTGAAATCTACATTAAAACTGCAGATAACTACTTAAAAATTCACCTCCTTGAATTGATAATAGGTTTTTCTTTGTCATTTTAAACAGATTCCAGTCAAAATCGGCCTCTTCGATTCATATCGTATCTAAAACCGCATCAAAACTGCAAATATCAGTTTAAACTATCATTTTTTGATACAAACAGTTATATATTCATGTCAATATCTTTCAAATTCTAGTCAAAATCGGCGTCTTTGGGCATTTTAGTAACGAAAACCTTAATAAACTATTAGATTTCGACGTAAGGCAACCTTTCTGAGTCAAATAGTTGCCGATTTCGATAAAATCTTAGTCAGAATCTGCTTTTTCGCCTCTTATTGTACCCAAATCTACCTTAGAAATGCAGATTTATACTTAAAACACCTTCTTTTGGGACAAATAATTGCTTTTCGCCCTTGATTTACGGAAGATTATAGCCAAAACATGCATTTTCATAACTTAGCGAACTGAAATCTACATTAAAACTGCAGATAACTACTTAAAAATTCACTTCCTTGAATTGATAATAGGTTTTTCTTTGTCATTTTAAACAGATTCCAGTCAAAATCGGCTTCTTCGATTCATATCGTATCTAAAACCGCATCAAAACTGCAAATATCAGTTTAAACTATCATTTTTTGATACAAAAAGTTATATATTCATGTCAATATCTTTCAAATTCTAGTCAAAATCGGCGTCTTTGGGCATTTTAGTAACGAAAACCTTAATAAACTATTAGATTTCGACGTAAGGCAACCTTTCTGAGTCAAATAGTTGCCGATTTCGATAAAATCTTAGCCAGAATCTGCTTTTTCGCCTCTTATTGTACCCAAATCTACCTTAGAAATGCAGATTTATACTTAAAACACCTTCTTTTGGGACAAATTATTATAGCCAAAACATGCATTTTCATAACTTAGCGAACTGAAATCTACATTAAAACTGCAGATAACTACTTAAAAATTCACTTCCTTGAATTGATAATAGGTTTTTCTTTGTCATTTTAAACAGATTCCAGTCAAAATCGGCTTCTTCGATTCATATCGTATCTATAACCGCATCAAAACTGCAAATATCAGTTTAAACTATCATTTTTTGATACAAACAGTTATATATTCATGTCAATATCTTTCAAATTCTAGTCAAAATCGGCGTCTTTGGGCATTTTAGTAACGAAAACCTTAATAAACTATTAGATTTCGACGTAAGGCAACCTTTCTGAGTCAAATAGTTGCCGATTTCGATAAAATCTTAGTCAGAATCTGCTTTTTCGCCTCTTATTGTACCCAAATCTACCTTAGAAATGCAGATATATACTTAAAACACCTTGATTTACGGAAGATTATAGCCAAAACATGCATTTTCATAACTTAGCGAACTGAAATCTACATTAAAACTGCAGATAACTACTTAAAAATTCACTTCCTTGAATTGATAATAGGTTTTTCTTTGTCATTTTAAACAGATTCCAGTCAAAATCGGCTTCTTCGACTCATATCGTACCAAAAACCGCATCAAAACTGCAAATATCAGTTAAAACTATCATTTTTTGATACAAACAGTTATATATTCATATCAATATCTTTCAAATTCTAGTCAAAATCGGCGTCTTTGGGCATTTTAGTAACGAAAACCTTAATAAACTATTAGATTTCGACGTAAGGCAACCTTTCTGAGTCAAATAGTTGCCGATTTCGATAAAATCTTAGTCAGAATCTGCTTTTTCGCCTCTTATTGTACCCAAATCTACCTTAGAAATGCAGATATATACTTAAGACACCTTCTTTTGGGACAAATAATTGGTTTTCGCCCTTGATTTACGGAAGATTAAAGCCAAAACATGCATTTTCATAACTTAGCGAACTGAAATCTACATTAAAACTGCAGATAACTACTTAAAAATTCACTTCCTTGAATTGATAATAGGTTTTTCTTTGTCATTTTAAACAGATTCCAGTCAAAATCGGCTTCTTCGATTCATATCGTATCTAAAACCGCATCAAAACTGCAAATATCAGTTTAAACTATCATTTTTTGATACAAACAGTTATATATTCATGTCAATATCTTTCAAATTCTAGTCAAAATCGGCGTCTTTGGGCATTTTAGTAACGAAAACCTTAATAAACTATTAGATTTCGACGTAAGGCAACCTTTCTGAGTCAAATAGTTGCCGATTTCGATAAAATCTTAGTCAGAATCTGCTTTTTCGCCTCTTATTGTACCCAAATCTACCTTAGAAATGCAGATATATACTTAAAACACCTTCTTTTGGGACAAATAATTGGTTTTCGCCCTTGATTTACGGAAGATTATAGCCAAAACATACATTTTCATAACTTAGCAAACTGAAATCTACATTAAAACTGCAGATAACTACTTAAAAATTCACTTCCTTGAATTGATAATAGGTTTTTCTTTGTCATTTTAAACAGATTCCAGTCAAAATCGGCTTCTTCGAGTCATATCGTACCTAAAACCGCATCAAAACTGCAAATATCAGTTTAAACTATCATTTTTTGATACAAACAGTTATATATTCATATCAATATCTTTCAAATTCTAGTCAAAATCGGCGTCTTTGGGCATTTTAGTAACGAAAACCTTAATAAACTATTAGATTTCGACGTAAGGCAACCTTTCTGAGTCAAATAGTTGCCGATTTCGATAAAATCTTAGTCAGAATCTGCTTTTTCGCCTCTTATTGTACACAAATCTACCTTAGAAATGCAGATATATACTTAAAACACCTTCTTTTTTGACAAATAATTGGTTTTCGCCCTTGATTTACGGAAGATTATATCCAAAACATGTATTTTCATAACTTAGCGAACTGAAATCTACATTAAAACTGCAGATAACTACTTAAAAATTCACTTCCTTGAATTGATAATAGGTTTTTCTTTGTCATTTTAAACAGATTCCAGTCAAAATCGGCTTCTTCGATTCATATCGTATCTAAAACCGCATCAAAATTGCAAATATCAGTTTAAACTATCATTTTTTGATACAAACAGTTATATATTCATGTCAATATCTTTCAAATTCTAGTCAAAATCGGCGTCTTTGGGCATTTTAGTAAAGAAAACCTTAATAAACTATTAGATTTCGACGTAAGGCAACCTTTCTGAGGCAAATAGTTGCCGATTTCGATAAAATCTTAGTCAGAATCTGCTTTTTCGCCTCTTATTGTACCCAAATATACCTTAGAAATGCAGATATATACTTAAAACACCTTCTTTTGGGACAAATAATTGGTTTTCGCCCTTGATTTACGGAAGATTATAGCCAAAACATGCATTTTCATAACTTAGCGAACTGAAATCTACATGAAAACTGCAGATAACTACTTAAAAATTCACTTCCTTGAATTGATAATAGGTTTTTCTTTGTCATTTTAAACAGATTCCAGTCAAAATCGGCTTCTTCGACTCATATCGTACCTAAAACCGCATCAAAACTGCAAATATCAGTTTAAACTATCATTTTTTGATACAAACAGTTATATATTCATGTCAATATCTTTCAAATTCTAGTCAAAATCGGCGTCTTTGGGCATTTTAGTAACGAAAACCTTAATAAACTATTAGATTTCGACGTAAGGCAACCTTTCTGAGTCAAATAGTTGCCGATTTCGATAAAATCTTAGTCAGAATCTGCTTTTTCGCCTCTTATTGTACCCAAATCTACCTTAGAAATGCAGATATATACTTAAAACACCTTCTTTTGGGACAAATAATTGGTTTTCGCCCTTGATTTACGGAAGATTATAGCCAAAACATGCATTTTCATAACTTAGCGAACTGAAATCTACATGAAAACTGCAGATAACTACTTAAAAATTCACTTCCTTGAATTGATAATAGGTTTTTCTTTGTCATTTTAAACAGATTCCAGTCAAAATCGGCTTCTTCGACTCATATCGTACCTAAAACCGCATCAAAACTGCAAATATCAGTTTAAACTATCATTTTTTGATACAAACAGTTATATATTCATGTCAATATCTTTCAAATTCTAGTCAAAATCGGCGTCTTTGGGCATTTTAGTAACGAAAACCTTAATAAACTATTAGATTTCGTCGTAAGGCAACCTTTCTGAGTCAAATAGTTGCCGATTTCGATAAAATCTTAGTCAGAATCTGCTTTTTCGCCTCTTATTGTACCCAAATCTACCTTAGAAATGCAGATATACACTTAAAACACCTTCTTTTGGGACAAATAATTGGTTTTCGCCCTTGATTTACGGAAGATTATAGCCAAAACATGCATTTTCATAACTTAGCGAACTGAAATCTACATGAAAACTGCAGATAACTACTTAAAAATTCACTTCCTTTAATTGATAATAGGTTTTTCTTTGTCATTTTAAACAGATTCCAGTCAAAATCGGCTTCTTCGACTCATATCGTACCTAAAACCGCATCAAAACTGCAAATATCAGTTTAAACTATCATTTTTTGATACAAACAGTTATATATTCATGTCAATATCTTTCAAATTCTAGTCAAAATCGGCGTCTTTGGGCATTTTAGTAACGAAAACCTTAATAAACTATTAGATTTCGACGTAAGGCAACCTTTCTGAGTCAAATAGTTGCCGATTTCGATAAAATCTTAGTCAGAATCTGCTTTTTCGCCTCTTATTGTACCCAAATCTACCTTAGAAATGCAGATATATACTTAAAACACCTTCTTTTGGGACAAATAATTGGTTTTCGCCCTTGATTTACGGAAGATTATAGCCAAAACATGCATTTTCATAACTTAGCGAACTGAAATCTACATTAAAACTGCAGTTAACTACTTAAAAATTCACTTCCTTGAATTGATAATAGGTTTTTCTTTGTCATTTTAAACAGATTCCAGTCAAAATCGGCTTCTTCGATTCATATCGTATCTAAAACCGCATCAAAACTGCAAATATCAGTTTAAACTATCATTTTTTGATACAAACAGTTATATATTCATGTCAATATCTTTCAAATTCTAGTCAAAATCGGCGTCTTTTGGCATTTTAGTAACGAAAACCTTAATAAACTATTAGATTTTGACGTAAGGCAACCTTTCTGAGTCAAATAGTTGCCGATTTCGATAAAATCTTAGCCAGAATCTGCTTTTTCGCCTTATATTGTACCCAAATCTACCTTAGACATGCAGATATATACTTAAAACACCTTCTTTTGGGACAAATAATTGGTTTTCGCCCTTGATTAACGGAAGATTATAGCCAAAACATGCATTTTCATAACTTAGCGAACTGAAATCTACATTAAAACTGCAGATAACTACTTAAAAATTCACTTCCTTGAATTGATAATAGGTTTTTCTTTGTCATTTTAAACAGATTCCAGTCAAAATCGGCTTCTTCGATTCATATCGTATCTAAAACCGCATCAAAACTGCAAATATCAGTTTAAACTATCATTTTTTGATACAAACAGTTATATATTCATGTCAATATCTTTCAAATTCTAGTCAAAATCGGCGTCTTTGGGCATTTTATTAACGAAAACCTTAATAAACTATTAGATTTCGACGTAAGGCAACCTTTCTGAGTCAAATAGTTGCCGACTTCGATAAAATCTTAGTCAGAATCTGCTTTTTCGCCTCTTATTGTACCCAAATCTACCTTAGAAATGCAGATTTATACTTAAAACACCTTCTTTTGGGACAAATAATTGGTTTTCGCCCTTGATTTACGGAAGATTATAGCCAAAGAATGCATTTTCATAACTTAGCGAACTGAAATCTACATTAAAACTGCAGATAACTACTTAAAAATTCACTTCCTTGAATTGATAATAGGTTTTTCTTTGTCATTTTAAACAGATTCCAGTCAAAATCGGCTTCTTCGATTCATATCGTATCTAAAACCGCATCAAAACTGCAAATATCAGTTTAAACTATCATTTTTTGATACAAACAGTTATATATTCATGTCAATATCTTTCAAATTCTAGTCAAAATCGGCGTCTTTGGGCATTTTAGTAACGAAAACCTTAATAAACTATTAGATTTCGACGTAAGGCAACCTTTCTGAGTCAAATAGTTGCCGATTTCGATAAAATCTTAGTCAGAATCTGCTTTTTTGCCTCTTATTGTACCCAAATCTACCTTAGAAATGCAGATATATACCTAAAACACCTTCTTTTGGGACAAATAATTGGTTTTCGCCCTTGATTTACGGAAGATTATAGCCAAAACATGCATTTTCATAACTTAGCGAACTGAAATCTACATTAAAACTGCAGATAACTACTTAAAAATTCACTTCCTTGAATTGATAATAGGTTTTTCTTTGTCATTTTAAACAGATTCCAGTCAAAATCGGCTTCTTCGATTCATATCGTATCTAAAACCGCATCAAAACTGCAAATATCAGTTTAAACTATCATTTTTTGATACAAACAGTTATATATTCATGTCAATATCTTTCAAATTCTAGTCAAAATCGGCGTCTTTGGGCATTTTAGTAACGAAAACCTTAATAAACTATTAGATTTCGACGTAAGGCAACCTTTCTGAGTCAAATAGTTGCCGATTTCGATAAAAACTTAGTCAGAATCTGCTTTTTCGCCTCTTATTGTACCCAAATCTACCTTAGAAATGCAGATATATACTTAAGACACCTTCTTTTGGGACAAATAATTGGTTTTCGCCCTTGATTTACGGAAGATTATAGCCAAAACATGCATTTTCATAACTTAGCGAACTGAAATCTACGTTAAAACTGCAGATAACTACTTAAAAATTCACTTCCTTGAATTGATAATAGGTTTTTCTTTGTCATTTTAAACATATTCCAGTCAAAATCGGCTTCTTCGACTCATATCGTATCTAAAACCGCATCAAAACTGCAAATATCAGTTTAAACTATCATTTTTTGATACAAACAGTTATATATTCATATCAATATCTTTCAAATTCTAGTCAAAATCGGCGTCTTTGGGCATTTTAGTAACGAAAACCTTAATAAACTATTAGATTTCGACGTAAGGCAAAATTTCTGAGTCAAATAGTTGCCGATTTCGATAAAATCTTAGTCAGAATCTGCTTTTTCGCCTCTTATTGTACCCAAATCTACCTTAGAAATGCAGATTTATACTTAAAACACCTTCTTTTGGGACAAATAATTGGCTTTCGCCCTTAATTTACGGAAGATTATAGCCAAAACATGCATTTTCATAACTTAGCGAACTGAAATCTACATTAAAACTGCAGATAACTACTTAAAAATTCACTTCCTTGAATTGATAATAGGTTTTTCTTTGTCATTTTAAACAGATTCCAGTCAAAATCGGCTTCTTCGACTCATATCGTATCTAAAACCGCATCAAAACTGCAAATATCAGTTTAAACTATCATTTTTTGATACAAACAGTTATATATTCAAATCAATATCTTTCAAATTCTAGTCAAAATCGGCGTCTTTGGGCATTTTAGTAACGAAAACCTTAATAAACTATTAGATTTCGACGTAAGGCAAAATTTCTGAGTCAAATAGTTGCCGATTTCGATAAAATCTTAGTCAGAATCTGCTTTTTCGCCTCTTATTGTACCCAAATCTACCTTAGAAATGCAGATATATACTTAAAACACCTTCTTTTGGGACAAATAATTGGTTTTCGCCCTTGATTTTCGGAAGATTATAGCCAAAACATGCATTTTCATAACTTAGCGAATTGAAATCTACATGAAAACTGCAGATAACTACTTAAAAATTCACTTCCTTGAATTGATAATAGGTTTTTCTTTGTCATTTTAAACAGATTCCAGTCAAATTCGGCTTCTTCGACTCATATCGTACCTAAAACCGCATCAAAACTGCAAATATCAGTTTAAACTATCATTTTTTGATACAAATAGTTATATATTCATGTCAATATCTTTCAAATTCTAGTCAAAATCGGCGTCTTTGGGCATTTTAGTAACGAAAACCTTAATTAACTATTAGATTTCGTCGTAAGGCAACCTTTCTGAGTCAAATAGTTGCCGATTTCGATAAAATCTTAGTCAGAATCTGCTTTTTCGCCTCTTATTGTACCCAAATCTACCTTAGAAATGCAGATATACACTTAAAACACCTTCTTTTGGGACAAATAATTGGTTTTCGCCCTTGATTTACGGAAGATTATAGCCAAAGAATGCATTTTCATAACTTAGCGAACTGAAATCTACATTAAAACTGCAGATAACTACTTAAAAATTCACTTCCTTGAATTGATAATAGGTTTTTCTTTGTCATTTTAAACAGATTCCAGTCAAAATCGGCTTCTTCGATTCATATCGTATCTAAAACCGCATCAAAACTGCAAATATCAGTTTAAACTATCATTTTTTGATACAAACAGTTATATATTCATGTCAATATCTTTCAAATTCTAGTCAAAATCGGCGTCTTTGGGCATTTTAGTAACGAAAACCTTAATAAACTATTAGATTTCGACGTAAGGCAACCTTTCTGAGTCAAATAGTTGCCGATTTCGATAAAATCTTAGTCAGAATCTGCTTTTTTGCCTCTTATTGTACCCAAATCTACCTTAGAAATGCAGATATATACTTAAAACACCTTCTTTTGGGACAAATAATTGGTTTTCGCCCTTGATTTACGGAAGATTATAGCCAAAACATGCATTTTCATAACTTAGCGAACTGAAATCTACATTAAAACTGCAGATAACTACTTAAAAATTCACTTCCTTGAATTGATAATAGGTTTTTCTTTGTCATTTTAAACAGATTCCAGTCAAAATCGGCTTCTTCGATTCATATCGTATCTAAAACCGCATCAAAACTGCAAATATCAGTTTAAACTATCATTTTTTGATACAAACAGTTATATATTCATGTCAATATCTTTCAAATTCTAGTCAAAATCGGCGTCTTTGGGCATTTTAGTAACGAAAACCTTAATAAACTATTAGATTTCGACGTAAGGCAACCTTTCTGAGTCAAATAGTTGCCGATTTCGATAAAAACTTAGTCAGAATCTGCTTTTTCGCCTCTTATTGTACCCAAATCTACCTTAGAAATGCAGATATATACTTAAGACACCTTCTTTTGGGACAAATAATTGGTTTTCGCCCTTGATTTACGGAAGATTATAGCCAAAACATGCATTTTCATAACTTAGCGAACTGAAATCTACGTTAAAACTGCAGATAACTACTTAAAAATTCACTTCCTTGAATTGATAATAGGTTTTTCTTTGTCATTTTAAACATATTCCAGTCAAAATCGGCTTCTTCGACTCATATCGTATCTAAAACCGCATCAAAACTGCAAATATCAGTTTAAACTATCATTTTTTGATACAAACAGTTATATATTCATATCAATATCTTTCAAATTCTAGTCAAAATCGGCGTCTTTGGGCATTTTAGTAACGAAAACCTTAATAAACTATTAGATTTCGACGTAAGGCAAAATTTCTGAGTCAAATAGTTGCCGATTTCGATAAAATCTTAGTCAGAATCTGCTTTTTCGCCTCTTATTGTACCCAAATCTACCTTAGAAATGCAGATTTATACTTAAAACACCTTCTTTTGGGACAAATAATTGGCTTTCGCCCTTAATTTACGGAAGATTATAGCCAAAACATGCATTTTCATAACTAAGCGAACTGAAATCTACATTAAAACTGCAGATAACTACTTAAAAATTCACTTCCTTGAATTGATAATAGGTTTTTCTTTGTCATTTTAAACAGATTCCAGTCAAAATCGGCTTCTTCGACTCATATCGTATCTAAAACCGCATCAAAACTGCAAATATCAGTTTAAACTATCATTTTTTGATACAAACAGTTATATATTCATATCAATATCTTTCAAATTCTAGTCAAAATCGGCGTCTTTGGGCATTTTAGTAACGAAAACCTTAATAAACTATTAGATTTCGACGTAAGGCAAAATTTCTGAGTCAAATAGTTGCCGATTTCGATAAAATCTTAGTCAGAATCTGCTTTTTCGCCTCTTATTGTACCCAAATCTACCTTAGAAATGCAGATATATACTTAAAACACCTTCTTTTGGGACAAATAATTGGTTTTCGCCCTTGATTTTCGGAAGATTATAGCCAAAACATGCATTTTCATAACTTAGCGAATTGAAATCTACATGAAAACTGCAGATAACTACTTAAAAATTCACTTCCTTGAATTGATAATAGGTTTTTCTTTGTCATTTTAAACAGATTCCAGTCAAATTCGGCTTCTTCGACTCATATCGTACCTAAAACCGCATCAAAACTGCAAATATCAGTTTAAACTATCATTTTTTGATACAAATAGTTATATATTCATGTCAATATCTTTCAAATTCTAGTCAAAATCGGCGTCTTTGGGCATTTTAGTAACGAAAACCTTAATTAACTATTAGATTTCGTCGTAAGGCAACCTTTCTGAGTCAAATAGTTGCCGATTTCGATAAAATCTTAGTCAGAATCTGCTTTTTCGCCTCTTATTGTACCCAAATCTACCTTAGAAATGCAGATATACACTTAAAACACCTTCTTTTGGGACAAATAATTGGTTTTCGCCCTTGATTTACGGAAGATTATAGCCAAAGAATGCATTTTCATAACTTAGCGAACTGAAATCTACATTAAAACTGCAGATAACTACTTAAAAATTCACTTCCTTGAATTGAAAATAGGTTTTTCTTTGTCATTTTAAACAGATTCCAGTCAAAATCGGCTTCTTCGATTCATATCGTATCTAAAACCGCATCAAAACTGCAAATATCAGTTTAAACTATCATTTTTTGATACAAACAGTTATATATTCATGTCAATATCTTTCAAATTCTAGTCAAAATCGGCGTCTTTGGGCATTTTAGTAACGAAAACCTTAATAAACTATTAGATTTCGACGTAAGGCAACCTTTCTGAGTCAAATAGTTGCCGATTTCGATAAAATCTTAGTCAGAATCTGCTTTTTTGCCTCTTATTGTACCCAAATCTACCTTAGAAATGCAGATATATACTTAAAACACCTTCTTTTGGGACAAATAATTGGTTTTCGCCCTTGATTTACGGAAGATTATAGCCAAAACATGCATTTTCATAACTTAGCGAACTGAAATCTACATTAAAACTGCAGATAACTACTTAAAAATTCACTTCCTTGAATTGATAATAGGTTTTTCTTTGTCATTTTAAACAGATTCCAGTCAAAATCGGCTTCTTCGATTCATATCGTATCTAAAACCGCATCAAAACTGCAAATATCAGTTTAAACTATCATTTTTTGATACAAACAGTTATATATTCATGTCAATATCTTTCAAATTCTAGTCAAAATCGGCGTCTTTGGGCATTTTAGTAACGAAAACCTTAATAAACTATTAGATTTCGACGTAAGGCAACCTTTCTGAGTCAAATAGTTGCCGATTTCGATAAAAACTTAGTCAGAATCTGCTTTTTCGCCTCTTATTGTACCCAAATCTACCTTAGAAATGCAGATATATACTTAAGACACCTTCTTTTGGGACAAATAATTGGTTTTCGCCCTTGATTTACGGAAGATTATAGCCAAAACATGCATTTTCATAACTTAGCGAACTGAAATCTACGTTAAAACTGCAGATAACTACTTAAAAATTCACTTCCTTGAATTGATAATAGGTTTTTCTTTGTCATTTTAAACATATTCCAGTCAAAATCGGCTTCTTCGACTCATATCGTATCTAAAACCGCATCAAAACTGCAAATATCAGTTTAAACTATCATTTTTTGATACAAACAGTTATATATTCATATCAATATCTTTCAAATTCTAGTCAAAATCGGCGTCTTTGGGCATTTTAGTAACGAAAACCTTAATAAACTATTAGATTTCGACGTAAGGCAAAATTTCTGAGTCAAATAGTTGCCGATTTCGATAAAATCTTAGTCAGAATCTGCTTTTTCGCCTCTTATTGTACCCAAATCTACCTTAGAAATGCAGATTTATACTTAAAACACCTTCTTTTGGGACAAATAATTGGCTTTCGCCCTTAATTTACGGAAGATTATAGCCAAAACATGCATTTTCATAACTTAGCGAACTGAAATCTACATTAAAACTGCAGATAACTACTTAAAAATTCACTTCCTTGAATTGATAATAGGTTTTTCTTTGTCATTTTAAACAGATTCCAGTCAAAATCGGCTTCTTCGACTCATATCGTATCTAAAACCGCATCAAAACTGCAAATATCAGTTTAAACTATCATTTTTTGATACAAACAGTTATATATTCATATCAATATCTTTCAAATTCTAGTCAAAATCGGCGTCTTTGGGCATTTTAGTAACGAAAACCTTAATTAACTATTAGATTTCGTCGTAAGGCAACCTTTCTGAGTCAAATAGTTGCCGATTTCGATAAAATCTTAGTCAGAATCTGCTTTTTCGCCTCTTATTGTACCCAAATCTACCTTAGAAATGCAGATATACACTTAAAACACCTTCTTTTGGGACAAATAATTGGTTTTCGCCCTTGATTTACGGAAGATTATAGCCAAAACATGCATTTTCATAACTTAGCGAATTGAAATCTACATGAAAACTGCAGATAACTACTTAAAAATTCACTTCCTTGAATTGATAATAGGTTTTTCTTTGTCATTTTAAACAGATTCCAGTCAAATTCGGCTTCTTCGACTCATATCGTACCTAAAACCGCATCAAAACTGCAAATATCAGTTTAAACTATCATTTTTTGATACAAATAGTTATATATTCATGTCAATATCTTTCAAATTCTAGTCAAAATCGGCGTCTTTGGGCATTTTAGTAACGAAAACCTTAATTAACTATTAGATTTCGTCGTAAGGCAACCTTTCTGAGTCAAATAGTTGCCGATTTCGATAAAATCTTAGTCAGAATCTGCTTTTTCGCCTCTTATTGTACCCAAATCTACCTTAGAAATGCAGATATACACTTAAAACACCTTCTTTTGGGACAAATAATTGGTTTTCGCCCTTGATTTACGGAAGATTATAGCCAAAACATGCATTTTCATAACTTAGCGAACTGAAATCTAAATGAAAACTGCAGATAACTACTTAAAAATTCACTTCCTTTAATTGATAATAGGTTTTTCTTTGTCATTTTAAACAGATTCCAGTCAAAATCGGCTTCTTCGACTCATATCGTACCTAAAACCGCATCAAAACTGCAAATATCAGTTTAAACTATCATTTTTTGATACAAACAGTTATATATTCATGTCAATATCTTTCAAATTCTAGTCAAAATCGGCGTCTTTGGGCATTTTAGTAACGAAAACCTTAATAAACTATTAGATTTCGACGTAAGGCAACCTTTCTGAGTCAAATAGTTGCCGGTTTCGATAAAATCTTAGTCAGAATCTGCTTTTTCGCCTCTTATTGTACCCAAATCTACCTTAGAAATGCAGATATATACTTAAAACACCTTCTTTTGGGACAAATAATTGGTTTTCGCCCTTGATTTACGGAAGATTATAGCCAAAACATGCATTTTCATAACTTAGCGAACTGAAATCTACATTAAAACTGCAGTTAACTACTTAAAAATTCACTTCCTTGAATTGATAATAGGTTTTTCGTTGTCATTTTAAACAGATTCCAGTCAAAATCGGCTTCTTCGATTCATATCGTATCTAAAACCGCATCAAAACTGCAAATATCAGTTTAAACTATCATTTTTTGATACAAACAGTTATATATTCATGTCAATATCTTTCAAATTCTAGTCAAAATCGGCGTCTTTGGGCATTTTAGTAACGAAAACCTTAATAAACTATTAGATTTTGACGTAAGGCAACCTTTCTGAGTCAAATAGTTGCCGATTTCGATAAAATCTTAGCCAGAATCTGCTTTTTCGCCTTATATTGTACCCAAATCTACCTTAGACATGCAGATATATACTTAAAACACCTTCTTTTGGGACAAATAATTGGTTTTCGCCCTTGATTTACGGAAGATAATAGCCAAAACATGCATTTTCATAACTTAGCGAACTGAAATCTACATTAAAACTGCAGATAACTACTTAAAAATTCACTTCCTTGAATTGATAATAGGTTTTTCTTTGTCATTTTAAAGAGATTCCAGTCAAAATCGGCTTCTTCGATTCATATCGTATCTAAAACCGCATCAAAACTGCAAATATCAGTTTAAACTATCATTTTTTGATACAAACAGTTATATATTCATGTCAATATCTTTCAAATTCTAGTCAAAATCGGCGTCTTTGGGCATTTTATTAACGAAAACCTTAATAAACTATTAGATTTCGACGTAAGGCAACCTTTCTGAGTCAAATAGTTGCCGACTTCGATAAAATCTTAGTCAGAATCTGCTTTTTCGCCTCTTATTGTACCCAAATCTACCTTAGAAATGCAGATTTATACTTAAAACACCTTCTTTTGGGACAAATAATTGGTTTTCGCCCTTGATTTACGGAAGATTATAGCCAAAGAATGCATTTTCATAACTTAGCGAACTGAAATCTACATTAAAACTGCAGATAACTACTTAAAAATTCACTTCCTTGAATTGATAATAGGTTTTTCTTTGTCATTTTAAACAGATTCCAGTCAAAATCGGCTTCTTCGATTCATATCGTATCTAAAACCGCATCAAAACTGCAAATATCAGTTTAAACTATCATTTTTTGATACAAACAGTTATATATTCATGTCAATATCTTTCAAATTCTAGTCAAAATCGGCGTCTTTGGGCATTTTAGTAACGAAAACCTTAATAAACTATTAGATTTCGACGTAAGGCAACCTTTCTGAGTCAAAAAGTTGCCGATTTCGATAAAAACTTAGTCAGAATCTGCTTTTTCGCCTCTTATTGTACCCAAATCTACCTTAGAAATGCAGATATATACTTAAGACACCTTCTTTTGGGACAAATAATTGGTTTTCGCCCTTGATTTACGGAAGATTATAGCCAAAACATGCATTTTCATAACTTAGCGAACTGAAATCTACGTTAAAACTGCAGATAACTACTTAAAAATTCACTTCCTTGAATTGATAATAGGTTTTTCTTTGTCATTTTAAACAGATTCCAGTCAAAATCGGCTTCTTCGACTCATATCGTATCTAAAACCGCATCAAAACTGCAAATATCAGTTTAAACTATCATTTTTTGATACAAACAGTTATATATTCATATCAATATCTTTCAAATTCTAGTCAAAATCGGCGTCTTTGGGCATTTTAGTAACGAAAACCTTAATAAACTATTAGATTTCGACGTAAGGCAAAATTTCTGAGTCAAATAGTTGCCGATTTCGATAAAATCTTAGTCAGAATCTGCTTTTTCGCCTCTTATTGTACCCAAATCTACCTTAGAAATGCAGATTTATACTTAAAACACCTTCTTTTGGGACAAATAATTGGCTTTCGCCCTTAATTTACGGAAGATTATAGCCAAAACATGCATTTTCATAACTTAGCGAACTGAAATCTACATTAAAACTGCAGATAACTACTTAAAAATTCACTTCCTTGAATTGATAATAGGTTTTTCTTTGTCATTTTAAACAGATTCCAGTCAAAATCGGCTTCTTCGACTCATATCGTATCTAAAACCGCATCAAAACTGCAAATATCAGTTTAAACTATCATTTTTTGATACAAACAGTTATATATTCATATCAATATCTTTCAAATTCTAGTCAAAATCGGCGTCTTTGGGCATTTTAGTAACGAAAACCTTAATAAACTATTAGATTTCGACGTAAGGCAAAATTTCTGAGTCAAATAGTTGCCGATTTCGATAAAATCTTAGTCAGAATCTGCTTTTTCGACTCTTATTGTACCCAAATCTACCTTAGAAATGCAGATATATACTTAAAACACCTTCTTTTGGGACAAATAATTGGTTTTCGCCCTTGATTTTCGGAAGATTATAGCCAAAACATGCATTTTCATAACTTAGCGAACTGAAATCTACATTAAAACTGCAGATAACTACTTAAAAATTCACTTCCTTGAATTGATAATAGGTTTTTCTTTGTCATTTCAAACAGATTCCAGTCAAAATCGGCTTCTTCGATTCATATCGTATCTAAAACCGCATCAAAACTGCAAATATCAGATTAAACTATCATATTTTGATACAAACAGTTATATATTCATGTCAATATCTTTCAAATTCTAGTCAAAATCGGCGTCTTTGGGCATTTTAGTAACGAAAACCTTAATAAACTATTACATTTCGACGTAAGGCAACCTTTCTGAGTCAAATAGTTGCTGATTTCGATAAAATCTTAGTCAGAATCTGCTTTTTCGCCTCTTATTGTACCCAAATCTTCCTTAGAAATGCAGATATATACTTAAAACACCTCCTTTTGGGACAAATAATTGGTTTTCGCCCTTGATTTTCGGAAGATTATAGCCAAAACATGCATTTTCATAACTTAGCGAACTGAAATCTACATTAAAACTGCAGATAACTACTTAAAAATTCACTTCCTTGAATTGATAATAGGTTTTTCTTTGTCATTTCAAACAGATTCCAGTCAAAATCGGCTTCTTCGATTCATATCGTATCTAAAACCGCATCAAAACGGCAAATATCAGTTTAAACTATCATATTTTGATACAAACAGTTATATATTCATGTCAATATCTTTCAAATTCTAGTCAAAATCGGCGTCTTTGGGCATTTGAGTAACGAAAACCTTAATAAACTATTAGATTTCGACGTAAGGCAACCTTTCTGAGTCAAATAGTTGCCGATTTCGATAAAATCTTAGTCAGAATCTGCTTTTTCGCCTCTTATTGTACCCAAATCTACCTTAGAAATGCGGATATATACTTAAAACACCTTCTTTTGGGACAAATTATTATAGCCAAAACATGCATTTTCATAACTTAGCGAACTGAAATCTACATTAAAACTGCAGATAACTACTTAAAAATTCACTTCCTTGAATTGATAATAGGTTTTTCTTTGTCATTTTAAACAGATTCCAGTCAAAATCGGCTTCTTCGATTCATATCGTATCTAAAACCGCATCAAAACTGCAAATATCAGTTTAAACTATCATTTTTTGATACAAACAGTTATATATTCATGTCAATATCTTTCAAATTCTAGTCAAAATCGGCGTCTTTGGGCATTTTAGTAACGAAAACCTTAATAAACTATTAGATTTCGACGTAAGGCAACCTTTCTGAGTCAAATAGTTGCCGATTTAGATAAAATCTTAGTCAGAATCTGCTTTTTCGCCTCTTATTGTACCCAAATCTACCTTAGAAATGCAGATGTATACTTAAAACACCTTCTTTTGGGACAAATAATTGGTTTTCGCAATTGATTTACGGAAGATTATAGCCAAAACATGCATTTTCATAACTTAGCGAACTGAAATCTACATTAAAACTGCAGATAACTACTTAAAAATTCACTTCCTTGAATTGATAATAGGTTTTACTTTGTCATTTTAAACAGATTCCAGTCAAAATCGGCTTCTTCGATTCATATCGTATCTAAAACCGCATCAAAACTGCAAATATCAGTTTAAACTATCATTTTTTGATACAAAGAGTTATATATTCATGTCAATATCTTTCAAATTCTAGTCAAAATCGGCGTCTTTGGGCATTTTAGTAACGAAAACCTTAATAAACTATTAGATTTCGACGTAAAGCAACCTTTCTGAGTCAAATAGTTGCCGATTTCGATAAAATCTTAGTCAGAATCTGCTTTTTCGCCTCTTATTGTACCCAAATCTACCTTAGAAATGCAGATATATACTTAAGACACCTTCTTTTGGGACAAATAATTGGTTTTCGCCCTTGATTTACGGAAGATTATAGCCAAAACATGCATTTTCATAACTTAGCGAACTGAAATCTACATTAAAACTGCAGATAACTACTTAAAAATTCACTTCCTTGAATTGATAATAGGTTTTTCTTTGTCATTTTAAACAGATTCCAGTCAAGATCGGCTTCTTCGATTCATATCGTATCTAAAACCGCATCAAAACTGCAAATATCAGTTTAAACTATCATTTTTTGATACAAACAGTTATATATTCATGTCAATATCTTTCAAATTCTAGTCAAAATCGGCGTCTTTGGGCATTTTAGTAACGAAAACCTTAATAAACTATTAGATTTCGACGTAAGGCAACCTTTCTGAGTCAAATAGTTGCCGATTTCGATAAAATCTTAGTCAGAATCTGCTTTTTCGCCTCTTATTGTACCCAAATCTACCTTAGAAATGCAGATATATACTTAAAACACCTTCTTTTGGGACAAATAATTGGTTTTCGCCCTTGATTTTCGGAAGATTATAGCCAAAACATGCATTTTCATAACTTAGCGAACTGAAATCTACATTAAAACTGCAGATAACTACTTAAAAATTCACTTCCTTGAATTGATAATAGGTTTTTCTTTGTCATTTCAAACAGATTCCAGTCAAAATCGGCTTCTTCGATTCATATCGTATCTAAAACCGCATCAAAACTGCAAATATCAGTTTAAACTATCATATTTTGATACAAACAGTTATATATTCATGTCAATATCTTTCAAATTCTAGTCAAAATCGGCGTCTTTGGGCATTTTAGTAACGAAAACCTTAATAAACTATTACATTTCGACGTAAGGCAACCTTTCTGAGTCAAATAGTTGCTGATTTCGATAAAATCTTAGTCAGAATCTGCTTTTTCGCCTCTTATTGTACCCAAATCTACCTTAGAAATGCAGATATATACTTAAAACACCTCCTTTTGGGACAAATAATTGGTTTTCGCCCTTGATTTTCGGAAGATTATAGCCAAAACATGCATTTTCATAACTTAGCGAACTGAAATCTACATTAAAACTGCAGATAACTACTTAAAAATTCACTTCCTTGAATTGATAATAGGTTTTTCTTTGTCATTTTAAACAGATTCCAGTCAAAATCGGCTTCTTCGACTCATATCGTATCTAAAACCGTATCAAAACTGCAAATATCAGTTTAAACTATCATTTTTTGATACAAACAGTTATATATTCATATCAATATCTTTCAAATTCTAGTCAAAATCGGCGTCTTTGGGCATTTTAGTAACGAAAACCTTAATAAACTATTAGATTTCGACGTAAGGCAAAATTTCTGAGTCAAATAGTTGCCGATTTCGATAAAATCTTAGTCAGAATCTGCTTTTTCGCCTCTTATTGTACCCAAATCTACCTTAGAAATGCAGATATATACTTAAAACACCTTCTTTTGGGACAAATAATTGGTTTTCGCCCTTGATTTTCGGAAGATTATAGCCAAAACATGCATTTTCATAACTTAGCGAACTGAAATCTACATTAAAACTGCAGATAACTACTTAAAAATTCACTTCCTTGAATTGATAATAGGTTTTTCTTTGTCATTTCAAACAGATTCCAGTCAAAATCGGCTTCTTCGATTCTTATCGTATCTAAAACCGCATCAAAACTGCAAATATCAGTTTAAACTATCATATTTTGATACAAACAGTTATATATTCATGTCAATATCTTTCAAATTCTAGTCAAAATCGGCGTCTTTGGGCATTTTAGTAACGAAAACCTTAATAAACTATTACATTTCGACGTAAGGCAACCTTTCTGAGTCAAATAGTTGCTGATTTCGATAAAATCTTAGTCAGAATCTGCTTTTTCGCCTCTTATTGTACCCAAATCTACCTTAGAAATGCAGATATATACTTAAAACACCTCCTTTTGGGACAAATAATTGGTTTTCGCCCTTGATTTTCGGAAGATTATAGCCAAAACATGCATTTTCATAACTTAGCGAACTGAAATCTACATTAAAACTGCAGATAACTACTTAAAAATTCACTTCCTTGAATTGATAATAGGTTTTTCTTTGTCATTTCAAACAGATTCCAGTCAAAATCGGCTTCTTCGATTCATATCGTATCTAAAACCGCATCAAAACTGCAAATATCAGTTTAAACTATCATATTTTGATACAAACAGTTATATATTCATGTCAATATCTTTCAAATTCTAGTCAAAATCGGCGTCTTTGGGCATTTGAGTAACGAAAACCTTAATAAACTATTAGATTTCGACGTAAGGCAACCTTTCTGAGTCAAATAGTTGCCGATTTCGATAAAATCTTAGTCAGAATCTGCTTTTTCGCCTCTTATTGTACCCAAATCTACCTTAGAAATGCAGATATATACTTAAAACACCTTCTTTTGGGACAAATTATTATAGCCAAAACATGCATTTTCATAACTTAGCGAACTGAAATCTACATTAAAACTGCAGATAACTACTTAAAAATTCACTTCCTTGAATTGATAATAGGTTTTTCTTTGTCATTTTAAACAGATTCCAGTCAAAATCGGCTTCTTCGATTCATATCGTATCTAAAACCGCATCAAAACTGCAAATATCAGTTTAAACTATCATTTTTTGATACAAACAGTTATATATTCATGTCAATATCTTTCAAATTCTAGTCAAAATCGGCGTCTTTGGGCATTTTAGTAACGAAAACCTTAATAAACTATTAGATTTCGACGTAAGGCAACCTTTCTGAGTCAAATAGTTGCCGATTTCGATAAAATCTTAGTCAGAATCTGCTTTTTCGCCTCTTATTGTACCCAAATCTACCTTGGAAATGCAGATATATACTTAAAACACCTTCTTTTGGGACAAATAATTGGTTTTCGCCCTTGATTTTCGGAAGATTATAGCCAAAACATGCATTTTCATAACTTAGCGAACTGAAATCTACATTAAAACTGCAGATAACTACTTAAAAATTCACTTCCTTGAATTGATAATAGGTTTTTCTTTGTCATTTCAAACAGATTCCAGTCAAAATCGGCTTCTTCGATTCATATCGTATCTAAAACCGCATCAAAACTGCAAATATCAGTTTAAACTATCATATTTTGATACAAACAGTTATATATTCATGTCAATATCTTTCAAATTCTAGTCAAAATCGGCGTCTTTGGGCATTTTAGTAACGAAAACCTTAATAAACTATTACATTTCGACGTAAGGCAACCTTTCTGAGTCAAATAGTTGCTGATTTCGATAAAATCTTAGTCAGAATCTGCTTTTTCGCCTCTTATTGTACCCAAATCTACCTTAGAAATGCAGATATATACTTAAAACACCTCCTTTTGGGACAAATAATTGGTTTTCGCCCTTGATTTTCTGAAGATTATAGCCAAAACATGCATTTTCATAACTTAGCGAACTGAAATCTACATTAAAACTGCAGATAACTACTTAAAAATTCACTTCCTTGAATTGATAATAGGTTTTTCTTTGTCATTTTAAACAGATTCCAGTCAAAATCGGCTTCTTCGACTCATATCGTATCTAAAACCGCATCAAAACTGCAAATATCAGTTTAAACTATCATTTTTTGATACAAACAGTTATATATTCATATCAATATCTTTCAAATTCTAGTCAAAATCGGCGTCTTTGGGCATTTTAGTAACGAAAACCTTAATAAACTATTAGATTTCGACGTAAGGCAAAATTTCTGAGTCAAATAGTTGCCGATTTCGATAAAATCTTAGTCAGAATCTGCTTTTTCGCCTCTTATTGTACCCAAATCTACCTTAGAAATGCAGATATATACTTAAAACACCTCCTTTAGGGACAAATAATTGGTTTTCGCCCTTGATTTTCTGAAGATTATAGCCAAAACATGCATTTTCATAACTTAGCGAACTGAAATCTACATTAAAACTGCAGATAACTACTTAAAAATTCACTTCCTTGAATTGATAATAGGTTTTTCTTTGTCATTTTAAACAGATTCCAGTCAAAATCGGCTTCTTCGACTCATATCGTATCTAAAACCGCATCAAAACTGCAAATATCAGTTTAAACTATCATTTTTTGATACAAACAGTTATATATTCATATCAATATCTTTCAAATTCTAGTCAAAATCGGCGTCTTTGGGCATTTTAGTAACGAAAACCTTAATAAACTATTACATTTCGACGTAAGGCAACCTTTCTGAGTCAAATAGTTGCTGATTTCGATAAAATCTTAGTCAGAATCTGCTTTTTCGCCTCTTATTGTACCCAAATCTACCTTAGAAATGCAGATATATACTTAAAACACCTCCTTTTGGGACAAATAATTGGTTTTCGCCCTTGATTTTCGGAAGATTATAGCCAAAACATGCATTTTCATAACTTAGCGAACTGAAATCTACATTAAAACTGCAGATAACTACTTAAAAATTCACTTCCTTGAATTGATAATAGGTTTTTCTTTGTCATTTCAAACAGATTCCAGTCAAAATCGGCTTCTTCGATTCATATCGTATCTAAAACCGCATCAAAACTGCAAATATCAGTTTAAACTATCATATTTTGATACAAACAGTTATATATTCATGTCAATATCTTTCAAATTCTAGTCAAAATCGGCGTCTTTGGGCATTTGAGTAACGAAAACCTTAATAAACTATTAGATTTCGACGTAAGGCAACCTTTCTGAGTCAAATAGTTGCCGATTTCGATAAAATCTTAGTCAGAATCTGCTTTTTCGCCTCTTATTGTACCCAAATCTACCTTAGAAATGCAGATATATACTTAAAACACCTTCTTTTGGGACAAATTATTATAGCCAAAACATGCATTTTCATAACTTAGCGAACTGAAATCTACATTAAAACTGCAGATAACTACTTAAAAATTCACTTCCTTGAATTGATAATAGGTTTTTCTTTGTCATTTTAAACAGATTCCAGTCAAAATCGGCTTCTTCGATTCATATCGTATCTAAAACCGCATCAAAACTGCAAATATCAGTTTAAACTATCATTTTTTGATACAAACAGTTATATATTCATGTCAATATCTTTCAAATTCTAGTCAAAATCGGCGTCTTTGGGCATTTTAGTAACAAAAACCTTAATAAACTATTAGATTTCGATGTAAGGCAACCTTTCTGAGTCAAATAGTTGCCGATTTCGATAAAATCTTAGTCAGAATCTGCTTTTTCGCCTCTTATTGTACCCAAATCTACCTTAGAAATGCAGATATATACTTAAAACACCTTCTTTTGGGACAAATAATTGGTTTTCGCCCTTGATTTACGGAAGATTATAGCCAAAACATGCATTTTCATAACTTAGCGAACTGAAATCTACATTAAAACTGCAGATAACTACTTAAAAATTCACTTCCTTGAATTGATAATAGGTTTTTCTTTGTCATTTTAAACAGATTCCAGTCAAAATCGGCTTCTTCGACTCATATCGTATCTAAAACCGCATCAAAACTGCAAATATCAGTTTAAACTATCATTTTTTGATACAAACAGTTATATATTCATATCAATATCTTTCAAATTCTAGTCAAAATCGGCGTCTTTGGGCATTTTAGTAACGAAAACCTTAATAAACTATTAGATTTCGACGTAAGGCAAAATTTCTGAGTCAAATAGTTGCCGATTTCGATAAAATCTTAGTCAGAATCTGCTTTTTCGCCTCTTATTGTACCCAAATCTGCCTTAGAAATGCAGATTTATACTTAAAACACCTTCTTTTGGGACAAATAATTGGCTTTCGCCCTTAATTTACGGAAGATTATAGCCAAAACATGCATTTTCATAACTTAGCGAACTGAAATCTACATTAAAACTGCAGATAACTACTTAAAAATTCACTTCCTTGATATGATAATAGGTTTTTCTTTGTCATTTTAAACAGATTCCAGTCAAAACCGGCTTCATCGACTCATAACTTACCTAAAACCGCATCAAAACTGCAAATATCAGTTTAAACTATCATTTTTTGATACAAACAGTTATATATTCATTTCAATATCTTTCAAATTCTAGTCAAAATCGGCGTCTTTGGGCATTTTAGTAACGAAAACCTTAATAAACTATTAGATTTCGACGTAAGGCAACCTTTCTGAGTCAAATAGTTGCCGATTTCGATAAAATCTTAGTCAGAATCTGCTTTTTCGCCTCTTATTGTACCCAAATCTACCTTAGAAATGCAGATATATACTTAAAACACCTTCTTTTGGGACAATTAATTGGTTTTCGCCCTTGATTTTCGGAAGATTACAGCCAAAACATGCATTTTCATAACTTAGCGGACTGAAATCTACATTAAAACTGCAGATAACTACTTAAAAATTCACTTCCTTGAATTGATAATAGGTTTTTCTTTGTCATTTTAAACAGATTGCAGTCAAAATCGGCCTCTTCGATTCATATCGTATCTAAAACCGCATCAAAACTGCAAATATCAGTTTAAACTATCATTTTTTGATACAAACAGTTATATATTCATGTCAATATCTTTCAAATTCTAGTCAAAATCGGCGTCTTTGGGCATTTTAGTAACGAAAACCTTAATAAACTATTAGATTTCGACGTAAGGCAACCTTTCTGAGTCAAATAGTTGCCGATTTCGATAAAATCTTAGTCAGAATCTGCTTTTTCGCCTCTTATTGTACCCAAATCTACCTTAGAAATGCAGATTTATACTTAAAACACCTTCTTTTGGGACAAATAATTGCTTTTCGCCCTTGATTTACGGAAGATTATAGCCAAAACATGCATTTTCATAACTTAGCGAACTGAAATCTACATTAAAACTGCAGATAACTACTTAAAAATTCACTTCCTTGAATTGATAATAGGTTTTTCTTTGTCATTTTAAACAGATTCCAGTCAAAATCGGCTTCTTCGATTCATATCGTATCTAAAACCGCATCAAAACTGCAAATATCAGTTTAAACTATCATTTTTTGATACAAAAAGTTATATATTCATGTCAATATCTTTCAAATTCTAGTCAAAATCGGCGTCTTTGGGCATTTTAGTAACGAAAACCTTAATAAACTATTAGATTTCGACGTAAGGCAACCTTTCTGAGTCAAATAGTTGCCGATTTCGATAAAATCTTAGTCAGAATCTGCTATTTCGCCTCTTATTGTACCCAAATCTACCTTAGAAATGCAGATTTATACTTAAAACACCTTCTTTTGGGACAAATTATTATAGCCAAAACATGCATTTTCATAACTTAGCGAACTGAAATCTACATTAAAACTGCAGATAACTACTTAAAAATTCACTTCCTTGAATTGATAATAGGTTTTTCTTTGTCATTTTAAACAGATTCCAGTCAAAATCGGCTTCTTCGATTCATATCGTATCTATAACCGCATCAAAACTGCAAATATCAGTTTAAACTATCATTTTTTGATACAAACAGTTATATATTCATGTCAATATCTTTCAAATTCTAGTCAAAATCGGCGTCTTTGGGCATTTTAGTAACGAAAACCTTAATAAACTATTAGATTTCGACGTAAGGCAACCTTTCTGAGTCAAATAGTTGCCGATTTCGATAAAATCTTAGTCAGAATCTGCTTTTTCGCCTCTTATTGTACCCAAATCTACCTTAGAAATGCAGATATATACTTAAAACACCTTCTTTTGGGACAAATAATTGGTTTTCGCCCTTGATTTACGGAAGATTATAGCCAAAACATGCATTTTCATAACTTAGCGAACTGAAATCTACATTAAAACTGCAGATAACTACTTAAAAATTCACTTCCTTGAATTGATAATAGGTTTTTCTTTGTCATTTTAAACAGATTCCAATCAAAATCGGCTTCTTCGACTCATATCGTACCTAAAACCGCATCAAAACTGCAAATATCAGTTAAAACTATCATTTTTTGATACAAACAGTTATATATTCATATCAATATCTTACAAATTCTAGTCAAAATCGGCGTCTTTGGGCATTTTAGTAACGAAAACCTTAATAAACTATTAGATTTCGACGTAAGGCAACCTTTCTGAGTCAAATAGTTGCCGATTTCGATAAAATCTTAGTCAGAATCTGCTTTTTCGCCTCTTATTGTACCCAAATCTACCTTAGAAATGCAGATATATACTTAAGACACCTTCTTTTGGGACAAATAATTGGTTTTCGCCCTTGATTTACGGAAGATTAAAGCCAAAACATGCATTTTCATAACTTAGCGAACTGAAATCTACATTAAAACTGCAGATAACTACTTAAAAATTCACTTCCTTGAATTGATAATAGGTTTTTCTTTGTCATTTTAAACAGATTCCAGTCAAAATCGGATTCTTCGATTCATATCGTATCTAAAACCGCATCAAAACTGCAAATATCAGTTTAAACTATCATTTTTTGATACAAACAGTTATATATTCATGTCAATATCTTTCAAATTCTAGTCAAAATCGGCGTCTTTGGGCATTTTAGTAACGAAAACCTTAATAAACTATTAGATTTCGACGTAAGGCAACCTTTCTGAGTCAAATAGTTGCCGATTTCGATAAAATCTTAGTCAGAATCTGCTTTTTCGCCTCTTATTGTACCCAAATCTACCTTAGAAATGCAGATATATACTTAAAACACCTTCTTTTTGGACAAATAATTGGTTTTCGCCCTCGATTTACGGAAGATTATAGCCAAAACATACATTTTCATAACTTAGCAAACTGAAATCTACATTAAAACTGCAGATAACTACTTAATAATTCACTTCCTTGAATTGATAATAGGTTTTTCTTTGTCATTTTAAACAGATTCCAGTCAAAATCGGCTTCTTCGAGTCATATCGTACCTAAAACCGCATCAAAACTGCAAATATCAGTTTAAACTATCATTTTTTGATACAAACAGTTATATATTCATATCAATATCTTTCAAATTCTAGTCAAAATCGGCGTCTTTGGGCATTTTAGTAACGAAAACCTTAATAAACTATTAGATTTCGACGTAAGGCAACCTTTCTGAGTCAAATAGTTGCCGATTTCGATAAAATCTTAGTCAGAATCTGCTTTTTCGCCTCTTATTGTACCCAAATCTACCTTAGAAATGCAGATATATACTTAAAACACCTTCTTTTGGGACAAATAATTGGTTTTCGCCCTTGATTTACGGAAGATTATATCCAAAACATGTATTTTCATAACTTAGCGAACTGAAATCTACATTAAAACTGCAGATAACTACTTAAAAATTCACTTCCTTGAATTGATAATAGGTTTTTCTTTGTCATTTTAAACAGATTCCAGTCAAAATCGGCTTCTTCGATTCATATCGTATCTAAAACCGCATCAAAACTGCAAATATCAGTTTAAACTATCATTTTTTGATACAAACAGTTATATATTCATGTCAATATCTTTCAAATTCTAGTCAAAATCGGCGTCTTTGGGCATTTTAGTAAAGAAAACCTTAATAAACTATTAGATTTCGACGTAAGGCAACCTTTCTGAGGCAAATAGTTGCCGATTTCGATAAAATCTTAGTCAGAATCTGCTTTTTCGCCTCTTATTGTACCCAAATCTACCTTAGAAATGCAGATATATACTTAAAACACCTTCTTTTGGGACAAATAATTGGTTTTCGCCCTTGATTTACGGAAGATTATAGCCAAAACATGCATTTTCATAACTTAGCGAACTGAAATCTACATGAAAACTGCAGATAACTACTTAAAAATTCACTTCCTTGAATTGATAATAGGTTTTTCTTTGTCATTTTAAACAGATTCCAGTCAAAATCGGCTTCTTCGACTCATATCGTACCTAAAACCGCATCAAAACTGCAAATATCAGTTTAAACTATCATTTTTTGATACAAACAGTTATATATTCATGTCAATATCTTTCAAATTCTAGTCAAAATCGGCGTCTTTGGGCATTTTAGTAACGAAAACCTTAATAAACTATTAGATTTCGACGTAAGGCAACCTTTCTGAGTCAAATAGTTGCCGATTTCGATAAAATCTTAGTCAGAATCTGCTTTTTCGCCTCTTATTGTACCCAAATCTACCTTAGAAATGCAGATATATACTTAAAACACCTTCTTTTGGGACAAATAATTGGTTTTCGCCCTTGATTTACGGAAGATTATAGCCAAAACATGCATTTTCATAACTTAGCGAACTGAAATCTACATGAAAACTGCAGATAACTACTTAAAAATTCACTTCCTTGAATTGATAATAGGTTTTTCTTTGTCATTTTAAACAGATTCTAGTCAAAATCGGCTTCTTCGACTCATATCGTACCTAAAACCGCATCAAAACTGCAAATATCAGTTTAAACTATCATTTTTTGATACAAACAGTTATATATTCATGTCAATATCTTTCAAATTCTAGTCAAAATCGGCGTCTTTGGGCATTTTAGTAACGAAAACCTTAATAAACTATTAGATTTCGACGTAAGGCAACCTTTCTGAGTCAAATAGTTGCCGATTTCGATAAAATCTTAGTCAGAATCTGCTTTTTCGCCTCTTATTGTACCCAAATCTACCTTAGAAATGCAGATATACACTTAAAACACCTTCTTTTGGGACAAATAATTGGTTTTCGCCCTTGATTTACGGAAGATTATAGCCAAAACATGCATTTTCATAACTTAGCGAACTGAAATCTACATGAAAACTGCAGATAACTACTTAAAAATTCACTTCCTTTAATTGATAATAGGTTTTTCTTTGTCATTTTAAACAGATTCCAGTCAAAATCGGCTTCTTCGACTCATATCGTACCTAAAACCGCATCAAAACTGCAAATATCAGTTTAAACTATCATTTTTTGATACAAACAGTTATATATTCATGTCAATATCTTTCAAATTCTAGTCAAAATCGGCGTCTTTGGGCATTTTAGTAACGAAAACCTTAATAAACTATTAGATTTCGACGTAAGGCAACCTTTCTGAGTCAAATAGTTGCCGATTTCGATAAAATCTTAGTCAGAATCTGCTTTTTCGCCTCTTATTGTACCCAAATCTACCTTAGAAATGCAGATATATACTTAAAACACCTTCTTTTGGGACAAATAATTGGTTTTCGCCCTTGATTTACGGAAGATTATAGCCAAAACATGCATTTTCATAACTTAGCGAACTGAAATCTACATTAAAACTGCAGTTAACTACTTAAAAATTCACTTCCTTGAATTGATAATAGGTTTTTCTTTGTCATTTTAAACAGATTCCAGTCAAAATCGGCTTCTTCGATTCATATCGTATCTAAAACCGCATCAAAACTGCAAATATCAGTTTAAACTATCATTTTTTGATACAAACAGTTATATATTCATGTCAATATCTTTCAAATTCTAGTCAAAATCGGCGTCTTTGGGCATTTTAGTAACGAAAACCTTAATAAACTATTAGATTTCGACGTAAGGCAACCTTTCTGAGTCAAATAGTTGCCGATTTCGATAAAATCTTAGCCAGAATCTGCTTTTTCGCCTTATATTGTACCCAAGTCTACCTTAGACATGCAGATATATACTTAAAACACCTTCTTTTGGGACAAATAATTGGTTTTCGCCCTTGATTTACGGAAGATTATAGCCAAAGAATGCATTTTCATAACTTAGCGAACTGAAATCTACATTAAAACTGCAGATAACTACTTAAAAATTCACTTCCTTGAATTGATAATAGGTTTTTCTTTGTCATTTTAAACAGATTCCAGTCAAAATCGGCTTCTTCGATTCATATCGTATCTAAAACCGCATCAAAACTGCAAATATCAGTTTAAACTATCATTTTTTGATACAAACAGTTATATATTCATGTCAATATCTTTCAAATTCTAGTCAAAATCGGCGTCTTTGGGCATTTTATTAACGAAAACCTTAATAAACTATTAGATTTCGACGTAAGGCAACCTTTCTGAGTCAAATAGTTGCCGACTTCGATAAAATCTTAGTCAGAATCTGCTTTTTCGCCTCTTATTGTACCCAAATCTACCTTAGAAATGCAGATTTATACTTAAAACACCTTCTTTTGGGACAAATAATTGGTTTTCGCCCTTGATTTACGGAAGATTATAGCCAAAGAATGCATTTTCATAACTTAGCGAACTGAAATCTACATTAAAACTGCAGATAACTACTTAAAAATTCACTTCCTTGAATTGATAATAGGTTTTTCTTTGTCATTTTAAACAGATTCCAGTCAAAATCGGCTTCTTCGATTCATATCGTATCTAAAACCGCATCAAAACTGCAAATATCAGTTTAAACTATCATTTTTTGATACAAACAGTTATATATTCATGTCAATATCTTTCAAATTCTAGTCAAAATCGGCGTCTTTGGGCATTTTAGTAACGAAAACCTTAATAAACTATTAGATTTCGACGTAAGGCAACCTTTCTGAGTCAAATAGTTGCCGATTTCGATAAAATCTTAGTCAGAATCTGCTTTTTCGCCTCTTATTGTACCCAAATCTACCTTAGAAATGCAGATATATACTTAAAACACCTTCTTTTGGGACAAATAATTGGTTTTCGCCCTTGATTTACTTAAGATTATAGCCAAAACATGCCTTTTCATAACTTAGCGAACTGAAATCTACATTAAAACTGCAGATAACTACTTAAAAATTCACTTCCTTGAATTGATAATAGGTTTTTCTTTGCATTTTAAACAGATTCCAGTCAAAATCGGCTTCTTCGATTCATATCGTATCTAAAACCGCATCAAAACTGCAAATATCAGTTTAAACTATCATTTTTTGATACAAACAGTTATATATTCATGTCAATATCTTTCAAATTCTAGTCAAAATCGGCGTCTTTGGGCATTTTAGTAACGAAAACCTTAATAAACTTTTAGATTTCGACGTAAGGCAACCTTTCTGAGTCAAATAGTTGCCGATTTCGATAAAAACTTAGTCAGAATCTGCTTTTTCGCCTCTTATTGTACCCAAATCTACCTTTGAAATGCAGATATATACTTAAGACACCTTCTTTTGGGACAAATAATTGGTTTTCGCCCTTGATTTACGGAAGATTATAGCCAAAACATGCATTTTCATAACTTAGCGAACTGAAATCTACGTTAAAACTGCAGATAACTACTTAAAAATTCACTTCCTTGAATTGATAATAGGTTTTTCTTTGTCATTTTAAACAGATTCCAGTCAAAATCGGCTTCTTCGATTCATATCGTATCTAAAACCGCATCAAAACTGCAAATATCAGTTTAAACTATCATTTTTTGATACAAACAGTTATATATTCATGTCAATATCTTTCAAATTCTAGTCAAAATCGTCGTCTTTGGGCATTTTAGTAACGGAAACCTTAATAAACTATTAGATTTCGACGTAAGGCAACCTTTCTGAGTCAAATAGTTGCCGATTTCGATAAAATCTTAGTCAGAATCTGCTTTTTCGCCTCTTATTGTACCCAAATCTACCTTAGAAATGCAGATATATACTTAAAACACCTTCTTTTGGGACAAATAATTGGTTTTCGCCCTTGATTTACGGAAGATTATAGCCAAAACATGCATTTTCATAACTTAGCAAACTGAAATCTACATTAAAACTGCAGATAACTACTTAAAAATTCACTTCCTTGAATTGATAATAGGTTTTTCTTTGTCATTTTAAACAGATTCCAGTCAAAATCGGCTTCTTCGAGTCATATCGTACCTAAAACCGCATCAAAACTGCAAATATCAGTTTAAACTATCATTTTTTGATACAAACAGTTATATATTCATATCAATATCTTTCAAATTCTAGTCAAAATCGGCGTCTTTGGGCATTTTAGTAACGAAAACCTTAATTAACTATTAGATTTCGACGTAAGGCAACCTTTCTGAGTCAAATAGTTGCCGATTTCGATAAAATCTTAGTCAGAATCTGCTTTTTCGCCTCTTATTGTACCCAAATCTACCTTAGAAATGCAGATATATACTTAAAACACCTTCTTTTGGGACAAATAATTGGTTTTCGCCAATGATTTACGGAAGATTATATCCAAAACATGTATTTTCATAACTTAGCGAACTGAAATCTACATTAAAACTGCAGATAACTACTTAAAAATTCACTTCCTTGAATTGATAATAGGTTTTTCTTTGTCATTTTAAACAGATTCCAGTCAAAATCGGCTTCTTCGATTCATATCGTATCTAAAACCGCATCAAAACTGCAAATATCAGTTTAAACTATCATTTTTTGATACAAACAGTTATATATTCATGTCAATATCTTTCAAATTCTAGTCAAAATCGGCGTCTTTGGGCATTTTAGTAAAGAAAACCTTAATAAACTATTAGATTTCGAGGTAAGGCAACCTTTCCGAGTCAAATACTTGCCGATTTCGATAAAATCTTAGTCAGAATCTGCTTTTTCGCCTCTTATTGTACCCAAATGTACCTTTGAAATGCAGATATATACTTAAAACACCTTCTTTTGGGACAAATAATTGGTTTTCGCCCTTGATTTACGGAAGATTATAGCCAAAACATGCATTTTCATAACTTAGCGAACTGAAATCTACATGAAAACTGCAGATAACTACTTAAAAATTCACTTCCTTGAATTGATAATAGGTTTTTCTTTGTCATTTTAAACAGATTCCAGTCAAAATCGGCTTCTTCGACTCATATCGTACCTAAAACCGCATCAAAACTGCAAATATCAGTTTAAACTATCATTTTTTGATACAAACAGTTATATATTCATGTCAATATCTTTCAAATTCTAGTCAAAATCGGCGTCTTTGGGCATTTTAGTAACGAAAACCTTAATAAACTATTAGATTTCGACGTAAGGCAACCTTTCTGAGTCAAATAGTTGCCGATTTCGATAAAATCTTAGTCAGAATCTGCTTTTTCGCCTTATATTGTACCCAAATCTACCTTAGACATGCAGATATATACTTAAAACACCTTCTTTTGGGACAAATAATTGGTTTTCGCCCTTGATTTACGGAAGATTATAGCCAAAACATGCATTTTCATAACTTAGCGAACTGAAATCTACATTAAAACTGCAGATAACTACTTAAAAATTCACTTCCTTGAATTGATAATAGGTTTTTCTTTGTCATTTTAAACAGATTCCAGTCAAAATCGGCTTCTTCGATTCATATCGTATCTAAAACCGCATCAAAACTGCAAATATCAGTTTAAACTATCATTTTTTGATACAAACAGTTATATATTCATGTCAATATCTTTCAAATTCTAGTCAAAATCGGCGTCTTTGGGCATTTTATTAACGAAAACCTTAATAAACTATTAGATTTCGACGTAAGGCCACCTTTCTGAGTCAAATAGTTGCCGATTTCGATAAAATCTTAGTCAGAATCTGCTTTTTCGCCTCTTATTGTACCCAAATCTACCTTAGAAATGCAGATTTATACTTAAAACACCTTCTTTTGGGACAAATAATTGGTTTTCGCCCTTGATTTACGGAAGATTATAGCCATAGAATGCATTTTCATAACTTAGCGAACTGAAATCTACATTAAAACTGCAGATAACTACTTAAAAATTCATTTCCTTGAATTGATAATAGGTTTTTCTTTGTCATTTTAAACAGATTCCAGTCAAAATCGGCTTCTTCGATTCATATCGTATCTAAAATTGCATCAAAACTGCAAATATCAGTTTAAACTATCATTTTTTGATACAAACAGTTATATATTCATGTCAATATCTTTCAAATTCTATTCAAAATCGGCGTCTTTGGGCATTTTAGTAACGAAAACCTTAATAAACTATTAGATTTCGACGTAAGGCAACCTTTCTGAGTCAAATAGTTGCCGATTTCGATAAAATCTTAGTCAGAATCTGCTTTTTCGCCTCTTATTGTACCCAAATCTACCTTAGAAATGCAGATATGTACTTAAAACACCTTCTTTTGGGACAAATAATTGGTTTTCGCCCTTGATTTACGGAAGATTATAGCCAAAGCATGCATTTTCATAACTTAGCGAACTGAAATCTACATTAAAACTGCAGATAACTACTTAAAAATTCACTTCCTTGAATTGATAATAGGTTTTTCTTTGTCATTTTAAACAGATTCCAGTCAAAATCGGCTTCTTCGATTCATATCGTATCCAAAACCGCATCAAAACTGCAAATATCAGTTTAAACTATCATTTTTTGATACAAACAGTTATATATTCATGTCAATATCTTTCAAATTCTAGTCAAAATCGGCGTCTTTGGGCATTTTAGTAACGAAAACCTTAATAAACTATTAGATTTCGACGTAAGGCAACCTTTCTGAGTCAAATAGTTGACGATTTCGATAAAATCTTAGTCAGAATCTGCTTTTTCGCCTCTTATTGTACCCAAATCTACCTTAGAAATGCAGATATATACTTAAAACACCTTCTTTTGGGACAAATAATTGGTTTTCGCCCTTGATTTACGGAAGATTATAGCCAAAACATGCATTTTCATAACTTAGCGAACTGAAATCTACATTAAAACTGCAGATAACTACTTAAAAATTCACTTCCTTGAATTGATAATAGGTTTTTCTTTGTCATTTTAAACAGATTCCAGTCAAAATCGGCTTCTTCGATTCATATCGTATCTAAAACCGCATCAAAACTGCAAATATCAGTTTAAACTATCATTTTTTGATACAAACAGTTATATATTCATGTCAATATCTTTCAAATTCTAGTCAAAATCGGCGTCTTTAGGCATTTTAGTAACGAAAACCTTAATAAACTATTAGATTTCGACGTAAGGCAACCTTTCTGAGTCAAATAGTTGCCGATTTCGATAAAATCTTAGTCAGAATCTGCTTTTTCGCCTCTTATTGTACTTAAATCTACCTTAGAAATGCAGATATATACTTAAAACACCTTCTTTTGGGACAAATAATTGGTTTTCGCCCTTGACTTACGGAAAATTATAGCCAAAACATGCATTTTCATAACTTAGCGAACTGAAATCTACATTAAAACTGCAGATAACTACTTAAAAATTCACTTCCTTGAATTGATAATAGGTTTTTCTTTGTCATTTTAAACAGATTCCAGTCAAAATCGGCTTCTTCGATTCATATCGTATCCAAAACCGCATCAAAACTGCAAATATCAGTTTAAACTATCATTTTTTGATACAAACAGTTAAATATTCATGTCAGTATCTTTCAAATTCTAGTCAAAATCGGCGTCTTTGGGCATTTTAGTAACGAAAACCTTAATAAACTATTAGATTTCGACGTAAGGCAACCTTTCTGAGTCAAATAGTTGCCGATTTCGATAAAATCTTAGTCAGAATCTGCTTTTTCGACTCTTATTGTACCCAAATCTACCTTAGAAATGCAGATATATACTTAAAACACCTTCTTTTGGGACAAATAATTGGTTTTCGCCCTTGATTTACGGAAGATTATAGCCAAAACATGCATTTTCATAACTTAGCGAACTGAAATCCACATTAAAACTGCAGATAACTACTTAAAAATTCACTTCCTTGAATTGATAATAGGTTTTTCTTTGTCATTTTAAACAGATTCCAGTCAAAATCGACTTCTTCGACTCATATCGTACCTAAAACCGCATCAAAACTGCAAATATCAGTTTAAACTATCATTTTTTGATACAAACAGTTATATATTCATGTCAATATCTTTCAAATTCTAGTCAAAATCGGCGTCTTTGGGCATTTTAGTAACGAAAACCTTAATAAACTATTAGATTTCGACGTAAGGCAACCTTTCTGAGTCAAATAGTTGCCAATTTCGATAAAATCTTAGTCAGAATCTGCTTTTTCGCCTCTTATTGTACCCAAATCTACCTTAGAAATGCAGATATATACTTAAAACACCTTCTTTTGGGACAAATAATTGGTTTTCGCCCTTGATTTACGGAAGATTATAGCCAAAACATGCATTTTCATAACTTAGCGAACTGAAATCTACATTAAAACTGCAGATAACTACTTAAAAATTCACTTCCTTGAATTGATAATAGGTTTTTCTTTGTCATTTTAAAAAGATTCCAGTCAAAATCGGCTTCTTCGATTCATATCGTATCTAAAACCGCATCAAAACTGCAAATATCAGTTTAAACTTTCATTTTTTGATACAAACAGTTATATATTCATGTCAATATCTTTCAAATTCTAGTCAAAATCGGCGTCTTTGGGCATTTTAGTAACGAAAACCTTAATAAACTATTAGATTTCGACGTAAGGCAACCTTTCTGAGTCAAATAGTTGCCGATTTCGATAAAATCTTAGTCAGAATCTGCTTTTTCGCCTCTTATTGTACCCAAATCTACCTTAGAAATGCAGATATATACTTAAAACACCTTCTTTTGGGACAAATAATTGTTTTTCGCCCTTGATTTACGGAAGATTATAGCCAAAACATGCATTTTCATAACTTAGCGAACTGAAATCTACATTAAAACTGCAGATAACTACTTAAAAATTCACTTCCTTGAATTGATAATAGGTTTTTCTTTGTCATTTTAAACAGATTCCAGTCAAAATCGGCTTCTTCGATTCATATCGTATCTAAAACCGCATCAAAACTGCAAATATCAGTTTAAACTATCATTTTTTGATACAAACAGTTATATATTCATGTCAATATCTTTCAAATTCTAGTCAAAATCGGCGTCTTTGGGCATTTTAGTAACGAAAACCTTAATAAACTATTAGATTTCGACGTAAGGCAACCTTTCTGAGTCAAATAGTTGCCGATTTCGATAAAATCTTAGTCAGAATCTGCTTTTTCGCCTCTTATTGTACCCAAATCGACCTTAGAAATGCAGATATATACTTAAAACACCTTCTTTTGGGACAAATAATTGGTTTTCGCCCTTGATTTACGGAAGATTATAGCCAAAACATGCATTTTCATAACTTAGCGAACTGAAATCTACATTAAAACTGCAGATAACTACTTAAAAATTCACTTCCTTGAATTGATAATAGGTTTTTCTTTGTCATTTTAAACAGATTCCAGTCAAAATCGGCTTCTTCGATTCATATCGTATCCAAAACCGCATCAAAACTACAAATATCAGTTTAAACTCTCATTTTTTGATACAAACAGTTATATATTCATGTCAATATCTTTCAAATTCTAGTCAAAATCGGCGTCTTTGGGCATTTTAGTAACGAAAACCTTAATAAACTATTAGATTTCGACGTAAGGCAAAATTTCTGAGTCAAATAGTTGCCGATTTCGATAAAATCTTAGTCAGAATCTGCTTTTTCGCCTCTTATTGTACCCAAATCTACCTTAGAAATGCAGATATATACATAAAACACCTTCTTTTGGGACAAATAATTGGTTTTCGCCCTTGATTTTCGGAAGATTATAGCCAAAACATGCATTTTCATAACTTAGCGAACTGAAATCTACATTAAAACTGCAGATAACTACTTAAAAATTCACTTCCTTGAATTGATAATAGGTTTTTCTTTGTCATTTCAAACAGATTCCAGTCAAAATCGGCTTCTTCGATTCATATCGTATCTAAAACCGCATCAAAACTGCAAATATCAGTTTAAACTATCATTTTTTGATACAAACAGTTATATGTTCATGTCAATATCTTTCAAATTCTAGTCAAAATGGGCGTCTTTGGGCATTTTAGTAACGAAAACCTTAATAAACTATTAGATTTCGACGTAAGGCAACCTTTCTGAGTCAAATAGTTGCCGATTTCGATAAAATCTTAGTCAGAATCTGCTTTTTCGACTCTTATTGTACCCAAATCTACCTTAGAAATGCAGATATATACTTAAAACACCTTCTTTTGGGACAAATAATTGGTTTTCGCCCTTGATTTACGGAAGATTATAGCCAAAACATGCATTTTCATAACTTAGCGAACTGAAATCCACATTAAAACTGCAGATAACTACTTAAAAATTCACTTCCTTGAATTGATAATAGGTTTTTCTTTGTCATTTTAAACAGATTCCAGTCAAAATCGGCTTCTTCGACTCATATCGTACCTAAAACCGCATCAAAACTGCAAATATCAGTTTAAACTATCATTTTTTGATACAAACAGTTATATATTCATGTCAATATCTTTCAAATTCTAGTCAAAATCGGCGTCTTTTTGCATTTTAGTAACGAAAACCTTAATAAACTATTAGATTTCGACGTAAGGCAATCTTTCTGATTCAAATAGTTGCCGATTTCGATAAAATCTTAGTCAGAATCTGCTTTTTCGCCTCTTATTGTACCCAAATCTACCTTAGAAATGCAGATATATACTTAAAACACCTTCTTTTGGGACAAATAATTGGTTTTCGCCCTTGATTTACGGAAGATTATAGCCAAAACATGCATTTTCATAACTTAGCGAACTGAAATCTACATTAAAACTGCAGATAACTACTTAAAAATTCACTTCCTTGAATTGATAATAGGTTTTACTTTGTCATTTTAAACAGATTACAGTCAAAATCGGCTTCTTCGACTCATATCGTACCTAAAACCGCATCAAAACTGCAAATATCAGTTTAAACTATCATTTTTTGATACAAACAGTTATATGTTCATGTCAATATCTTTCAAATTCTAGTCAAAATGGGCGTCTTTGGGCATTTTAGTAACGAAAACCTTAATAAACTATTAGATTTCGACGTAAGGCAACCTTTCTGAGTCAAATAGTTGCCGATTTCGATAAAATCTTAGTCAGAATCTGCTTTTTCGCCTCTTATTGTACCCAAATCTACCTTAGAAATGCAGATATATACTTAAAACACCTTCTTTTGGGACAAATAATTGTTTTTCGCCCTTGATTTACGGAAGATTATAGCCAAAACATGCATTTTCATAACTTAGCGAACTGAAATCTACATTAAAACTGCAGATAACTACTTAAAAATTCACTTCCTTGAATTGATAATAGGTTTTTCTTTGTCATTTTAAACAGATTCCAGTCAAAATCGGCTTCTTCGATTCATATCGTATCTAAAACCGCATCAAAACTGCAAATATCAGTTTAAACTATCATTTTTTGATACAAACAGTTATATATTCATGTCAATATCTTTCAAATTCTAGTCAAAATCGGCGTCTTTGGGCATTTTAGTAACGAAAACCTTAATAAACTATTAGATTTCGACGTAAGGCAACCTTTCTGAGTCAAATAGTTGCCGATTTCGATAAAATCTTAGTCAGAATCTGCTTTTTCGCCTCTTATTGTACCCAAATCGACCTTAGAAATGCAGATATATACTTAAAACACCTTCTTTTGGGACAAATAATTGGTTTTCGCCCTTGATTTACGGAAGATTATAGCCAAAACATGCATTTTCATAACTTAGCGAACTGAAATCTACATTAAAACTGCAGATAACTACTTAAAAATTCACTTCCTTGAATTGATAATAGGTTTTTCTTTGTCATTTTAAACAGATTCCAGTCAAAATCGGCTTCTTCGATTCATATCGTATCCAAAACCGCATCAAAACTACAAATATCAGTTTAAACTCTCATTTTTTGATACAAACAGTTATATATTCATGTCAATATCTTTCAAATTCTAGTCAAAATCGGCGTCTTTGGGCATTTTAGTAACGAAAACCTTAATAAACTATTAGATTTCGACGTAAGGCAAAATTTCTGAGTCAAATAGTTGCCGATTTCGATAAAATCTTAGTCAGAATCTGCTTTTTCGCCTCTTATTGTACCCAAATCTACCTTAGAAATGCAGATATATACTTAAAACACCTTCTTTTGGGACAAATAATTGGTTTTCGCCCTTGATTTTCGGAAGATTATAGCCAAAACATGCATTTTCATAACTTAGCGAACTGAAATCTACATTAAAACTGCAGATAACTACTTAAAAATTCACTTCCTTGAATTGATAATAGGTTTTTTTTTTGTCATTTCAAACAGATTCCAGTCAAAATCGGCTTCTTCGATTCATATCGTATCTAAAACCGCATCAAAACTGCAAATATCAGTTTAAACTATCATTTTTTGATACAAACAGTTATATGTTCATGTCAATATCTTTCAAATTCTAGTCAAAATGGGCGTCTTTGGGCATTTTAGTAACGAAAACCTTAATAAACTATTAGATTTCGACGTAAGGCAACCTTTCTGAGTCAAATAGTTGCCGATTTCGATAAAATCTTAGTCAGAATCTGCTTTTTCGACTCTTATTGTACCCAAATCTACCTTAGAAATGCAGATATATACTTAAAACACCTTCTTTTGGGACAAATAATTGGTTTTCGCCCTTGATTTACGGAAGATTATAGCCAAAACATACATTTTCATAACTTAGCGAAATGAAATCCACATTAAAACTGCAGATAACTACTTAAAAATTCACTTCCTTGAATTGATAATAGGTTTTTCTTTGTCATTTTAAACAGATTCCAGTCAAAATCGGCTTCTTCGACTCATATCGTACCTAAAACCGCATCAAAACTGCAAATATCAGTTTAAACTATCATTTTTTGATACAAACAGTTATATATTCATGTCAATATCTTTCAAATTCTAGTCAAAATCGGCGTCTTTGGGCATTTTAGTAACGAAAACCTTAATAAACTATTAGATTTCGACGTAAGGCAATCTTTCTGATTCAAATAGTTGCCGATTTCGATAAAATCTTAGTCAGAATCTGCTTTTTCGCCTCTTATTGTACCCAAATCTACCTTAGAAATGCAGATATATACTTAAAACACCTTCTTTTGGGACAAATAATTGGTTTTCGCCCTTGATTTACGGAAGATTATAGCCAAAACATGCATTTTCATAACTTAGCGAACTGAAATCTACATTAAAACTGCAGATAACTACTTAAAAATTCACTTCCTTGAATTGATAATAGGTTTTTCTTTGTCATTTTAAACAGATTACAGTCAAAATCGGCTTCTTCGACTCATATCGTACCTAAAACCGCATCAAAACTGCAAATATCAGTTTAAACTATCATTTTTTGATACAAACAGTTATATGTTCATGTCAATATCTTTCAAATTCTAGTCAAAATGGGCGTCTTTGGGCATTTTAGTAACGAAAACCTTAATAAACTATTAGATTTCGACGTAAGGCAACCTTTCTGAGTCAAATAGTTGCCGATTTCGATAAAATCTTAGTCAGAATCTGCTTTTTCGCCTCTTATTGTACTTAAATCTACCTTTGAAATGCAGATATATACTTAAAACACCTTCTTTTGGGACAAATAATTGGTTTTCGCCCTTGACTTACGGAAGATTATAGCCAAAACATGCATTTTCATAACTTAGCGAACTGAAATCTACATTAAAACTGCAGATAACTACTTAAAAATTCACTTCCTTGAATTGATAATAGGTTTTTCTTTGTCATTTTAAACAGATTCCAGTCAAAATCGGCTTCTTCGATTCATATCGTATCTAAAACCTCATCAAAACTGCAATATCAGTTTAAACTATCATTTTTTGATACAAACAGTTATATATTCATGTCAATATCTTTCAAATTCTAGTCAAAATCGGCGTCTTTGGGCATTTTAGTAACGAAAACCTTAATAAACTATTAGATTTCGACGTAAGGCAACCTTTCTGAGTCAAATAGTTGCCGATTTCGATAAAATCTTAGTCAGAATCTGCTTTTTCGCCTCTTATTGTACCCAAATCTACCTTAGAAATGCAGATATATACTTAAAACACCTTCTTTTGGGACAAATAATTGGTTTTCGCCCTTGATTTACGGAAGATTATAGCCAAAACATGCATTTTCATAACTTAGCGAACTGAAATCTACATTAAAACTGCAGATAACTACTTAAAAATTCACTTCCTTGAATTGATAATAGGTTTTTCTTTGTCATTTTAAACAGATTTCAGTCAAAATCGGCTTCTTCGACTCATATCGTACCTAAAACCGCATCAAAACTGCAAATATCAGTTTAAACTATCATTTTTTGATACAAACAGTTATATATTCATGTCAATATCTTTCAACTTCTAGTCAAAATCGGCGTCTTTGGGCATTTTAGTAACGAAAACCTTAATAAACTATTAGATTTCGACGCAAGGCAAACTTTCTGAGTCAAATAGTTGCCGATTTCGATAAAATCTTAGTCAGAATCTGCTTTTTCGCCTCTTATTGTACCCAAATCTACCTTAGAAATGCAGATTTATACTTAAAACACCTTCTTTTGGGACAAATAATTGGTTTTCGCCCTTGATTTACGGAAGATTATAGCCAAAACATGCATTTTCATAACTTAGCGAACTGAAATCTACATTAAAACTGCAGATAACTACTTAAAAATTCACTTCCCTGAATTGATAATAGGTTTTTCTTTGTCATTTTAAACAGATTCCAGTCAAAGTCGGCTTCTTCGATTCATATCGTATCTAAAACCGCATCAAAACTGCAAATATCAGTTTAATGTCATGTCAATATCTTTCAAATTCTAGTCAAAATCGGCGTCTTTGGGCATTTTAGTAACGAAAACCATAATAAACTATTAGATTTCGACGTAAGGCAACCTTTCTGAGTCATATAGTTGCCGATTTCGATAAAATCTTAGTCAGAATCTGCTTTTTCGCCTCTTATTGTACCCAAATCTACCTTAGAAATGCAGATATATACTTAAAACACCTTCTTTTGGGACAAATAATTGGTTTTCGCCCTTGATTTTCGGAAGATTATAGCCAAAACATGCATTTTCATAACTTAGCGAACTGAAGTCTACATTAAAACTTCAGATAACTAATTAAAAATTCACTTCCTTGAATTGACAATAGGTTTTTCTTTGTCATTTTAAACAGATTCCAGTCAAAATTGGCTTCTTCGATTCATATCGTATCTAAAACCGCATCAAAACTGCAAATATCAGTTTAAACTATCATTTTTTGATACAAACAGTTATATATTCAAATTTTAGTCAAAATCGGCGTCTTTGGGCATTTTAGTAACGAAAACCTTAATAAACTATTAGATTTCGACGTAAGGCAACCTTTCTGAGTCAAATAGTTGCCGATTTCGATAAAATCTTAGTCAGAATCTGCTTTTTCGCCTCTTATTGTACCCAAATCTACCTTAGAAATGCAGATATATACTTAAAACACCTTCTTTTGGGACAAATAATTGGTTTTCGCCCTTGATTTACGGAAGATTATAGCCAAAACATGCATTTTCATAACTTAGCGAACTGAAATCTACATTAAAACTGCAGATAACTACTTAAAAATTCACTTTCTTGAATTGATAATAGGTTTTTCTTTGTCATTTTAAACAGGTTCCAGTCAAAATCGGCTTCTTCGATTCATATCGTATCTAAAACCGCATCAAAACTGCAAATATCAGTTTAAACTATCATTTTTTGATACAAACAGTTATATATTCATGTCAATATCTTTCAAATTCTAGTCAAAATCGGCGTCTTTGGGCATTTTAGTAACGAAAACCTTAATAAACTATTAGATTTCGACGTAAGGCAACCTTTCTGAGTCAAATAGTTGCCGATTTCGATAAAATCTTAGTCAGAATCTGCTTTTTCGCCTCTTATTGTACCCAAATCTACCTTAGAAATGCAGATATATACTTAAAACACCTTCTTTTGATACAAATAATTGGTTTTCGCCCTTGATTTACGGAAGATTATAGCCAAAATATGCATTTTCATAACTTAGCGAACTGAAATCTACATTAAAACTGCAGATAACTACTTAAAAATTCACTTCCTTGAATTGATAATAGGTTTTTCTTTGTCATTTTAATCAGATTCCAGTCAAAATCGGCTTCTTCGATTCATATCGTATCTAAAACCGCATCAAAACTGCAAATATCAGTTTAAACTATCATTTTTTGATACAAACAGTTATATATTCATGTCAATATCTTTCAAATTCTAGTCAAAATCGACGTCTTTGGGCATTTTAGTAACGAAAACCTTAATAAACAATTAGATTTCGACGTAAGGCAACCTTTCTGAGTCAAATAGTTGCCGATTTCGATAAAATCTTAGTCAGAATCTGCTTTTTCGCCTCTTATTGTACCCAAATCTACCTTAGAAATGCAGATATATACTTAGAACACCTTCTTTTGGGACAAATAATTGGTTTTCGCCCTGGATTTACGGAAGATTATAGCCAAAACATGCATTTTCATAACTTAGCGAACTGAAATCTACATTAAAACTTCAGATAACTACTTAAAAATTCACTTCCTTGAATTGACAATAGATTTTTCTTTGTCATTTTAAACAGATTCCAGTCAAAATCGGCTTCTTCGATTCATATCGTATCTAAAACCGCATCAAAACTGCAAATATCAGTTTAAACTATCATTTTTTGATACAAACAGTTATATATTCATGTCAATATCTTTCAAATTCTAGTCAAAATCGGCGTCTTTGCGCATTTTAGTAACGAAAACCTTAAAAAACTATTAGATTTCGACGTAAGGCAACCTTTCTGAGTCAAATAGTTGCCGATTTCGATAAAATCTTAGTCAGAATCTGCTTTTTCGCCTCTTATTGTACCCAAATCTACCTTAGAAATGCAGATATATACTTAGAACACCTTCTTTTGGGACAAATAATTGGTTTTCGCCCTGGATTTACGGAAGATTATAGCCAAAACATGCATTTTCATAACTTAGCGAACTGAAATCTACATTAAAACTTCAGATAACTACTTAAAAATTCACTTCCTTGAATTGACAATAGGTTTTTCTTTGTCATTTTAAACAGATTCCAGTCAAAATCGGCTTCTTCGATTCAAATCGTATCTAAAACCGCATCAAAACTGCAAATATCAGTTTAAACTATCATTTTTTGATACAAACAGTTATATATTCATGTCAATATCTTTCAAATTCTAGTCAAAATCGACGTCTTTGGGCATTTTAGTAACGAAAACCTTAATAAACTATTAGATTTCGACGTAAGGCAACCTTTCTGAGTCAAATAGTTGCCGATTTCGATAAAATCTTAGTCAGAATCTGCTTTTTCGCCTCTTATTGTACCCAAATCTACCTTAGAAATGCAGATATATACTTAGAACACCTTCTTTTGGGACAAATAATTGGTTTTCGCCCTGGATTTACGGAAGATTATAGCCAAAACATGCATTTTCATAACTTAGCGAACTGAAATCTACATTAAAACTTCAGATAACTACTTAAAAATTCACTTCCTTGAATTGATAATAGGTTTTTTTTTTGTCATTTCAAACAGATTCCAGTCAAAATCGGCTTCTTCGATTCAAATCGTATCTAAAACCGCATCAAAACTGCAAATATCAGTTTAAACTATCATTTTTTGATACAAACAGTTATATATTCATGTCAATATCTTTCAAATTCTAGTCAAAATCGACGTCTTTGGGCATTTTAGTAACGAAAACCTTAATAAACTATTAGATTTCGACGTAAGGCAACCTTTCTGAGTCAAATAGTTGCCGATTTCGATAAAATCTTAGTCAGAATCTGCTTTTTCGCCTCTTATTGTACCCAAATCTACCTTAGAAATGCAGATATATACTTAGAACACCTTCTTTTGGGACAAATAATTGGTTTTCGCCCTGGATTTACGGAAGATTATAGCCAAAACATGCATTTTCATAACTTAGCGAACTGAAATCTACATTAAAACTGCAGATAACTGCTTAAAAATTCACTTCCTTGAATTGATAATAGGTTTTTTTTTGTCATTTCAAACAGATTCCAGTCAAAATCGGCTTCTTCGATTCATATCGTATCTAAAACCGCATCAAAACTGCAAATATCAGTTTAAACTATCATTTTTTGATACAAACAGTTATATGTTCATGTCAATATCTTTCAAATTCTAGTCAAAATCGGCGTCTTTGGGCATTTTAGTAACGAAAACCTTAATAAACTATTAGATTTCGACGTAAGGCAATCTTTCTGATTCAAATAGTTGCCGATTTCGATAAAATCTTAGTCAGAATCTGCTTTTTCGCCTCTTATTGTACCCAAATCTACCTTAGAAATGCAGATATATACTTAAAACACCTTCTTTTGGGACAAATAATTGGTTTTCGCCCTTGATTTACGGAAGATTATAGCCAAAACATGCATTTTCATAACTTAGCGAACTGAAATCTACATTAAAACTGCAGATAACTACTTAAAAATTCACTTCCTTGAATTGATAATAGGTTTTTCTTTGTCATTTTAAACAGATTACAGTCAAAATCGGCTTCTTCGACTCATATCGTACCTAAAACCGCATCAAAACTGCAAATATCAGTTTAAACTATCATTTTTTGATACAAACAGTTATATGTTCATGTCAATATCTTTCAAATTCTAGTCAAAATGGGCGTCTTTGGGCATTTTAGTAACGAAAACCTTAATAAACTATTAGATTTCGACGTAAGGCAACCTTTCTGAGTCAAATAGTTGCCGATTTCGATAAAATCTTAGTCAGAATCTGCTTTTTCGCCTCTTATTGTACTTAAATCTACCTTTGAAATGCAGATATATACTTAAAACACCTTCTTTTGGGACAAATAATTGGTTTTCGCCCTTGACTTACGGAAGATTATAGCCAAAACATGCATTTTCATAACTTAGCGAACTGAAATCTACATTAAAACTGCAGATAACTACTTAAAAATTCACTTCCTTGAATTGATAATAGGTTTTTCTTTGTCATTTTAAACAGATTCCAGTCAAAATCGGCTTCTTCGATTCATATCGTATCTAAAACCTCATCAAAACTGCAATATCAGTTTAAACTATCATTTTTTGATACAAACAGTTATATATTCATGTCAATATCTTTCAAATTCTAGTCAAAATCGGCGTCTTTGGGCATTTTAGTAACGAAAACCTTAATAAACTATTAGATTTCGACGTAAGGCAACCTTTCTGAGTCAAATAGTTGCCGATTTCGATAAAATCTTAGTCAGAATCTGCTTTTTCGCCTCTTATTGTACCCAAATCTACCTTAGAAATGCAGATATATACTTAAAACACCTTCTTTTGGGACAAATAATTGGTTTTCGCCCTTGATTTACGGAAGATTATAGCCAAAACATGCATTTTCATAACTTAGCGAACTGAAATCTACATTAAAACTGCAGATAACTACTTAAAAATTCACTTCCTTGAATTGATAATAGGTTTTTCTTTGTCATTTTAAACAGATTTCAGTCAAAATCGGCTTCTTCGACTCATATCGTACCTAAAACCGCATCAAAACTGCAAATATCAGTTTAAACTATCATTTTTTGATACAAACAGTTATATATTCATGTCAATATCTTTCAACTTCTAGTCAAAATCGGCGTCTTTGGGCATTTTAGTAACGAAAACCTTAATAAACTATTAGATTTCGACGCAAGGCAAACTTTCTGAGTCAAATAGTTGCCGATTTCGATAAAATCTTAGTCAGAATCTGCTTTTTCGCCTCTTATTGTACCCAAATCTACCTTAGAAATGCAGATTTATACTTAAAACACCTTCTTTTGGGACAAATAATTGGTTTTCGCCCTTGATTTACGGAAGATTATAGCCAAAACATGCATTTTCATAACTTAGCGAACTGAAATCTACATTAAAACTGCAGATAACTACTTAAAAATTCACTTCCCTGAATTGATAATAGGTTTTTCTTTGTCATTTTAAACAGATTCCAGTCAAAGTCGGCTTCTTCGATTCATATCGTATCTAAAACCGCATCAAAACTGCAAATATCAGTTTAATGTCATGTCAATATCTTTCAAATTCTAGTCAAAATCGGCGTCTTTGGGCATTTTAGTAACGAAAACCATAATAAACTATTAGATTTCGACGTAAGGCAACCTTTCTGAGTCATATAGTTGCCGATTTCGATAAAATCTTAGTCAGAATCTGCTTTTTCGCCTCTTATTGTACCCAAATCTACCTTAGAAATGCAGATATATACTTAAAACACCTTCTTTTGGGACAAATAATTGGTTTTCGCCCTTGATTTTCGGAAGATTATAGCCAAAACATGCATTTTCATAACTTAGCGAACTGAAGTCTACATTAAAACTTCAGATAACTAATTAAAAATTCACTTCCTTGAATTGACAATAGGTTTTTCTTTGTCATTTTAAACAGATTCCAGTCAAAATTGGCTTCTTCGATTCATATCGTATCTAAAACCGCATCAAAACTGCAAATATCAGTTTAAACTATCATTTTTTGATACAAACAGTTATATATTCAAATTTTAGTCAAAATCGGCGTCTTTGGGCATTTTAGTAACGAAAACCTTAATAAACTATTAGATTTCGACGTAAGGCAACCTTTCTGAGTCAAATAGTTGCCGATTTCGATAAAATCTTAGTCAGAATCTGCTTTTTCGCCTCTTATTGTACCCAAATCTACCTTAGAAATGCAGATATATACTTAAAACACCTTCTTTTGGGACAAATAATTGGTTTTCGCCCTTGATTTACGGAAGATTATAGCCAAAACATGCATTTTCATAACTTAGCGAACTGAAATCTACATTAAAACTGCAGATAACTACTTAAAAATTCACTTTCTTGAATTGATAATAGGTTTTTCTTTGTCATTTTAAACAGGTTCCAGTCAAAATCGGCTTCTTCGATTCATATCGTATCTAAAACCGCATCAAAACTGCAAATATCAGTTTAAACTATCATTTTTTGATACAAACAGTTATATATTCATGTCAATATCTTTCAAATTCTAGTCAAAATCGGCGTCTTTGGGCATTTTAGTAACGAAAACCTTAATAAACTATTAGATTTCGACGTAAGGCAACCTTTCTGAGTCAAATAGTTGCCGATTTCGATAAAATCTTAGTCAGAATCTGCTTTTTCGCCTCTTATTGTACCCAAATCTACCTTAGAAATGCAGATATATACTTAAAACACCTTCTTTTGATACAAATAATTGGTTTTCGCCCTTGATTTACGGAAGATTATAGCCAAAATATGCATTTTCATAACTTAGCGAACTGAAATCTACATTAAAACTGCAGATAACTACTTAAAAATTCACTTCCTTGAATTGATAATAGGTTTTTCTTTGTCATTTTAATCAGATTCCAGTCAAAATCGGCTTCTTCGATTCATATCGTATCTAAAACCGCATCAAAACTGCAAATATCAGTTTAAACTATCATTTTTTGATACAAACAGTTATATATTCATGTCAATATCTTTCAAATTCTAGTCAAAATCGACGTCTTTGGGCATTTTAGTAACGAAAACCTTAATAAACAATTAGATTTCGACGTAAGGCAACCTTTCTGAGTCAAATAGTTGCCGATTTCGATAAAATCTTAGTCAGAATCTGCTTTTTCGCCTCTTATTGTACCCAAATCTACCTTAGAAATGCAGATATATACTTAGAACACCTTCTTTTGGGACAAATAATTGGTTTTCGCCCTGGATTTACGGAAGATTATAGCCAAAACATGCATTTTCATAACTTAGCGAACTGAAATCTACATTAAAACTTCAGATAACTACTTAAAAATTCACTTCCTTGAATTGACAATAGATTTTTCTTTGTCATTTTAAACAGATTCCAGTCAAAATCGGCTTCTTCGATTCATATCGTATCTAAAACCGCATCAAAACTGCAAATATCAGTTTAAACTATCATTTTTTGATACAAACAGTTATATATTCATGTCAATATCTTTCAAATTCTAGTCAAAATCGGCGTCTTTGCGCATTTTAGTAACGAAAACCTTAAAAAACTATTAGATTTCGACGTAAGGCAACCTTTCTGAGTCAAATAGTTGCCGATTTCGATAAAATCTTAGTCAGAATCTGCTTTTTCGCCTCTTATTGTACCCAAATCTACCTTAGAAATGCAGATATATACTTAGAACACCTTCTTTTGGGACAAATAATTGGTTTTCGCCCTGGATTTACGGAAGATTATAGCCAAAACATGCATTTTCATAACTTAGCGAACTGAAATCTACATTAAAACTTCAGATAACTACTTAAAAATTCACTTCCTTGAATTGACAATAGGTTTTTCTTTGTCATTTTAAACAGATTCCAGTCAAAATCGGCTTCTTCGATTCAAATCGTATCTAAAACCGCATCAAAACTGCAAATATCAGTTTAAACTATCATTTTTTGATACAAACAGTTATATATTCATGTCAATATCTTTCAAATTCTAGTCAAAATCGACGTCTTTGGGCATTTTAGTAACGAAAACCTTAATAAACTATTAGATTTCGACGTAAGGCAACCTTTCTGAGTCAAATAGTTGCCGATTTCGATAAAATCTTAGTCAGAATCTGCTTTTTCGCCTCTTATTGTACCCAAATCTACCTTAGAAATGCAGATATATACTTAGAACACCTTCTTTTGGGACAAATAATTGGTTTTCGCCCTGGATTTACGGAAGATTATAGCCAAAACATGCATTTTCATAACTTAGCGAACTGAAATCTACATTAAAACTTCAGATAACTACTTAAAAATTCACTTCCTTGAATTGACAATAGGTTTTTCTTTGTCATTTTAAACAGATTCCAGTCAAAATCGGCTTCTTCGATTCATATCGTATCTAAAACCGCATCAAAACTGCAAATATCAGTTTAAACTATCATTTTTTGATACAAACAGTTATATATTCATGTCAATATCTTTCAAATTCTAGTCAAAATCGGCGTCTTTGGGCATTTTAGTAACGAAAACCTTAATAAACTATTAGATTTCGACGTAAGGCAACCTTTCTGAGTCAAATAGTTGCCGATTTCGATAAAATCTTAGTCAGAATCTGCTTTTTCGCCTCTTATTGTACCCAAATCTACCTTAGAAATGCAGATTTATACTTAAAACACCTTCTTTTGGGACAAATAATTGGTTTTCGCCCTTGATTTACGGAAGATTATAGCCAAAACATGCATTTTCATAACTTAGCGAACTGAAATCTACATTAAAACTGCAGATAACTACTTAAAAATTCACTTCCTTGAATTGACAATAGGTTTTTCTTTGTCATTTTAAACAGATTCCAGTCAAAATCGGCTTCTTCGATTCATATCGTATCTAAAACCGCATCAAAACTGCAAATATCAGTTTAAACTATCATTTTTTGATACAAACAGTTATATATTCATGTCAATATCTTTCAAATTCTAGTCAAAATCGGCGTCTTTGGGCATTTTAGTAACGAAAACCTTAATAAACTATTAGATTTCGACGTAAGGCAACCTTTCTGAGTCAAATAGTTGCCGATTTCGATAAAATCTTAGTCAGAATCTGCTTTTTCGCCTCTTATTGTACCCAAATCTACCTTAGAAATGCAGATATATACTTAAAACACCTTCTTTTGGGACAAATAATTGGTTTTCGCCCTTGATTTACGGAAGATTATAGCCAAAACATGCATTTTCATAACTTAGCGAACTGAAATCTACATTAAAACTGCAGATAACTACTTAAAAATTCACTTCCTTGAATTGATAATAGGTTTTTCTTTGTCATTTTAAACAGATTCCAGTCAAAATCGGCTTCTTCTTCTCATATCGTACCTAAAACCGCATCAAAACTGCAAATATCAGTTTAAACTATCATTTTTTGATACAAACAGTTATATATTCATGTCAATATCTTTCAAATTCTAGTCAAAATCGGCGTCTTTGGGCATTTTAGTAACGAAAACCTTAATAAACTATTAGATTTCGACGTAAGGCAACCTTTCTGAGTCAAATAGTTGCCGATTTCGATAAAATCTTAGTCAGAATCTGCTTTTTCGCCTCTTATTGTACCCAAATCTACCTTAGAAATGCAGATTTATACTTAAAACACCTTCTTTTGGGACAAATAATTGGTTTTCGCCCTTGATTTACGGAAGATTATAGCCAAAACATGCATTTTCATAACTTAGCGGACTGAAATCTACATTAAAACTGCAGATAACTACTTAAAAATTCACTTCCTTGAATTGATAATAGGTTTTTCTTTGTCATTTTAAACAGATTCCAGTCAAAATCGGCTTCTTCGATTCATATCGTATCTAAAACCGCATCAAAACTGCAAATATCAGTTTAATGTCATGTCAATATCTTTCAAATTCTAGTCAAAATCGGCGTCTTTGGGCATTTTAGTAACGAAAACCTTAATAAACTATTAGATTTCGACGTAAGGCAACCTTTCTGAGTCAAATAGTTGCCGATTTCGATAAAATCTTAGTCAGAATCTGCTTTTTCGCCTCTTATTGTACCCAAATCTACCTTAGAAATGCAGATATATACTTAGAACACCTTCTTTTGGGACAAATAATTGGTTTTCGCCCTGGATTTACGGAAGATTATAGCCAAAACATGCATTTTCATAACTTAGCGAACTGAAATCTACATTAAAACTTCAGATAACTACTTAAAAATTCACTTCCTTGAATTGACAATAGATTTTTCTTTGTCATTTTAAACAGATTCCAGTCAAAATCGGCTTCTTCGATTCATATCGTATCTAAAACCGCATCAAAACTGCAAATATCAGTTTAAACTATCATTTTTTGATACAAACAGTTATATATTCATGTCAATATCTTTCAAATTCTAGTCAAAATCGGCGTCTTTGCGCATTTTAGTAACGAAAACCTTAATAAACTATTAGATTTCGACGTAAGGCAACCTTTCTGAGTCAAATAGTTGCCGATTTCGATAAAATCTTAGTCAGAATCTGCCTTTTCGCCTCTTATTGTACCCAAATCTACCTTAGAAATGCAGATTTATACTTAAAACACCTTCTTTTGGGACAAATAATTGGTTTTCGCCCTTGATTTACGGAAGATTATAGCCAAAACATGCATTTTCATAACTTAGCGAACTGAAATCTACATTAAAACTGCAGATAACTACTTAAAAATTCACTTCCTTGAATTGATAATAGGTTTTTCTTTGTCATTTTAAACAGATTCCAGTCAAAATCGGCTTCTTCGACTCATATCGTACCTAAAAACGCATCAAAACTGCAAATATCAGTTTAAACTATCATTTTTTGATACAAACAGTTATATATTCATGTCAATATCTTTCAAATTCTAGTCAAAATCGGCGTCTTTGGGCATTTTAGTAACGAAAACCTTAATAAACTATTAGATTTCGACGTAAGGCAACCATTCTGAGTCAAATAGTTGCCGATTTCGATAAAATCTTAGTCAGAATCTGCTTTTTCGCCTCTTATTGTACCCAAATCTACCTTAGAAATGCAGATATATACTTAAAACACCTTCTTTTGGGACAAATAATTGGTTTTCGCCCTTGATTTACGGAAGATTATAGCCAAAACATGCATTTTCATAACTTAGCGAACTGAAATCTACATTAAAACTGCAGATAACTACTTAAAAATTCACTTCCTTGAATTGATAATAGGTTTTTCTTTGTCATTTTAAACAGATTCCAGTCAAAATCGGCTTCTTCGACTCATATCGTACCTAAAACCGCATCAAAACTGCAAATATCAGTTTAAACTATCATTTTTTGATACAAACAGTTATATATTCATGTCAATATCTTTCAAATTCTAGTCAAAATCGGCGTCTTTGGGCATTTTAGTAACGAAAACCTTAATAAACTATTAGATTTCGACGTAAGGCAACCTTTCTGAGTCAAATAGTTGCCGATTTCGATAAAATCTTAGTCAGAATCTGCTTTTTCGCCTCTTATTGTACCCAAATCTACCTTAGAAATGCAGATTTATACTTAAAACACCTTCTTTTGGGACAAATAATTGGTTTTCGCCCTTGATTTACGGAAGATTATAGCCAAAACATGCATTTTCATAACTTAGCGAACTGAAATCTACATTAAAACTGCAGATAACTACTTAAAAATTCACTTCCTTGAATTGATAATAGGTTTTTCTTTGTCATTTTAAACAGATTCCAGTCAAAATCGGCTTCTTCGATTCATATCGTATCTAAAACCGCATCAAAACTGCAAATATCAGTTTAATGTCATGTCAATATCTTTCAAATTCTAGTCAAAATCGGCGTCTTTGGGCATTTTAGTAACGAAAACCTTAATAAACTATTAGATTTCGACGTAAGGCAACCTTTCTGAGTCAAATAGTTGCCGATTTCGATAAAATCTTAGTCAGAATCTGCTTTTTCGCCTCTTATTGTACCCAAATCTACCTTAGAAATGCAGATATATACTTAGAACACCTTCTTTTGGGACAAATAATTGGTTTTCGCCCTGGATTTACGGAAGATTATAGCCAAAACATGCATTTTCATAACTTAGCGAACTGAAATCTACATTAAAACTTCAGATAACTACTTAAAAATTCACTTCCTTGAATTGACAATAGGTTTTTCTTTGTCATTTTAAACAGATTCCAGTCAAAATCGGCTTCTTCGATTCAAATCGTATCTAAAACCGCATCAAAACTGCAAATATCAGTTTAAACTATCATTTTTTGATACAAACAGTTATATATTCATGTCAATATCTTTCAAATTCTAGTCAAAATCGACGTCTTTGGGCATTTTAGTAACGAAAACCTTAATAAACTATTAGATTTCGACGTAAGGCAACCTTTCTGAGTCAAATAGTTGCCGATTTCGATAAAATCTTAGTCAGAATCTGCTTTTTCGCCTCTTATTGTACCCAAATCTACCTTAGAAATGCAGATTTATACTTAAAACACCTTCTTTTGGGACAAATAATTGGTTTTCGCCCTTGATTTACGGAAGATTATAGCCAAAACATGCATTTTCATAACTTAGCGAACTGAAATCTACATTAAAACTGCAGATAACTACTTAAAAATTCACTTCCTTGAATTGACAATAGGTTTTTCTTTGTCATTTTAAACAGATTCCAGTCAAAATCGGCTTCTTCGATTCATTTCGTATCTAAAACCGCATCAAAACTGCAAATATCAGTTTAAACTATCATTTTTTGATACAAACAGTTATATATTCATGTCAATATCTTTCAAATTCTAGTCAAAATCGGCGTCTTTGGGCATTTTAGTAACGAAAACCTTAATAAACTATTAGATTTCGACGTAAGGCAACCTTTCTGAGTCAAATAGTTGCCGATTTCGATAAAATCTTAGTCAGAATCTGCTTTTTCGCCTCTTATTGTACCCAAATCTACCTTAGAAATGCAGATATATACTTAAAACACCTTCTTTTGGGACAAATAATTGGTTTTCGCCCTTGATTTACGGAAGATTATAGCCAAAACATGCATTTTCATAACTTAGCGAACCGAAATCTACATTAAAACTGCAGATAACTACTTAAAAATTCACTTCCTTGAATTGATAATAGGTTTTTCTTTGTCATTTTAAACAGATTCCAGTCAAAATCGGCTTCTTCGATTCATATCGTATCTAAAACCGCATCAAAACTGCAAATATCAGTTTAATGTCATGTCAATATCTTTCAAATTCTAGTCAAAATCGGCGTCTTTGGGCATTTTAGTAACGAAAACCTTAATAAACTATTAGATTTCGACGTAAGGCAACCTTTCTGAGTCAAATAGTTGCCGATTTCGATAAAATCTTAGTCAGAATCTGCTTTTTCGCCTCTTATTGTACCCAAATCTACCTTAGAAATGCAGATATATACTTAAAACACCTTCTTTTGGGACAAATAATTGGTTTTCGCCCTTGATTTTCGGAAGATTATAGCCAAAACATGCATTTTCATTACTTAGCGAACTGAAGTCTACATTAAAACTTCAGATAACTACTTAAAAATTCACTTCCTTGAATTGACAATAGGTTTTTCTTTGTCATTTTAAACAGATTCCAGTCAAAATCGGCTTCTTCGATTCATATCGTATCTAAAACCGCATTAAAACTGCAAATATCAGTTTAAACTATCATTTTTTGATACAAACAGTTATATATTCATGTCAATATCTTTCAAATTCTAGTCAAAATCGACGTCTTTGGGCATTTTAGTAACGAAAACCTTAATAAACTATTAGATTTCGACGTAAGGCAACCTTTCTGAGTCAAATAGTTGCCGATTTCGATAAAATCTTAGTCAGAATCTGCTTTTTCGCCTCTTATTGTACCCAAATCTACCTTAGAAATGCAGATATATACTTAGAACACCTTCTTTTGGGACAAATAATTGGTTTTCGCCCTGGATTTACGGAAGATTATAGCCAAAACATGCATTTTCATAACTTAGCGAACTGAAATCTACATTAAAACTTCAGATAACTACTTAAAAATTCACTTCCTTGAATTGACAATAGGTTTTTCTTTGTCATTTTAAACAGATTCCAGTCAAAATCGGCTTCTTCGATTCATATCGTATCTAAAACCGCATCAAAACTGCAAATATCAGTTTAAACTATCATTTTTTGATACAAACAGTTATATATTCATGTCAATATCTTTCAAATTCTAGTCAAAATCGGCGTCTTTGGGCATTTTAGTAACGAAAACCTTAATAAACTATTAGATTTCGACGTAAGGCAACCTTTCTGAGTCAAATAGTTGCCGATTTCGATAAAATCTTAGTCAGAATCTGCTTTTTCGCCTCTTATTGTACCCAAATCTACCTTAGAAATGCAGATTTATACTTAAAACACCTTCTTTTGGGACAAATAATTGGTTTTCGCCCTTGATTTACGGAAGATTATAGCCAAAACATGCATTTTCATAACTTAGCGAACTGAAATCTACATTAAAACTGCAGATAACTACTTAAAAATTCACTTCCTTGAATTGACAATAGGTTTTTCTTTGTCATTTTAAACAGATTCCAGTCAAAATCGGCTTCTTCGATTCATATCGTATCTAAAACCGCATCAAAACTGCAAATATCAGTTTAAACTATCATTTTTTGATACAAACAGTTATATATTCATGTCAATATCTTTCAAATTCTAGTCAAAATCGGCGTCTTTGGGCATTTTAGTAACGAAAACCTTAATAAACTATTAGATTTCGACGTAAGGCAACCTTTCTGAGTCAAATAGTTGCCGATTTCGATAAAATCTTAGTCAGAATCTGCTTTTTCGCCTCTTATTGTACCCAAATCTACCTTAGAAATGCAGATATATACTTAAAACACCTTCTTTTGGGACAAATAATTGGTTTTCGCCATTGATTTACGGAAGATTATAGCCAAAACATGCATTTTCATAACTTAGCGAACTGAAATCTACATTAAAACTGCAGATAACTACTTAAAAATTCACTTCCTTGAATTGATAATAGGTTTTTCTTTGTCATTTTAAATAGATTCCAGTCAAAATCGGCTTCTTCGACTCATATCGTACCTAAAACCGCATCAAAACTGCAAATATCAGTTTAAACTATCATTTTTTGATACAAACAGTTATATATTCATGTCAATATCTTTCAAATTCTAGTCAAAATCGGCGTCTTTGGGCATTTTAGTAACGAAAACCTTAATAAACTATTAGATTTCGACGTAAGGCAACCTTTCTGAGTCAAATAGTTGCCGATTTCGATAAAATCTTAGTCAGAATCTGCTTTTTCGCCTCTTATTGTACCCAAATCTACCTTAGAAATGCAGATATATACTTAAAACACCTTCTTTTGGGACAAATAATTGGTTTTCGCCCTTGATTTACGGAAGATTATAGCCAAAACATGCATTTTCATAACTTAGCGAACTGAAATCTACATTAAAACTACAGATAACTACTTAAAAATTCACTTCCATGAATTGATAATAGGTTTTTCTTTGTCATTTTAAACAGATTCCAGTCAAAATCGGCTTCTTCGATTCATATCGTATCTAAAACCGCATCAAAACTGCAAATATCAGTTTAAACTATCATTTTTTGATACAAACAGTTATGTATTCATGTCAATATCTTTCAAATTCTAGTCAAAATCGGCGTCTTTGGGCATTTTAGTAACGAAAACCTTAATAAACTATTAGATTTCGACGTAAGGCAACCTTTCTGAGTCAAATAGTTGCCGATTTCGATAAAATCTTAGTCAGAATCTGCTTTTTCGCCTCCTATTGTACCCAAATCTACCTTAGAAATGCAGATTTATACTTAAAACACCTTCTTTTGGGACAAATAATTGGTTTTCGCCCTTGATTTACGGAAGATTATAGCCAAAACATGCATTTTCATAACTTAGCGAACTGAAATCTACATTAAAACTGCAGATAACTACTTAAAAATTCACTTCCTTGAATTGATAATAGGTTTTTCTTTGTCATTTTAAACAGATTCCAGTCAAAATCGGCTTCTTCGATTCATATCGTATCTAAAACCGCATCAAAACTGCAAATATCAGTTTAATGTCATGTCAATATCTTTCAAATTCTAGTCAAAATCGGCGTCTTTGGGCATTTTAGTAACGAAAACCTTAATAAACTATTAGATTTCGACGTAAGGCAACCTTTCTGAGTCAAATAGTTGCCGATTTCGATAAAATCTTAGTCAGAATCTGCTTTTTCGCCTCTTATTGTACCCAAATCTACCTTAGAAATGCAGATATATACTTAAAACACCTTCTTTTGGGACAAATAATTGGTTTTCGCCCTTGATTTTCGGAAGATTATAGCCAAAACATGCATTTTCATAACTTAGCGAACTGAAATCTACATTAAAACTTCAGATAACTACTTGAAAATTCACTTCCTTGAATTGACAATAGGTTTTTCTTTGTCATTTTAAACAGATTCCAGTCAAAATCGGCTTCTTCGATTCATATCGTATCTAAAACCGCATCAAAACTGCAAATATCAGTTTAAACTATCATTTTTTGATACAAACAGTTATATATTCAAATTCTAGTCAAAATCGGCGTCTTTGGGCATTTTAGTAACGAAAACCTTAATAAACTATTAGATTTCGACGTAAGGCAACCTTTCTGAGTCAAATAGTTGCCGATTTCGATAAAATCTTAGTCAGAATCTGCTTTTTCGCCTCTTATTGTACCCAAATCTACCTTAGAAATGCAGATATATACTTAAAACACCTTCTTTTGGGACAAATAATTGGTTTTCGCCCTTGATTTACGGAAGATTATAGCCAAAACATGCATTTTCATAACTTAGCGAACTGAAATCTACATTAAAACTGCAGATAACTACTTAAAAATTCACTTTCTTGAATTGATAATAGGTTTTTCTTTGTCATTTTAAACAGATTCCAGTCAAAATCGGCTTCTTCGATTCATATCGTATCTAAAACCGCATCAAAACTGCAAATATCAGTTTAAACTATCATTTTTTGATACAAACAGTTATATATTCATGTCAATATCTTTCAAATTCTAGTCAAAATCGACGTCTTTGGGCATTTTAGTAACGAAAACCTTAATAAACTATTAGATATCGACGTAAGGCAACCTTTCTGAGTCAAATAGTTGCCGATTTCGATAAAATCTTAGTCAGAATCTGCTTTTTCGCCTCTTATTGTACCCAAATCTACCTTAGAAATGCAGATATATACTTAAAACACCTTCTTTTGGGACAAATAATTGGTTTTCGCCCTTGATTTACGGAAGATTATAGCCAAAACATGCATTTTCATAACTTAGCGAACTGAAATCTACATTAAAACTTCAGATAACTACTTAAAAATTCACTTCCTTGAATTGACAATAGGTTTTTCTTTGTCATTTTAAACAGATTCCAGTCAAAATCGGCTTCTTCGATTCATATCGTATCTAAAACCGCATCAAAACTGCAAATATCAGTTTAAACTATCATTTTTTGATACAAACAGTTATATATTCAAATTCTAGTCAAAATCTTCGTCTTTGGGCATTTTAGTAACGAAAACCTTAATAAACTATTAGATTTCGACGTAAGGCAACCTTTCTGAGTCAAATAGTTGCCGATTTCGATAAAATCTTAGTCAGAATCTGCTTTTTCGCCTCTTATTGTACCCAAATCTACCTTAGAAATGCAGATATATACTTAAAACACCTTCTTTTGGGACAAATAATTGGTTTTCGCCCTTGATTTACGGAAGATTATAGCCAAAACATACATTTTCATAACTTAGCGAACTGAAATCTACATTAAAACTGCAGATAACTACTTAAAAATTCACTTTCTTGAATTGATAATAGGTTTTTCTTTGTCATTTTAAACAGATTACAGTCAAAATCGGCTTCTTCGATTCATATCGTATCTAAAACCGCATCAAAACTGCAAATATCAGTTTAAACTATCATTTTTTGATACAAACAGTTATATATTCATGTCAATATCTTTCAAATTCTAGTCAAAATCGGCGTCTTTGGGCATTTTAGTAACGAAAACCTTAATAAACTATTAGATTTCGACGTAAGGCAACCTTTCTGAGTCAAATAGTTGCCGATTTCGATAAAATCTTAGTCAGAATCTGCTTTTTCGCCTCTTATTGTACCCAAATCTACTTTAGAAATGCAGATGTATACTTAAAACACCTTCTTTTGGGACAAATAATTGGTTTTCGCCCTTGATTTACGGAAGATTATAGCCAAAACATGCATTTTCATAACTTAGCGAACTGAAATCTACATTAAAACTGCAGATAACTACTTAAAAATTCACTTCCTTGAATTGATAATAGGTTTTTCTTTGTCATTTTAAACAGATTCCAGTCAAAATCGGCTTCTTCGACCCATATCGTACCTAAAACCGCATCAAAACTGCAAATATCAGTTTAAACTATCATTTTTTGATACAAACAGTTATATATTCATGTCAATATCTTTCAAATTCTAGTCAAAATCGGCGTCTTTGGGCATTTTAGTAACGAAAACCTTAATAAACTATTAGATTTCGACGTAAGGCAACCTTTCTGTGTCAAAGAGTTGCCGATTTCGATAAAATCTTAGTCAGAATCTGCTTTTTCGCCTCTTATTTTACCCAAATCTACCTTAGAAATGCAGATATATACTTAAAACACCTTCTTTTGGGACAAATAATTGGTTTTCGCCCTTGATTTTCGGAAGATTATAGCCAAAACATGCATTTTCATAACTTAGCGAACTGAAATCTACATTAAAACTGCAGATAACTACTTAAAAATTCACTTCCTTGAATTGATAATAGGTTTTTCTTTGTCATTTTAAACAGATTCCAGTCAAAATCGGCTTCTTCGATTCATATCGTATCTAAAACCGCATCAAAACTGCAAATATCAGTTTAAACTATCATTTTTTGATACAAACAGTTATATATTCATGTCAATATCTTTCAAATTCTAGTCAAAATCGGCGTCTTTGGGCATTTTAGTAACGAAAACCTTAATAAAATATTAGATTTCGACGTAAGGCAACCTTTCTGAGTCAAATAGTTGCCGATTTCGATAAAATCTTAGTCAGAATCTGCTTTTTCGCCTCATATTGTACCCAAATCTACCTTAGACATGCAGATATATACTTAAAACACCTTCTTTTGGGACAAATAATTGGTTTTCGCCCTTGAATTACGGAAGATTATAGCCAAAACATGCATTTTCATAACTTAGCGAAATGAAATCTACATTAAAACTGCAGATAACTACTTAAAAATTCACTTCCTTGAATTGATAATAGGTTTTTCTTTGTCATTTTAAACAGATTCCAGTCAAAATCGGCTTCTTCGACCCATATCGTACCTAAAACCGCATCAAAACTGCAAATATCAGTTTAAACTATCATTTTTTGATACAAACAGTTATATATTCATGTCAATATCTTTCAAATTCTAGTCAAAATCGGCGTCTTTGGGCATTTTAGTAAGGAAAACCTTAATAAACTATTAGATTTCGACGTAAGGCAACCTTTCTGAGTCAAATAGTTGCCGATTTCGATAAAATCTTAGTCAGAATCTGCTTTTTCGCCTCATATTGTACCCAAATCTACCTTAGACATGCAGATATATACTTAAAACACCTTCTTTTGGGACAAATAATTGGTTTTCGCCCTTGATTTAACGAAGATTATAGCCAAAACATGCATTTTCATAACTTAGCGAAATGAAATCTACATTAAAACTGCAGATAACTACTTAAAAATTCACTTCCATGAATTGATAATAGGTTTTTCTTTGTCATTTTAAACAGATTCCAGTCAAAATCGGCTTCTTCGATTCATATCGTATCTAAAACCGCATCAAAACTGCAAATATCAGATTAAACTATCATTTTTTGATACAAACAGTTATATATTCATGTCAATATCTTTCAAATTCTAGTCAAAATCGGCGTCTTTGGGCATTTTAGTAACGAAAACCTTAATAAACTATTAGATTTCGACGTAAGGCAACCTTTCTGAGTCAAATAGTTGCCGATTTCGATAAAATCTTAGTCAGAATCTGCTTTTTCGCCTCATATTGTACCCAAATCTACCTTAGACATGCAGATATATACTTAAAACACCTTCTTTTGGGACAAATAATTGGTTTTCGCCCTTGATTTACGGAAGATTATAGCCAAAACATGCATTTTCATAACTTAGCGAACTGAAATCTACATTAAAACTGCAGATAACTACTTAAAAATTCACTTCCTTGAATTGATAATAGGTTTTTCTTTGTCATTTTAAACAGATTCCAGTCAAAATCGGCTTCTTCGATTCATATCGTATCTAAAACCGCATCAAAACTGCAAATATCAGTTTAAACTATCATTTTTTGATACAAACAGTTATATATTCATGTCAATATCTTTCAAATTCTAGTCAAAATCCAAGTCTTTGGGCATTTTAGTAACGAAAACCTTAATAAACTATTAGATTTCGACGTAAGGCAACCTTTCTGAGTCAAATAGTTGCCGATTTCGATAAAATCTTAGTCAGAATCTGCTTTTTCGCCTCTTATTGTACCCAAATCTACCTTAGAAATGCAGATATATACTTAAAACACCTTCTTTTGGGACAAATAATTGGTTTTCGCCCTTGATTTACGGAAGATTATAGCCAAAACATGCATTTTCATAACTTAGCGAACTGAAATCTACATTAAAACTTCAGATAACTACTTAAAAATTCACTTCCTTGAATTGACAATAGGTTTTTCTTTGTCATTTTAAACAGATTCCAGTCAAAATCGGCTTCTTCGATTCATATCGTATCTAAAACCGCATCAAAACTGCAAATATCAGTTTAAACTATCATTTTTTGATACAAACAGTTATATATTCAAATTCAAGTCACAATCGGCGTCTTTGGGCATTTTAGTAACGAAAACCTTAATAAACTCTTAGATTTCGACGTAAGGCAACCTTTCTGAGTCAAATAGTTGCCGATTTCGATAAAATCTTAGTCAGAATCTGCTTTTTCGCCTCTTATTGTACCCAAATCTACCTTAGAAATGCAGATATATACTTAAAACACCTTCTTTTAGGACATATAATTGGTTTTCGCCCTTGATTTACGGAAGATTATAGCCAAAACATGCATTTTCATAACTTAGCGAACTGAAATCTACATTAAAACTGCAGATAACTACTTAAAAATTCACTTTCTTGAATTGATAATAGGTTTTTCTTTGTCATTTTAAACAGATTCCAGTCAAAATCGGCTTCTTCGATTCATATCATATCTAAAACCGCATCAAAACTGCAAATATCAGTTTAAACTATCATTTTTTGATACAAACAGTTATATATTCATGTCAATATCTTTCAAATTCTAGTCAAAATCGGCGTCTTTGGGCATTTTAGTAACGAAAACCTTAATAAACTATTAGATTTCGACGTAAGGCAACCTTTCTGAGTCAAATAGTTGCCGATTTCGATAAAATCTTAGTCAGAATCTGCTTTTTCGCCTCATATTGTACCCAAATCTACCTTAGACATGCAGATATATACTTAAAACACCTTCTTTTGGGACAAATAATTGGATTTCGCCCTTGATTTACGGAAGATTATAGCCAAAACATGCATTTTCATAACTTAGCGAAATGAAATCTACATTAAAACTGCAGATAACTACTTAAAAATTCACTTCCTTGAATTGATAATAGGTTTTTCTTTGTCATTTTAAACAGATTCCAGTCAAAATCGGCTTCTTCGACCCATATCGTACCTAAAACCGCATCAAAACTGCAAATATCAGTTTAAACTATCATTTTTTGATACAAACAGTTATATATTCATGTCAATATCTTTCAAATTCTAGTCAAAATCGGCGTCTTTGGGCATTTTAGTAAGGAAAACCTTAATAAACTATTAGATTTCGACGTAAGGCAACCTTTCTGAGTCAAATAGTTGCCGATTTCGATAAAATCTTAGTCAGAATCTGCTTTTTCGCCTCATATTGTACCCAAATCTACCTTAGACATGCAGATATATACTTAAAACACCTTCTTTTGGGACAAATAATTGGTTTTCGCCCTTGATTTAACGAAGATTATAGCCAAAACATGCATTTTCATAACTTAGCGAAATGAAATCTACATTAAAACTGCAGATAACTACTTAAAAATTCACTTCCATGAATTGATAATAGGTTTTTCTTTGTCATTTTAAACAGATTCCAGTCAAAATCGGCTTCTTCGATTCATATCGTATCTAAAACCGCATCAAAACTGCAAATATCAGATTAAACTATCATTTTTTGATACAAACAGTTATATATTCATGTCAATATCTTTCAAATTCTAGTCAAAATCGGCGTCTTTGGGCATTTTAGTAACGAAAACCTTAATAAACTATTAGATTTCGACGTAAGGCAACCTTTCTGAGTCAAATAGTTGCCGATTTCGATAAAATCTTAGTCAGAATCTGCTTTTTCGCCTCATATTGTACCCAAATCTACCTTAGACATGCAGATATATACTTAAAACACCTTCTTTTGGGACAAATAATTGGTTTTCGCCCTTGATTTACGGAAGATTATAGCCAAAACATGCATTTTCATAACTTAGCGAACTGAAATCTACATTAAAACTGCAGATAACTACTTAAAAATTCACTTCCTTGAATTGATAATAGGTTTTTCTTTGTCATTTTAAACAGATTCCAGTCAAAATCGGCTTCTTCGATTCATATCGTATCTAAAACCGCATCAAAACTGCAAATATCAGTTTAAACTATCATTTTTTGATACAAACAGTTATATATTCATGTCAACATCTTTCAAATTCTAGTCAAAATCCAAGTCTTTGGGCATTTTAGTAACGAAAACCTTAATAAACTATTAGATTTCGACGTAAGGCAACCTTTCTGAGTCAAATAGTTGCCGATTTCGATAAAATCTTAGTCAGAATCTGCTTTTTCGCCTCTTATTGTACCCAAATCTGCCTTAGAAATGCAGATATATACTTAAAACACCTTCTTTTGGGACAAATAATTGGTTTTCGCCCTTGATTTACGGAAGATTATAGCCAAAACATGCATTTTCATAACTTAGCGAACTGAAATCTACATTAAAACTTCAGATAACTACTTAAAAATTCACTTCCTTGAATTGACAATAGGTTTTTCTTTGTCATTTTAAACAGATTCCAGTCAAAATCGGCTTCTTCGATTCATATCGTATCTAAAACCGCATCAAAACTGCAAATATCAGTTTAAACTATCATTTTTTGATACAAACAGTTATATATTCAAATTCTAGTCACAATCGGCGTCTTTGGGCATTTTAGTAACGAAAACCTTAATAAACTCTTAGATTTCGACGTAAGGCAACCTTTCTGAGTCAAATAGTTGCCGATTTCGATAAAATCTTAGTCAGAATCTGCTTTTTCGCCTCTTATTGTACCCAAATCTACCTTAGAAATGCAGATATATACTTAAAACACCTTCTTTTGGGACAAATAATTGGTTTTCGCCCTTGATTTACGGAAGATTATAGCCAAAACATGCATTTTCATAACTTAGCGAACTGAAATCTACATTAAAACTGCAGATAACTACTTAAAAATTCACTTTCTTGAATTGATAATAGGTTTTTCTTTGTCATTTTAAACAGATTCCAGTCAAAATCGGCTTCTTCGATTCATATCATATCTAAAACCGCATCAAAACTGCAAATATCAGTTTAAACTATCATTTTTTGATACAAACAGTTATATATTCATGTCAATATCTTTCAAATTCTAGTCAAAATCGGCGTCTTTGGGCATTTTAGTAACGAAAACCTTAATAAACTATTAGATTTCGACGTAAGGCAACCTTTCTGAGTCAAATAGTTGCCGATTTCGATAAAATCTTAGTCAGAATCTGCTTTTTCGCCTCTTATTGTACCCAAATCTGCCTGAGAAATGCAGATATATACTTAAAACACCTTCTTTTGGGACAAATAATTGGTTTTCGCCCTTGATTTACGGAAGATTATAGCCAAAACATGCATTTTCATAACTTAGCGAACTGAAATCTACATTAAAACTGCAGATAACTACTTAAAAATTCACTTCCTTGAATTGATAATAGGTTTTTCTTTGTCATTTTAAACAGATTCCAGTCAAAATCGGCTTCTTCGACCCATATCGTACCTAAAACCGCATCAAAACTGCAAATATCAGTTTAAACTATCATTTTTTGATACAAACAGTTATATATTCATGTCAATATCTTTCAAATTCTAGTCAAAATCGGCGTCTTTGGGCATTTTAGTAACGAAAACCTTAATAAACTATTAGATTTCGACGTAAGGCAACCTTTCTGAGTCAAATAGTTGCCGATTTCGATAAAATCTTAGTCAGAATCTGCTTTTTCGCCTCTTATTGTACCCAAATCTACCTTAGAAATGCAGATATATACTTAAAACACCTTCTTTTGGGACAAATAATTGGTTTTCGCCCTTGATTTACGGAAGATTATAGCCAAAACATGCATTTTCATAACTTAGCGAACTGAAATCTACATTAAAACTGCAGATAACTACTTAAAAATTCACTTCCTTGAATTGATAATAGGTTTTTCTTTGTCATTTTAAACAGATTCCAGTCAAAATCGGCTTCTTCGATTCATATCGTATCTAAAACCGCATCAAAACTGCAAATATCAGTTTAAACTACCATTTTTTGATACAATCAGTTATATATTCATGTCAATATCTTTCAAATTCTAGTCAAAATCGACGTCTTTGGGCATTTTAGTAACGAAAACCTTAATAAACTATTAGATTTCGACGTAAGGCAACCTTTCTGAGTCAAATAGTTGCCGATTTCGATAAAATCTTAGTCAGAATCTGCTTTTTCGCCTCTTATTGTACCCAAATCTACCTTAGAAATGCAGATATATATTTAAAACACCTTCTTTTGGGACAAATAATTGGTTTTCGCCCTTGATTTACGGAAGATTATAGCCAAAACATGCATTTTCATAACTTAGCGAACTGAAATCTACATTAAAACTTCAGATAACTACTTAAAAATTCACTTCCTTGAATTGACAATAGGTTTTTCTTTGTCATTCTAAACAGATTCCAGTCAAAATCGGCTTCTTCGATTCATATCGTATCTAAAACCGCATCAAAACTGCAAATATCAGTTTAAACTATCATTTTTTGATACAAACAGTTATATATTCAAATTCTAGTCAAAATCGGCGTCTTTGGGCATTTTAGTAACGAAAACCTTAATAAACTATTAGATTTCGACGTAAGGCAACCTTTCTGAGTCAAATAGTTGCCGATTTCGATAAAATCTTAGTCAGAATCTGCTTTTTCGCCTCTTATTGTACCCAAATCTACCTTAGAAATGCAGATATATACTTAAAACACCTTCTTTTGGGACAAATAATTGGTTTTCGCCCTTGATTTACGGAAGATTATAGCCAAAACATGCATTTTCATAACTTAGCGAACTGAAATCTTCATTAAAACTGCAGATAATTACTTAAAAATTCACTTCCTTGAATTGATAATAGGTTTTTCTTTGTCATTTTAAACAGATTTCAGTCAAAATCGGCTTCTTCGATTCATATCGTATCTAAAACCGCATCAAAACTGCAAATATCAGTTTAAACTATCATTTTTTGATACAAACAGTTATATATTCATGTCAATATCTTTCAAATTCTAGTCAAAATCGACGTCTTTGGGCATTTTAGTAACGAAAACCTTAATAAACTATTAGATTTCGACGTAAGGCAACCTTTCTGAGTCAAATAGTTGCAGATTTCGATAAAATCTTAGTCAGAATCTGCTTTTTCGCCTCTTATTGTACCCAAATCTACCTTAGAAATGCAGATATATACTTAAAACACCTTCTTTTGGGACAAATAATTGGTTTTCGGCCTTTCATTTACTTAAGATTATAGCCAAAACATGCTTTTTCATAACTTAGCGAACTGAAATCTACATTAAAACTTCAGATAACTACTTAAAAATTCACTTCCTTGAATTGACAATAGGTTTTTCTTTGTCATTTTAAACAGATTCCAGTCAAAATCGGCTTCTTCGCTTCATATCGTATCTAAAACCGCATCAAAACTGCAAATATCAGTTTAAACTATCATTTTTTGATACAAACAGTTATATATTCAAATTCTAGTCAAAATCGGCGTCTTTGGGCATTTTAGTAACGAAAACCTTAATAAACTATTAGATTTCGACGTAAGGCAACCTTTCTGAGTCAAATAGTTGCCGATTTCGATAAAATCTTAGTCAGAATCTGATTTTTCGCCTCTTATTGTACTTAAATCTACCTTAGAAATGCAGATATATACTTAAAACACCTTCTTTTGGGACAAATAATTGGTTTTCGCCCTTGACTTATGGAAGATTATAGCCAAAACATGAATTTTCATAACTTAGCGAACTGAAATCTACATTAAAACTGCAGATAACTACTTAAAAATTCACTTCCTTGAATTGATAATAGGTTTTTCTTTGTCATTTTAAACAGATTCCAGTCAAAATCGGCTTCTTCGATTCATATCGTATCCAAAACCGCATCAAAACTGCAAATATCAGTTTAAACTATCATTTTTTGATACAAACAGTTATATATTCATGTCAATATCTTTCAAATTCTAGTCAAAATCGGCGTCTTTGGGCATTTTAGTAACGAAAACCTTAATAAACTATTAGATTTCGACGTAAGGCAACCTTTCTGAGTCAAATAGTTGCCGATTTCGATAAAATCTTAGTCAGAATCTGCTTTTTCGCCTCTTATTGTACCCAAATCTACCTTAGAAATGCAGACATATACTTAAAACACCTTCTTTTGGGGCAAATAATTGGTTTTCGCCCTTGATTTACGGAAGATTATAGCCAAAACATGCATTTTCATAACTTAGCGAACTGAAATCCACATTAAAACTGCAGATAACTACTTAAAAATTCACTTCCTTGAATTGATAATAGGTTTTTCTTTGTCATTTTAAACAGATTTCAGTCAAAATCGGCTTCTTCGACTCATATCGTACCTAAAACCGCATCAAAACTGCAAATATCAGTTTAAACTATCATTTTTTGATACAAACAGTTATATATTCATGTCAATATCTTTCAAATTCTAGTCAAAATCGGCGTCTTTGGGCATTTTAGTAACGAAAACCTTAATAAACTATTAGATTTCGACGTAAGGCAACCTTTCTGAGTCAAATAGTTGCAGATTTCGATAAAATCTTAGTCAGAATCTGCTTTTTCGCCTCTTATTGTACCCAAATCTACCTTAGAAATGCAGATATATACTTAAAACACCTTCTTTTGGGACAAATAATTGGTTTTCGCCCTTGATTTACGGAAGATTATAGCCAAAACATGCATTTTCATAACTTAGCGAACTGAAATCTACATTAAAACTGCAGATAACTACTTAAAAATTCACTTCCTTGAATTGATAATAGGTTTTTCTTTGTCATTTTAAACAGATTCCAGTCAAATTCGGCTTCTTCGATTCATATCGTATCCAAAACCGCATCAAAACTGCAAATATCAGTTTAAACTATCATTTTTTGATACAAACAGTTATATATTCATGTCAATATCTTTCAAATTCTAGTCAAAATCGGCGTCTTTGGGCATTTTAGTAACGAAAACCTTAAAAAACTATTAGATTTCGACGTAAGGCAACCTTTCTGAGTCAAATAGTTGCCGATTTCGATAAAATCTTAGTCAGAATCTGCTTTTTCGCCTCTTATTGTACCCAAATCTACCTTAGAAATGCAGATATATACTTAAAACACCTTCTTTTGGGACAAATAATTGGTTTTCGCCCTTGATTTACTTAAGATTATAGCCAAAACATGCATTTTCATAACTTAGCGAACTGAAATCCACATTAAAACTGCAGATAACTACTTAAAAATTCACTTCCTTGAATTGATAATAGGTTTTTCTTTGTCATTTTAAACAGATTCCAGTCAAAATCGGCTTCTTCGATTCATATCATATCTAAAACCGCATCAAAACTGCAAATATCAGTTTAAACTATCATTTTTTGATACAAACAGTTATATATTCATGTCAATATCTTTCAAATTCTAGTCAAAATCGGCGTCTTTGGGCATTTTAGTAACGAAAACCTTAATAAACTATTAGATTTCGACGTAAGGCAACCTTTCTGAGTCAAATAGTTGCCGATTTCGATAAAATCTTAGTCAGAATCTGCTTTTTCGCCTCTTATTGTACCCAAATCTACCTTAGAAATGCAGATATATACTTAAAACACCTTCTTTTGGGACAAATAATTGGTTTTCGCCCTTGATTTACGTAAGATTATAGCCAAAACATGCATTTTCATAACTTAGCGAACTGAAATCTACATTAAAACTGCAGATAACTACTCAAAAATTCACTTCCTTGAATTGATAATAGGTTTTTCTTTGTCATTTTAAACAGATTCCAGTCAAAATCGGCTTCTTCGACCCATATCGTACCTAAAACCGTATCAAAACTGCAAATATCAGTTTAAACTATCATTTTTTGATACAAACAGTTATATATTCATGTCAATATCTTTCAAATTCTAGTCAAAATCGGCGTCTTTGGGCATTTTAGTAACGAAAACCTTAATAAACTATTAGATTTCGACGTAAATCAACCTTTCTGAGTCAAATAGTTGCCGATTTCGATAAAATCTTAGTCAGAATCTGCTTTTTCGCCTCTTATTGTACCCAAATCTACCTTAGAAATGCAGATATATACTTAAAACACCTTCTTTTGGGACAAATAATTGGTTTTCGCCCTTGATTTACGGAAGATTATAGCCAAAACATGCATTTTCATAACTTAGCGAACTGAAATCTACATTAAAACTGCAGATAACTACTTAAAAATTCACTTCCTTGAATTGATAATAGGTTTTTCTTTGTCATTTTAAACAGATTCCAGTCAAAATCGGCTTCTTCGATTCATATCGTATCTAAAACCGCATCAAAACTGCAAATATCAGTTTAAACTACCATTTTTTGATACAATCAGTTATATATTCATGTCAATATCTTTCAAATTCTAGTCAAAATCGACGTCTTTGGGCATTTTAGTAACGAAAACCTTAATAAACTATTAGATTTCGACGTAAGGCAACCTTTCTGAGTCAAATAGTTGCCGATTTCGATAAAATCTTAGTCAGAATCTGCGTTTTCGCCTCTTATTGTACCCAAATCTACCTTAGAAATGCAGATATATATTTAAAACACCTTCTTTTGGGACAAATAATTGGTTTTCGCCCTTGATTTACGGAAGATTATAGCCAAAACATGCATTTTCATAACTTAGCGAACTGAAATCTACATTAAAACTTCAGATAACTACTTAAAAATTCACTTCCTTGAATTGACAATAGGTTTTTCTTTGTCATTTTAAACAGATTCCAGTCAAAATCGGCTTCTTCGATTCATATCGTATCTAAAACCGCATCAAAACTGCAAATATCAGTTTAAACTATCATTTTTTGATACAAACAGTTATATATTCAAATTCTAGTCAAAATCGGCGTCTTTGGGCATTTTAGTAACGAAAACCTTAATAAACTATTAGATTTCGACGTAAGGCAACCTTTCTGAGTCAAATAGTTGCCGATTTCGATAAAACTTAGTCAGAATCTGCTTTTTCGCCTCTTATTGTACCCAAATCTACCTTAGAAATGCAGATATATACTTAAAACACCTTCTTTTGGGACAAATAATTGGTTTTCGCCCTTGATTTACGGAAGATTATAGCCAAAACATGCATTTTCATAACTTAGCGAACTGAAATCTACATTAAAACTGCAGATAATTACTTAAAAATTCACTTCCTTGAATTGATAATAGGTTTTTCTTTGTCATTTTAAACAGATTCCAGTCAAAATCGGCTTCTTCGATTCATATCGTATCTAAAACCGCATCAAAACTGCAAATATCAGTTTAAACTATCATTTTTTGATACAAACAGTTATATATTCATGTCAATATCTTTCAAATTCTAGTCAAAATCGACGTCTTTGGGCATTTTAGTAACGAAAACCTTAATAAACTATTAGATTTCGACGTAAGGCAACCTTTCTGAGTCAAATAGTTGCAGATTTCGATAAAATCTTAGTCAGAATCTGCTTTTTCGCCTCTTATTGTACCCAAATCTACCTTAGAAATGCAGATATATACTTAAAACACCTTCTTTTGGGACAAGTAATTGGTTTTCGGCCTTTCATTTACTTAAGATTATAGCCAAAACATGCATTTTCATAACTTAGCGAACTGAAATCTACATTAAAACTTCAGATAACTACTTAAAAATTCACTTCCTTGAATTGACAATAGGTTTTTCTTTGTCATTTTAAACAGATTCCAGTCAAAATCGGCTTCTTCGATTCATATCGTATCTAAAACCGCATCAAAACTGCAAATATCAGTTTAAACTATCATTTTTTGATACAAACAGTTATATATTCAAATTCTAGTCAAAATCGGCGTCTTTGGGCATTTTAGTAACGAAAACCTTAATAAACTATTAGATTTCGACGTAAGGCAACCTTTCTGAGTCAAATAGTTGCCGATTTCGATAAAATCTTAGTCAGAATCTGCTTTTTCGCCTCTTATTGTACCCAAATCTACCTTAGAAATGCAGATATATACTTAAAACACCTTCTTTTGGGACAAATAATTGGTTTTCGCCCTTGATTTACGGAAGATTATAGCCAAAACATGCATTTTCATAACTTAGCGAACTGAAATCTACATTAAAACTGCAGATAACTACTTAAAAATTCACTTCCTTGAATTGATAATAGGTTTTTCTTTGTCATTTTAAACAGATTCCAGTCAAAATCGGCTTCTTCGATTCATATCGTATCCAAAACCGCATCAAAACTGCAAATATCAGTTTAAACTATCATTTTTTGATACAAACAGTTATATATTCATGTCAATATCTTTCAAATTCTAGTCAAAATCGGCGTCTTTGGGCATTTTAGTAACGAAAACCTTAATAAACTATTAGATTTCGACGTAAGGCAACCTTTCTGAGTCAAATAGTTGCCGATTTCGATAAAATCTTAGTCAGAATCTGCTTTTTCGCCTCTTATTGTACCCAAATCTACCTTAGAAATGCAGACATATACTTAAAACACCTTCTTTTGGGACAAATAATTGGTTTTCGCCCTTGATTTACGGAAGATTATAGCCAAAACATGCATTTTCATAACTTAGCGAACTGAAATCCACATTAAAACTGCAGATAACTACTTAAAAATTCACTTCCTTGAATTGATAATAGGTTTTTCTTTGTCATTTTAAACAGATTCCAGTCAAAATCGGCTTCTTCGACTCATATCGTACCTAAAACCGCATCAAAACTGCAAATATCAGTTTAAACTATCATTTTTTGATACAAACAGTTATATATTCATGTCAATATCTTTCAAATTCTAGTCAAAATCGGCGTCTTTGGGCATTTTAGTAACGAAAACCTTAATAAACTATTAGATTTCGACGTAAGGCAACCTTTCTGAGTCAAATAGTTGCAGATTTCGATAAAATCTTAGTCAGAATCTGCTTTTTCGCCTCTTATTGTACCCAAATCTACCTTAGAAATGCAGATATATACTTAAAACACCTTCTTTTGGGACAAATAATTGGTTTTCGCCCTTGATTTACGGAAGATTATAGCCAAAACATGCATTTTCATAACTTAGCGAACTGAAATCTACATTAAAACTGCAGATAACTACTTAAAAATTCACTTCCTTGAATTGATATTAGGTTTTTCTTTGTCATTTTAAACAGATTCCAGTCAAAATCGGCTTCTTCGATTCATATCGTATCCAAAACCGCATCAAAACTGCAAATATCAGTTTAAACTATCATTTTTTGATACAAACAGTTATATATTCATGTCAATATCTTTCAAATTCTAGTCAAAATCGGCGTCTTTGGGCATTTTAGTAACGAAAACCTTAATAAACTATTAGATTTCGACGTAAGGCAACCTTTCTGAGTCAAATAGTTGCCGATTTCGATAAAATCTTAGTCAGAATCTGCTTTTTCGCCTCTTATTGTACCCAAATCTACCTTAGAAATGCAGATATATACTTAAAACACCTTCTTTTGGGACAAATAATTGGTTTTCGCCCTTGATTTACTTAAGATTATAGCCAAAACATGCATTTTCATAACTTAGCGAACTGAAATCCACATTAAAACTGCAGATAACTACTTAAAAATTCACTTCCTTGAATTGATAATAGGTTTTTCTTTGTCATTTTAAACAGATTCCAGTCAAAATCGGCTTCTTCGACTCATATCGTACCTAAAACCGCATCAAAACTGCAAATATCAGTTTAAACTATCATTTTTTGATACAAACAGTTATATATTCATGTCAATATCTTTCAAATTCTAGTCAAAATCGGCGTCTTTGGGCATTTTAGTAACGAAAACCTTAATAAACTATTAGATTTCGACGTAAGGCAACCTTTCTGAGTCAAATAGTTGCAGATTTCGATAAAATCTTAGTCAGAATCTGCTTTTTCGCCTCTTATTGTACCCAAATCTACCTTAGAAATGCAGATATATACTTAAAACACCTTCTTTTGGGACAAATAATTGGTTTTCGCCCTTGATTTACGGAAGATTATAGCCAAAACATGCATTTTCATAACTTAGCGAACTGAAATCTACATTAAAACTGCAGATAACTACTTAAAAATTCACTTCCTTGAATTGATAATAGGTTTTTCTTTGTCATTTTAAACAGATTCCAGTCAAAATCGGCTTCTTCGATTCATATCGTATCCAAAACCGCATCAAAACTGCAAATATCAGTTTAAACTATCATTTTTTGATACAAACAGTTATATATTCATGTCAATATCTTTCAAATTCTAGTCAAAATCGGCGTCTTTGGGCATTTTAGTAACGAAAACCTTAATAAACTATTAGATTTCGACGTAAGGCAACCTTTCTGAGTCAAATAGTTGCCGATTTCGATAAAATCTTAGTCAGAATCTGCTTTTTCGCCTCTTATTGTACCCAAATCTACCTTAGAAATGCAGATATATACTTAAAACACCTTCTTTTGGGACAAATAATTGGTTTTCGCCCTTGATTTACTTAAGATTATAGCCAAAACATGCATTTTCATAACTTAGCGAACTGAAATCCACATTAAAACTGCAGATAACTACTTAAAAATTCACTTCCTTGAATTGATAATAGGTTTTTCTTTGTCATTTTAAACAGATTAAAGTCAAAATCGGCTTCTTCGACTCATATCGTACCTAAAACCGCATCAAAACTGCAAATATCAGTTTAAACTATCATTTTTTGATACAAACAGTTATATATTCATGTCAATATCTTTCAAATTCTAGTCAAAATCGGCGTCTTTGGGCATTTTAGTAACGAAAACCTTAATAAACTATTAGATTTCGACGTAAGGCAACCTTTCTGAGTCAAATAGTTGCCGATTTCGATAAAATCTTAGTCAGAATCTGCTTTTTCGCCTCTTATTGTACCCAAATCTACCTTAGAAATGCAGATATATACTTAAAACACCTTCTTTTGGGACAAATAATTGGTTTTCGCCCTTGATTTACGGAAGATTATAGCCAAAACATGCATTTTCATAACTTAGCGAACTGAAATCTACATTAAAACTGCAGATAACTACTTAAAAATTTACTTCCTTGAGTTGATAATAGGTTTTTCTTTGTCATTTTAAACAGATTCCAGTCAAAATCGGCTTCTTCGACTCATATCGTACCTAAAACCGCATCAAAACTGCAAATATCAGTTTAAACTATCATTTTTTGATACAAACAGTTATATATTCATGTCAATATCTTTCAAATTCTAGTCAAAATCGGCGTCTTTGGGCATTTTAGTAACGAAAATCTTAATAAACTATTAGATTTCGACGTAAGGCAACCTTTCTCAGTCAAATAGTTGCCGATTTCGATAAAATCTTAGTCAGAATCTGCTTTTTCGCCTCTTATTGTACTTAAATCTACCTTAGAAATGCAGATATATACTTAAAACACCTTCTTTTGGGACAAATAATTGGTTTTCGCCCTTGACTTACGGAAGATTGTAGCCAAAACATGCATTTTCATAACTTAGCGAACTGAAATCTACATTAAAACTGCAGATAACTACTTAAAAATTCACTTCCTTGAATTGATAATAGGTTTTTCTTTGTCATTTTAAACAGATTCCAGTCAAAATCGGCTTATTCGATTCATATCGTATCTAAAACCGCATCAAAACTGCAAATATCAGTTTAAATTATCATTTTTTGATACAAACAGTTATATATTCATGTCAATATCTTTCAAATTCTAGTCAAAATCGGCGTCTTTGGGCATTTTAGTAACGAAAACCTTAATAAACTATTAGATTTCGATGTAAGGCAACCTTTCTGAGTCAAATAGTTGCCGATTTCGATAAAATCTTAGTCAGAATCTGCTTTTTCGCCTCTTATTGTACCCAAATCTACCTTAGAAATGCAGATATATACTTAAAACACCTTCTTTTGGGACAAATAATTGGTTTTCGCCCTTGATTTACGGAAGATTATAGCCAAAACATGCATTTTCATAACTTAGCGAACTGAAATCCACATTAAAACTGCAGATAACCACTTAAAAATTCACTTCCTTGAATTGATAATAGGTTTTTCTTTGTCATTTTAAACAGATTCCAGTCAAAATCGGCTTCTTCGACTCATATCGTACCTAAAACCGCATTAAAACTGCAAATATCAGTTTAAACTATCATTTTTTGATATAAACAGTTATATATTCATGTCAATATCTTTCAAATTCTAGTCAAAATCGGCGTCTTTGGGCATTTTAGTAACGAAAACCTTAATAAACTATTAGATTTCGACGTAAGGCAACCTTTCTGAGTCAAATAGTTGCCGATTTCGATAAAATCTTAGTCAGAATCTGCTTTTTCGCCTCTTATTGTACCCAAATCTACCTTAGAAATGCAGATATATACTTAAAACACCTTCTTTTGGGACAAATAATTATTTTTCGCCCTTGATTTACGGAAGATTATAGCCAAAACATGCATTTTCATAACTTACCGAACTGAAATCTACATTAAAACTGCAGATAACTACTTAAAAATTCAATTCCTTGAATTGATAATTGGTTTTTCTTTGTCATTTTAAACAGATTCCAGTCAAAATCGGCTTCTTCGACTCATATTGTACCTAAAACCGCATCAAAACTGCAAATATCAGTTTAAACTATCATTTTTTGATACAAACAGTTATATATTCATGTCAATATCTTTCAAATTCTAGTCAAAATCGGCGTCTTTGGGCATTTTAGTAACGAAAACCTTAATAAACTATTAGATTTCGACGTAAGGCAACCTTTCTGAGTCAAATAGTTGCCGATTTCGATAAAATCTTAGTCAGAATCTGATTTTTCGCCTCTTATTGTACCCAAATCTACCTTAGAAATGCAGATATATACTTAAAACACCTTCTTTTGGGACAAATAATTGGTTTTCGCCCTTGATTTACGGAAGATTATAGCCAAAACATGCATTTTCATAACTTAGCGAACTGAAATCTACATTAAAACTGCAGATAACTACTTAAAAATTCACTTCCTTGAATTGATAATAGGTTTTTCTTTGTCACTTTAAACAGATTCCAGTCAAAATCGGCTTCTTCGATTCATATCGTATCTAAAACCGCATCAAAACTGCAAATAACAGTTTAAACTATCATTTTTTGATACAAACAGTTATATATTCATGTCAATATCTTTCAAATTCTAGTCAAAATCGGCGTCTTTGGGCATTTTAGTAACGAAAACCTTAATAAACTATTAGATTTCGACGTAAGGCAACCTTTCTGAGTCAAATAGTGGCCGATTTCGATAAAATCTTAGTCAGAATCTGCTTTTTCGCCTCTTATTGTACCCAAATCTACCTTAGAAATGCAGATATATACTTAAAACACCTTCTTTTGGGACAAATAATTGGTTTTCGCCCTTGATTTACGGAAGATTATAGCCAAAACATGCATTTTCATAACTTAGCGAACTGAAATCCACATTAAAACTGCAGATAACTACTTAAAAATTCACTTCCTTGAATTGATAATAGGTTTTTCTTTGTCATTTTAAACAGATTCCAGTCAAAATCGGCTTCTTCGACTCATATCGTACCTAAAACCGCATCAAAACTGCAAATATCAGTTTAAACTATAATTTTTTGATACAAACAGTTATATATTCATGTCAATATCTTTCAAATTCTAGTCAAAATCGGCGTCTTTGGGCATTTTAGTAACGAAAACCTTAATAAGCTATTAGATTTCGACGTAAGGCAACCTTTCTGAGTCAAATAGTTGCCGATTTCGATAAAATCTTAGTCAGAATCTGCTTTTTCGCCTCTTATTGTACCCAAATCTACCTTAGAAATGCAGATATATACTTAAAACACCTTCTTTTGATACAAATAATTGGTTTTCGCCCTTGATTTACGGAAGATTATAGCCAAAACATGCATTTTCATAACTTAGCGAACTGAAATCTACATTAAAACTGCAGATAACTACTTAAAAATTCACTTCCTTGAATTGATAATAGGTTTTTCTTTGTCATTTTAAACAGATTCCAGTCAAAATCGGCTTCTTCGATTCATATCGTATCTAAAACCGCATCAAAACTGCAAATATCAGTTTAAACTATCATTTTTTGATATAAACAGTTATATATTCATGTCAATATCTTTCAAATTCTAGTCAAAATCGGCGTCTTTGGGCATTTTAGTAACGAAAACCTTAATAAACTATTAGATTTCGACGTAAGGCAACCTTTCTGAGTCAAATAGTTGCCGATTTCGATAAAATCTTAGTCAGAATCTGCTTTTTCGCCTCTTATTGTACCCAAATCTACCTTAGAAATGCAGATATATACTTAAAACACCTTCTTTTGGGACAAATAATTGGTTTTCGCCCTTGATTTACGGAAGATTATAGCCAAAACATGCATTTTCATAACTTAGCGAACTGCAATCTACATTAAAACTGCAGATAACTACTTAAAAATTCACTTCCTTGAATTGATAATAGGTTTTTCTTTGTCATTTTAAACAGATTCCAGTCAAAGTCGGCTTCTTCGACTCATATCGCACCTAAAACCGCATCAAAACTGCAAATATCAGTTTAAACTATCATTTTTTGATACAAACAGTTATATATTCATGTCAATATCTTTCAAATTCTAGTCAAAATTGGCGTCTTTGGGCATTTTACTAACGAAAACCTTAATAAACTATCAGATTTCGACGTAAGGCAACCTTTCTGAGTCAAATAGTTGCCGATTTCGATAAAATCTTAGTCAGAACCCGCTTTTTCGCCTCTTATTGTACCCAAATCTACCTTAGAAATGCAGATATATACTTAAAACACCTTCTTTTGGGACAAATAATTGGTTTTCGCCCTTGATTTACGGAAGATTATAGCCAAAATATGCATTTTCATAACTTAGCGAACTGAAATCTACATTAACACTGCAGATAACTACTTAAAAATTCACTTCCTTGAATTGATAATAGGTTTTTCTTTGTCATTTTAAACAGATTCCAGTCAAAATCGGCTTCTTCGACTCATATCGTACCTAAAACCGCATCAAAACTGCAAATATCAGTTTAAACTTTCATTTTTTGATACAAACAGTTATACATTCATGTCAATATCTTTCAAATTCTAGTCAAAATCGGCGTCTTTGGGCATTTTAGTAACGAAAACCTTAATAAACTATTAGATTTCGACGTAAGGCAACCTTTCTGAGTCAAATAGTTGCCGATTTCGATAAAATCTTAGTCAGAATCTGCTTTTTCGCCTCTTATTGTACCCAAATCTACCTTAGAAATGCAGATATATACTTAAAACACCTTCTTTTGGGACAAATAATTGGTTTTCGCCCTTGATTTACGGAAGATTATAGCCAAAATATGCATTTTCATAACTTAGCGAACTGAAATCTACATTAAAACTGCAGATAACTACTTAAAAATTCACTTCCTTGAATTGATAATAGGTTTCTCTTTGTCATTTTAATCAGATTCCAGTCAAAATCGGCTTCTTCGATTCATATCGTATCTAAAACCGCATCAAAACTGCAAATATCAGTTTAAACTATCATTTTTTGATACAAACAGTTATATATTCATGTCAATATCTTTCAAATTCTAGTCAAAATCGACGTCTTTGGGCATTTTAGTAACGAAAACCTTAATAAACTATTAGATTTCGACGTAAGGCAACCTTTCTGAGTCAAATAGTTGCCGATTTCGATAAAATCTTACTCAGAATCTGCTTTTTCGCCTCTTATTGTACCCAAATCTACCTTAGAAATGCAGATATATACTTAAAACACCTTGTTTTGGGACAAATAATTGGTTTTCGCCCTTGATTTACGGAAGATTATAGCCAAAACATGCATTTTCATAACTTAGCGAACTGAAATCTACATTAAAACTGCAGATAACTACTTAAAAATTCACTTCCTTGAATTGATAATAGGTTTTTCTTTGTCATTTTAAACAGATTCCAGTCAAAATCGGCTTCTTCGACTCATATCGTACCTAAAACCGCATCAAAACTGCAATTATCAGTTTAAACTATCATTTTTTGATACAAACAGTTATATATTCATGTCAATATCTTTCAAATTCTAGTCAAAATCGGCGTCTTTGGGCATTTTAGTAACGAAAACCTTAATAAACTATTAGATTTCGACGTAAGGCAACCTTTCTGAGTCAAATAGTTGCCGATTTCGATAAAATCTTAGTCAGAATCTGCTTTTTCGCCTCTTATTGTACCCAAATCTACCTTAGAAATGCAGATATATACTTAAAACACCTTCTTTTGGGACAAATAATTGGTTTTCGCCCTTGATTTACGGAAGATTATAGCCAAAACATGCATTTTCATAACTTAGCGAACTGAAATCTACATTAAAACTACAGATAACTACTTAAAAATTCACTTCCTTGAATTGATAATAGGTTTTTCTTTGTCATTTTAAACAGATTCCAGTCAAAATCGGCTTCTTCGATTCATATCGTATCTAAAACCGCATCAAAACTGCAAATATCAGTTTAAACTATCATTTTTTGATACAAACAGTTATGTATTCATGTCAATATCTTTCAAATTCTAGTCAAAATCGGCGTCTTTGGGCATTTTAGTAACGAAAACCTTAATAAACTATTAGATTTCGACGTAAGGCAACCTTTCTGAGTCAAATAGTTGCCGATTTCGATAAAATCTTAGTCAGAATCTGCTTTTTCGCCTCTTATTGTACCCAAATCTACTTTAGAAATGCAGATTTATACTTAAAACACCTTCTTTTGGGACAAATAATTGGTTTTCGCCCTTGATTTACGGAAGATTATAGCCAAAACATGCATTTTCATAACTTAGCGAACTGAAATCTACATTAAAACTGCAGATAACTACTTAAAAATTCACTTCCTTGAATTGATAATAGGTTTTTCTTTGTCATTTTAAACAGACTCCAGTCAAAATCGGCTTCTTCGATTCATATCGTATCTAAAACCGCATCAAAACTGCAAATATCAGTTTAATGTCATGTCAATATCTTTCAAATTCTAGTCAAAATCGGCGTCTTTGGGCATTTTAGTAACGAAAACCTTAATAAACTATTAGATTTCGACGTAAGGCAACCTTTCTGAGTCAAATAGTTGCCGATTTCGATAAAATCTTAGTCAGAATCTGCTTTTTCGCCTCTTATTGTACCCAAATCTACCTTAGAAATGCAGATATATACTTAAAACACCTTCTTTTGGGACAAATAATTGGTTTTCGCAATTGATTTTCGGAAGATTATAGCCAAAACATGCATTTTCATAACTTAGCGAACTGAAATCTACATTAAAACTTCAGATAACTACTTAAAAATTCACTTCCTTGAATTGACAATAGGTTTTTCTTTGTCATTTTAAACAGATTCCAGTCAAAATCGGCTTCTTCGATTCATATCGTATCTAAAACCGCATCAAAACTGCAAATATCAGTTTAAACTATCATTTTTTGATACAAACAGTTATATATTCATGTCAATATCTTTCAAATTCTAGTCAAAATCGGCGTCTTTGGGCATTTTAGTAACGAAAACCTTAATAAACTATTAGATTTCGACGTAAGGCAACCTTTCTGAGTCAAATAGTTGCCGATTTCGATAAAATCTTAGTCAGAATCTGCTTTTTCGCCTCTTATTGTACCCAAATCTACCTTAGAAATGCAGATATATACTTAAAACACCTTCTTTTGGGACAAATAATTGGTTTTCGCCCTTGATTTACGGAAGATTATAGCCAAAACATGCATTTTCATAACTTAGCGAACTGAAATCTACATTAAAACTGCAGATAACTACTTAAAAATTCACTTCCTTGAATTGATAATAGGTTTTTCTTTGTCATTTTAAACAGATTCCAGTCAAAATCGGCTTCTTCGACTGATATCGTACCTAAAACCGCATCAAAACTGCAAATATCAGTTTAAACTATAATTTTTTGATACAAACAGTTATATATTCATGTCAATATCTTTCAAATTCTAGTCAAAATCGGCGTCTTTGGGCATTTTAGTAACGAAAACATTAATAAACTATTAGATTTCGACGTAAGGCAACCTTTCTGAGTCAAATAGTTGCCGATTTCGATAAAATCTTAGTCAGAATCTGCTTTTTCGCCTCTTATTGTACCCAAATCTACCTTAGAAATGCAGATATATACTTAAAACACCTTCTTTTGGGACAAATAATTGGTTTTCGCCCTTGATTTACGGAAGATTATAGCCAAAACATGCATTTTCATAACTTAGCGAACTGAAATCTTCATTAAAACTGCAGATAACTACTTAAAAATTCACTTCCTTGAATTGATAATAGGTTTTTCTTTGTCATTTTAAACAGATTCCAGTCAAAATCGGCTTCTTCGATTCATATCGTATCTAAAACCGCATCAAAACTGCAAATATCAGTTTAAACTATCATTTTTTGATACAAACAGTTATATATTCATGTCAATATCTTTCAAATTCTAGTCAAAATCGGCGTCTTTGGGCATTTTAGTAACGAAAACCTTAATAAACTATTAGATTTCGACGTAAGGCAACCTTTCTGAGTCAAATAGTTGCCGATTTCGATAAAATCTTAGTCAGAATCTGCTTTTTCGAATCTTATTGTACCCAAATCTACCTTAGAAATGCAGATATATACTTAAAACAGCTTCTTTTGGGACAAATAATTGGTTTTCGCCCTTGATTTACGGAAGATTATAGCCAAAACATGCATTTTCATAACTTAGCGAACTGAAATCTACATTAAAACTGCAGATAACTACTTAAAAATTCACTTCCTTGAATTGATAATAGGTTTTTCTTTGTCATTTTAAACAGATTCCAGTCAAAATCGGCTTCTTCGATTCATATCGTATCTAAAACCGCATCAAAACTGCAAATATCAGTTTAATGTCATGTCAATATCTTTCAAATTCTAGTCAAAATCGGCGTCTTTGGGCATTTTAGTAACGAAAACCTTAATAAACTATTAGATTTCGACGTAAGGCAACCTTTCTGAGTCAAATAGTTGCCGATTTCGATAAAATCTTAGTCAGAATCTGCTTTTTCGCCTCTTATTGTACCCAAATCTACCTTAGAAATGCAGATATATACTTAAAACACCTTCTTTTGGGACAAATAATTGGTTTTCGCAATTGATTTTCGGAAGATTATAGCCAAAACATGCATTTTCATAACTTAGCGAACTGAAATCTACATTAAAACTTCAGATAACTACTTAAAAATTCACTTCCTTGAATTGACAATAGGTTTTTCTTTGTCATTTTAAACAGATTCCAGTCAAAATCGGCTTCTTCGATTCATATCGTATCTAAAACCGCATCAAAACTGCAAATATCAGTTTAAACTATCATTTTTTGATACAAACAGTTATATATTCATGTCAATATCTTTCAAATTCTAGTCAAAATCGGCGTCTTTGGGCATTTTAGTAACGAAAACCTTAATAAACTATTAGATTTCGACGTAAGGCAACCTTTCTGAGTCAAATAGTTGCCGATTTCGATAAAATCTTAGTCAGAATCTGCTTTTTCGCCTCTTATTGTACCCAAATCTACCTTAGAAATGCAGATATATACTTAAAACACCTTCTTTTGGGACAAATAATTGGTTTTCGCCCTTGATTTACGGAAGATTATAGCCAAAACATGCATTTTCATAACTTAGCGAACTGAAATCTACATTAAAACTGCAGATAACTACTTAAAAATTCACTTCCTTGAATTGATAATAGGTTTTTCTTTGTCATTTTAAACAGATTCCAGTCAAAATCGGCTTCTTCGACTGATATCGTACCTAAAACCGCATCAAAACTGCAAATATCAGTTTAAACTATAATTTTTTGATACAAACAGTTATATATTCATGTCAATATCTTTCAAATTCTAGTCAAAATCGGCGTCTTTGGGCATTTTAGTAACGAAAACAATAATAAACTATTAGATTTCGACGTAAGGCAACCTTTCTGAGTCAAATAGTTGCCGATTTCGATAAAATCTTAGTCAGAATCTGCTTTTTCGCCTCTTATTGTACCCAAATCTACCTTAGAAATGCAGATATATACTTAAAACACCTTCTTTTGGGACAAATAATTGGTTTTCGCCCTTGATTTACGGAAGATTATAGCCAAAACATGCATTTTCATAACTTAGCGAACTGAAATCTACATTAAAACTGCAGACAACTACTTAAAAATTCACTTCCTTGAATTGATAATAGGTTTTTCTTTGTCATTTTAAACAGATTCCAGTCAAAATCGGCTTCTTCGATTCATATCGTATCTAAAACCGCATCAAAACTGCAAATATCAGTTTAAACTATCATTTTTTGATACAAACAGTTATATATTCATGTCAATATCTTTCAAATTCTAGTCAAAATCGGCGTCTTTGGGCATTTTAGTAACGAAAACCTTAATAAACTATTAGATTTCGACGTAAGGCAACCTTTCTGAGTCAAATAGTTGCCGATTTCGATAAAATCTTAGTCAGAATCTGCTTTTTCGAATCTTATTGTACCCAAATCTACCTTAGAAATGCAGATATATACTTAAAACAGCTTCTTTTGGGACAAATAATTGGTTTTCGCCCTTGATTTACGGAAGATTATAGCCAAAACATGCATTTTCATAACTTAGCGAACTGAAATCTACATTAAAACTGCAGATAACTACTTAAAAATTCACTTCCTTGAATTGATAATAGGTTTTTCTTTGTCATTTTAAACAGATTCCAGTCAAAATCGGCTTCTTCGACTCATATCGTACCTAAAACCGCATCAAAACTGCAAATATCAGTTTAAACTATCATTTTTTGATACAAACAGTTATATATTCATGTCAATATCTTTCAAATTCTAGTCAAAATCGGCGTCTTTGGGCATTTTAGTAACGAAAACCTTAATAAACTATTAGATTTCGACGTAAGGCAACCTTTCTGAGTCAAATAGTTGCCGATTTCGATAAAATCTTAGTCAGAATCTGCTTTTTCGCCTCTTATTGTACCCAAATCTACCTTGGAAATGCAGATATATACTTAAAACACCTTCTTTTGGGACAAATAATTGGTTTTCGCCCTTGATTTACGGAAGATTATAGCCAAAACATGCATTTTCATAACTTAGCGAACTGAAATCTACATTAAAACTACAGATAACTACTTAAAAATACACTTCCTTGAATTGATAATAGGTTTTTCTTTGTCATTTTAAACAGATTCCAGTCAAAATCGGCTTCTTCGATTCATATCGTATCTAAAACCGCATCAAAACTGCAAATATCAGTTTAAACTATCATTTTTTGATACAAACAGTTATATATTCATGTCAATATTTTTCAAATTCTAGTCATAATCGGCGTCTTTGGGCATTTTAGTAACGAAAACCTTAATAAACTATTAGATTTCGACGTAAGGCAACCTTTCTGAGTCAAATAGTTGCCGATTTCGATAAAATCTTAGTCAGAATCTGCTTTTTCGCCTCTTATTGTACCCAAATCTACCTTAGAAATGCAGATATATACTTAAAACACCTTCTTTTGGGACAAATAATTGGTTTTCGCCCTTGATTTACGGAAGATAATAGCCAAAACATGCATTTTCATAACTTAGCGAACTGAAATCTACATTAAAACTACAGATAACTACTTAAAAATTCACTTCCTTGAATTGATAATAGGTTTTTCTTTGTCATTTTAAACAGATTTTAGTCAAAATCGGCTTCTTCGATTCATATCGTATCTAAAACCGCATCAAAACTGCAAATATCAGTTTAAACTATCATTTTTTGATACAAACAGTTATGTATTAATGTCAATATCTTTCAAATTCTAGTCAAAATCGGCATCTTTGGGCATTTTAGTAACGAAAACCTTAGTAAACTATTAGATTTCGACGAAAGGCAACCTTTCTGAGTCAAATAGTTGCCGATTTCGATAAAATCTTAGTCATAATCTGCTTTTTCGCCTCTTATTGTACCCAAATCTACCTTAGAAATGCAGATATATACTTAAAACACCTTCTTTTGGGACAAATAATTGGTTTTCGCCCTTGATTTACGGAAGATTATAGCCAAAACATGCATTTTCATAACTTAGCGAACTGAAATCTACATTAAAACTGCAGATAACTACTTAAAAATTCACTTCCTTGAATTGATAATAGGTTTTTCTTTGTCATTTTAAACAGATTCCAGTCAAAATCGGCTTCTTCGATTCATATCGTATCTAAAACCGCATCAAAACTGCAAAATATCAGTTTAAACTATCATTTTTTGATACAAACAGTTATATATTCATGTCAATATCTTTCAAATTCAAGTCAAAATCGGCGTCTTTGGGCATTTTAATAACGAAAACCTTAATAAACTATTAGATTTCGACGTAAGGCAACCTTTCTGAGTCAAATAGTTGCCGATTTCGATAAAATCTTAGTCAGAATCTGCTTTTTCGCCTCTTATTGTACCCAAATCTACCTTAGAAATGCAGATATATACTTAAAACACCTTCTTTTGGGACAAATAATTGGTTTTCGCCCTTGATTTACTTAAGATTATAGCCAAAACATGCATTTTCATAACTTAGCGAACTGAAATCTACATTAAAACTGCAGATAACTACTTAAAAATTCACTTCCTTGAATTGATAATAGGTTTTTCTTTGTCATTTTAAACAGATTCCAGTCAAAATCGGCTTCTTCGATTCATATCGTATCTAAAACCGCATCAAAACTGCAAATATCAGTTTAAACTATCATTTTTTGATACAAACAGTTATATATTCATGTCAATATCTTTCAAATTCTAGTCAAAATCGGCGTCTTTGGGCATTTTAGTAACGAAAACCTTAATAAACTATTAGATTTCGACGTAAGGCAACCTTTCTGAGTCAAATAGTTGCCGATTTCGATAAAATCTTTGACAGAATCTGCTTTTTCGCCTCTTATTGTACCCAAATCTACCTTAGAAATGCAGATATATACTTAAAACACCTTCTTTTGGGACAAATTATTATAGCCAAAACATGCATTTTCATAACTTAGCGAACTGAAATCTACATTAAAACTGCAGATAACTACTTAAAAATTCACTTCCTTGAATTGATAATAGGTTTTTCTTTGTCATTTTAAACAGATTCCAGTCAAAATCGGCTTCTTCGATTCATATCGTATCTAAAACCGCATCAAAACTGCAAAATATCAGTTTAAACTATCATTTTTTGATACAAACAGTTATATATTCATGTCAATATCTTTCAAATTCTATTCAAAATCGGCGTCTTTGGGCATTTTAGTAACGAAAACCTTAATAAACTATTAGATTTCGACGTAAGGCAACCTTTCTGAGTCAAATAGTTGCCGATTTCGATAAAATCTTAGTCAGAATCTGCTTTTTCGCCTCTTATTGTACCCAAATCTACCTTAGAAATGCAGATTTATACTTAAAACACCTTCTTTTGGGACAAATAATTGGTTTTCGCCCTTGATTTACGGAAGATTATAGCCAAAACATGCATTTTCATAACTTAGCGAACTGAAATCTACATTAAAACTACAGATAACTACTTAAAAATTCACTTCCTTGAATTGATAATAGGTTTTTCTTTGTCATTTTAAACAGATTCCAGTCAAAATCGGCTTCTTCGACTGATATCGTACCTAAAACCGCATCAAAACTGCAAATATCAGTTTAAACTATCATTTTTTGATACAAACAGTTATGTATTCATGTCAATATCTTTCAAATTCTAGTCAAAATCGGCGTCTTTGGGCATTTTAGTAACGAAAACCTTAATAAACTATTAGATTTCGACGTAAGGCAACCTTTCTGAGTCAAATAGTTGCCGATTTCGATAAAATCTTAGTCAGAATCTGCTTTTTCGCCTCTTATTGTACCCAAATCTACCTTAGAAATGCAGATATATACTTAAAACACCTCCTTTTGGGACAAATAATTGGTTTTCGCCCTTGATTTACGGAAGATTATAGCCAAAACATGCATTTTCATAACTTAGCGAACTGAAATTTACATTAAAACTGCAGATAACTACTTAAAAATTCACTTCCTTGAATTGATAATAGGTTTTTCTTTGTCATTTTAAACAGATTCCAGTCAAAATCGGCTTCTTCGATTCATATCGTATCTAAAACCGCATCAAAACTGCAAATATCAGTTTAAACTATCATTTTTTGATACAAACAGTTATATATTCATGTCAATATCTTTCAAATTCTAGCCAAATCGGCGACTTTGGGCATTTTAGTAACGAAAACCTTAATAAACTATTAGATTTCGACGTAAGGCAACCTTTCTGAGTCAAATAGTTGCCGATTTCGATAAAATCTTAGTCAGAATCTGCTTTTTCGCCTCTTATTGTACCCAAATCTACCTTAGAAATGCAGATATATACTTAAAACACCTTCTTTTGGGACAAATAATTGGTTTTCGCCCTTGATTTACGGAAGATTATAGCCAAAACATGCATTTTCATAACTTAGCGAACTGAAATCTACATTAAAACTGCAGATAACTACTTAAAAATTCACTTCCTTGAATTGATAATAGGTTTTTCTTTGTCATTTTAAACAGATTCCAGTCAAAATCGGCTTCTTCGATTCATATCGTATCTAAAACCGCATCAAAACTGCAAATATCAGTTTAAACTATCATTTTTTGATACAAACAGTTATATATTCATGTCAATATCTTTCAAATTCTAGTCAAAATCGGCGTCTTTGGTCATTTTAGTAACGAAAACCTTAATAAACTATTAGATTTCGACGTAAGGCAACCTTTCTGAGTCAAATAGTTGCCGATTTCGATAAAATCTTAGTCAGAATCTGCTTTTTCGCCTCTTATTGTACCCAAATCTACCTTAGAAATGCAGATATATACTTAAAACACCTTCTTTTGGGACAAATTATTATAGCCAAAACATGCATTTTCATAACTTAGCGAACTGAAATCTACATTAAAACTGCAGATAACTACTTAAAAATTCACTTCCTTGAATTGATAATAGGTTTTTCTTTGTCATTTTAAACAGATTCCAGTCAAAATCGGCTTCTTCGATTCATATCGTATCTAAAACCGCATCAAAACTGCAAATATCAGTTTAATGTCATGTCAATATCTTTCAAATTCTAGTCAAAATCGGCGTCTTTGGGCATTTTAGTAACGAAAACCTTAATAAACTATTAGATTTCGACGTAAGGCAACCTTTCTGAGTCAAATAGTTGCCGATTTCGATAAAATCTTAGTCAGAATCTGCTTTTTCGCCTCTTATTGTACCCAAATCTACCTTAGAAATGCAGATATATACTTAAAACACCTTCTTTTGGGACAAATAATTGGTTTTCGCAATTGATTTTCGGAAGATTATAGCCAAAACATGCATTTTCATAACTTAGCGAACTGAAATCTACATTAAAACTTCAGATAACTACTTAAAAATTCACTTCCTTGAATTGACAATAGGTTTTTCTTTGTCATTTTAAACAGATTCCAGTCAAAATCGGCTTCTTCGATTCATATCGTATCTAAAACCGCATCAAAACTGCAAATATCAGTTTAAACTATCATTTTTTGATACAAACAGTTATATATTCATGTCAATATCTTTCAAATTCTAGTCAAAATCGGCGTCTTTGGGCATTTTAGTAACGAAAACCTTAATAAACTATTAGATTTCGACGTAAGGCAACCTTTCTGAGTCAAATAGTTGCCGATTTCGATAAAATCTTAGTCAGAATCTGCTTTTTCGCCTCTTATTGTACCCAAATCTACCTTAGAAATGCAGATATATACTTAAAACACCTTCTTTTGGGACAAATAATTGGTTTTCGCCCTTGATTTACGGAAGATTATAGCCAAAACATGCATTTTCATAACTTAGCGAACTGAAATCTACATTAAAACTGCAGATAACTACTTAAAAATTCACTTCCTTGAATTGATAATAGGTTTTTCTTTGTCATTTTAAACAGATTCCAGTCAAAATCGGCTTCTTCGACTGATATCGTACCTAAAACCGCATCAAAACTGCAAATATCAGTTTAAACTATCATTTTTTGATACAAACAGTTATATATTCATGTCAATATCTTTCAAATTCTAGTCAAAATCGGCGTCTTTGGGCATTTTAGTAACGAAAACATTAATAAACTATTAGATTTCGACGTAAGGCAACCTTTCTGAGTCAAATAGTTGCCGATTTCGATAAAATCTTAGTCAGAATCTGCTTTTTCGCCTCTTATTGTACCCAAATCTACCTTAGAAATGCAGATATATACTTAAAACACCTTCTTTTGGGACAAATTATTATAGCCAAAACATGCATTTTCATAACTTAGCGAACTGAAATCTACATTAAAACTGCAGATAACTACTTAAAAATTCACTTCCTTGAATTGATAATAGGTTTTTCTTTGTCATTTTAAACAGATTCCAGTCAAAATCGGCTTCTTCGATTCATATCGTATCCAAAACCGCATCAAAACTGCAAATATCAGTTTAATGTCATGTCAATATCTTTCAAATTCTAGTCAAAATCGGCGTCTTTGGGCATTTTAGTAACGAAAACCTTAATAAACTATTAGATTTCGACGTAAGGCAACCTTTCTGAGTCAAATAGTTGCCGATTTCGATAAAATCTTAGTCAGAATCTGCTTTTTCGCCTCTTATTGTACCCAAATCTACCTTAAAAATGCAGATATATACTTAAAACACCTCCTTTTGGGACAAATAATTGGTTTTCGCCCTTGATTTACGGAAGATTATAGCCAAAACATGCATTTTCATAACTTAGCGAACTGAAATTTACATTAAAACTGCAGATAACTACTTAAAAATTCACTTCCTTGAATTGATAATAGGTTTTTCTTTGTCATTTTAAACAGATTCCAGTCAAAATCGGCTTCTTCGATTCATATCGTATCTAAAACCGCATCAAAACTGCAAATATCAGTTTAAACTATCATTTTTTGATACAAACAGTTATATATTCATGTCAATATCTTTCAAATTCTAGCCAAATCTGCGTCTTTGGGCATTTTAGTAACGAAAACCTTAATAAACTATTAGATTTCGACGTAAGGCAACCTTTCTGAGTCAAATAGTTGCCGATTTCGATAAAATCTTAGTCAGAATCTGCTTTTTCGCCTCTTATTGTACCCAAATCTACCTTAGAAATGCAGATATATACTTAAAACACCTTCTTTTGGGACAAATAATTGGTTTTCGCCCTTGATTTACGGAAGATTATAGCCAAAACATGCATTTTCATAACTTAGCGAACTGAAATCTACATTAAAACTGCAGATAACTACTTAAAAATTCACTTCCTTGAATTGATAATAGGTTTTTCTTTGTCATTTTAAACAGATTCCAGTCAAAATCGGCTTCTTCGATTCATATCGTATCTAAAACCGCATCAAAACTGCAAATATCAGTTTAAACTATCATTTTTTGATACAAACAGTTATATATTCATGTCAATATCTTTCAAATTCTAGTCAAAATCGGCGTCTTTGGTCATTTTAGTAACGAAAACCTTAATAAACTATTAGATTTCGACGTAAGGCAACCTTTCTGAGTCAAATAGTTGCCGATTTCGATAAAATCTTAGTCAGAATCTGCTTTTTCGCCTCTTATTGTACCCAAATCTACCTTAGAAATGCAGATATATACTTAAAACACCTTCTTTTGGGACAAATTATTATAGCCAAAACATGCATTTTCATAACTTAGCGAACTGAAATCTACATTAAAACTGCAGATAACTACTTAAAAATTCACTTCCTTGAATTGATAATAGGTTTTTCTTTGTCATTTTAAACAGATTCCAGTCAAAATCGGCTTCTTCGATTCATATCGTATCTAAAACCGCATCAAAACTGCAAATGTCATGTCAATATCTTTCAAATTCTAGTCAAAATCGGTGTCTTTGGGCATTTTAGTAACGAAAACCTTAATAAACTATTAGATTTCGACGTAAGGCAACCTTTCTGAGTCAAATAGTTGCCGATTTCGATAAAATCTTAGTCAGAATCTGCTTTTTCGCCTCTTATTGTACCCAAATCTACCTTAGAAATGCAGATATATACTTAAAACACCTTCTTTTGGGACAAATAATTGGTTTTCGCAATTGATTTTCGGAAGATTATAGCCAAAACATGCATTTTCATAACTTAGCGAACTGAAATCTACATTAAAACTTCAGATAACTACTTAAAAATTCACTTCCTTGAATTGACAATAGGTTTTTCTTTGTCATTTTAAACAGATTCCAGTCAAAATCGGCTTCTTCGATTCATATCGTATCTAAAACCGCATCAAAACTGCAAATATCAGTTTAAACTATCATTTTTTGATACAAACAGTTATATATTCATGTCAATATCTTTCAAATTCTAGTCAAAATCGGCGTCTTTGGGCATTTTAGTAACGAAAACCTTAATAAACTATTAGATTTCGACGTAAGGCAACCTTTCTGAGTCAAATAGTTGCCGATTTCGATAAAATCTTAGTCAGAATCTGCTTTTTCGCCTCTTATTGTACCCAAATCTACCTTAGAAATGCAGATATATACTTAAAACACCTTCTTTTGGGACAAATAATTGGTTTTCGCCCTTGATTTACGGAAGATTATAGCCAAAACATGCATTTTCATAACTTAGCGAACTGAAATCTACATTAAAACTGCAGATAACTACTTAAAAATTCACTTCCTTGAATTGATAATAGGTTTTTCTTTGTCATTTTAAACAGATTCCAGTCAAAATCGGCTTCTTCGACTGATATCGTACCTAAAACCGCATCAAAACTGCAAATATCAGTTTAAACTATCATTTTTTGATACAAACAGTTATATATTCATGTCAATATCTTTCAAATTCTAGTCAAAATCGGCGTCTTGGGGCATTTTAGTAACGAAAACATTAATAAACTATTAGATTTCGACGTAAGGCAACCTTTCTGAGTCAAATAGTTGCCGATTTCGATAAAATCTTAGTCAGAATCTGCTTTTTCGCCTCTTATTGTACCCAAATCTACCTTAGAAATGCAGATATATACTTAAAACACCTTCTTTTGGGACAAATTATTATAGCCAAAACATGCATTTTCATAACTTAGCGAACTGAAATCTACATTAAAACTGCAGATAACTACTTAAAAATTCACTTCCTTGAATTGATAATAGGTTTTTCTTTGTCATTTTAAACAGATTCCAGTCAAAATCGGCTTCTTCGATTCATATCGTATCCAAAACCGCATCAAAACTGCAAATATCAGTTTAATGTCATGTCAATATCTTTCAAATTCTAGTCAAAATCGGCGTCTTTGGGCATTTTAGTAACGAAAACCTTAATAAACTATTAGATTTCGACGTAAGGCAACCTTTCTGAGTCAAATAGTTGCCGATTTCGATAAAATCTTAGTCAGAATCTGCTTTTTCGCCTCTTATTGTACCCAAATCTACCTTAGAAATGCAGATATATACTTAAAACACCTTCTTTTGGGACAAATAATTGGTTTTCGCAATTGATTTTCGGAAGATTATAGCCAAAACATGCATTTTCATAACTTAGCGAACTGAAATCTACATTAAAACTTCAGATAACTACTTAAAAATTCACTTCCTTGAATTGACAATAGGTTTTTCTTTGTCATTTTAAACAGATTCCAGTCAAAATCGGCTTCTTCGATTCATATCGTATCTAAAACCGCATCAAAACTGCAAATATCAGTTTAAACTATCATTTTTTGATACAAACAGTTATATATTCATGTCAATATCTTTCAAATTCTAGTCAAAATCGGCGTCTTTGGGCATTTTAGTAACGAAAACCTTAATAAACTATTAGATTTCGACGTAAGGCAACCTTTCTGAGTCAAATAGTTGCCGATTTCGATAAAATCTTAGTCAGAATCTGCTTTTTCGCCTCTTATTGTACCCAAATCTACCTTAGAAATGCAGATATATACTTAAAACACCTTCTTTTGGGACAAATAATTGGTTTTCGCCCTTGATTTACGGAAGATTATAGCCAAAACATGCATTTTCATAACTTAGCGAACTGAAATCTACATTAAAACTGCAGATAACTACTTAAAAATTCACTTCCTTGAATTGATAATAGGTTTTTCTTTGTCATTTTAAACAGATTCCAGTCAAAATCGGCTTCTTCGACTGATATCGTACCTAAAACCGCATCAAAACTGCAAATATCAGTTTAAACTATCATTTTTTGATACAAACAGTTATATATTCATGTCAATATCTTTCAAATTCTAGTCAAAATCGGCGTCTTTGGGCATTTTAGTAACGAAAACATTAATAAACTATTAGATTTCGACGTAAGGCAACCTTTCTGAGTCAAATAGTTGCCGATTTCGATAAAATCTTAGTCAGAATCTGCTTTTTCGCCTCTTATTGTACCCAAATCTACCTTAGAAATGCAGATATATACTTAAAACACCTTCTTTTGGGACAAATAATTGGTTTTCGCCCTTGATTTACGGAAGATTATAGCCAAAACATGCATTTTCATAACTTAGCGAACTGAAATCTACATTAAAACTGCAGATAACTACTTAAAAATTCACTTCCTTGAATTGATAATAGGTTTTTCTTTGTCATTTTAAACAGATTCCAGTCAAAATCGGCTTCTTCGATTCATATCGTATCTAAAACCGCATCAAAACTGCAAATATCAGTTTAAACTATCATTTTTTGATACAAACAGTTATATATTCATGTCAATATCTTTCAAATTCTAGTCAAAATCGGCGTCTTTGGGCATTTTAGTAACGAAAACCTTAATAAACTATTAGATTTCGACGTAAGGCAACCTTTCTGAGTCAAATAGTTGCCGATTTCGATAAAATCTTAGTCAGAATCTGCTTTTTCGCCTCTTATTGTACCCAAATCTACCTTAGAAATGCAGATATATACTTAAAACACCTTCTTTTGGGACAAATAATTGGTTTTCGCAATTGATTTTCGGAAGATTATAGCCAAAACATGCATTTTCATAACTTAGCGAACTGAAATCTACATTAAAACTTCAGATAACTACTTAAAAATTCACTTCCTTGAATTGACAATAGGTTTTTCTTTGTCATTTTAAACAGATTCCAGTCAAAATCGGCTTCTTCGATTCATATCGTATCTAAAACCGCATCAAAACTGCAAATATCAGTTTAAACTATCATTTTTTGATACAAACAGTTATATATTCATGTCAATATCTTTCAAATTCTAGTCAAAATCGGCGTCTTTGGGCATTTTAGTAACGAAAACCTTAATAAACTATTAGATTTCGACGTAAGGCAACCTTTCTGAGTCAAATAGTTGCCGATTTCGATAAAATCTTAGTCAGAATCTGCTTTTTCGCCTCTTATTGTACCCAAATCTACCTTAGAAATGCAGATATATACTTAAAACACCTTCTTTTGGGACAAATAATTGGTTTTCGCCCTTGATTTACGGAAGATTATAGCCAAAACATGCATTTTCATAACTTAGCGAACTGAAATCTACATTAAAACTGCAGATAACTACTTAAAAATTCACTTCCTTGAATTGATAATAGGTTTTTCTTTGTCATTTTAAACAGATTCCAGTCAAAATCGGCTTCTTCGACTGATATCGTACCTAAAACCGCATCAAAACTGCAAATATCAGTTTAAACTATCATTTTTTGATACAAACAGTTATATATTCATGTCAATATCTTTCAAATTCTAGTCAAAATCGGCGTCTTTGGGCATTTTAGTAACGAAAACATTAATAAACTATTAGATTTCGACGTAAGGCAACCTTTCTGAGTCAAATAGTTGCCGATTTCGATAAAATCTTAGTCAGAATCTGCTTTTTCGCCTCTTATTGTACCCAAATCTACCTTAGAAATGCAGATATATACTTAAAACACCTTCTTTTGGGACAAATTATTATAGCCAAAACATGCATTTTCATAACTTAGCGAACTGAAATCTACATTAAAACTGCAGATAACTACTTAAAAATTCACTTCCTTGAATTGATAATAGGTTTTTCTTTGTCATTTTAAACAGATTCCAGTCAAAATCGGCTTCTTCGATTCATATCGTATCCAAAACCGCATCAAAACTGCAAATATCAGTTTAATGTCATGTCAATATCTTTCAAATTCTAGTCAAAATCGGCGTCTTTGGGCATTTTAGTAACGAAAACCTTAATAAACTATTAGATTTCGACGTAAGGCAACCTTTCTGAGTCAAATAGTTGCCGATTTCGATAAAATCTTAGTCAGAATCTGCTTTTTCGCCTCTTATTGTACCCAAATCTACCTTAGAAATGCAGATATATACTTAAAACACCTTCTTTTGGGACAAATAATTGGTTTTCGCAATTGATTTTCGGAAGATTATAGCCAAAACATGCATTTTCATAACTTAGCGAACTGAAATCTACATTAAAACTTCAGATAACTACTTAAAAATTCACTTCCTTGAATTGACAATAGGTTTTTCTTTGTCATTTTAAACAGATTCCAGTCAAAATCGGCTTCTTCGATTCATATCGTATCTAAAACCGCATCAAAACTGCAAATATCAGTTTAAACTATCATTTTTTGATACAAACAGTTATATATTCATGTCAATATCTTTAAAATTCTAGTCAAAATCGGCGTCTTTGGGCATTTTAGTAACGAAAACCTTAATAAACTATTAGATTTCGACGTAAGGCAACCTTTCTGAGTCAAATAGTTGCCGATTTCGATAAAATCTTAGTCAGAATCTGCTTTTTCGCCTCTTATTGTACCCAAATCTACCTTAGAAATGCAGATATATACTTAAAACACCTTCTTTTGGGACAAATAATTGGTTTTCGCCCTTGATTTACGGAAGATTATAGCCAAAACATGCATTTTCATAACTTAGCGAACTGAAATCTACATTAAAACTGCAGATAACTACTTAAAAATTCACTTCCTTGAATTGATAATAGGTTTTTCTTTGTCATTTTAAACAGATTCCAGTCAAAATCGGCTTCTTCGACTGATATCGTACCTAAAACCGCATCAAAACTGCAAATATCAGTTTAAACTATCATTTTTTGATACAAACAGTTATATATTCATGTCAATATCTTTCAAATTCTAGTCAAAATCGGCGTCTTTGGGCATTTTAGTAACGAAAACATTAATAAACTATTAGATTTCGACGTAAGGCAACCTTTCTGAGTCAAATAGTTGCCGATTTCGATAAAATCTTAGTCAGAATCTGCTTTTTCGCCTCTTATTGTACCCAAATCTACCTTAGAAATGCAGATATATACTTAAAACACCTTCTTTTGGGACAAATAATTGGTTTTCGCCCTTGATTTACGGAAGATTATAGCCAAAACATGCATTTTCATAACTTAGCGAACTGAAATCTACATTAAAACTGCAGATAACTACTTAAAAATTCACTTCCTTGAATTGATAATAGGTTTTTCTTTGTCATTTTAAACAGATTCCAGTCAAAATCGGCTTCTTCGATTCATATCGTATCTAAAACCGCATCAAAACTGCAAATATCAGTTTAAACTATCATTTTTTGATACAAACAGTTATATATTCATGTCAATATCTTTCAAATTCTAGTCAAAATCGGCGTCTTTGGGCATTTTAGTAACGAAAACCTTAATAAACTATTAGATTTCGACGTAAGGCAACCTTTCTGAGTCAAATAGTTGCCGATTTCGATAAAATCTTAGTCAGAATCTGCTTTTTCGCCTCTTATTGTACCCAAATCTACCTTAGAAATGCAGATATATACTTAAAACAGCTTCTTTTGGGACAAATAATTGGTTTTCGCCCTTGATTTACGGAAGATTATAGCCAAAACATGCATTTTCATAACTTAGCGAACTGAAATCTACATTAAAACTGCAGATAACTACTTAAAAATTCACTTCCTTGAATTGATAATAGGTTTTTCTTTGTCATTTTAAACAGATTCCAGTCAAAATCGGCTTCTTCGACTCATATCGTACCTAGAACCGCATCAAAACTGCAAATATCAGTTTAAACTATCATTTTTTGATACAAACAGTTATATATTCATGTCAATATCTTTCAAATTCTAGTCAAAATCGGCGTCTTTGGGCATTTTAGTAACGAAAACCTTAATAAACTATTAGATTTCGACGTAAGGCAACCTTTCTGAGTCAAATAGTTGCCGATTTCGATAAAATCTTAGTCAGAATCTGCTTTTTCGCCTCTTATTGTACCCAAATCTACCTTGGAAATGCAGATATATACTTAAAACACCTTCTTTTGGGACAAATAATTGGTTTTCGCCCTTGATTTACGGAAGATTATAGCCAAAACATGCATTTTCATAACTTAGCGAACTGAAATCTACATTAAAACTACAGATAACTACTTAAAAATTCACTTCCTTGAATTGATAATAGGTTTTTCTTTGTCATTTTAAACAGATTCCAGTCAAAATCGGCTTCTTCGACTGATATCGTACCTAAAACCGCATCAAAACTGCAAATATCAGTTTAAACTATCATTTTTTGATACAAACAGTTATATATTCATGTCAATATCTTTCAAATTCTAGTCAAAATCGGCGTCTTTGGGCATTTTAGTAACGAAAACATTAATAAACTATTAGATTTCGACGTAAGGCAACCTTTCTGAGTCAAATAGTTGCCGATTTCGATAAAATCTTAGTCAGAATCTGCTTTTTCGCCTCTTATTGTACCCAAATCTACCTTAGAAATGCAGATATATACTTAAAACACCTTCTTTTGGGACAAATAATTGGTTTTCGCCCTTGATTTACGGAAGATTATAGCCAAAACATGCATTTTCATAACTTAGCGAACTGAAATCTACATTAAAACTGCAGATAACTACTTAAAAATTCACTTCCTTGAATTGATAATAGGTTTTTCTTTGTCATTTTAAACAGATTCCAGTCAAAATCGGCTTCTTCGATTCATATCGTATCTAAAACCGCATCAAAACTGCAAATATCAGTTTAAACTATCATTTTTTGATACAAACAGTTATATATTCATGTCAATATCTTTCAAATTCTAGTCAAAATCGGCGTCTTTGGGCATTTTAGTAACGAAAACCTTAATAAACTATTAGATTTCGACGTAAGGCAACCTTTCTGAGTCAAATAGTTGCCGATTTCGATAAAATCTTAGTCAGAATCTGCTTTTTCGCCTCTTATTGTACCCAAATCTACCTTGGAAATGCAGATATATACTTAAAACACCTTCTTTTGGGACAAATAATTGGTTTTCGCCCTTGATTTACGGAAGATTATAGCCAAAACATGCATTTTCATAACTTAGCGAACTGAAATCTACATTAAAACTGCAGATAACTACTTAAAAATTCACTTCCTTGAATTGATAATAGGTTTTTCTTTGTCATTTTAAACAGATTCCAGTCAAAATCGGCTTCTTCGATTCATATCGTACCTAGAACCGCATCAAAACTGCAAATATCAGTTTAAACTATCATTTTTTGATACAAACAGTTATATATTCATGTCAATATCTTTCAAATTCTAGTCATAATCGGCGTCTTTGGGCATTTTAGTAACGAAAACCTTAATAAACTATTAGATTTCGACGTAAGGCAACCTTTCTGAGTCAAATAGTTGCCGATTTCGATAAAATCTTAGTCAGAATCTGCTTTTTCGCCTCTTATTGTACCCAAATCTACCTTAGAAATGCAGATATATACTTAAAACACCTTCTTTTGGGACAAATAATTGGTTTTCGCCCTTGATTTACGGAAGATTATAGCCAAAACATGCATTTTCATAACTTAGCGAACTGAAATCTACATTAAAACTACAGATAACTACTTAAAAATTCACTTCCTTGAATTGATAATAGGTTTTTCTTTGTCATTTTAAACAGATTCCAGTCAAAATCGGCTTCTTCGATTCATATCGTATCTAAAACCGCATCAAAACTGCAAATATCAGTTTAAACTATCATTTTTTGATACAAACAGTTATATATTCATGTCAATATTTTTCAAATTCTAGTCATAATCGGCGTCTTTGGGCATTTTAGTAACGAAAACCTTAATAAACTATTAGATTTCGACGTAAGGCAACCTTTCTGAGTCAAATAGTTGCCGATTTCGATAAAATCTTAGTCAGAATCTGCTTTTTCGCCTCTTATTGTACCCAAATCTACCTTAGAAATGCAGATATATACTTAAAACACCTTCTTTTGGGACAAATAATTGGTTTTCGCCCTTGATTTACGGAAGATAATAGCCAAAACATGCATTTTCATAACTTAGCGAACTGAAATCTACATTAAAACTACAGATAACTACTTAAAAATTCACTTCCTTGAATTGATAATAGGTTTTTCTTTGTCATTTTAAACAGATTTTAGTCAAAATCGGCTTCTTCGATTCATATCGTATCTAAAACCGCATCAAAACTGCAAATATCAGTTTAAACTATCATTTTTTGATACAAACAGTTATGTATTAATGTCAATATCTTTCAAATTCTAGTCAAAATCGGCATCTTTGGGCATTTTAGTAACGAAAACCTTAGTAAACTATTAGATTTCGACGAAAGGCAACCTTTCTGAGTCAAATAGTTGCCGATTTCGATAAAATCTTAGTCATAATCTGCTTTTTCGCCTCTTGTTGTACCCAAATCTACCTTAGAAATGCAGATATATACTTAAAACACCTTCTTTTGGGACAAATAATTGGTTTTCGCCCTTGATTTACGGAAGATTATAGCCAAAACATGCATTTTCATAACTTAGCGAACTGAAATCTACATTAAAACTGCAGATAACTACTTAAAAATTCACTTCCTTGAATTGATAATAGGTTTTTCTTTGTCATTTTAAACAGATTCCAGTCAAAATCGGCTTCTTCGATTCATATCGTATCTAAAACCGCATCAAAACTGCAAAATATCAGTTTAAACTATCATTTTTTGATACAAACAGTTATATATTCATGTCAATATCTTTCAAATTCAAGTCAAAATCGGCGTCTTTGGGCATTTTAGTAACGAAAACCTTAATAAACTATTAGATTTCGACGTAAGGCAACCTTTCTGAGTCAAATAGTTGCCGATTTCGATAAAATCTTAGTCAGAATCTGCTTTTTCGCCTCTTATTGTACCCAAATCTACCATAGAAATGCAGATTTATACTTAAAACACCTTCTTTTGGGACAAATAATTGGTTTTCGCCCTTGATTTACGGAAGATTATAGCCAAAACATGCATTTTCATAACTTAGCGAACTGAAATCTACATTAAAACTACAGATAACTACTTAAAAATTCACTTCCTTGAATTGATAATAGGTTTTTCTTTGTCATTTTAAACAGATTCCAGTCAAAATCGGCTTCTTCGATTCATATCGTATCTAAAACCGCATCAAAACTGCAAAATATCAGTTTAAACTATCATTTTTTGATACAAACAGTTATATATTCATGTCAATATCTTTCAAATTCTAGTCAAAATCGGCGTCTTTGGGCATTTTAGTAACGAAAACCTTAATAAACTATTAGATTTCGACGTAAGGCAACCTTTCTGAGTCAAATAGTTGCCGATTTCGATAAAATCTTAGTCAGAATCTGCTTTTTCGCCTCTTATTGTACCCAAATCTACCTTAGAAATGCAGATTTATACTTAAAACACCTTCTTTTGGGACAAATAATTGGTTTTCGCCCTTGATTTACGGAAGATTATAGCCAAAACATGCATTTTCATAACTTAGCGAACTGAAATCTACATTAAAACTACAGATAACTACTTAAAAATTCACTTCCTTGAATTGATAATAGGTTTTTCTTTGTCATTTTAAACAGATTCCAGTCAAAATCGGCTTCTTCGACTGATATCGTACCTAAAACCGCATCAAAACTGCAAATATCAGTTTAAACTATCATTTTTTGATACAAACAGTTATGTATTCATGTCAATATCTTTCAAATTCTAGTCAAAATCGGCGTCTTTGGGCATTTTAGTAACGAAAACCTTAATAAACTATTAGATTTCGACGTAAGGCAACCTTTCTGAGTCAAATAGTTGCCGATTTCGATAAAATCTTAGTCAGAATCTGCTTTTTCGCCTCTTATTGTACCCAAATCTACCTTAGAAATGCAGATATATACTTAAAACACCTTCTTTTGGGACAAATAATTGGTTTTCGCCCTTGATTTACGGAAGATTATAGCCAAAACATGCATTTTCATAACTTAGCGAACTGAAATCTACATTAAAACTGCAGATAACTACTTAAAAATTCACTTCCTTGAATTGATAATAGGTTTTTCTTTGTCATTTTAAACAGATTCCAGTCAAAATCGGCTTCTTCGATTCATATCGTATCTAAAACCGCATCCAAACTGCAAATATCAGTTTAAACTATCATTTTTTGATACAAACAGTTATATATTCATGTCAATATCTTTCAAATTCTAGTCAAAATCGGCGTCTTTGGGCATTTTAGTAACGAAAACCTTAATAAACTATTAGATTTCGACGTAAGGCAACCTTTCTGAGTCAAATAGTTGCCGATTTCGATAAAATCTTAGTCAGAATCTGCTTTTTCGCCTCTTATTGTACCCAAATCTACCTTAGAAATGCAGATATATACTTAAAACACCTTCTTTTGGGACAAATAATTGGTTTTCGCCCTTGATTTACGGAAGATTATAGCCAAAACATGCATTTTCATAACTTAGCGAACTGAAATCTACATTAAAACTGCAGATAACTACTTAAAAATTCACTTCCTTGAATTGATAATAGGTTTTTCTTTGTCATTTTAAACAGATTCCAGTCAAAATCGGCTTCTTCGATTCATATCGTATCTAAAACCGCATCAAAACTGCAAATATCAGTTTAAACTATCATTTTTTGATACAAACAGTTATATATTCATGTCAATATCTTTCAAATTCTAGTCAAAATCGGCGTCTTTGGGCATTTTAGTAACGAAAACCTTAATAAACTATTAGATTTCGACGTAAGGCAACCTTTCTGAGTCAAATAGTTGCCGATTTCGATAAAATCTTAGTCAGAATCTGCTTTTTCGCCTCTTATTGTACCCAAATCTACCTTAGAAATGCAGATATATACTTAAAACACCTTCTTTTGGGACAAATAATTGGTTTTCGCCCTTGATTTACGGAAGATTATAGCCAAAACATGCATTTTCATAACTTAGCGAACTGAAATCTACATTAAAACTGCAGATAACTACTTAAAAATTCACTTCCTTGAATTGATAATAGGTTTTTCTTTGTCATTTTAAACAGATTCCAGTCAAAATCGGCTTCTTCGATTCATATCGTATCTAAAACCGCATCAAAACTGCAAATATCAGTTTAAACTATCATTTTTTGATACAAACAGTTATATATTCATGTCAATATCTTTCAAATTCTAGTCAAAATCGGCGTCTTTGGGCATTTTAGTAACGAAAACCTTAATAAACTATTAGATTTCGACGTAAGGCAACCTTTCTGAGTCAAATAGTTGCCGATTTCGATAAAATCTTAGTCAGAATCTGCTTTTTCGCCTCTTATTGTACCCAAATCTACCTTAGAAATGCAGATTTATACTTAAAACACCTTCTTTTGGGACAAATAATTGGTTTTCGCCCTTGATTTACGGAAGATTATAGCCAAAACATGCATTTTCATAACTTAGCGAACTGAAATCTACATTAAAACTGCAGATAACTACTTAAAAATTCACTTCCTTGAATTGATAATTGGATTTTCTTTGTCATTTTAAACAGATTCCAGTCAAAATCGGCTTCTTCGATTCATATCGTATCTAAAACCGCATCAAAACTGCAAATATCAGTTTAAACTATCATTTTTTGATACAAACAGTTATATATTCATGTCAATATCTTTCAAATTCTAGTCAAAATCGGCGTCTTTGGGGATTTTAGTAACGAATACCTTAATAAACTATTAGATTTCGACGTAAGGCAACCTTTCTGAGTCAAATAGTTGCCGATTTCGATAAAATCTTAGTCAGAATCTGCTTTTTCGCCTCTTATTGTACCCAAATCTACCTTAGAAATGCAGATTTATACTTAAAACACCTTCTTTTGGGACAAATAATTGGTTTTCGCCCTTGATTTACGGAAGATTATAGCCAAAACATGCATTTTCATAACTTAGCGAACTGAAATCTACATTAAAACTGCAGATAACTACTTAAAAATTCACTTCCTTGAATTGATAATAGGTTTTTCTTTGTCATTTTAAACAGATTCCAGTCAAAATCGGCTTCTTCGATTCATATCGTATCTAAAACCGCATCAAAACTGCAAATATCAGTTTAAACTATCATTTTTTGATACAAACAGTTATATATTCATGTCAATATCTTTCAAATTCTAGTCAAAATCGGCGTCTTTGGGCATTTTAGTAACGAAAACCTTAATAAACTATTAGATTTCGACGTAAGGCAACCTTTCTGAGTCAAATAGTTGCCGATTTCGATAAAATCTTAGTCAGAATCTGCTTTTTCGCCTCTTATTGTACCCAAATCTACCTTAGAAATGCAGATATATACTTAAAACACCTTCTTTTGGGACAAATAATTGGTTTTCGCCCTTGATTTACGGAAGATTATAGCCAAAACATGCATTTTCATAACTTAGCGAACTGAAATCTACATTAAAACTGCAGATAACTACTTAAAAATTCACTTCCTTGAATTGATAATAGGTTTTTCTTTGTCATTTTAAACAGATTCCAGTCAAAATCGGCTTCTTCGATTCATATCGTATCTAAAACCGCATCAAAACTGCAAATATCAGTTTAAACTATCATTTTTTGATACAAACAGTTATATATTCATGTCAATATCTTTCAAATTCTAGTCAAAATCGGCGTCTTTGGGCATTTTAGTAACGAAAACCTTAATAAACTATTAGATTTCGACGTAAGGCAACCTTTCTGAGTCAAATAGTTGCCGATTTCGATAAAATCTTAGTCAGAATCTGCTTTTTCGCCTCTTATTGTACCCAAATCTACCTTAGAAATGCAGATTTATACTTAAAACCTTCTTTTGGGACAAATAATTGGTTTTCGCCCTTGATTTACGGAAGATTATAGCCAAAACATGCATTTTCATAACTTAGCGAACTGAAATCTACATTAAAACTGCAGATAACTACTTAAAAATTCACTTCCTTGAATTGATAATAGGTTTTTCTTTGTCATTTTAAACAGATTCCAGTCAAAATCGGCTTCTTCGATTCATATCGTATCTAAAACCGCATCAAAACTGCAAATATCAGTTTAAACTATCATTTTTTGATACAAACAGTTATATATTCATGTCAATATCTTTCAAATTCTAGTCAAAATCGGCGTCTTTGGGGATTTTAGTAACGAATACCTTAATAAACTATTAGATTTCGACGTAAGGCAACCTTTCTGAGTCAAATAGTTGCCGATTTCGATAAAATCTTAGTCAGAATCTGCTTTTTCGCCTCTTATTGTACCCAAATCTACCTTAGAAATGCAGATTTATACTTAAAACACCTTCTTTTGGGACAAATAATTGGTTTTCGCCCTTGATTTACGGAAGATTATAGCCAAAACATGCATTTTCATAACTTAGCGAACTGAAATCTACATTAAAACTGCAGATAACTACTTAAAAATTCACTTCCTTGAATTGATAATAGGTTTTTCTTTGTCATTTTAAACAGATTCCAGTCAAAATCGGCTTCTTCGATTCATATCGTATCTAAAACCGGATCAAAACTGCAAATATCAGTTTAAACTATCATTTTTTGATACAAACAGTTATATATTCATGTCAATATCTTTCAAATTCTAGTCAAAATCGGCGTCTTTGGTCATTTTAGTAACGAAAACCTTAATAAGCTATTAGATTTCGACGTAAGGCAACCTTTCTGAGTCAAATAGTTGCCGATTTCGATAAAATCTTAGTCAGAATCTGCTTTTTCGCCTCTTATTGTACCCAAATCTACCTTGGAAATGCAGATATATACTTAAAACACCTTCTTTTGGACAAATAATTGGTTTTCGCCCTTGATTTACGGAAGATTATAGCCAAAACATGCATTTTCATAACTTAGCGAACTGAAATCTACATTAAAACTGCAGATAACTACTTAAAAATTCACTTCCTTGAATTGATAATAGGTTTTTCTTTGTCATTTTAAACAGATTCCAGTCAAAATCGGCTTCTTCGATTCATATCGTATCTAAAACCGCATCAAAACTGCAAATATCAGTTTAAACTATCATTTTTTGATACAAACAGTTATATATTCATGTCAATATCTTTCAAATTCTAGTCAAAATCGGCGTCTTTGGGCATTTTAGTAACGAAAACCTTAATAAACTATTAGATTTCGAGGTAAGGCAACCTTTCTGAGTCAAATAGTTGCCGATTTCGATAAAATCTTAGTCAGAATCTGCTTTTTCGCCTCTTATTGTACCCAAATCTACCTTAGAAATGCAGATTTATACTTAAAACACCTTCTTTTGGGACAAATAATTGGTTTTTGCCCTTGATTTACGGAAGATTATAGCCAAAACATGCATTTTCATAACTTAGCGAACTGAAATCTACATTAAAACTGCAGATAACTACTTAAAAATTCACTTCCTTGAATTGATAATAGGTTTTTCTTTGTCATTTTAAACAGATTCCAGTCAAAATCGGCTTCTTCGATTCATATCGTATCTAAAACCGCATCAAAACTGCAAATATCAGTTTAAACTATCATTTTTTGATACAAACAGTTATATATTCATGTCAATATCTTTCAAATTCTAGTCAAAATCGGCGTCTTTGGGCATTTTAGTAACGAAAACCTTAATAAACTATTAGATTTCGACGTAAGGCAACCTTTCTGAGTCAAATAGTTGCCGATTTCGATTAAATCTTAGTCAGAATCTGCGTTTTCGCCTCTTATTGTACCCAAATCTACCTTAGAAATGCAGATATATACTTAAAACACCTTCTTTTGGGACAAATAATTGGTTTTCGCCCTTGATTTACGGAAGATTATAGCCAAAACATGCATTTTCATAACTTAGCGAACTGAAATCTACATTAAAACTGCAGATAACTACTTAAAAATTCACTTCCTTGAATTGATAATAGGTTTTTCTTTGTCATTTTAAACAGATTCCAGTCAAAATCGGCTTCTTCGATTCATATCGTATCTAAAACCGCATCAAAACTGCAAATATCAGTTTAAACTATCATTTTTTGATACAAACAGATATATATTCATGTCAATATCTTTCAAATTCTAGTCAAAATCGGCGTCTTTGGGCATTTTAGTAACGAAAACCTTAATAAACTATTAGATTTCGACGTAAGGCAACCTTTCTGAGTCAAATAGTTGCCGATTTCGATAAAATCTTAGTCAGAATCTGCTTTTTCGCCTCTTATTGTACCCAAATCTACCTTGGAAATGCAGATATATACTTAAAACACCTTCTTTTGGGACAAATAATTGGTTTTCGCCCTTGATTTACGGAAGATTACAGCCAAAACATGCATTTTCATAACTTAGCGAACTGAAATCTACATTAAAACTGCAGATAACTACTTAAAAATTCACTTCCTTGAATTGATAATAGGTTTTTCTTTGTCATTTTAAACAGATTCCAGTCAAAATCGGCTTCTTCGATTCATATCGTATCTAAAACCGCATCAAAACTGCAAATATCAGTTTAAACTATCATTTTTTGATACAAACAGTTATATATTCATGTCAATATCTTTCAAATTCTAGTCAAAATCGGCGTCTTTGGGCATTTTAGTAACGAAAACCTTAATAAACTATTAGATTTCGACGTAAGGCAACCTTTCTGAGTCAAATAGTTGCCGATTTCGATAAAATCTTAGTCAGAATCTGCTTTTTCGCCTCTTATTGTACCCAAATCTACCTTAGAAATGCAGATATATACTTAAAACACCTTCTTTTGGGACAAATAATTGGTTTTCGCCCTTGATTTACGGAAGATTATAGCCAAAACATGCATTTTCATAACTTAGCGAACTGAAATCTACATTAAAACTGCAGATAACTACTTAAAAATTCACTTCCTTGAATTGATAATATGTTTTTCTTTGTCATTTTAAACAGATTCCAGTCAAAATCGGCTTCTTCGATTCATATCGTATCTAAAACCGCATCAAAACTGCAAATATCAGTTTAAACTATCATTTTTTGATACAAACAGTTATATATTCATGTCAATATCTTTCAAATTCTAGTCAAAATCGGCGTCTTTGGGCATTTTAGTAACGAAAACCTTAATAAACTATTAGATTTCGACGTAAGGCAACCTTTCTGAGTCAAATAGTTGCCGATTTCGATAAAATCTTAGTCAGAATCTGCTTTTTCGCCTCTTATTGTACCCAAATCTACCTTAGAAATGCAGATTTATACTTAAAACACCTTCTTTTGGTACAAATAATTGGTTTTCGCCCTTGATTTACGGAAGATTATAGCCAAAACATGCATTTTCATAACTTAGCGAACTGAAATCTACATTAAAACTGCAGATAACTACTTAAAAATTCACTTCCTTGAATTGATAATTGGATTTTCTTTGTCATTTTAAACAGATTCCAGTCAAAATCGGCTTCTTCGATTCATATCGTATCTAAAACCGCATCAAAACTGCAAATATCAGTTTAAACTATCATTTTTTGATACAAACAGTTATATATTCATGTCAATATCTTTCAAATTCTAGTCAAAATCGGCGTCTTTGGGCATTTTAGTAACGAAAACCTTAATAAACTATTAGATTTCGACGTAAGGCAACCTTTCTGAGTCAAATAGTTGCCGATTTCGATAAAATCTTAGTCAGAATCTGCTTTTTCGCCTCTTATTGTACCCAAATCTACCTTAGAAATGCAGATATATACTTAAAACACCTTCTTTTGGGACAAATAATTGGTTTTCGCCCTTGATTTACGGAAGATTATAGCCAAAACATGCATTTTCATAACTTAGCGAACTGAAATCTACATTAAAACTGCAGATAACTACTTAAAAATTCACTTCCTTGAATTGATAATATGTTTTTCTTTGTCATTTTAAACAGATTCCAGTCAAAATCGGCTTCTTCGATTCATATCGTATCTAAAACCGCATCAAAACTGCAAATATCAGTTTAAACTATCATTTTTTGATACAAACAGTTATATATTCATGTCAATATCTTTCAAATTCTAGTCAAAATCGGCGTCTTTGGGCATTTTAGTAACGAAAACCTTAATAAACTATTAGATTTCGACGTAAGGCAACCTTTCTGAGTCAAATAGTTGCCGATTTCGATAAAATCTTAGTCAGAATCTGCTTTTTCGCCTCTTATTGTACCCAAATCTACCTTAGAAATGCAGATTTATACTTAAAACACCTTCTTTTGGGACAAATAATTGGTTTTCGCCCTTGATTTACGGAAGATTATAGCCAAAACATGCATTTTCATAACTTAGCGAACTGAAATCTACATTAAAACTGCAGATAACTACTTAAAAATTCACTTCCTTGAATTGATAATAGGTTTTTCTTTGTCATTTTAAACAGATTCCAGTCAAAATCGGCTTCTTCGATTCATATCGTATCTAAAACCGCATCAAAACTGCAAATATCAGTTTAAACTATCATTTTTTGATACAAACAGTTATATATTCATGTCAATATCTTTCAAATTCTAGTCAAAATCGGCGTCTTTGGTCATTTTAGTAACGAAAACCTTAATAAACTATTAGATTTCGACGTAAGGCAACCTTTCTGAGTCAAATAGTTGCCGATTTCGATAAAATCTTAGTCAGAATCTGCTTTTTCGCCTCTTATTGTACCCAAATCTACCTTGGAAATGCAGATATATACTTAAAACACCTTCTTTTGGACAAATAATTGGTTTTCGCCCTTGATTTACGGAAGATTATAGCCAAAACATGCATTTTCATAACTTAGCGAACTGAAATCTACATTAAAACTGCAGATAACTACTTAAAAATTCACTTCCTTGAATTGATAATAGGTTTTTCTTTGTCATTTTAAACAGATTCCAGTCAAAATCGGCTTCTTCGATTCATATCGTATCTAAAACCGCATCAAAACTGCAAATATCAGTTTAAACTATCATTTTTTGATACAAACAGTTATATATTCATGTCAATATCTTTCAAATTCTAGTCAAAATCGGCGTCTTTGGGCATTTTAGCAACGAAAACCTTAATAAACTATTAGATTTCGACGTAAGGCAACCTTTCTGAGTCAAATAGTTGCCGATTTCGATAAAATCTTAGTCAGAATCTGCTTTTTCGCCTCTTATTGTACCCAAATCTACCTTAGAAATGCAGATTTATACTTAAAACACCTTCTTTTGGGACAAATAATTGGTTTTCGCCCTTGATTTACGGAAGATTATAGCCAAAACATGCATTTTCATAACTTAGCGAACTGAAATCTACATTAAAACGGCAGATAACTACTTAAAAATTCACTTCCTTGAATTGATAATAGGTTTTTCTTTGTCATTTTAAACAGATTCCAGTCAAAATCGGCTTCTTCGATTCATATCGTATCTAAAACCGCATCAAAACTGCAAATATCAGTTTAAACTATCATTTTTTGATACAAACAGTTATATATTCATGTCAATATCTTTCAAATTCTAGTCAAAATCGGCGTCTTTGGGCATTTTAGTAACGAAAACCTTAATAAACTATTAGATTTCGACGTAAGGCAACCTTTCTGAGTCAAATAGTTGCCGATTTCGATAAAATCTTAGTCAGAATCTGCGTTTTCGCCTCTTATTGTACCCAAATCTACCTTAGAAATGCAGATATATACTTAAAACACCTTCTTTTGGGACAAATAATTGGTTTTCGCCCTTGATTTACGGAAGATTATAGCCAAAACATGCATTTTCATAACTTAGCGAACTGAAATCTACATTAAAACTGCAGATAACTACTTAAAAATTCACTTCCTTGAATTGATAATAGGTTTTTCTTTGTCATTTTAAACAGATTCCAGTCAAAATCGGCTTCTTCGACTCATATCGTACCTAAAACCGCATCAAAACTGAAAATATCAGTTTAAACTATCATTTTTTGATACAAACAGTTACATATTCATGTCAATATCTTTCAAATTCTAGTCAAAATCGGCGTCTTTGGGCATTTTAGTAACGAAAACCTTAATAAACTATTAGATTTCGACGTAAGGCAACCTTTCTGAGTCAAATAGTTGCCGATTTCGATAAAATCTTAGTCAGAATCTGCTTTTTCGCCTCTTATTGTACCCAAATCTACCTTGGAAATGCAGATATATACTTAAAACACCTTCTTTTGGGACAAATAATTGGTTTTCGCCCTTGATTTACGGAAGATTATAGCCAAAACATGCATTTTCATAACTTAGCGAACTGAAATCTACATTAAAACTGCAGATAACTACTTAAAAATTCACTTCCTTGAATTGATAATAGGTTTTTCTTTGTTATTTTAAACAGATTCCAGTCAAAATCGGCTTCTTCGATTCATATCGTATCTAAAACCGCATCAAAACTGCAAATATCAGTTTAAACTATCATTTTTTGATACAAACAGTTATATATTCATGTCAATATCTTTCAAATTCTAGTCAAAATCGGCGTCTTTGGGCATTTTAGTAACGAAAACCTTAATAAACTATTAGATTTCGACGTAAGGCAACCTTTCTGAGTCAAATAGTTGCCGATTTCGATAAAATCTTAGTCAGAATCTGCTTTTTCGCCTCTTATTGTACCCAAATCTACCTTGGAAATGCAGATATATACTTAAAACACCTTCTTTTGGGACAAATAATTGATTTTCGCGCTTGATTTACGGAAGATTATAGCCAAAACATGCATTTTCATAACTTAGCGAACTGAAATCTACATTAAAACTGCAGATAACTACTTAAAAATTCACTTCCTTGAATTGATAATAGGTTTTTCTTTGTCATTTTAAACAGATTCCAGTCAAAATCGGCTTCTTCGATTCATATCGTATCTAAAACCGCATCAAAACTGCAAATATCAGTTTAAACTATCATTTTTTGATACAAATAGATATATATTCATGTCAATATCTTTCAAATTCTAGTCAAAATCGGCGTCTTTGGGCATTTTAGTAACGAAAACCTTAATAAACTATTAAATTTCGACGTAAGGCAACCTTTCTGAGTCAAATAGTTGCCGATTTCGATAAAATCTTAGTCAGAATCTGCTTTTTCGCCTCTTATTGTACCCAAATCTACCTTAGAAATGCAGATATATACTTAAAACACCTTCTTTTGGGACAAATAATTGGTTTTCGCCCTTGATTTTCGGAAGATTATAGCCAAAACATGCATTTTCATAACTTAGCGAACTGAAATCTACATTAAAACTGCAGATAACTACTTAAACATTCACTTCCTTGAATTGATAATAGGTTTTTCTTTGTCATTTTAAACAGATTCCAGTCAAAATCGGCTTCTTCGACTCATATCGTACCTAAAACCGCATCAAAACTGAAAATATCAGTTTAAACTATCATTTTTTGATACAAACAGTTATATATTCATGTCAATATCTTTCAAATTCTAGTCAAAATCGGCGTCTTTGGTCATTTTAGTAACGAAAACCTTAATAAACTATTAGATTTCGACGTAAGGCAACCTTTCTGAGTCAAATAGTTGCCGATTTCGATATAATCTTAGTCAGAATCTGCTTTTTCGCCTCTTATTGTACCCAAATCTACCTTAGAAATGCAGATATATACTTAAAACACCTTCTTTTGGGACAAATAATTGGTTTTCGCCCTTGATTTACGGAAGATTATAGCCAAAACATGCATTTTCATAACTTGGCGAACTGAAATCTACATTTAAACTGCAGATAACTACTTAAAAATTCACTTCCTTGAATTGATAATAGGTTTTTCTTTGTCATTTTAAACAGATTCCAGTCAAAATCGGCTTCTTCGATTCATATCGTATCTAAAACCGCATCAAAACTGCAAATATCAGTTTGAACTATCATTTTTTGATACAAACAGTTATATATTCATGTCAATATCTTTCAAATTCTAGTCAAAATCGGCGTCTTTGGGCATTTTAGTAACGAAAACCTTAATAAACTATTAGATTTCGACGTAAGGCAACCTTTCTGAGTCAAATAGTGCCGATTTCGATAAAATCTTAGTCAGAATCTGCTTTTTCCCCTCTTATTGTACCCAAATCTACCTTAGAAATGCAGATATATACTTAAAACACCTTCTTTTGGGACAAATAATTGGTTTTCGCCCTTGATTTACGGAAGATTATAGCCAAAACATGCATTTTCATAACTTAGCGAACTGAAATCTACATTAAAACTGCAGATAACTACTTAAAAATTCACTTCCTTGAATTGATAATAGGTTTTTCTTTGTCATTTTAAACAGATTCCAGTCAAAATCGGCTTCTTCGATTCATATCGTATCTTAAACCGCATCAAAACTGCAAATATCCGTTTAAACTATCATTTTTTGATACAAACTGTTATATATTCATGTCAATATCTTTCAAATTCTAGTCAAAATCGGCGTCTTTGGGCATTTTAGTAACGAAAACAATAATAAACTATTAGATTTCGACGTAAGGCAACCTTTCTGAGTCAAATAGTTGCCGATTTCGATAAAATCTTGGTCAGAATCTGCTTTTTCGCCTCTTATTGTACCCAAATCTACCTTAGAAATGCAGATATATACTTAAAACACCTTCTTTTGGGACAAATAATTGGTTTTCGCCCTTGATTTACGGAAGATTATAGCCAAAACATGAATTTTCATAACTTAGCGAACTGAAATCTACATTAAAACTGCAGATAACTACTTAAAAATTCACTTCCTTGAATTGATAATAGGTTTTTCTTTGTCATTTTAAACAGATTGCATTCATAATCGGCTTCTTCGATTCATATCGTATCTAAAACCGCATCAAAACTGCAAATATCAGTTTAAACTATCATTTTTTGATACAAACAGTTATATATTCATGTCAATATCTTTCAAATTCTAGTCAAAATCGGCGTCTTTGGGCATTTTAGTAACGAAAACCTTAATAAACTATTAGATTTCGACGTAAGGCAACCTTTCTGAGTCAAATAGTTGCCGATTTCGATAAAATCTTAGTCAGAATCTGCTTTTTCGCCTCTTATTGTACCCAAATCTACCTTAGAAATGCAGATATATACTTAAAACACCTTCTTTTGGGACAAATAATTGGTTTTCGCCCTTGATTTACGGAAGATTATAGCCAAAACATGCATTTTCATAACTTAGCGAACTGAAATCTACATTAAAACTGCAGATAACTACTTAAAAATTCACTTCCTTGAATTGATAATAGGTTTTTCTTTGTCATTTTAAACAGATTCCAGTCAAAATCGGCTTCTTCGATTCATATCGTATCTAAAACCGCATCAAAACTGCAAAAATCAATTTAAACTATCATTTTTTGATACAAACAGTTATATATTCATGTCAATATCTTTCAAATTCTAGTCAAAATCGGCGTCTTTGGTCATTTTAGTAACGAAAACGTTAATAAACTATTAGATTTCGACGTAAGGCAACCTTTCTGAGTCAAATAGTTGCCGATTTCGATAAAATCTTAGTCAGAATCTGCATTTTCGCCTCTTATTGTACCCAAATCTACCTTAGAAATGCAGATATATACTTAAAACACCTTCTTTTGGGACAAATAATTGGTTTTCGCCCTTGATTTACGGAAGATTATAGTCAAAACATGCATTTTCATAACTTAGCGAACTGAAATCTACATTAAAACTGCAGGTAACTACTTAAAAATTCACTTCCTTGAATTGATAATAGGTTTTTCTTTGTCATTTTAAACAGATTCCAGTCAAAATCGGCTTCTTCGATTCATATCGTATCTAAAACCGCATCAAAACTGCAAATATCAGTTTAAACTATAATTTTTTGATACAAACAGTTATATATTCATGTCAATATCTTTCAAATTCTAGTCAAAATCGGCGTCTTTGGGCATTTTAGTAACGAAAACCTTAATAAACTATTAGATTTCGACGTAAGGCAACCTTTCTGAGTCAAATAGTTGCCGCTTTCGATAAAATCTTAGTCAGAATCTGCTTTTTCGCCTCTTATTGTACCCAAATCTACCTTAGAAATGCAGATATATACTTAAAACACCTTCTTTTGGGACAAATAATTGGTTTTCGCCCTTGATTTACGGAAGATTATAGCCAAAACATGCATTTTCATAACTTGGCGAACTGAAATCTACATTAAAACTGCAGATAACTACTTAAAAATTCACTTCCTTGAATTGATAATAGGTTTTTCTTTGTCATTTTAAACAGATTCCAGTCAAAATCGGCTTCTTCGACTCATATCGTATCTAAAACCGCATCAAAACTGCAAATATCAGTTTAAACTATCATTTTTTGATACAAACAGTTATATATTCATGTCAATATCTTTCAAATTCTAGTCAAAATCGGCGTCTTTGGGCATTTTAGTAACGAAAACAATAATAAACTATTAGATTTCGACGTAAGGCAACTTTTCTGAGTCAAATAGTTGCCGATTTCGATAAAATCTTGGTCAGAATCTGCTTTTTCGCCTCTTATTGTACCCAAATCTACCTTAGAAATGCAGATATATACTTAAAACACCTTCTTTTGGGACAAATAATTGGTTTTCGCCCTTGATTTACGGAAGATTATAGCCAAAACATGAATTTTCATAACTTAGCGAACTGAAATCTACATTAAAACTGCAGATAACTACTTAAAAATTCACTTCCTTGAATTGATAATAGGTTTTTCTTTGTCATTTTAAACAGATTGCAGTCATAATCGGCTTCTTCGATTCATATCGTATCTAAAACCGCATCAAAACTGCAAATATCAGTTTAAACTATCATTTTTTGATACAAACAGTTATATATTCATGTCAATATCTTTCAAATTCTAGTCAAAATCGGCGTCTTTGGTCATTTTAGTAACGAAAACCTTAATAAACTATTAGATTTCGACGTAAGGCAACCTTTCTGAGTCAAATAGTTGCCGATTTCGATAAAATCTTAGTCAGAATCTGCTTTTTCGCCTCTTATTGTACCCAAATCTACCTTAGAAATGCAGATATATACTTAAAACACCTTCTTTTGGGACAAATAATTGGTTTTCGCCCTTGATTTACGGAAGGTTATAGCCAAAACATGCATTTTCATAACTTGGCGAACTGAAATCTACATTAAAACTGCAGATAACTACTTAAAAATTCACTTCCTTGAATTGATAATAGGTTTTTCTTTGTCATTTTAAACAGATTCCAGTCAAAATCGGCTTCTTCGATTCATATCGTATCTAAAACCGCATCAAAACTGCAAATATCAGTTTGAACTATCATTTTTTGATACAAACAGTTATATATTCATGTCAATATCTTTCAAATTCTAGTCAAAATCGGCGTCTTTGGGCATTTTAGTAACGAAAACCTTAATAAACTATTAGATTTCGACGTAAGGCAACCTTTCTGAGTCAAATAGTGCCGATTTCGATAAAATCTTAGTCAGAATCTGCTTTTTCCCCTCTTATTGTACCCAAATCTACCTTAGAAATGCAGATATATACTTAAAACACCTTCTTTTGGGACAAATAATTGGTTTTCGCCCTTGATTTACGGAAGATTATAGCCAAAACATGCATTTTCATAACTTAGCGAACTGAAATCTACATTAAAACTGCAGATAACTACTTAAAAATTCACTTCCTTGAATTGATAATAGGTTTTTCTTTGTCATTTTAAACAGATTCCAGTCAAAATCGGCTTCTTCGATTCATATCGTATCTAAAACCGCATCAAAACTGCAAATATCCGTTTAAACTATCATTTTTTGATACAAACTGTTATATATTCATGTCAATATCTTTCAAATTCTAGTCAAAATCGGCGTCTTTGGGCATTTTAGTAACGAAAACAATAATAAACTATTAGATTTCGACGTAAGGCAACCTTTCTGAGTCAAATAGTTGCCGATTTCGATAAAATCTTAGTCAGAATCTGCTTTTTCGCCTCTTATTGTACCCAAATCTACCTTAGAAATGCAGATATATACTTAAAACACCTTCTTTTGGGACAAATAATTGGTTTTCGCCCTTGATTTACGGAAGATTATAGCCAAAACATGCATTTTCATAACTTAGCGAACTGAAATCTACATTAAAACTGCAGATAACTACTTAAAAATTCACTTCCTTGAATTGATAATAGGTTTTTCTTTGTCATTTTAAACAGATTCCAGTCAAAATCGGCTTCTTCGATTCATATCGTATCTAAAACCGCATCAAAACTGCAAAAATCAATTTAAACTATCATTTTTTGATACAAACAGTTATATATTCATGTCAATATCTTTCAAATTCTAGTCAAAATCGGCGTCTTTGGTCATTTTAGTAACGAAAACCTTAATAAACTATTAGATTTCGACGTAAGGCAACCTTTCTGAGTCAAATAGTTGCCGATTTCGATAAAATCTTAGTCAGAATCTGCATTTTCGCCTCTTATTGTACCCAAATCTACCTTAGAAATGCAGACATATACTTAAAACACCTTCTTTTGGGACAAATAATTGGTTTTCGCCCTTGATTTACGGAAGATTATAGTCAAAACATGCATTTTCATAACTTAGCGAACTGAAATCTACATTAAAACTGCAGGTAACTACTTAAAAATTCACTTCCTTGAATTGATAATAGGTTTTTCTTTGTCATTTTAAACAGATTCCAGTCAAAATCGGCTTCTTCGATTCATATCGTATCTAAAACCGCATCAAAACTGCAAATATCAGTTTAAACTATAATTTTTTGATACAAACAGTTATATATTCATGTCAATATCTTTCAAATTCTAGTCAAAATCGGCGTCTTTGGGCATTTTAGTAACGAAAACCTTAATAAACTATTAGATTTCGACGTAAGGCAACCTTTCTGAGTCAAATAGTTGCCGCTTTCGATAAAATCTTAGTCAGAATCTGCTTTTTCGCCTCTTATTGTACCCAAATCTACCTTAGAAATGCAGATATATACTTAAAACACCTTCTTTTGGGACAAATAATTGGTTTTCGCCCTTGATTTACGGAAGATTATAGCCAAAACATGCATTTTCATAACTTGGCGAACTGAAATCTACATTAAAACTGCAGATAACTACTTAAAAATTCACTTCCTTGAATTGATAATAGGTTTTTCTTTGTCATTTTAAACAGATTCCAGTCAAAATCGGCTTCTTCGACTCATATCGTATCTAAAACCGCATCAAAACTGCAAATATCAGTTTAAACTATCATTTTTTGATACAAACAGTTATATATTCATGTCAATATCTTTCAAATTCTAGTCAAAATCGGCGTCTTTGGGCATTTTAGTAACGAAAACAATAATAAACTATTAGATTTCGACGTAAGGCAACCTTTCTGAGTCAAATAGTTGCCGATTTCGATAAAATCTTGGTCAGAATCTGCTTTTTCGCCTCTTATTGTACCCAAATCTACCTTAGAAATGCAGATATATACTTAAAACACCTTCTTTTGGGACAAATAATTGGTTTTCGCCCTTGATTTACGGAAGATTATAGCCAAAACATGAATTTTCATAACTTAGCGAACTGAAATCTACATTAAAACTGCAGATAACTACTTAAAAATTCACTTCCTTGAATTGATAATAGGTTTTTCTTTGTCATTTTAAACAGATTGCAGTCATAATCGGCTTCTTCGATTCATATCGTATCTAAAACCGCATCAAAACTGCAAATATCAGTTTAAACTATCATTTTTTGATACAAACAGTTATATATTCATGTCAATATCTTTCAAATTCTAGTCAAAATCGGCGTCTTGGGGCATTTTAGTAACGAAAACCTTAATAAACTATTAGATTTCGACGTAAGGCAACCTTTCTGAGTCAAATAGTTGCCGATTTCGATAAAATCTTAGTCAGAATCTGCTTTTTCGCCTCTTATTGTACCCAAATCTACCTTAGAAATGCAGATATATACTTAAAACACCTTCTTTTGGGACAAATAATTGGTTTTCGCCCTTGATTTACGGAAGATTATAGCCAAAACATGCATTTTCATAACTTGGCGAACTGAAATCTTCATTAAAACTGCAGATAACTACTTAAAAATTCACTTCTTTGAATTGATAATAGGTTTTTCTTTGTCATTTTAAACAGATTCCAGTCAAAATCGGCTTCTTCGATTCATATCGTATCTAAAACCGCATCAAAACTGCAAATATCAGTTTAAACTATCATTTTTTGATACAAACAGTTATATATTCATGTCAATATCTTTCAAATTCTAGTCAAAATCGGCGTCTTTGGGCATTTTAGTAACGAAAACCTTAATAAACTATTAGATTTCGACGTAAGGCAACCTTTCTGAGTCAAATAGTGCCGATTTCGATAAAATCTTAGTCAGAATCTGCTTTTTCGCCTCTTATTGTACCCAAATCTACCTTAGAAATGCAGATATATACTTAAAACACCTTCTTTTGGGACAAATAATTGATTTTCGCCCTTGATTTACGGAAGATTATAGCCAAAACATGCATTTTCATAACTTAGCGAACTGAAATCTACATTAAAACTGCAGATAACTACTTAAAAATTCACTTCCTTGAATTGATAATAGGTTTTTCTTTGTCATTTTAAACAGATTCCAGTCAAAATCGGCTTCTTCGATTCATATCGTATCTAAAACCGCATCAAAACTGCAAATATCAGTTTAAACTATCATTTTTTGATACAAACAGTTATATATTCATGTCAATATCTTTCAAATTCTAGTCAAAATCGGCGTCTTTGGGCATTTTAGTAACGAAAACAATAATAAACTATTAGATTTCGACGTAAGGCAACCTTTCTGAGTCAAATAGTTGCCGATTTCGATAAAATCTTAGTCAGAATCTGCTTTTTCGCCTCTTATTGTACCCAAATCTACCTTAGAAATGCAGATATATACTTAAAACACCTTCTTTTTTGACAAATAATTGGTTTTCGCCCTTGATTTACGGAAGATTATAGCCAAAACATGCATTTTCATAACTTAGCGAACTGAAATCTATATTAAAACTGCAGATAACTACTTAAAAATTCACTTCCTTGAATTGATAATAGGTTTTTCTTTGTCATTTTAAACAGATTCCAGTCAAAATCGGCTTCTTCGATTCATATCGTATCTAAAACCGTATCAAAACTGCAAAAATCAATTTAAACTATCATTTTTTGATACAAACAGTTATATATTCATGTCAATATCTTTCAAATTCTAGTCAAAATCGGCGTCTTTGGTCATTTTAGTAACGAAAACCTTAATAAACTATTAGATTTCGACGTAAGGCAACCTTTCTGAGTCAAATAGTTGCCGATTTCGATAAAATCTTAGTCAGAATCTGCATTTTCGCCTCTTATTGTACCCAAATCTACCTTAGAAATGCAGATATATACTTAAAACACCTTCTTTTGGGACAAATAATTGGTTTTCGCCCTTGATTTACGGAAGATTATAGTCAAAACATGCATTTTCATAACTTAGCGAACTGAAATCTACATTAAAACTGCAGGTAACTACTTAAAAATTCACTTCCTTGAATTGATAATAGGTTTTTCTTTGTCATTTTAAACAGATTCCAGTCAAAATCGGCTTCTTCGATTCATATCGTATCTAAAACCGCATCAAAACTGCAAATATCAGTTTAAACTATCATTTTTTGATACAATCAGTTATATATTCATGTCAATATCTTTCAAATTCTAGTCAAAATCGGCGTCTTTGGGCATTTTAGTAACGAAAACCTTAATAAACTATTAGATTTCGACGTAAGGCAACCTTTCTGAGTCAAATAGTTGCCGATTTCGATAAAATCTTAGTCAGAATCTGCTTTTTCGCCTCTTATTGTACCCAAATCTACCTTAGAAATGCAGATATATACTTAAAACACCTTCTTTTGGGACAAATAATTGGTTTTCGCCCTTGATTTACGGAAGATTATAGCCAAAACATGCATTTTCATAACTTAGCGAACTGAAATCTTCATTAAAACTGCAGATAGCTACTTAAAAATTCACTTCCTTGAATTGATAATAGGTTTTTCTTTGTCATTTTAAACAGATTCCAGTCAAAATCGGCTTCTTCGATTCATATCGTATCTAAAACCGCATCAAAACTGCAAATAGCAGTTTAAACTATCATTCTTTGATACAAACAGTTATATATTCATGTCAATATCTTTCAAATTCTAGTCAAAATCGGCGTCTTTGGGCATTTTAGTAACGAAAACCTTAATAAACTATTAGATTTCGACGTAAGGCAACCTTTCTGAGTCAAATAGTTGCCGATTTCGATAAAATCTTAGTCAGAATCCGCTTTTTCGCCTCTTATTGTACCCAAATCTACCTTAGAAATGCAGATATATACTTAAAACACCTTCTTTTGGGACAAATAATTGGTTTTCGCCCTTGATTTACGGAAGATTATAGCCAAAACATGCATTTTCATAACTTGGCGAACTGAAATCTACATTAAAACTGCAGATAACTACTTAAAAATTCACTTCCTTGAATTGATAATAGGTTTTTCTTTGTCATTTTAAACAGATTCCAGTCAAAATCGGCTTCTTCGACTCATATCGTATCTAAAACCGCATCAAAACTGCAAATATCAGTTTAAACTATCATTTTTTGATACAAACAGTTATATATTCATGTCAATATCTTTCAAATTCTAGTCAAAATCGGCGTCTTTGGGCATTTTAGTAACGAAAACAATAATAAACTATTAGATTTCGACGTAAGGCAACCTTTCTGAGTCAAATAGTTGCCGATTTCGATAAAATCTTGGTCAGAATCTGCTTTTTCGCTTCTTATTGTACCCAAATCTTCCTTAGAAATGCAGATATATACTTAAAACACCTTCTTTTGGGACAAATAATTGGTTTTCGCCCTTGATTTACGGAAGATTATAGCCAAAACATGAATTTTCATAACTTAGCGAACTGAAATCTACATTAAAACTGCAGATAACTACTTAAAAATTCACTTCCTTGAATTGATAATAGGTTTTTCTTTGTCATTTTAAACAGATTGCAGTCATAATCGGCTTCTTCGATTCATATCGTATCTAAAACCGCATCAAAACTGCAAATATCAGTTTAAACTATCATTTTTTGATACAAACAGTTATATATTCATGTCAATATCTTTCAAATTCTAGTCAAAATCGGCGTCTTGGGGCATTTTAGTAACGAAAACCTTAATAAACTATTAGATTTCGACGTAAGGCAACCTTTCTGAGTCAAATAGTTGCCGATTTCGATAAAATCTTAGTCAGAATCTGCTTTTTCGCCTCTTATTGTACCCAAATCTACCTTAGAAATGCAGATATATATATATATATAGAAGATTATAGCCAAAACATGAATTTTCATAACTTAGCGAACTGAAATCTACATTAAAACTGCAGATAACTACTTAAAAATTCACTTCCTTGAATTGATAATAGGTTTTTCTTTGTCATTTTAAACAGATTGCAGTCATAATCGGCTTCTTCGATTCATATCGTATCTAAAACCGCATCAAAACTGCAAATATCAGTTTAAACTATCATTTTTTGATACAAACAGTTATATATTCATGTCAATATCTTTCAAATTCTAGTCAAAATCGGCGTCTTGGGGCATTTTAGTAACGAAAACCTTAATAAACTATTAGATTTCGACGTAAGGCAACCTTTCTGAGTCAAATAGTTGCCGATTTCGATAAAATCTTAGTCAGAATCTGCTTTTTCGCCTCTTATTGTACCCAAATCTACCTTAGAAATGCAGATATATACTTAAAACACCTTCTTTTGGGACAAATAATTGGTTTTCGCCCTTGATTTACGGAAGATTATAGCCAAAACATGCATTTTCATAACTTAGCGAACTGAAATCTACATTAAAACTGCAGATAGCTACTTAAAAATTCACTTCCTTGAATTGATAATAGGTTTTTCTTTGTCATTTTAAACAGATTCCAGTCAAAATCGGCTTCTTCGATTCATATCGTATCTAAAACCGCATCAAAACTGCAAATAGCAGTTTAAACTATCATTTTTTGATACAAACAGTTATATATTCATGTCAATATCTTTCAAATTCTAGTCAAAATCGGCGTCTTTGGGCATTTTAGTAACGAAAACAATAATAAACTATTAGATTTCGACGTAAGGCAACCTTTCTGAGTCAAATAGTTGCCGATTTCGATAAAATCTTAGTCAGAATCTGCTTTTTCGCCTCTTATTGTACCCAAATCTACCTTAGAAATGCAGATATATACTTAAAACACCTTCTTTTTTGACAAATAATTGGTTTTCGCCCTTGATTTACGGAAGATTATAGCCAAAACATGCATTTTCATAACTTAGCGAACTGAAATCTACATTAAAACTGCAGATAACTACTTAAAAATTCACTTCCTTGAATTGATAATAGGTTTTTCTTTGTCATTTTAAACAGATTCCAGTCAAAATCGGCTTCTTCGATTCATATCGTATCTAAAACCGCATCAAAACTGCAAAAATCAATTTAAACTATCATTTTTTGATACAAACAGTTATATATTCATGTCAATATCTTTCAAATTCTAGTCAAAATCGGCGTCTTTGGTCATTTTAGTAACGAAAACCTTAATAAACTATTAGATTTCGACGTAAGGCAACCTTTCTGAGTCAAATAGTTGCCGATTTCGATAAAATCTTAGTCAGAATCTGCATTAAAACTGCAGATAACTACTTAAAAATAACTTCCTTGAATTGATAATAGGTTTTTCTTTGTCATTTTAAACAGATTCCAGTCAAAATCGGCTTCTTCGATTCATATCGTATCTAAAACCGCATCAAAACTGCAAATATCAGTTTAAACTATCATTTTTTGATACAAACAGTTATATATTCATGTCAATATCTTTCAAATTCTAGTCAAAATCGGCGTCTTTGGGCATTTTAGTAACGAAAACCTTAATAAACTATTAGATTTCGACGTAAGGCAACCTTTCTGAGTCAAATAGTTGCCGATTTCGATAAAATCTTAGTCAGAATCTGCTTTTTCGCCTCTTATTGTACCCAAATCTACCTTAGAAGTGCAGATATATACTTAAAACACCTTCTTTTGGGACAAATAATTGGTTTTCGCCCTTGATTTACGGAAGATTATAGCCAGAACATGCATTTTCATAACTTGGCGAACTGAAATCTACATTAAAACTGCAGATAACTACTTAAAAATTCACTTCCTTGAATTGATAATAGGTTTTTCTTTGTCATTTTAAACAGATTCCAGTCAAAATCGGCTTCTTCGACTCATATCGCACCTAAAACCGCATCAAAACTGCAAATATCACTTTAAACTATCATTTTTTGATACAAACAGTTATATATTCATGTCAATATCTTTCAAATTCTAGTCAAAATCGGCGTCTTTGGGCATTTTAGTAACGAAAACCTTAATAAACTATCAGATTTCGACGTAGGGCAACCTTTCTGAGTCAAATAGTTGCCGATTTCGATAAAATCTTAGTCAGAATCTGCTTTTTCGCCTCTTATTGTACCCAAATCTACCTTAGAAATGCAGATATATACTTAAAACACCTTCTTTTGTGACAAATAATTGGTTTTCGCCCTTGATTTACGGAAGATTATAGCCAAAACATGCATTTTCATAACTTGGCGAACTGAAATCTACATTAAAACTGCAGATAACTACTTAAAAATTCACTTCCTTGAATTGATAATAGGTTTTTCTTTGTCATTTTAAACAGATTCCAGTCAAAATCGGCTTCTTCGATTCATATCGTATCTAAAACCGCATCAAAACTGCAAATATCAGTTTGAACTATCATTTTTTGATACAAACAGTTATATATTCATGTCAATATCTTTCAAATTCTAGTCAAAATCGGCGTCTTTGGGCATTTTAGTAACGAAAACCTTAATAAACTATTAGATTTCGACGTAAGGCAACCTTTCTGAGTCAAATAGTGCCGATTTCGATAAAATCTTAGTCAGAATCTGCTTTTTCGCCTCTTATTGTACCCAAATCTACCTTAGAAATGCAGATAAATATTTAAAACACCTTCTTTTGGGACAAATAATTGGTTTTCGCCCTTGATTTACGGAAGATTATAGCCAAAACATGCATTTTTATAACTTAGCGAACTGAAATCTACATTAAAACTGCAGATAACTACTTAAAAATTCACTTCCTTGAATTGATAATAGGTTTTTCTTTGTCATTTTAAACAGATTCCAGTCAAAATCGGCTTCTTCGATTCATATCGTATCTAAAACCGCATCAAAACTGCAAATATCAGTTTAAACTATCATTTTTTGATACAAACAGTTATATATTCATGTCAATATCTTTCAAATTCTAGTCAAAATCGGCGTCTTTGGGCATTTTAGTAACGAAAACAATAATAAACTATTAGATTTCGACGTAAGGCAACCTTTCTGAGTCAAATAGTTGCCGATTTCGATAAAATCGTGGTCAGAATCTGCTTTTTCGCCTCTTATTGTACCCAAATCTACCTTAGAAATGCAGATATATACTTAAAACACCTTCTTTTGGAACAAATAATTGGTTTTCGCCCTTGATTTACGGAAGATTATAGCCAAAACATGAATTTTCATAACTTAGCGAACTGAAATCTAAATCAAAAAATGATAGTTTAAACTGATATTTGCAGTTTTGATGCGGTTTTAGATACGATATGAATCGAAGAAGCCGATTTTGACTGGAATCTGTTTAAAATGACAAAGAAAAACCTATTATCAATTCAAGGAAGTGAATTTTTAAGTAGTTATCTGCAGTTTTAATGTAGATTTCAGTTAGCTAAGTTATGAAAATGCATGTTTTGGCTATAATCTTAAGTAAATCAAGGGCGAAAACCAATTATTTGTCCCAAAAGAAGGTGTTTTAAGTATATATCTGCATTTCTAAGGTAGATTTGGGTACAATAAGAGGCGAAAAAGCAGATTCTGACTAAGATATTATCGAAATCGGCAACTATTTGACTCAGAAAGGTTGCCTTACGTCGAAATCTAATAGTTTATTAAGGTTTTCATTACTAAAATGCCCAAAGACGCCGATTTTGACTAGAATTTGAAAGATATTGACATGAATATATAACTGTTTGTATCAAAAAATGATAGTTTAAACTGATATTTGCAGTTTTGATGCGGTTTTAGATACGATATGAATCGAAGAAGCCGATTTGGACTGGAATCTGTTTAAAATGACAAAGAAAAACCTATTATCAATTCAAGGAAGTGAATTTTTAAGTAGCTATCTGCAGTTTTAATGTAGATTTCAGTTCGCTAGGTTATGAAAATGCATGTTTTGGCTATAATCTTCCGTAAATCAAGGGCGAAAACCAATTATTTGTCCCAAAAGAAGGTGCTTTAAGTATATATCTGCATTTCTAAGGTAGATTTGGGTACAATAAGAAGCGAAAAAGCAGATTGTGACTAAGATTTTATCGATATCGGCAACTATTTGACTCAGAAAGGTTGCCTTACGTCGAAATCTAATAGTTTATTAAGGTTTTCGTTACTAAAATGCCCAAAGATGCCGATTTTGACTAGAATTTGAAAGATATTGACATGAATATATAACTGTTTGTATCAAAAAATGATAGTTTAAACTGATATTTGCAGTTTTGATGCGGTTTTAGATACGATATGAATCGAAGAAGCCGATTTTGACTGGAATCTGTTTAAAATGACAAAGAAAAACCTATTATCAATTCAAGGAAGTGAATTTTTAAGTAGTTATCTGGAGTTTTAATGTAGATTTCAGTTCGCTAAGTTATGAAAATGCATGTTTTGTCTATAATCTTAAGTAAATCAAGGGCGAAAACCAATTATTTGTCCCAAAAGAAGGTGTTTTAAGTATATATCTGCATTTCTAAGGTAGATTTGGGTAAAATAAGAGGCGAAAAAGCAGATTCTGACTAAGATATTATCGAAATCGGCAACTATTTGACTCAGAAAGGTTGCCTTACGTCGAAATCTAATAGTTTATTAAGGTTTTCGTTACTAAAATGCCCAAGGACGCCGATTTTGACTAGAATTTGAAAGATATTGACATGAATATATAACTGTTCGCTAAGTTATGAAAATGCATGTTTTGGCTATAATCTTCCGTAAATCAAGGGCGAAAACCAATTATTTGTCCCAAAAGAAGGTGTTTTAAGTATATATCTGCATTTCTAAGGTAGATTTGGGTAAAATAAGAGGCGAAAAAGCAGATTCTGACTAAGATATTATCGAAATCGGCAACTATTTGACTCAGAAAGGTTGCCTTACGTCGAAATCTAATAGTTTATTAAGGTTTTCATTACTAAAATGCCCAAAGACGCCGATTTTGACTAGAATTTGAAAGATAATGACATGAATATATACTGTTTGTATCAAAAAATGATAGTTTAAACTGATATTTGCAGTTTTGATGCGGTTTTAGATAGGATATGAATCGAAGAAGCCGATTTTGACTGGAATCTGTTTAAAATGACAAAGAAAAACCTATTATCAATTCAAGGAAGTGAATTTTTAAGTAGCTGTCTGCAGTTTTAATGTAGATTTCAGTTCGCTAGGTTATGAAAATGCATGTTTTGGCTATAATCTTCCGTAAATCAAGGGCGAAAACCAATTATTGGTCCCAAAAGAAGGTGCTTTAAGTATATATCTGCATTTCTAAGGTAGATTTGGGTACAATAAGAGGCGAAAAAGCAGATTCTGACTAAGATTTTATCGAAATCGGCAACTATTTGACTCAGAAAGGTTGCCTTACGTCGAAATCTAATAGTTTATTAAGGTTTTCGTTACTAAAATGCCCAAAGACGCCGATTTTGACTAGAATTTGAAAGATATTGACATGAATATATAACTGTTTGTATCAAAAAATGATAGTTTAAACTGATATTTGCAGTTTTGATGCGGTTTTAGGTACGATATGAGTCGAAGAAGCCGATTTTGACTGGAATCTGTTTAAAATGACAAAGAAAAACCTATCATCAATTCAAGGAAGTGAATTTTTAAGTAGTTATCTGCAAAATCGGCGTCTTTGGGCATTTTAGTAACGAAAACCTTAATAAACTATTAGATTTCGACGTAAGGCAACCTTTCTGAGTCAAATAGTTGCCGATTTCGATAAAATCTTAGTCAGAATCTGCTTTTTCGCCTCTTATTGTACCCAAATCTACCTTAGAAATACAGATATATACTTAAAACACCTTCTTTTGTGACAAATAATTGGTTTTCGCCCTTGATTTACGGAAGATTATAGCCAAAACATGCATTTTCATTACTTAGCGAACTGAAATCTACATTAAAACTGCAGATAACTACTTAAAAATTCACTTCCTTGAATTGATAATAGGTTTTTCTTTGTCATTTTAATCAGATTCCAGTCAAAATCGGCTTCTTCGATTCATATCGTATCTAAAACCGCATCAAAACTGCAAATATCAGTTTAAACTATCATTTTTTGATTAAAACAGTTATATATTCATGTCAATATCTTTTAAATTCTAGTCAAAATCGGCGTCCTTGGGCATTTTAGTAACGAAAACCTTAATAAACTATTAGATTTCGACGTAAGGCAACCTTTCTGATTCAAATAGTTGCCGATTTCGATAAAATCTTAGTCAGAATCTGCTTTTTCGCCTCTTATTGTACCCATATCTACCTTAGAAATGCAGATATATACTTAAAACACCTTCTTTTGGGACAAATAATTGGTTTTCGCCCTTAATTTACGGAAGATTATAGCCAAAACATGCATTTTCATAACTTAGCGAACTGAAATCTACATTAAAAATGCAGATCTACTTAAAAATTCACTTCCTTGAATTGATAATAGGTTTTTCTTTGTAATTTTAAACAGTTTCCAGTCAAAATCGGCTTCTTCGACTAATATCGTACCTAAAACCGCATCAAAACTGCAAATATCAGTTTAAACTATCATTTTTTGATACAAACAGTTATATATTCATGTCAATATCTTTCAAATTCTAGTCAAAATCGGCGTCTTTGGGCATTTTAGTAACGAAAACCTTAATAAACTAATAGATTTCGACGTAAGGCAACTTTCTGAGTCAAATAGTTGCCGATTTCGATAAAATCTTAGTCAGAATCTGCTTTTTCGCCTCTTATTGTACCCAAATCTACCTTAAAAATGCAGATATATACTTAAAACACCTTCTTTTGGGACAAATAATTGGTTTTCGCCCTTGATTTACGGAAGATTATAGCCAAAACATGCATTTTCATAACTTAGCGAACTGAAATCTACATTAAAACTGCAGATAACTACTTAAAAATTCACTTCCTTGAATTGATAATACAATAAGAGGCGAAAAAGCGGATTCTGACTAAGATTTTATCGAAATCGGCAACTATTTGACTCAGAAAGGTTGCCTTACGTCGAAATCTAATAGTTTATTAAGGTTTTGGTTACTAAAATGCCCCAGTTTAAACTATCATTTTTTGATACAAACAGTTATATATTCATGTCAATATCTTTCAAATTCTAGTCAAAATCGGCGTCTTTGGGCATAGTAACGAAAACCTTAATAAACTATTAGATTTCGACGTAAGGCAACCTTTCTGAGTCTAATAGTTGCCGATTTCGATAAAATCTTAGTCAGAATCTGCTTTTTCGCCTCTTATTGTACCCAAATCTACCTTAGAAATGCAGATATATACTTAAAACACCTTCTTTTGGGACAAATAATTGGTTTTCGCCCTTGATTTACGGAAGATTATAGCCCAAACATGCATTTTCATTACTTAGCGAACTGAAATCTACATTAAAACTGCAGATAACTACTTAAAAATTCACTTCCTTGAATTGATAATAGGTTTTTCTTTGTCATTTTAATCAGATTCCAGTCAAAATCGGCTTCTTCGATTCATATCGTATCTAAAACCGCATCAAAACTGCAAATATCAGTTTAAACTATCATTTTTTGATAAAAACAGTTATATATTCATGTCAATATCTTTTAAATTCTAGTCAAAATCGGCGTCTTTGGGTATTTTAGTAACGAAAACCTTAATAAACTATTAGATTTCGACGTAAGGCAACCTTTCTGATTCAAATAGTTGCCGATTTCGATAAAATCTTAGTCAGAATCTGCTTTTTCGCCTCTTATTGTACCCATATCTACCTTAGAAATGCAGATATATTCTTAAAACACCTTCTTTTGGGACAAATAATTGGTTTTCGCCCTTAATTTACGGAAGATTATAGCCAAAACATGCATTTTCATAACTTAGCGAAATGAAATCTACATTAAAAATGCAGATCTACTTAAAAATTCACTTCCTTGAATTGATAATACAATAAGAGGCGAAAAAGCGGATTCTGACTAAGATTTTATCGAAATCGGCAACTATTTGACTCAGAAAGGTTGCCTTACGTCGAAATCTAATAGTTTATTAAGGTTTTCGTTACTAAAATGCCCAAAGACGCCGATTTTGACTAGAATTTGAAAGATATGACATGAATATATAACTGTTTGTATCAAAAAATGATAGTTTAAACTGATATATGCAGTTTTGATGCGGTTTTAGATACGATATGAATCGAAGAAGCCGATTTTGACTGGAATCTGTTTAAAATGACAAAGAAAAACCTATTATCAATTCAAGGAAGTGAATTTTTAAGTAGCTATCTGCAGTTTTAATGTAGATTTCAGTTCGCTAAGTTAAGAAAATGCATGTTTTGGCTATAATCTTCCGTAAATCAAAGGCGAAAACCAATTATTTATCCCAAAAGAAGGTGTTTTAAGTATATATCTGCATTTCTAAGGTAGATTTGGGTACAATAAGAGGCGAAAAAGCAGATTCTGACTAAGATTTTATCGAAATCGGCAACTATTTTACCCAGAAAGGTTGCCTTACATCGAAATCTATTAGTTTATTAAGGTTTTCGTTACTAAAATGCCCAAAGACGCCGATTTTGACTAGAATTTGAAAGATATTGACATGAATATATAACTGTTTGTATCAAAAAATGATAGTTTAAACTGATATTTGCAGTTTTGATGCGGTTTTAATTACGATATGAGTCGAAGAAGCCGATTTTGACTGGAATCTGTTTAAAATGACAAAGAAAAACCTATTATCAATTCAAGGAAGTGAATTTTTAAGTAGCTATCTGCAGTTTTAATGTAGATTTCAGTTCGCTAAGTTAAGAAAATGCATGTTTTGGCTATAATCTTCCGTAAATCAAAGGCGAAAACCAATTATTTGTCCCAAAAGAAGGTGTTTTAAGTATATATCTGCATTTCTAAGGTAGATTTGGGTACAATAAGAGGCGAAAAAGCAGATTCTGACTAAGATTTCATCGAAATCGGCAACTATTTTACCCAGAAAGGTTGCCTTACATCGAAATCTATTAGTTTATTAAGGTTTTCGTTACTAAAATGCCCAAAGACGCCGATTTTGACTAGAATTTGAAAGATATTGACATGAATATATAACTGTTTGTATCAAAAAATGATAGTTTAAACTGATATTTGCAGTTTTGATGCGGTTTTAATTACGATATGAGTCGAAGAAGCCGATTTTGACTGGAATCTGTTTAAAATGACAAAGAAAAACCTATTATCAATTCAAGGAAGTGAATTTTTAAGTAGTTATCTGCAGTTTTAATGTAGATTTCAGTTCGCTAAGTTATGAAAATGCATGTTTTGGCTATAATCTTCCGTAAATCAAGGGCGAAAACCAATTATTTGTCCCAAAAAAAGATGTTTTAAGTATATATCTGCATTTCTAAGGTAGATTTGGGTACAATAAGAGGCGAAAAAGCAGATTCTGACTAAGATTTTATCGAAATCGGCAACTATTTGACTCAGAAAGGTTGCCTTACGTCGAAATCTAATAGTTTATTAAGGTTTTCGTTACTAAAATGCCCAAAGACACCGATTTTGACTAGAATTTGAAAGATATTGACATGAATATGTAACTGTAGGTGTTTTAAGTATATATCTGCATTTCTAAGGTAGATATGGGTACAATAAGAGGCGAAAAAGCAGATTCTGACTAAGATTTTATCGAAATCGGCAACTATTTGACTCAGAAAGGTTGCCTTACGTCGAAATCTAATAGTTTATTAGGGTTTTCGTTACTAAAATGCCCAAAGACGCCGATTTTGACTAGAATTTGAAAGATATTGACATGAATATATAACTGTTTGTATCAAAAAATGATAGTTTAAACTGATATTTGCGGTTTTGATGCGGTTTTAGATACGATATGAATTGAAGAAGCCGAATTTGACTGGAATCTGTTTAAAATGACAAAGAAAAACCTATTATCAATTCAAGGAAGTGAATTTTTAAGCAGTTATCTGCAGCTTTAATGAAGATTTCAGTTGGCTAAGTTATGAAAATGCATGTTTTGGCTATAATCTTCCGTAAATCAAGTGCGAAAACCAATTATTTGTAACAAAAGAAGGTGTTTTAAGTATATATCTGCATTTCTAAGGTAGATTTGGGTACAATAAGAGGCGAAAAAGCAGATTGTGACTAAGATTTTATCGAAATCGGCAACTATTTGACTCAGAAAGGTTGCCTTACGTCGAAATCTAATAGTTTATTAAGGTTTTCGTTACTAAAATGCCCAAAGATGCCGATTTTGACTAGAATTTGAAAGATATTGACATGAATATATAACTGTTTGTATCAAAAAATGATAGTTTAAACTGATACTTGCAGTTTTGATGCGGTTTTAGATACGATATGAATCGAAGAAGCCGATTTTGACTGGAATCTGTTTAAAATGACAAAGAAAAACCTATTATCAATTCAAGGAAGTGAATTTTTAAGTAGTTATCTGCAGTTTTAATGTAGATTTCAGTTAGCTAAGTTATGAAAATGCATGTTTTGGCTATAATCTTCCGTAAATCAAGGGCGAAAACCAATTATTTGTCCCAAAAGAAAGTGTTTTAAGTATATATCTGCATTTCTAAGGTAGATTTGGGTACAATAAGAGGCGAAAAAGCAGATTCTGACTAAGATATTATCGAAATCGGCAACTATTTGACTCAGAAAGGTTGCCTTACGTCGAAATCTAATAGTTTGTTGAGGTTTTTGTTACTAAAATGCACAAAGACGCCGATTTTGACTAGAATTTGAAAGATATTGACATGAATATATAACTGTTTGTATCAAAAAATGATAGTTTAAACTGATATTTGCAGTTTTGATGCGGTTTTAGATACGATATGAATCGAAGAAGCCCATTTTGACTGGAATCTGTTTAAAATGACAAATAAAAACCTATTATCAATTCAAGGAAGTGAATTTTTAAGTAGTTATCTGCAGTTTTAATGTAGGTTTCAGTTCGCTAAGTTATGAAAATGCATGTTTTGGCTATAATCTTCCGTAAATCAAGGGCGAAAACCAATTATTTGTCCCAAAAGAAGGTGTTTTAAGTATATATCTGCATTTCTAAGGTAGATTTGGGTACAATAAGAGGCGAAAAAGCAGATTCTGACTAAGATTTTATCGAAATCGGCAATTATTTGACTCAGAAAGGTTGCCTTACGTCGAAATCTAATAGTTTATTAAGGTTTTCGTTACTAAAATGCCCAAAGACGCCGATTTTGACTAGAATTTGAAAGATATTGACATGAATATATAACTGTTCGCTAAGTTATGAAAATGCATGTTTTGGCTATAATCTTCCGTAAATCAAGGGCGAAAACCAATTATTTGTCCCAAGAGAAGGTGTTTTAAGTATATATCTGCATTTCTAAGGTAGATTTGGGTACAATAAGAGGCGAAAAAGCAGATTCTGACTAAGATTTTATCGAAATCGGCAACTATTTGACTCAGAAAGGTTGCCTTACGTCGAAATCTAATAGTTTATTAGGGTTTTCGTTACTAAAATGCCCAAAGACGCCGATTTTGACTAGAATTTGAAAGATATTGACATGAATATATAACTGTTTGTATCAAAAAATGATAGTTTAAACTGATATTTGCGGTTTTGATGCGGTTTTAGATACGATATGAATTGAAGAAGCCGATTTTGACTGGAATCTGTTTAAAATGACAAAGAAAAACCTTTTATCAATTAAAGAAAGTGAATTTTTAAGTAGTTATCTGCAGCTTTAATGAAGATTTCAGTTCGCTAAGTTATGAAAATGCATGTTTTGGCTATAATCTTCCGTAAATCAAGGGCGAAAACCAATTATTTGTAACAAAAGAAGGTGTTTTAAGTATATATCTGCATTTCTAAGGTAGATTTGGGTACAATAAGAGGCGAAAAAGCAGATTGTGACTAAGATTTTATCGAAATCGGCAACTATTTGACTCAGAAAGGTTGCCTTACGTCGAAATCTAATAGTTTATTAAGGTTTTCGTTACTAAAATGCCCAAAGACACCGATTTTGACTAGAATTTGAAAGATATTGACATGAATATATAACTGTTTGTATCAAAAAATGATAGTTTAAACTGATATTTGCAGTTTTGATGCGGTTTTAGGTACGATATGAGTCGAAGAAGCCGATTTTGACTGGAATCTGTTTAAAATGACAAAGAAAAACCTATTATCAATTCAAGGAAGTGAATTTTTAAGTAGTTATCTGCAGTTTTAATGTAGATTTCAGTTCGCTAAGTTATGAAAATGCATGTTTTGGCTATAATCTTCCGTAAATTAAGGGCGAAAACCAATTATTTGTCCCAAAAGAAGGTGTTTTAAGTATATATCTGCATTTCTAAGGTAGATATGGGTACAATAAGAGGCGAAAAAGCAGATTCTGACTAAGATTTTATCGAAATCGGCAACTATTTGAATCAGAAAGGTTGCCTTACGTCGAAATCTAATAGTTTATTAAGGTTTTCGTTACTAAAATGCCCAAAGACGCCGATTTTGACTAGAATTTGAAAGATATTGACTTGAATATATAACTGTTTGTATCAAAAAATGATAGTTTATACTGATATTTGCAGTTTTGATGCGGTTTTAGGTACGATATGAGTCGAAGAAGCCGATTTTGACTGGAATCTGTTTAAAATGACAAATAAAAACCTATTATCAATTCAAGGAAGTGAATTTTTAAGTAGTTATCTGCAGTTTTAATGTAGATTTCAGTTCGCTAAGTTATGAAAATGCATGTTTTGGCTATAATCTTCCGTAAATCAAGGGCGAAAACCAATTATTTGTCCCAAAAGAAGGTGTTTTAAGTATATATCTGCATTTCTAAGGTAGATTTGGGTACAATAAGAGGCGAAAAAGCAGATTCTGACTAAGATTTTATCGAAATCGGCAACTATTTGACTCAGAAAGGTTGCGTTACGTCGAAATCTAATAGTTTATTAAGGTTTTCGTTACTAAAATGCCCAAAGACGCCGATTTTGACTAGAATTTGAAAGATATTGACATGAATATATAACTGTTTGTATCAAAAAATGATAGTTTATACTGATATTTGCAGTTTTGATGCGGTTTTAGGTACGATATGAGTCGAAGAAGCCGATTTTGACTGGAATCTGTTTAAAATGACAAAGAAAAACCTATTATCAATTCAAAGAAGTGAATTTTTAAGTAGTTATCTGCAGTTTTAATGTAGATTTCAGTTCGCTAAGTTATGAAAATGCATGTTTTGGCTATAATCTTCCGTAAATCAAGGGCGAAAACCAATTATTTGTCCCAAAAGAAGGTGTTTTAAGTATATATCTGCATTTCTAAGGTAGATTTGGGTACAATAAGAGGCGAAAAAGCAGATTCTGACTAAGATTTTATCGAAATCGGCAACTATTTGACTCAGAAAGGTTGCGTTACGTCGAAATCTAATAGTTTATTAAGGTTTTCGTTACTAAAATGCCCAAAGACGCCGATTTTGACTAGAATTTGAAAGATATTGACATGAATATATAACTGTTTGTATCAAAAAATGATAGTTTAAACTGATATTTGCAGTTTTGATGCGGTTTTAGATACGATATGAATCGAAGAAGCCGATTTTGACTGGAATCTGTTTAAAATGACAAAGAAAAACCTATTATCAATTCAAGGAAGTGAATTTTTAAGTAGTTATCTGCAGCTTTAATGAAGATTTCAGTTCGCTAAGTTATGAAAATGCATGTTTTGGCTATAATCTTCCGTAAATCAAGGGCGAAAACCAATTATTTGTAACAAAAGAAGGTGTTTTAAGTATATATCTGCATTTCTAAGGTAGATTTGGGTACAATAAGAGGCGAAAAAGCAGATTCTGACTAAGATTTTATCGAAATCGGCAACTATTTGACTCAGAAAGGTTGCCTTACGTCGAAATCTAATAGTTTATTAAGGTTTTCGTTAGTAAAATGCCCAAAGACGCCGATTTTGACTAGAATTTGAAAGATATTGACATGAATATATAACTGTTTGTATCAAAAAATGATAGTTTAAACTGATATTTGCAGTTTTGATGCGGTTTTAGATACGATATGAATCGAAGAAGACGATTTTGACTGGAATCTGTTTAAAATGACAAAGAAAAACCTATTATCAATTCAAGGAAGTGAATTTTTAAGTAGTTATCTGCAGCTTTAATGAAGATTTCAGTTCGCTAAGTTATGAAAATGCATGTTTTGGCTATTATCTTCCGTAAATCAAGGGCGAAAACCAATTATTTGTAACAAAAGAAGGTGTTTTAAGTATATATCTGCATTTCTAAGGTAGATTTGGGTACAATAAGAGGCGAAAAAGCAGATTGTGACTAAGATTTTATCGAAATCGGCAACTATTTGACTCAGAAAGGTTGCCTTACGTCGAAATCTAATAGTTTATTAAGGTTTTCGTTACTAAAATGCCCAAAGATGCCGATTTTGACTAGAATTTGAAAGATATTGACATGAATATATAACTGTTTGTATCAAAAAATGATAGTTTAAACTGATATTTGCAGTTTTGATGCGGTTTTAGATACGATATGAATCGAAGAAGCCGATTTTGACTGGAATCTGTTTAAAATGACAAAGAAAAACCTATTATCACTTCAAGGAAGTGAATTTTTAAGTAGTTATCTGCAGTTTTAACGTAGATTTCAGTTCGCTAAGTTATGAAAATGCATGTTTTGTCTATAATCTTCCGTAAATCAAGGGCGAAAACCAATTATTTGTCATAAAAGAAGGTGTTTTAAGTATATATCTGCATTTCTAAGGTAGATTTGGGTACAATAAGAGGCGAAAAAGCAGATTCTGACTAAGATTTTATCGAAATCGGCAACTATTTGACTCAGAAAGGTTGCCTTACGTCGAAATCTAATAGTTTATTAGGGTTTTCGTTACTAAAATGCCCAAAGACGCCGATTTTGACTAGAATTTGAAAGATATTGACATGAATATATAACTGTTTGTATCAAAAAATGATAGTTTAAACTGATATTTGCGGTTTTGATGCGGTTTTAGATACGATATGAATTGAAGAAGCCGATTTTGACTGGAATCTGTTTAAAATGACAAAGAAAAACCTATTATCAATTCAAGGAAGTGAATTTTTAAGTAGTTATCTGCAGTTTTAACGTAGATTTTAATTCGCTAAGTTATGAAAATGCATGTTTTGGCTATAATCTTCCGTAAATCAAGGGCGAAAACCAATTATTTGTCCCAAAAGAAGGTGTTTTAAGTATATATCTGCATTTCCAAGGTAGATTTGGGTACAATAAGAGGCGAAAAAGCAGATTCTGACTAAGATTTTATCGAAATCGGCAACTATTTGACTCAGAAAGGTTGCCTTACGTCGAAATCTAATAGTTTATTAAGGTTTTCGTTACTAAAATGCCCAAAGACGCCGATTTTGACTAGAATTTGAAAGATATTGACATGAATATATAACTGTTTGTATCAAAAATTGATAGTTTAAACTGATATTTGCAGTTTTGATGCGGTTTTAGATACGATATGAATCGAAGAAGCCGATTTTGACTGGAATCTTTTTAAAATGACAAAGAAAAACCTATTATCAATTCAAGGAAGTGAATTTTTAAGTAGTTATCTGCAGTTTTAATGTAGATTTCAGTTCGCTAAGTTATGAAAATGCATGTTTTGGCTATAATCTTCCGTAAATCAAGGGCGAAAACCAATTATTTGTCCCAAAAGAAGGTGTTTTAAGTATATATCTGCATTTCTAAGGTAGATTTGGGTACAATAAGAGGCGAAAAAGCAGATTCTGACTAAGATTTTATCGAAATCGGCAACTATTTGACTCAAAAAGGTTGCGTTACGTCGAAATCTAATAGTTTATTAAGGTTTTCGTTACTAAAATGCCCAAAGACGCCGATTTTGACTAGAATTTGAAAGATATTGACATGAATATATAACTGTTTGTATCAAAAAATGATAGTTTAAACTGATATTTGCAGTTTTGATGCGGTTTTAGGTACGATATGTGTCGAAGAAGCCGATTTTGACTGGAATCTGTTTAAAATGACAAAGAAAAACCTATTATCAATTCAAGGAAGTGAATTTTTAAGTAGTTATCTGCAGTTTTAATGTAGATTTCAGTTCGCTAAGTTATGAAAATGCATGTTTTGGCTATAATCTTCCGTAAATCAAGGGCGAAAACCAATTATTTGTCCCAAAAGAAGGTGTTTTAAGTATATATCTGCATTTCTAAGGTAGATTTGCGTACAATAAGAGGCGAAAAAGCAGATTCTGACTAAGATTTTATCGAAATCGGCAACTATTTGACTCAGAAAGGTTGCGTTACGTCGAAATCTAATAGTTTATTAAGGTTTTCGTTACTAAAATGCCCAAAGACGCCGATTTTGACTAGAATTTGAAAGATATTGACATGAATATATAACTGTTTGTATCAAAAAATGATAGTTTAAACTGATATTTGCAGTTTTGATGCGGTTTTAGATACGATATGAATCGAAGAAGCCGATTTTGACTGGAATCTGTTTAAAATGACAAAGAAAAACCTATTATCAATTCAAGGAAGTGAATTTTTAAGTAGTTATCTGCAGCTTTAATGAAGATTTCAGTTCGCTAAGTTATGAAAATGCATGTTTTGGCTATAATCTTCCGTAAATCAAATGCGAAAACCAATTATTTGTAACAAAAGAAGGTGTTTTAAGTATATATCTGCATTTCTAAGGTAGATTTGGGTACAATAAGAGGCGAAAAAGCAGATTCTGACTAAGATTTTATCGAAATCGGCAACTATTTGACTCAGAAAGGTTGCCTTACGTCGAAATCTAATAGTTTATTAAGGTTTTCGTTACTAAAATGCCCAAAGACGCCGATTTTGACTAGAATTTGAAAGATATTGACATGAATATATAACTGTTTGTATCAAAAAATGATAGTTTAAACTGATATTTGCAGTTTTGATGCGGTTTTAGATACGATATGAATCGAAGAAGCCGATTTTGACTGGAATCTGTTTAAAATGACAAAGAAAAACCTATTATCAATTCAAGGAAGTGAATTTTTAAGTAGTTATCTGCAGCTTTAATGAAGATTTCAGTTCGCTAAGTTATGAAAATGCATGTTTTGGCTATTATCTTCCGTAAATCAAGGGCGAAAACCAATTATTTGTAACAAAAGAAGGTGTTTTAAGTATATATCTGCATTTCTAAGGTAGATTTGGGTACAATAAGAGGCGAAAAAGCAGATTGTGACTAAGATTTTATCGAAATCGGCAACTATTTGACTCAGAAAGGTTGCCTTACGTCGAAATCTAATAGTTTGTTAAGGTTTTCGTTACTAAAATGCCCAAAGATGCCGATTTTGACTAGAATTTGAAAGATATTGACATGAATATATAACTGTTTGTATCAAAAAATGATAGTTTAAACTGATATTTGCAGTTTTGATGCGGTTTTAGATACGATATAAATCGAAGAAGCCGATTTTGACTGGAATCTGTTTAAAATGACAAAGAAAAACCTATTATCACTTCAAGGAAGTGAATTTTTAAGTAGTTATCTGCAGTTTTAATGTAGATTTCAGTTCGCTAAGTTATGAAAATGCATGTTTTGTCTATAATCTTCCGTAAATCAAGGGCGAAAACCAATTATTTGTCCCAAAAGAAGGTGTTTTAAGTATATATCTGCATTTCTAAGGTAGATTTGGGTACAATAAGAGGCGAAAAAGCAGATTCTGACTAAGATTTTATCGAAATCGGCAACAATTTGACTCAGAAAGGTTGCCTTACGTCGAAATCTAATAGTTTATTAAGGTTTTCGTTACTAAAATGCCCAAAGACGCCGATTTTGACTAGAATTTGAAAGATATTGACATGAATATATAACTGTTCGCTAAGTTATGAAAATGCATGTTTTGGCTATAATCTTCCGTAAATCAAGGGCGAAAACCAATTATTTGTCCCAAAAGGAGGTGTTTTAAGTATATATCTGCAATTCTAAGGTAGATCTGGGTACAATAAAAGGCGAAAAAGCAGATTCTGACTAAGATTTTATCGAAATCGGCAACTATTTGACTCAGAAAGGTTGCCTTACGTCGAAATCTAATAGTTTATTAGGGTTTTCGTTACTAAAATGCCCAAAGACGCCGATTTTGACTAGAATTTGAAAGATATTGACATGAATATATAACTGTTTGTATCAAAAAATGATAGTTCAAACTGATATTTGCGGTTTTGATGCGGTTTTAGATACGATATGAATTGAAGAAGCCGATTTTGACTGGAATCTGTTTAAAATGACAAAGAAAAACCTATTATCAATTCAAGGAAGTGAATTTTTAAGTAGTTATCTGCAGTTTTAACGTAGATTTTAATTCGCTAAGTTATGAAAATGCATGTTTTGGCTATAATCTTCCGTAAATCAAATGCGAAAACCAATTATTTGTAACAAAAGAAGGTGTTTTAAGTATATATCTGCATTTCTAAGGTAGATTTGGGTACAATAAGAGGCGAAAAAGCAGATTCTGACTAAGATTTTATCGAAATCGGCAACTATTTGACTCAGAAAGGTTGCCTTACGTCGAAATCTAATAGTTTATTAAGGTTTTCGTTACTAAAATGCCCAAAGACGCCGATTTTGACTAGAATTTGAAAGATATTGACATGAATATATAACTGTTTGTATCAAAAAATGATAGTTTAAACTGATATTTGCAGTTTTGATGCGGTTTTAGATACGATATGAATCGAAGAAGCCGATTTTGACTGGAATCTGTTTAAAATGACAAAGAAAAACCTATTATCAATTCAAGGAAGTGAATTTTTAAGTAGTTATCTGCAGCTTTAATGAAGATTTCAGTTCGCTAAGTTATGAAAATGCATGTTTTGGCTATTATCTTCCGTAAATCAAGGGCGAAAACCAATTATTTGTAACAAAAGAAGGTGTTTTAAGTATATATCTGCATTTCTAAGGTAGATTTGGGTACAATAAGAGGCGAAAAAGCAGATTGTGACTAAGATTTTATCGAAATCGGCAACTATTTGACTCAGAAAGGTTGCCTTACGTCGAAATCTAATAGTTTGTTAAGGTTTTCGTTACTAAAATGCCCAAAGATGCCGATTTTGACTAGAATTTGAAAGATATTGACATGAATATATAACTGTTTGTATCAAAAAATGATAGTTTAAACTGATATTTGCAGTTTTGATGCGGTTTTAGATACGATATGAATCGAAGAAGCCGATTTTGACTGGAATCTGTTTAAAATGACAAAGAAAAACCTATTATCACTTCAAGGAAGTGAATTTTTAAGTAGTTATCTGCAGTTTTAATGTAGATTTCAGTTCGCTAAGTTATGAAAATGCATGTTTTGTCTATAATCTTAAGTAAATCAAGGGCGAAAACCAATTATTTGTCCCAAAAGAAGGTGTTTTAAGTATATATCTGCATTTCTAAGGTAGATTTGGGTACAATAAGAGGCGAAAAAGCAGATTCTGACTAAGATTTTATCGAAATCGGCAACAATTTGACTCAGAAAGGTTGCCTTACGTCGAAATCTAATAGTTTATTAAGGTTTTCGTTACTAAAATGCCCAAAGACGCCGATTTTGACTAGAATTTGAAAGATATTGACATGAATATATAACTGTTCGCTAAGTTATGAAAATGCATGTTTTGGCTATAATCTTCCGTAAATCAAGGGCGAAAACCAATTATTTGTCCCAAAAGGAGGTGTTTTAAGTATATATCTGCATTTCTAAGGTAGATTTGGGTACAATAAGAGGCGAAAAAGCAGATTCTGACTAAGATTTTATCGAAATCGGCAACTATTTGACTCAGAAAGGTTGCCTTACGTCGAAATCTAATAGTTTATTAGGGTTTTCGTTACTAAAATGCCCAAAGACGCCGATTTTGACTAGAATTTGAAAGATATTGACATGAATATATAACTGTTTGTATCAAAAAATGATAGTTCAAACTGATATTTGCGGTTTTGATGCGGTTTTAGATACGATATGAATTGAAGAAGCCGATTTTGACTGGAATCTGTTTAAAATGACAAAGAAAAACCTATTATCAATTCAAGGAAGTGAATTTTTAAGTAGTTATCTGCAGTTTTAACGTAGATTTTAATTCGCTAAGTTATGAAAATGCATGTTTTGGCTATAATCTTCCGTAAATCAAGGGCGAAAACCAATTATTTGTCCCAAAAGAAGGTGTTTTAAGTATATATCTGCATTTCCAAGGTAGATTTGGGTACAATAAGAGGCGAAAAAGCAGATTCTGACTAAGATTTTATCGAAATCGGCAACTATTTGACTCAGAAAGGTTGCCTTACGTCGAAATCTAATAGTTTATTAAGGTTTTCGTTACTAAAATGCCCAAAGACGCCGATTTTGACTAGAATTTGAAAGATATTGACATGAATATATAACTGTTTGTATCAAAAAATGATAGTTTAAACTGATATTTGCAGTTTTGATGCGGTTTTAGATACGATATGAATCGAAGAAGCCGATTTTGACTGGAATCTGTTTAAAATGACAAAGAAAAACCTATTATCAATTCAAGGAAGTGAATTTTTAAGTAGCTATCTGCAGTTTTAATGTAGATTTCAGTTCGCTAGGTTATGAAAATTCATGTTTTGGCTATAATCTTCCGTAAATCAAGGGCGAAAACCAATTATTTGTCCCAAAAGAAGGTGTTTTAAGTATATATCTGCATTTCTAAGGTAGATTTGGGTACAATAAGAGGCGAAAAAGCAGATTCTGACTAAGATTTTATCGAAATCGGCAACTATTTGACTCAGAAAGGTTGCGTTACGTCGAAATCTAATAGTTTATTAAGGTTTTCGTTACTAAAATGCCCAAAGACGCCGATTTTGACTAGAATTTGAAAGATATTGACATGAATATATAACTGTTTGTATCAAAAAATGATAGTTTAAACTGATATTTGCAGTTTTGATGCGGTTTTAGATACGATATGAATCGAAGAAGCCGATTTTGACTGGAATCTGTTTAAAATGACAAAGAAAAACCTATTATCAATTCAAGGAAGTGAATTTTTAAGTAGTTATCTGCAGTTTTAATGTAGATTTCAGTTAGCTAAGTTATGAAAATGCATGTTTTGGCTATAATCTTCAGTAAATCAAGGGCGAAAACCAATTATTTGTCCCAAAAGAAGGTGTTTTAAGTATATATCTGCATTTCTAAGGTAGATTTGGGTACAATAAGAGGCGAAAAAGCAGATTCTGACTAAGATATTATCGAAATCGGCAACTATTTGACTCAGAAAGGTTGCCTTACGTCGAAATCTAATAGTTTATTAAGGTTTTCATTACTAAAATGCCCAAAGACGCCGATTTTGACTAGAATTTGAAAGATAATGACATGAATATATAACTGTTTGTATCAAAAAATGATAGTTTAAACTGATATTTGCAGTTTTGATGCGGTTTTAGATACGATATGAATCGAAGAAGCCGATTTTGACTGGAATCTGTTTAAAATGACAAAGAAAAACCTATTATCAATTCAAGGAAGTGAATTTTTAAGTAGCTATCTGCAGTTTTAATGTAGATTTCAGTTCGCTAAGTTAAGAAAATGCATGTTTTGGCTATAATCTTCCGTAAATCAAAGGCGAAAACCAATTATTTGTCCCAAAAGAAGGTGTTTTAATTATATATCTGCATTTCTAAGGTAGATTTGGGTACAATAAGAGGCGAAAAAGCAGATTCTGACTAAGATTTTATCGAAATCGGCAACTATTTGACTCAGAAAGGTTGCCTTACGTCGAAATCTAATAGTTTATTATGGTTTTCGTTACTAAAATGCCCAAAGATGACGATTTTGACTGGAATTTGAAAGATATTGACATGAATATATAACTGTTTGTATCAAAAAATGATAGTTTAAACTGATACTTGCAGTTTTGATGCGGTTTTAGATACGATATGAATCGAAGAAGCCGATTTTGACTGGAATCTGTTTAAAATGACAAAGAAAAACCTATTATCAATTCAAGGAAGTGAATTTTTAAGTAGCTATCTGCAGTTTTAATGTAGATTTCAGTTCGCTAGGTTATGAAAATTCATGTTTTGGCTATAATCTTCCGTAAATCAAATGCGAAAACCAATTATTTGTAACAAAAGAAGGTGTTTTAAGTATATATCTGCATTTCTAAGGTAGATTTGGGTACAATAAGAGGCGAAAAAGCAGATTCTGACTAAGATTTTATCGAAATCGGCAACTATTTGACTCAGAAAGGTTGCGTTACGTCGAAATCTAATAGTTTATTAAGGTTTTCGTTACTAAAATGCCCAAAGACGCCGATTTTGACTAGAATTTGAAAGATATTGACATGAATATATAACTGTTTGTATCAAAAAATGATAGTTTAAACTGATATTTGCAGTTTTGATGCGGTTTTAGATACGATATGAATCGAAGAAGCCGATTTTGACTGGAATCTGTTTAAAATGACAAAGAAAAACCTATTATCACTTCAAGGAAGTGAATTTTTAAGTAGTTATCTGCAGTTTTAATGTAGATTTCAGTTCGCTAAGTTATGAAAATGCATGTTTTGTCTATAATCTTCCGTAAATCAAGGGCGAAAACCAATTATTTGTCCCAAAAGAAGGTGTTTTAAGTATATATCTGCATTTCTAAGGTAGATTTGGGTACAATAAGAGGCGAAAAAGCAGATTCTGACTAAGATTTTATCGAAATCGGCAACAATTTGACTCAGAAAGGTTGCCTTACGTCGAAATCTAATAGTTTATTAAGGTTTTCGTTACTAAAATGCCCAAAGACGCCGATTTTGACTAGAATTTGAAAGATATTGACATGAATATATAACTGTTCGCTAAGTTATGAAAATGCATGTTTTGGCTATAATCTTCCGTAAATCAAGGGCGAAAACCAATTATTTGTCCCAAAAGGAGGTGTTTTAAGTATATATCTGCATTTCTAAGGTAGATTTGGGTACAATAAGAGGCGAAAAAGCAGATTCTGACTAAGATTTTATCGAAATCGGCAACTATTTGACTCAGAAAGGTTGCCTTACGTCGAAATCTAATAGTTTATTAAGGTTTTCGTTACTAAAATGCCCAAAGACGCCGATTTTGACTAGAATTTGAAAGATATTGACATGAATATATAACTGTTTGTATCAAAAAATGATAGTTTAAACTGATATTTGCAGTTTTGATGCGGTTTTAGATACGATATGAATCGAAGAAGCCGATTTTGACTGGAATCTGTTTAAAATGACAAAGAAAAACCTATTATCAATTCAAGGAAGTGAACTTTTAAGTAGTTATCTGCAGCTTTAATGAAGATTTCAGTTCGCTAAGTTATGAAAATGCATGTTTTGGCTATTATCTTCCGTAAATCAAGGGCGAAAACCAATTATTTGTAACAAAAGAAGGTGTTTTAAGTATATATCTGCATTTCTAAGGTAGATTTGGGTACAATAAGAGGCGAAAAAGCAGATTGTGACTAAGATTTTATCGAAATCGGCAACTATTTGACTCAGAAAGGTTGCTTTACGTCGAAATCTAATAGTTTGTTAAGGTTTTCGTTACTAAAATGCCCAAAGATGCCGATTTTGACTAGAATTTGAAAGATATTGACATGAATATATAACTGTTCGCTAAGTTATGAAAATGCATGTTTTGGCTATAATCTTCCGTAAATCAAGGGCGAAAACCAATTATTTGTCCCAAAAGGAGGTGTTTTAAGTATATATCTGCATTTCTAAGGTAGATTTGGGTACAATAAGAGGCGAAAAAGCAGATTCTGACTAAGATTTTATCGAAATCGGCAACTATTTGACTCAGAAAGGTTGCGTTACGTCGAAATCTAATAGTTTATTAGGGTTTTCGTTGCTAAAATGCCCAAAGACGCCGATTTTGACTAGAATTTGAAAGATATTGACATGAATATATAACTGTTTGTATCAAAAAATGATAGTTCAAACTGATATTTGCGGTTTTGATGCGGTTTTAGATACGATATGAATTGAAGAAGCCGATTTTGACTGGAATCTGTTTAAAATGACAAAGAAAAACCTATTATCAATTCAAGGAAGTGAATTTTTAAGTAGTTATCTGCAGTGTTAACGTAGATTTCAGTTAGCTAAGTTATGAAAATGCATGTTTTGGCTATAATCTTCAGTAAATCAAGGGCGAAAACCAATTATTTGTCCCAAAAGAAGGTGTTTTAAGTATATATCTGCATTTCTAAGGTAGATTTGGGTACAATAAGAGGCGAAAAAGCAGATTCTGACTAAGATATTATCGAAATCGGCAACTATTTGACTCAGAAAGGTTGCCTTACGTCGAAATCTAATAGTTTATTAAGGTTTTCATTACTAAAATGCCCAAAGACGCCGATTTTGACTAGAATTTGAAAGATAATGACATGAATATATAACTGTTTGTATCAAAAAATGATAGTTTAAACTGATATTTGCAGTTTTGATGCGGTTTTAGATACGATATGAATCGAAGAAGCCGATTTTGACTGGAATCTGTTTAAAATGACAAAGAAAAACCTATTATCAATTCAAGGAAGTGAATTTTTAAGTAGCTATCTGCAGTTTTAATGTAGATTTCAGTTCGCTAAGTTAAGAAAATGCATGTTTTGGCTATAATCTTCCGTAAATCAAAGGCGAAAACCAATTATTTGTCCCAAAAGAAGGTGTTTTAATTATATATCTGCATTTCTAAGGTAGATTTGGGTACAATAAGAGGCGAAAAAGCAGATTCTGACTAAGATTTTATCGAAATCGGCAACTATTTGACTCAGAAAGGTTGCCTTACGTCGAAATCTAATAGTTTATTATGGTTTTCGTTACTAAAATGCCCAAAGATGACGATTTTGACTGGAATTTGAAAGATATTGACATGAATATATAACTGTTTGTATCAAAAAATGATAGTTTAAACTGATACTTGCAGTTTTGATGCGGTTTTAGATACGATATGAATCGAAGAAGCCGATTTTGACTGGAATCTGTTTAAAATGACAAAGAAAAACCTATTATCAATTCAAGGAAGTGAATTTTTAAGTAGTTATCTGCAGTTTTAATGTAGATTTCAGTTAGCTAAGTTATGAAAATGCATGTTTTGGCTATAATCTTCAGTAAATCAAGGGCGAAAACCAATTATTTGTCCCAACAGAAGGTGTTTTAAGTATATATCTGCATTTCTAAGGTAGATTTGGGTACAATAAGAGGCGAAAAAGCAGATTCTGACTAAGATATTATCGAAATCGGCAACTATTTGACTCAGAAAGGTTGCCTTACGTCGAAATCTAATAGTTTATTAAGGTTTTCATTACTAAAATGCCCAAAGACGCCGATTTTGACTAGAATTTGAAAGATAATGACATGAATATATAACTGTTTGTATCAAAAAATGATAGTTTAAACTGATATTTGCAGTTTTGATGCGGTTTTAGATACGATATGAATCGAAGAAGCCGATTTTGACTGGAATCTGTTTAAAATGACAAAGAAAAACCTATTATCAATTCAAGGAAGTGAATTTTTAAGTAGCTGTCTGCAGTTTTAATGTTGATTTCAGTTCGCTAGGTTATGAAAATGCATGTTTTGGCTATAATCTTCCGTAAATCAAGGGCGAAAACCAATTATTGGTCCCAAAAGAAGGTGCTTTAAGTATATATCTGCATTTCTAAGGTAGATTTGGGTACAATAAGAGGCGAAAAAGCAGATTCTGACTAAGATTTTATCGAAATCGGCAACTATTTGACTCAGAAAGGTTGCCTTACGTCGAAATCTAATAGTTTATTAAGGTTTTCATTACTAAAATGCCCAAAGACGCCGATTTTGACTAGAATTTGAAAGATATTGACATGAATATATAACTGTTTGTATCAAAAAATGATAGTTTAAACTGATATTTGCAGTTTTGTTGCGGTTTTAGATACGATATGAATCGAAGAAGCCGATTTTGACTGGAATCTGTTTAAAATGACAAAAAAAAAGCTATTATCAATTCAAGGAAGTGAATTTTTAAGTAGTTATCTGCAGTTTTAATGTAGATTTCAGTTCGCTAAGTTATGAAAATGCATGTTTTGGCTATAATCTTCCGTAAATCAATGGCGAAAACCAATTATTTGTCCCAAAAGAAGGTGTTTTAAGTATATATCTGCATTTCTAAGGTAGATTTGGGTACAATAAGAGGCAAAAAAGCAGATTCTGACTAAGATTTTATCGAAATCGGCAACTATTTGACTCAGAAAGGTTGCCTTACGTCGAAATCTAATAGTTTATTAGGGTTTTCGTTACTAAAATGCCCAAAGACGCCGATTTTGACTAGAATTTGAAAGATATTGACATGAATATATAACTGTTTGTATCAAAAAATGATAGTTTAAACTGATATTTGCAGTTTTGATGCGGTTCTAGATACGATATGTATCGAAGAAGCCGATTTTGACTGGAATCTTTTTAAAATGACAAAGAAAAACCTATTATCAATTCAAGGAAGTGAATTTTTAAGTAGTTATCTGCAGTTTTAATGTAGATTTCAGTTCGCTAAGTTATGAAAATGCATGTTTTGGCTATAATCTTCCGTAAATCAAGGGCGAAAACCAATTATTTGTCCCAAAAGAAGGTGTTTTAAGTATATATCTGCATTTCTAAGGTAGATTTGGGTACAATAAGAGGCGAAAAAGCAGATTCTGACTAAGATTTTATCGAAATCGGCAACTATTTGACTCAAAAAGGTTGCGTTACGTCGAAATCAAATAGTTTATTAAGGTTTTCGTTACTAAAATGCCCAAAGACGCCGATTTTGACTAGAATTTGAAAGATATTGACATGAGTATATAACTGTTTGTATCAAAAAATGATAGTTTAAACTGATATTTGCAGTTTTGATGCGGTTTTAGGTACGATATGAGTCGAAGAAGCCGATTTTGACTGGAATCTGTTTAAAATGACAAAGAAAAACCTATTATCAATTCAAAGAAGTGAATTTTTAAGTAGTTATCTGCAGTTTTAATGTAGATTTCAGTTCGCTAAGTTATGAAAATGAATGTTTTGGCTATAATCTTCCGTAAATCAAGGGCGAAAACCAATTATTTGTCCCAAAAGAAGGTGTTTTAAGTATATATCTGCATTTCTAAGGTAGATTTGGGTACAATAAGAGGCGAAAAAGCAGATTCTGACTAAGATTTTATCGAAATCGGCAACTATTTGACTCAGAAAGGTTGCGTTACGTCGAAATCTAATAGTTTATTAAGGTTTTCGTTACTAAAATGCCCAAAGACGCCGATTTTGACTAGAATTTGAAAGATATTGACATGAATATATAACTGTTTGTATCAAAAAATGATAGTTTAAACTGATATTTGCAGTTTTGATGCGGTTTTAGATACGATATGAATCGAAGAAGCCGATTTTGACTGGAATCTGTTTAAAATGACAAAGAAAAACCTATTATCAATTCAAGGAAGTGAATTTTTAAGTAGTTATCTGCAGCTTTAATGAAGATTTCAGTTCGCTAAGTTATGAAAATGCATGTTTTGGCTATAATCTTCCGTAAATCAAGGGCGAAAACCAATTATTTGTAACAAAAGAAGGTGTTTTAAGTATATATCTGCATTTCTAAGGTAGATTTGGGTACAATAAGAGGCGAAAAAGCAGATTCTGACTAAGATTTTATCGAAATCGGCAACTATTTGACTCAGAAAGGTTGCCTTACGTCGAAATCTAATAGTTTATTAAGGTTTTCGTTACTAAAATGCCCAAAGACGCCGATTTTGACTAGAATTTGAAAGATATTGACATGAATATATAACTGTTTGTATCAAAAAATGATAGTTTAAACTGATATTTGCAGTTTTGATGCGGTTTTAGATACGATATGAATCGAAGAAGCCGATTTTGACTGGAATCTGTTTAAAATGACAAAGAAAAACCTATTATCAATTCAAGGAAGTGAATTTTTAAGTAGTTATCTGCAGCTTTAATGAAGATTTCAGTTCGCTAAGTTATGAAAATGCATGTTTTGGCTATTATCTTCCGTAAATCAAGGGCGAAAACCAATTATTTGTAACAAAAGAAGGTGTTTTAAGTATATATCTGCATTTCTAAGGTAGATTTGGGTACAATAAGAGGCGAAAAAGCAGATTGTGACTAAGATTTTATCGAAATCGGCAACTATTTGACTCAGAAAGGTTGCCTTACGTCGAAATCTAATAGTTTATTAAGGTTTTCGTTACTAAAATGCCCAAAGATGCCGATTTTGACTAGAATTTGAAAGATATTGACATGAATATATAACTGTTTGTATCAAAAAATGATAGTTTAAACTGATATTTGCAGTTTTGATGCGGTTTTAGGTACGATATGAATCGAAGAAGCCGATTTTGACTGGAATCTGTTTAAAATGACAAAGAAAAACCTATTATCACTTCAAGGAAGTGAATTTTTAAGTAGTTATCTGCAGTTTTAATGTAGATTTCAGTTCGCTAAGTTATGAAAATGCATGTTTTGTCTATAATCTTCCGTAAATCAAGGGCGAAAACCAATTATTTGTCCCAAAAGAAGGTGTTTTAAGTATATATCTGCATTTCTAAGGTAGATTTGGGTACAATAAGAGGCGAAAAAGCAGATTCTGACTAAGATTTTATCGAAATCGGCAACTATTTGACTCAGAAAGGTTGCCTTACGTCGAAATCTAATAGTTTATTAGGGTTTTCGTTACTAAAATGCCCAAAGACGCCGATTTTGACTAGAATTTGAAAGATATTGACATGAATATATAACTGTTTGTATCAAAAAATGATAGTTTAAACTGATATTTGCGGTTTTGATGCGGTTTTAGATACGATATGAATTGAAGAAGCCGATTTTGACTGGAATCTGTTTAAAATGACAAAGAAAAACCTATTATCAATTCAAGGAAGTGAATTTTTAAGTAGTTATCTGCAGTTTTAACGTAGATTTTAATTCGCTAAGTTATGAAAATGCATGTTTTGGCTATAATCTTCCATAAATCAAGGGCGAAAACCAATTATTTGTCCCAAAAGAAGGTGTTTTAAGTATATATCTGCATTTCCAAGGTAGATTTGGGTACAATAAGAGGCGAAAAAGCAGATTCTGACTAAGATTTTATCGAAATCGGCAACTATTTGACTCAGAAAGGTTGCCTTACGTCGAAATCTAATAGTTTATTAAGGTTTTCGTTACTAAAATGCCCAAAGACGCCGATTTTGACTAGAATTTGAAAGATATTGACATGAATATATAACTGTTTGTATCAAAAAATGATAGTTTAAACTGATATTTGCAGTTTTGATGCGGTTTTAGATACGATATGAATCGAAGAAGCCGATTTTGACTGGAATCTTTTTAAAATGACAAAGAAAAACCTATTATCAATTCAAGGAAGTGAATTTTTAAGTAGTTATCTGCAGTTTTAATGTAGATTTCAGTTCGCTAAGTTATGAAAATGCATGTTTTGGCTATAATCTTCCGTAAATCAAGGGCGAAAACCAATTATTTGTCCCAAAAGAAGGTGTTTTAAGTATATATCTGCATTTCTAAGGTAGATTTGGGTACAATAAGAGGCGAAAAAGCAGATTCTGACTAAGATTTTATCGAAATCGGCAACTATTTGACTCAGAAAGGTTGCGTTACGTCGAAATCTAATAGTTTATTAAGGTTTTCGTTACTAAAATGCCCAAAGACGCCGATTTTGACTAGAATTTGAAAGATATTGACATGAATATATAACTGTTTGTATCAAAAAATGATAGTTTAAACTGATATTTGCTGTTTTGATGCGGTTTTAGATACGATATGAATCGAAGAAGCCGATTTTGACTGGAATCTGTTTAAAATGACAAAGAAAAACCTATTATCAATTCAAGGAAGTGAATTTTTAAGTAGTTATCTGCAGCTTTAATGAAGATTTCAGTTCGCTAAGTTATGAAAATGCATGTTTTGGCTATAATCTTATGTAAATCAAATGCGAAAACCAATTATTTGTAACAAAAGAAGGTGTTTTAAGTATATATCTGCATTTCTAAGGTAGATTTGGGTACAATAAGAGGCGAAAAAGCAGATTCTGACTAAGATTTTATCGAAATCGGCAACTATTTGACTCAGAAAGGTTGCCTTACGTCGAAATCTAATAGTTTATAAAGGTTTTCGTTACTAAAATGCCCAAAGACGCCGATTTTGACTAGAATTTGAAAGATATTGACATGAATATATAACTGTTTGTATCAAAAAATGATAGTTTAAACTGATATTTGCAGTTTTGATGCGGTTTTAGATACGATATGAATCGAAGAAGCCGATTTTGACTGGAATCTGTTTAAAATGACAAAGAAAAACCTATTATCAATTCAAGGAAGTGAATTTTTAAGTAGTTATCTGCAGCTTTAATGAAGATTTCAGTTCGCTAAGTTATGAAAATGCATGTTTTGGCTATTATCTTCCGTAAATCAAGGGCGAAAACCAATTATTTGTAACAAAAGAAGGTGTTTTAAGTATATATCTGCATTTCTAAGGTAGATTTGGGTACAATAAGAGGCGAAAAAGCAGATTCTGACTAAGATTTTATCGAAATCGGCAACTATTTGACTCAGAAAGGTTGCCTTACGTCGAAATCTAATAGTTTATTAGGGTTTTCGTTACTAAAATGCCCAAAGACGCCGATTTTGACTAGAATTTGAAAGATATTGACATGAATATATAACTGTTTGTATCAAAAAATGATAGTTTAAACTGATATTTGCGGTTTTGATGCGGTTTTAGATACGATATGAATTGAAGAAGCCGATTTTGACTGGAATCTGTTTAAAATGACAAAGAAAAACCTATTATCAATTCAAGGAAGTGAATTTTTAAGTAGTTATCTGCAGTTTTAACGTAGATTTTAATTCGCTAAGTTATGAAAATGCATGTTTTGGCTATAATCTTCCGTAAATCAAGGGCGAAAACCAATTATTTGTCCCAAAAGAAGGTGTTTTAAGTATATATCTGCATTTCCAAGGTAGATTTGGGTACAATAAGAGGCGAAAAAGCAGATTCTGACTAAGATTTTATCGAAATCGGCAACTATTTGACTCAGAAAGGTTGCCTTACGTCGAAATCTAATAGTTTATTAAGGTTTTCGTTACTAAAATGCCCAAAGACGCCGATTTTGACTAGAATTTGAAAGATATTGACATGAATATATAACTGTTTGTATCAAAAAATGATAGTTTAAACTGATATTTGCAGTTTTGATGCGGTTTTAGATACGATATGAATCGAAGAAGCCGATTTTGACTGGAATCTGTTTAAAATGACAAAGAAAAACCTATTATCAATTCAAGGAAGTGAATTTTTAAGTAGTTATCTGCAGCTTTAATGAAGATTTCAGTTCGCTAAGTTATGAAAATGCATGTTTTGGCTATTATCTTCCGTAAATCAAGGGCAAAAACCAATTATTTGTAACAAAAGAAGGTGTTTTAAGTATATATCTGCATTTCTAAGGTAGATTTGGGTACAATAAGAGGCGAAAAAGCAGATTGTGACTAAGATTTTATCGAAATCGGCAACTATTTGACTCAGAAAGGTTGCCTTACGTCGAAATCTAATAGTTTGTTAAGGTTTTCGTTACTAAAATGCCCAAAGATGCCGATTTTGACTAGAATTTGAAAGATATTGACATGAATATATAACTGTTTGTATCAAAAAATGATAGTTTAAACTGATATTTGCAGTTTTGATGCGGTTTTAGATACGATATAAATCGAAGAAGCCGATTTTGACTGGAATCTGTTTAAAATGACAAAGAAAAACCTATTATCACTTCAAGGAAGTGAATTTTTAAGTAGTTATCTGCAGTTTTAATGTAGATTTCAGTTCGCTAAGTTATGAAAATGCATGTTTTGTCTATAATCTTCCGTAAATCAAGGGCGAAAACCAATTATTTGTCCCAAAAGAAGGTGTTTTAAGTATATATCTGCATTTCTAAGGTAGATTTGGGTACAATAAGAGGCGAAAAAGCAGATTCTGACTAAGATTTTATCGAAATCGGCAACAATTTGACTCAGAAAGGTTGCCTTACGTCGAAATCTAATAGTTTATTAAGGTTTTCGTTACTAAAATGCCCAAAGACGCCGATTTTGACTAGAATTTGAAAGATATTGACATGAATATATAACTGTTCGCTAAGTTATGAAAATGCATGTTTTGGCTATAATCTTCCGTAAATCAAGGGCGAAAACCAATTATTTGTCCCAAAAGGAGGTGTTTTAAGTATATATCTGCATTTCTAAGGTAGATTTGGGTACAATAAGAGGCGAAAAAGCAGATCCTGACTAAGATTTTATCGAAATCGGCAACTATTTGACTCAGAAAGGTTGCCTTACGTCGAAATCTAATAGTTTATTAGGGTTTTCGTTACTAAAATGCCCAAAGACGCCGATTTTGACTAGAATTTGAAAGATATTGACATGAATATATAACTGTTTGTATCAAAAAATGATAGTTCAAACTGATATTTGCGGTTTTGATGCGGTTTTAGATACGATATGAATTGAAGAAGCCGATTTTGACTGGAATCTGTTTAAAATGACAAAGAAAAACCTATTATCAATTCAAGGAAGTGAATTTTTAAGTAGTTATCTGCAGTTTTAACGTAGATTTTAATTCGCTAAGTTATGAAAATGCATGTTTTGGCTATAATCTTCCGTAAATCAAATGCGAAAACCAATTATTTGTAACAAAAGAAGGTGTTTTAAGTATATATCTGCATTTCTAAGGTAGATTTGGGTACAATAAGAGGCGAAAAAGCAGATTCTGACTAAGATTTTATCGAAATCGGCAACTATTTGACTCAGAAAGGTTGCCTTACGTCGAAATCTAATAGTTTATTAAGGTTTTCGTTACTAAAATGCCCAAAGACGCCGATTTTGACTACAATTTGAAAGATATTGACATGAATATATAACTGTTTGTATCAAAAAATGATAGTTTAAACTGATATTTGCAGTTTTGATGCGGTTTTAGATACGATATGAATCGAAGAAGCCGATTTTGACTGGAATCTGTTTAAAATGACAAAGAAAAACCTATTATCAATTCAAGGAAGTGAATTTTTAAGTAGTTATCTGCAGCTTTAATGAAGATTTCAGTTCGCTAAGTTATGAAAATGCATGTTTTGGCTATTATCTTCCGTAAATCAAGGGCGAAAACCAATTATTTGTAACAAAAGAAGGTGTTTTAAGTATATATCTGCATTTCAAAGGTAGATTTGGGTACAATAAGAGGCGAAAAAGCAGATTGTGACTAAGATTTTATCGAAATCGGCAACTATTTGACTCAGAAAGGTTGCCTTACGTCGAAATCTAATAGTTTGTTAAGGTTTTCGTTACTAAAATGCCCAAAGATGCCGATTTTGACTAGAATTTGAAAGATATTGACATGAATATATAACTGTTTGTATCAAAAAATGATAGTTTAAACTGATATTTGCAGTTTTGATGCGGTTTTAGATACGATATGAATCGAAGAAGCCGATTTTGACTGGAATCTGTTTAAAATGACAAAGAAAAACCTATTATCACTTCAAGGAAGTGAATTTTTAAGTAGTTATCTGCAGTTTTAATGTAGATTTCAGTTCGCTAAGTTATGAAAATGCATGTTTTGTCTATAATCTTCCGTAAATCATGGGCGAAAACCAATTATTTGTCCCAAAAGAAGGTGTTTTAAGTATATATCTGCATTTCTAAGGTAGATTTGGGTACAATAAGAGGCGAAAAAGCAGATTCTGACTAAGATTTTATCGAAATCGGCAACAATTTGACTCAGAAAGGTTGCCTTACGTCGAAATCTAATAGTTTATTAAGGTTTTCGTTACTAAAATGCCCAAAGACGCCGATTTTGACTAGAATTTGAAAGATATTGACATGAATATATAACTGTTCGCTAAGTTATGAAAATGCATGTTTTGGCTATAATCTTCCGTAAATCAAGGGCGAAAACCAATTATTTGTCCCAAAAGGAGGTGTTTTAAGTATATATCTGCATTTCTAAGGTAGATTTGGGTACAATAAGAGGCGAAAAAGCAGATTCTGACTAAGATTTTATCGAAATCGGCAACTATTTGACTCAGAAAGGTTGCCTTACGTCGAAATCTAATAGTTTATTAGGGTTTTCGTTACTAAAATGCCCAAAGACGCCGATTTTGACTAGAATTTGAAAGATATTGACATGAATATATAACTGTTTGCATCAAAAAATGATAGTTCAAACTGATATTTGCGGTTTTGATGCGGTTTTAGATACGATATGAATTGAAGAAGCCGATTTTGACTGAAATCTGTTTAAAATGACAAAGAAAAACCTATTATCAATTCAAGGAAGTGAATTTTTAAGTAGTTATCTGCAGTTTTAACGTAGATTTTAATTCGCTAAGTTATGAAAATGCATGTTTTGGCTATAATCTTCCGTAAATCAAGGGCGAAAACCAATTATTTGTCCCAAAAGAAGGTGTTTTAAGTATATATCTGCATTTCCAAGGTAGATTTGGGTACAATAAGAGGCGAAAAAGCAGATTCTGACTAAGATTTTATCGAAATCGGCAACTATTTGACTCAGAAAGGTTGCCTTACGTCGAAATCTAATAGTTTATTAAGGTTTTCGTTACTAAAATGCCCAAAGACGCCGATTTTGACTAGAATTTGAAAGATATTGACATGAATATATAACTGTTTGTATCAAAAAATGATAGTTTAAACTGATATTTGCAGTTTTAATGCGGTTTTAGATACGATATGAATCGAAGAAGCCGATTTTGACTGGAATCTGTTTAAAATGACAAAGAAAAACCTATTATCAATTCAAGGAAGTGAATTTTTAAGTAGCTATCTGCAGTTTTAATGTAGATTTCAGTTCGCTAGGTTATGAAAATTCATGTTTTGGCTATAATCTTCCGTAAATCAAGGGCGAAAACCAATTATTTGTCCCAAAAGAAGGTGTTTTAAGTATATATCTGCATTTCTAAGGTAGATTTGGGTACAATAAGAGGCGAAAAAGCAGATTCTGACTAAGATTTTATCGAAATCGGCAACTATTTGACTCAGAAAGGTTGCGTTACGTCGAAATCTAATAGTTTATTAAGGTTTTCGTTACTAAAATGCCCAAAGACGCCGATTTTGACTAGAATTTGAAAGATATTGACATGAATATATAACTGTTTGTATCAAAAAATGATAGTTTAAACTGATATTTGCAGTTTTGATGCGGTTTTAGATACGATATGAATCGAAGAAGCCGATTTTGACTGGAATCTGTTTAAAATGACAAAGAAAAACCTATTATCAATTCAAGGAAGTGAATTTTTAAGTAGTTATCTGCAGCTTTAATGAAGATTTCAGTTCGCTAAGTTATGAAAATGCATGTTTTGGCTATAATCTTCCGTAAATCAAGGGCGAAAACCAATTATTTGTAATAAAAGAAGGTGTTTTAAGTATATATCTGCATTTCTAAGGTAGATTTGGGTACAATAAGAGGCGAAAAAGCAGATTGTGACTAAGATTTTATCGAAATCGGCAACTATTTGACTCAGAAAGGTTGCCTTACGTCGAAATCTAATAGTTTATTAAGGTTTTCGTTACAAAAATGCCCAAAGATGCCGATTTTGACTAGAATTTGAAAGATATTGACATGAATATATAACTGTTTGTATCAAAAAATGATAGTTTAAACTGATATTTGCAGTTTTGATGCGGTTTTAGATACGATATGAATCGAAGAAGCCGATTTTGACTGGAATCTGTTTAAAATGACAAAGAAAAACCTATTATCACTTCAAGGAAGTGAATTTTTAAGTAGTTATCTGCAGTTTTAATGTAGATTTCAGTTCGCTAAGTTATGAAAATGCATGTTTTGTCTATAATCTTCCGTAAATCAAGGGCGAAAACCAATTATTTGTCCCAAAAGAAGGTGTTTTAAGTATATATCTGCATTTCTAAGGTAGATTTGGGTACAATAAGAGGCGAAAAAGCAGATTCTGACTAAGATTTTATCGAAATCGGCAACAATTTGACTCAGAAAGGTTGCCTTACGTCGAAATCTAATAGTTTATTAAGGTTTCCGTTACTAAAATGCCCAAAGACGCCGATTTTGACTAGAATTTGAAAGATATTGACATGAATATATAACTGTTCGCTAAGTTATGAAAATGCATGTTTTGGCTATAATCTTCCGTAAATCAAGGGCGAAAACCAATTATTTGTCCCAAAAGAAGGTGTTTTAAGTATATATCTGCATTTCTAAGGTAGATTTGGGTACAATAAGAGGCGAAAAAGCAGATTCTGACTAAGATTTTATCGAAATCGGCAACTATTTGACTCAGAAAGGTTGCCTTACGTCGAAATCTAATAGTTTATTAAGGTTTTCGTTACTAAAATGCCCAAAGGTAGCCGATTTTGCAGATAACTACTTAAAAATTCACTTCCTTGAATTGATGATAGGTTTTCCTTTGTCAGTTTAAACAGATTCCAGTCAAAATCGGCTTCTTCGATTCATATCGTATCTAAAACCGCATCAAAACTGCATATATCAGTTTAAACTATCATTTTTTGATACAAACAGTTATATATTCATGTCAATATCTTTCAAATTCTAGTCAAAATCGGCGTCTTTGGGCATTTTAGTAGCGAACACCTTAATAAACTATTAGTTTTAATGTAGATTTCAGTTCGCTAGGTTATGAAAATGCATGTTTTGGCTATAATCTTCCGTAAATCAAGGGCGAAAACCAATTATTTGTCCCAAAAGAAGGTGTTTTAAGTATATATCTGCATTTCTAAGGTAGATTTGGGTACAATAAGAGGCGAAAAAGCAGATTCTGACTAAGATTTTATCGAAATCGGCAACTATTTGACTCAGAAAGGTTGCCTTACGTCGAAATCTAATAGTTCATTAAGGTTTTCGTTACAAAAATGCCCAAAGATGCCGATTTTGACTAGAATTTGAAAGATATTGACATGAATATATAACTGTTTGTATCAAAAAATGATAGTTTAAACTGATATTTGCAGTTTTGATGCGGTTTTAGATACGATATGAATCGAAGAAGCCCATTTTGACTGGAATCTGTTTAAAATGACAAATAAAAACCTATTATCAATTCAAGGAAGTGAATTTTTAAGTAGTTATCTGCAGTTTTAATGTAGGTTTCAGTTCGCTAAGTTATGAAAATGCATGTTTTGGCTATAATCTTCCGTAAATCAAGGGCGAGAACCAATTATTTGTCCCAAAAGAAGGTGTTTTAAGTATATATCTGCATTTCTAAGGTAGATTTGGGTACAATAAGAGGCGAAAAAGCAGATTCTGACTAAGATTTTATCGAAATCGGCAATTATTTGACTCAGAAAGGTTGCCTTACGTCGAAATCTAATAGTTTATTAAGGTTTTCGTTACTAAAATGCCCAAAGACGCCGATTTTGACTAGAATTTGAAAGATATTGACATGAATATATAACTGTTCGCTAAGTTATGAAAATGCATGTTTTGGCTATAATCTTCCGTAAATCAAGGGCGAAAACCAATTATTTGTCCCAAAAGAAGGTGTTTTAAGTATATATCTGCATTTCTAAGGTAGATTTGGGTACAATAAGAGGCGAAAAAGCAGATTCTGACTAAGATTTTATCGAAATCGGCAACTATTTGACTCAGAAAGGTTGCCTTACGTCGAAATCTAATAGTTTATTAAGGTTTTCGTTACTAAAATGCCCAAAGACGCCGATTTTGACTAGAATTTGAAAGATATTGACATGAATATATAACTGTTTGTATCAAAAAATGATAGTTTAAACTGATATTTGCAGTTTTGATGCGGTTTTAGATACGATATGAATCGAAAAAGCCGATTTTGACTGGAATCTTTTTAAAATGACAAAGAAAAACCTATTATCAATTCAAGGAAGTGAATTTTTAAGTAGTTATCTGCAGTTTTAATGTAGATTTCAGTTCGCTAAGTGATGAAAATGCATGTTTTGGCTATAATCTTCCGTAAATCAAGGGCGAAAACCAATTATTTGTCCCAAAAGAAGGTGTTTTAAGTATATATCTGCATTTCTAAGGTAGATTTGGGTACAATAAGAGGCGAAAAAGCAGATTCTGACTAAGATTTTATCGAAATCGGCAACTATTTGACTCAAAAAGGTTGCGTTACGTCGAAATCTAATAGTTTATTAAGGTTTTCGTTACTAAAATGCCCAAAGACGCCGATTTTGACTAGAATTTGAAAGATATTGACATGAATATATAACTGTTTGTATCAAAAAATGATAGTTTAAACTGATATTTGCAGTTTTGATGCGGTTTTAGGTACGATATGAGTCGAAGAAGCCGATTTTGACTGGAATCTGTTTAAAATGACAAAGAAAAACCTATTATCAATTCAAGGAAGTGAATTTTTAAGTAGTTATCTGCAGTTTTAATGTAGATTTCAGTTCGCTAAGTTATGAAAATGCATGTTTTGGCTATAATCTTCCGTAAATCAAGGGCGAAAACCAATTATTTGTCCCAAAAGAAGGTGTTTTAAGTATATATCTGCATTTCTAAGGTAGATTTGGGTACAATAAGAGGCGAAAAAGCAGATTCTGACTAAGATTTTATCGAAATCGGCAACTATTTGACTCAGAAAGGTTGCGTTACGTCGAAATCTAATAGTTTATTAAGGTTTTCGTTACTAAAATGCCCAAAGACGCCGATTTTGACTAGAATTTGAAAGATATTGACATGAATATATAACTGTTTGTATCAAAAAATGATAGTTTAAACTGATATTTGCAGTTTTGATGCGGTTTTAGATACGATATGAATCGAAGAAGCCGATTTTGACTGGAATCTGTTTAAAATGACAAAGAAAAACCTATTATCAATTCAAGGAAGTGAATTTTTAAGTAGTTATCTGCAGCTTTAATGAAGATTTCAGTTCGCTAAGTTATGAAAATGCATGTTTTGGCTATAATCTTCCGTAAATCAAGGGCGAAAACCAATTATTTGTAACAAAAGAAGGTGTTTTAAGTATATATCTGCATTTCTAAGGTAGATTTGGGTACAATAAGAGGCGAAAAAGCAGATTCTGACTAAGATTTTATCGAAATCGGCAACTATTTGACTCAGAAAGGTTGCCTTACGTCGAAATCTAATAGTTTATTAAGGTTTTCGTTACTAAAATGCCCAAAGACGCCGATTTTGACTAGAATTTGAAAGATATTGACATGAATATATAACTGTTTGTATCAAAAAATGATAGTTTAAACTGATATTTGCAGTTTTGATGCGGTTTTAGATACGATATGAATCGAAGAAGCCGATTTTGACTGGAATCTGTTTAAAATGACAAAGAAAAACCTATTATCAATTCAAGGAAGTGAATTTTTAAGTAGTTATCTGCAGCTTTAATGAAGATTTCAGTTCGCTAAGTTATGAAAATGCATGTTTTGGCTATTATCTTCCGTAAATCAAGGGCGAAAACCAATTATTTGTAACAAAAGAAGGTGTTTTAAGTATATATCTGCATTTCTAAGGTAGATTTGGGTACAATAAGAGGCGAAAAAGCAGATTGTGACTAAGATTTTATCGAAATCGGCAACTATTTGACTCAGAAAGGTTGCCTTACGTCGAAATCTAATAGTTTATTAAGGTTTTCGTTACTAAAATGCCCAAAGATGCCGATTTTGACTAGAATTTGAAAGATATTGACATGAATATATAACTGTTTGTATCAAAAAATGATAGTTTAAACTGATATTTGCAGTTTTGATGCGGTTTTAGATACGATATGAATCGAAGAAGCCGATCTTGACTGGAATCTGTTTAAAATGACAAAGAAAAACCTATTATCACTTCAAGGAAGTGAACTTTTAAGTAGTTATCTGCAGTTTTAATGTAGATTTCAGTTCGCTAAGTTATGAAAATGCATGTTTTGTCTATAATCTTCCGTAAATCAAGGGCGAAAACCAATTATTTGTCCCAAAAGAAGGTGTTTTAAGTATATATCTGCATTTCTAAGGTAGATTTGGGTACAATAAGAGGCGAAAAAGCAGATTCTGACTAAGATTTTATCGAAATCGGCAACAATTTGACTCAGAAAGGTTGCCTTACGTCGAAATCTAATAGTTTATTAAGGTTTTCGTTACTAAAATGCCCAAAGACGCCGATTTTGACTAGAATTTGAAAGATATTGACATGAATATATAACTGTTCGCTAAGTTATGAAAATGCATGTTTTGGCTATAATCTTCCGTAAATCACGGGCGAAAACCAATTATTTGTCCCAAAAGAAGGTGTTTTAAGTATATATCTGCATTTCTAAGGTAGATTTGGGTACAATAAGAGGCGAAAAAGCAGATTCTGACTAAGATTTTATCGAAATCGGCAACTATTTGACTCAGAAAGGTTGCCTTACGTCGAAATCTAATAGTTTATTAGGGTTTTCGTTACTAAAATGCCCAAAGACGCCGATTTTGACTAGAATTTGAAAGATATTGACATGAATATATAACTGTTTGTATCAAAAAATGATAGTTTAAACTGATATTTGCGGTTTTGATGCGGTTTTAGATACGATATGAATTGAAGAAGCCGATTTTGACTGGAATCTGTTTAAAATGATAAAGAAAAATCTATTATCAATTCAAGGAAGTGAATTTTTAAGTAGTTATCTGCAGTTTTAACGTAGATTTCAATTCGCTAAGTTATGAAAATGCATGTTTTGGCTATAATCTTCCGTAAATCAAGGGCGAAAACCAATTATTTGTCCCAAAAGAAGGTGTTTTAAGTATATATCTGCATTTCCAAGGTAGATTTGGGTACAATAAGAGGCGAAAAAGCAGATTCTGACTAAGATTTTATCGAAATCGGCAACTATTTGACTCAGAAAGGTTGCCTTACGTCGAAATCTAATAGTTTATTAAGGTTTTCGTTACTAAAATGCCCAAAGACGCCGATTTTGACTAGAATTTGAAAGATATTGACATGAATATATAACTGTTTGTATAAAAAAATGATAGTTTAAACTGATATTTGCAGTTTTGATGCGGTTTTAGATACGATATGAATCGAAGAAGCAGATTTTGACTGGAATCTTTTTAAAATGACAAAGAAAAACCTATTATCAATTCAAGGAAGTGAATTTTTAAGTAGTTATCTGCAGTTTTAATGTAGATTTCAGTTCGCTAAGTTATGAAAATGCATGTTTTGGCTATAATCTTCCGTAAATCAAGGGCGAAAACCAATTATTTGTCCCAAAAGAAGGTGTTTTAAGTATATATCTGCATTTCTAAGGTAGATTTGGGTACAATAAGAGGCGAAAAAGCAGATTCTGACTAAGATTTTATCGAAATCGGCAACTATTTGACTCAGAAAGGTTGCGTTACGTCGAAATCTAATAGTTTATTAGGGTTTTCGTTACTAAAATGCCCAAAGACGCCGATTTTGACTAGAATTTGAAAGATATTGACATGAATATATAACTGTTTGTATCAAAAAATGATAGTTTAAACTGATATTTGCAGTTTTGATGCGGTTTTAGATACGATATGAATCGAAGAAGCCGATTTTGACTGGAATCTGTTTAAAATGACAAAGAAAAACCTATTATCAATTCAAGGAAGTGAATTTTTAAGTAGTTATCTGCAGCTTTAATGAAGATTTCAGTTCGCTAAGTTATGAAAATGCATGTTTTGGCTATTATCTTCCGTAAATCAAGGGCGAAAACCAATTATTTGTAACAAAAGAAGGTGTTTTAAGTATATATCTGCATTTCTAAGGTAGATTTGGGTACAATAAGATTCGAAAAAGCAGATTGTGACTAAGATTTTATCGAAATCGGCAACTATTTGACTCAGAAAGGTTGCCTTACGTCGAAATCTAATAGTTTATTAAGGTTTTCGTTACTAAAATGCCCAAAGATGCCGATTTTGACTAGAATTTGAAAGATATTGACATGAATATATAACTGTTTGTATCAAAAAATGATAGTTTAAACTGATATTTGCAGTTTTGATGCGGTTTTAGATACGATATGAATCGAAGAAGCCGATTTTGACTGGAATCTGTTTAAAATGACAAAGAAAAACCTATTATCACTTCAAGGAAGTGAATTTTTAAGTAGTTATCTGCAGTTTTAACGTAGATTTTAATTCGCTAAGTTATGAAAATGCATGTTTTGGCTATAATCTTCCGTAAATCAAGGGCGAAAACCAATTATTTGTCCCAAAAGAAGGTGTTTTAAGTATATATCTGCATTTCCAAGGTAGATTTGGGTACAATAAGAGGCGAAAAAGCAGATTCTGACTAAGATTTTATCGAAATCGCCAACTATTTGACTCAAAAAGGTTGCGTTACGTCGAAATCTAATTGTTTATTAAGGTTTTCGTTACTAAAATGCCCAAAGACGCCGATTTTGACTAGAATTTGAAAGATATTGATATGAATATATAACTGTTTGTATCAAAAAATGATAGTTTAAACTGATATTTGCAGTTTTGATGCGGTTTTAGGTACGATATGAGTCGAAGAAGCCGATTTTGACTGGAATCTGTTTAAAATGACAAAGAAAAACCTATTATCAATTCAAGGAAGTGAATTTTTAAGTAGTTATCTGCAGTTTTAATGTAGATTTCAGTTCGCTAAGTTATGAAAATGCATGTTTTGGCTATAATCTTCCGTAAATCAAGGGCGAAAACCAATTATTTGTCCCAAAAGAAGGTGTTTTAAGTATATATCTGCATTTCTAAGGTAGATTTGGGTACAATAAGAGGCGAAAAAGCAGATTCTGACTAAGATTTTATCGAAATCGGCAACTATTTGACTCAGAAAGGTTGCGTTACGTCGAAATCTAATAGTTTATTAGGGTTTTCGTTACTAAAATGCCCAAAGACGCCGATTTTGACTAGAATTTGAAAGATATTGACATGAATATATAACTGTTTGTATCAAAAAATGATAGTTTAAACTGATATTTGCAGTTTTGATGCGGTTTTAGGTACGATATGAGTCGAAGAAGCCGATTTTGACTGGAATCTGTTTAAAATGACAAAGAAAAACCTATTATCAATTCAAGGAAGTGAATTTTTAAGTAGTTATCTGCAGTTTTAATGTAGATTTCAGTTCGCTAAGTTATGAAAATGCATGTTTTGTCTATAATCTTCCGTAAATCAAGGGCGAAAACCAATTATTTGTCCCAAAAGAAGGTGTTTTAAGTATATATCTGCATTTCTAAGGTAGATTTGGGTACAATAAGAGGCGAAAAAGCAGATTCTGACTAAGATTTTATCGAAATCGGCAACAATTTGACTCAGAAAGGTTGCCTTACGTCGAAATCTAATAGTTTATTAAGGTTTTCGTTACTAAAATGCCCAAAGACGCCGATTTTGACTAGAATTTGAAAGATATTGACATGAATATATAACTGTTCGCTAAGTTATGAAAATGCATGTTTTGGCTATAATCTTCCGTAAATCACGGGCGAAAACCAATTATTTGTCCCAAAAGAAGGTGTTTTAAGTATATATCTGCATTTCTAAGGTAGATTTGGGTACAATAAGAGGCGAAAAAGCAGATTCTGACTAAGATTTTATCGAAATCGGCAACTATTTGACTCAGAAAGGTTGCCTTACGTCGAAATCTAATAGTTTATTAGGGTTTTCGTTACTAAAATGCCCAAAGACGCCGATTTTGACTAGAATTTGAAAGATATTGACATGAATATATAACTGTTTGCATCAAAAAATGATAGTTTAAACTGATATTTGCGGTTTTGATGCGGTTTTAGATACGATATGAATTGAAGAAGCCGATTTTGACTGGAATCTGTTTAAAATGATAAAGAAAAACCTATTATCAATTCAAGGAAGTGAATTTTTAAGTAGTTATCTGCAGTTTTAACGTAGATTTCGATTCGCTAAGTTATGAAAATGCATGTTTTGGCTATAATCTTCCGTAAATCAAGGGCGAAAACCAATTATTTGTCCCAAAAGAAGGTGTTTTAAGTATATATCTGCATTTCCAAGGTAGATTTGGGTACAATAAGAGGCGAAAAAGCAGATTCTGACTAAGATTTTATCGAAATCGGCAACTATTTGACTCAGAAAGGTTGCCTTACGTCGAAATCTAATAGTTTATTAAGGTTTTCGTTACTAAAATGCCCAAAGACGCCGATTTTGACTAGAATTTGAAAGATATTGACATGAATATATAACTGTTTGTATCAAAAAATGAAAACCGCATCAAAACTGCATATATCAGTTTAAACTATCATTTTTTGATACAAACAGTTATATATTCATGTCAATATCTTTCAAATTCTAGTCAAAATCGGCGTCTTTGGGCATTTTAGTAACGAACACCTTAATAAACTATTAGTTTTAGTGTAGATTTCAGTTCGCTAGGTTATGAAAATGCATGTTTTGGCTATAATCTTCCGTAAATCAAGGGCGAAAACCAATTATTTGTCCCAAAAGAAGGTGTTTTAGGTATATATCTGCATTTCTAAGGTAGATTTGGTTACAATAAGAGGCGAAAAAGCAGATTCTGACTAAGATTTTATCGAAATCGGCAACTATTTGACTCAGAAAGGTTGCCTTACGTCGAAATCTAATAGTTTATTAAGGTTTTCGTTACTAAAATGCCCAAAGACGCCGATTTTGACTAGAATTTGAAAGATATTGACATGAATATATAACTGTTTGTATCAAAAAATGATAGTTTAAACTGATATTTGCAGTTTTGATGCGGTTTTAGATACGATATGAATCGAAGAAGCCGATTTTGACTGGAATCTTTTTAAAATGACAAAGAAAAACCTATTATCAATTCAAGGAAGTGAATTTTTAAGTAGTTATCTGCAGTTTTAATGTAGATTTCAGTTCGCTAAGTTATGAAAATGCATGTTTTGGCTATAATCTTCCGTAAATCAAGGGCGAAAACCAATTATTTGTCCCAAAAGAAGGTGTTTTAAGTATATATCTGCATTTCTAAGGTAGATTTGGGTACAATAAGAGGCGAAAAAGCAGATTCTGACTAAGATTTTATCGAAATCGGCAACTATTTGACTCAAAAAGGTTGCGTTACGTCGAAATCAAATTGTTTATTAAGGTTTTCGTTACTAAAATGCCCAAAGACGCCGATTTTGACAAGAATTTGAAAGATATTGATATGAATATATAACTGTTTGTATCAAAAAATGATAGTTTAAACTGATATTTGCAGTTTTGATGCGGTTTTAGGTACGATATGAGTCGAAGAAGCCGATTTTGACTGGAATCTGTTTAAAATGACAAAGAAAAACCTATTATCAATTCAAGGAAGTGAATTTTTAAGTAGTTATCTGCAGTTTTAATGTAGATTTCAGTTCGCTAAGTTATGAAAATGCATGTTTTGGCTATAATCTTCCGTAAATCAAGGGCGAAAACCAATTATTTGTCCCAAAAGAAGGTGTTTTAAGTATATATCTGCATTTCTAAGGTAGATTTGGGTACAATAAGAGGCGAAAAAGCAGATTCTGACTAAGATTTTATCGAAATCGGCAACTATTTGACTCAGAAAGGTTGCGTTACGTCGAAATCTAATAGTTTATTAGGGTTTTCGTTACTAAAATGCCCAAAGACGCCGATTTTGACTAGAATTTGAAAGATATTGACATGAATATATAACTGTTTGTATCAAAAAATGATAGTTTAAACTGATATTTGCAGTTTTGATGCGGTTTTAGATACGATATGAATCGAAGAAGCCGATTTTGACTGGAATCTGTTTAAAATGACAAAGAAAAACCTATTATCAATTCAAGGAAGTGAATTTTTAAGTAGTTATCTGCAGCTTTAATGAAGATTTCAGTTCGCTAAGTTATGAAAATGCATGTTTTGGCTATTATCTTCCGTAAATCAAGGGCGAAAACCAATTATTTGTAACAAAAGAAGGTGTTTTAAGTATATATCTGCATTTCTAAGGTAGATTTGGGTACAATAAGATTCGAAAAAGCAGATTGTGACTAAGATTTTATCGAAATCGGCAACTATTTGACTCAGAAAGGTTGCCTTACGTCGAAATCTAATAGTTTATTAAGGTTTTCGTTACTAAAATGCCCAAAGATGCCGATTTTGACTAGAATTTGAAAGATATTGACATGAATATATAACTGTTTGTATCAAAAAATGATAGTTTAAACTGATATTTGCAGTTTTGATGCGGTTTTAGATACGATATGAATCGAAGAAGCCGATTTTGACTGGAATCTGTTTAAAATGACAAAGAAAAACCTATTATCACTTCAAGGAAGTGAATTTTTAAGTAGTTATCTGCAGTTTTAATGTAGATTTCAGTTCGCTAAGTTATGGAAATGCATGTTTTGTCTATAATCTTCCGTAAATCAAGGGCGAAAACCAATTATTTGTCCCAAAAGAAGGTGTTTTAAGTATATATCTGCATTTCTAAGGTAGATTTGGGTACAATAAGAGGCGAAAAAGCAGATTCTGACTAAGATTTTATCGAAATCGGCAACAATTTGACTCAGAAAGGTTGCCTTACGTCGAAATCTAATAGTTTATTAAGGTTTTCGTTACTAAAATGCCCAAAGACGCCGATTTTGACTAGAATTTGAAAGATATTGACATGAATATATAACTGTTCGCTAAGTTATGAAAATGCATGTTTTGGCTATAATCTTCCGTAAATCAACGGCGAAAACCAATTATTTGTCCCAAAAGGAGGTGTTTTAAGTATATATCTGCATTTCTAAGGTAGATTTGGGTACAATAAGAGGCGAAAAAGCAGATTCTGACTAAGATTTTATCGAAATCGGCAACTATTTGACTCAGAAAGGTTGCCTTACGTCGAAATCTAATAGTTTATTAGGGTTTTCGTTACTAAAATGCCCAAAGACGCCGATTTTGACTAGAATTTGAAAGATATTGACATGAATATATAACTGTTTGTATCAAAAAATGATAGTTTAAACTGATATTTGCGGTTTTGATGCGGTTTTAGATACGATATGAATTGAAGAAGCCGATTTTGACTGGAATCTGTTTAAAATGACAAAGAAAAACCTATTATCAATTCAAGGAAGTGAATTTTTAAGTAGTTATCTGCAGTTTTAACGTAGATTTTAATTCGCTAAGTTATGAAAATGCATGTTTTGGCTATAATCTTCCGTAAATCAAGGGCGAAAACCAATTATTTGTCCCAAAAGAAGGTGTTTTAAGTATATATCTGCATTTCTAAGGTAGATTTGGGTACAATAAGAGGCGAAAAAGCAGATTCTGACTAAGATTTTATCGAAATCGGCAACTATTTGACTCAGAAAGGTTGCGTTACGTCGAAATCTAATAGTTTATTAGGGTTTTCGTTACTAAAATGCCCAAAGACGCCGATTTTGACTAGAATTTGAAAGATATTGACATGAATATATAACTGTTTGTATCAAAAAATGATAGTTTAAACTGATATTTGCAGTTTTGATGCGGTTTTAGATACGATATGAATCGAAGAAGCCGATTTTGACTGGAATCTGTTTAAAATGACAAAGAAAAACCTATTATCAATTCAAGGAAGTGAATTTTTAAGTAGTTATCTGCAGCTTTAATGAAGATTTCAGTTCGCTAAGTTATGAAAATGCATGTTTTGGCTATTATCTTCCGTAAATCAAGGGCGAAAACCAATTATTTGTAACAAAAGAAGGTGTTTTAAGTATATATCTGCATTTCTAAGGTAGATTTGGGTACAATAAGAGGCGAAAAAGCAGATTGTGACTAAGATTTTATCGAAATCGGCAACTATTTGACTCAGAAAGGTTGCCTTACGTCGAAATCTAATAGTTTATTAAGGTTTTCGTTACTAAAATGCCCAAAGATGCCGATTTTGACTAGAATTTGAAAGATATTGACATGAATATATAACTGTTTGTATCAAAAAATGATAGTTTAAACTGATATTTGCAGTTTTGATGCGGTTTTAGATACGATATGAATCGAAGAAGCCGATTTTGACTGGAATCTGTTTAAAATGACAAAGAAAAACCTATTATCACTTCAAGGAAGTGAATTTTTAAGTAGTTATCTGCAGTTTTAATGTAGATTTCAGTTCGCTAAGTTATGGAAATGCATGTTTTGTCTATAATCTTCCGTAAATCAAGGGCGAAAACCAATTATTTGTCCCAAAAGAAGGTGTTTTAAGTATATATCTGCATTTCTAAGGTAGATTTGGGTACAATAAGAGGCGAAAAAGCAGATTCTGACTAAGATTTTATCGAAATCGGCAACAATTTGACTCAGAAAGGTTGCCTTACGTCGAAATCTAATAGTTTATTAAGGTTTTCGTTACTAAAATGCCCAAAGACGCCGATTTTGACTAGAATTTGAAAGATATTGACATGAATATATAACTGTTCGCTAAGTTATGAAAATGCATGTTTTGGCTATAATCTTCCGTAAATCAACGGCGAAAACCAATTATTTGTCCCAAAAGGAGGTGTTTTAAGTATATATCTGCATTTCTAAGGTAGATTTGGGTACAATAAGAGGCGAAAAAGCAGATTCTGACTAAGATTTTATCGAAATCGGCAACTATTTGACTCAGAAAGGTTGCCTTACGTCGAAATCTAATAGTTTATTGGGGTTTTCGTTACTAAAATGCCCAAAGACGCCGATTTTGACTAGAATTTGAAAGATATTGACATGAATATATAACTGTTTGTATCAAAAAATGATAGTTTAAACTGATATTTGCGGTTTTGATGCGGTTTTAGATACGATATGAATTGAAGAAGCCGATTTTGACTGGAATCTGTTTAAAATGACAAAGAAAAACCTATTATCAATTCAAGGAAGTGAATTTTTAAGTAGTTATCTGCAGTTTTAACGTAGATTTTAATTCGCTAAGTTATGAAAATGCATGTTTTGGCTATAATCTTCCGTAAATCAAGGGCGAAAACCAATTATTTGTCCCAAAAGAAGGTGTTTTAAGTATATATCTGCATTTCCAAGGTAGATTTGGGTACAATAAGAGGCGAAAAAGCAGATTCTGACTAAGACGCCGATTTTGACTAGAATTTGAAAGATATTGACATGAATATATAACTGTTTGTATCAAAAAATGATAGTTTAAACTGATATTTGCAGTTTTGATGCGGTTTTAGATACGATATGAATCGAAGAAGCCGATTTTGACTGGAATCTGTTTAAAATGACAAAGAAAAACCTATTATCAATTCAAGGAAGTGAATTTTTAAGTAGCTATCTGCAGTTTTAATGTAGATTTCAGTTCGCTAGGTTATGAAAATTCATGTTTTGGCTATAATCTTCCGTAAATCAAGGGCGAAAACCAATTATTTGTCCCAAAAGAAGGTGTTTTAAGTATATATCTGCATTTCTAAGGTAGATTTGGGTACAATAAGAGGCGAAAAAGCAGATTCTGACTAAGATTTTATCGAAATCGGCAACTATTTGACTCAGAAAGGTTGCGTTACGTCGAAATCTAATAGTTTATTAAGGTTTTCGTTACTAAAATGCCCAAAGACGCCGATTTTGACTAGAATTTGAAAGATATTGACATGAATATATAACTGTTTGTATCAAAAAATGATAGTTTAAACTGATATTTGCAGTTTTGATGCGGTTTTAGATACGATATGAATCGAAGAAGCCAATTTTGACTGGAATCTGTTTAAAATGACAAAGAAAAACCTATTATCAATTCAAGGAAGTGAATTTTTAAGTAGTTATCTGCAGCTTTAATGAAGATTTCAGTTCGCTAAGTTATGGAAATGCATGTTTTGTCTATAATCTTCCGTAAATCAAGGGCGAAAACCAATTATTTGTCCCAAAAGAAGGTGTTTTAAGTATATATCTGCATTTCTAAGGTAGATTTGGGTACAATAAGAGGCGAAAAAGCAGATTCTGACTAAGATTTTATCGAAATCGGCAACAATTTGACTCAGAAAGGTTGCCTTACGTCGAAATCTAATAGTTTATTAAGGTTTTCGTTACTAAAATGCCCAAAGACGCCGATTTTGACTAGAATTTGAAAGATATTGACATGAATATATAACTGTTTGTATCAAAAAATGATAGTTTAAACTGATATTTGCAGTTTTGATGCGGTTTTAGATACGATATGAATCGAAGAAGCCGATTTTGACTGGAATCTGTTTAAAATGACAAAGAAAAACCTATTATCAATTCAAGGAAGTGAATTTTTAAGTAGTTATCTGCAGTTTTAATGTAGATTTCAGTTCGCCAAGTTATGAAGATGCATGTTTTGGCTATAATCTTCCGTAAATCAACGGCGAAAACCAATTATTTGTCCCAAAAGGAGGTGTTTTAAGTATATATCTGCATTTCTAAGGTAGATTTGGGTACAATAAGAGGCGAAAAAGCAGATTCTGACTAAGATTTTATCGAAATCGGCAACTATTTGACTCAGAAAGGTTGCCTTACGTCGAAATCTAATAGTTTATTGGGGTTTTCGTTACTAAAATGCCCAAAGACGCCGATTTTGACTAGAATTTGAAAGATATTGACATGAATATATAACTGTTTGTATCAAAAAATGATAGTTTAAACTGATATTTGCGGTTTTGATGCGGTTTTAGATACGATATGAATTGAAGAAGCCGATTTTGACTGGAATCTGTTTAAAATGACAAAGAAAAACCTATTATCAATTCAAGGAAGTGAATTTTTAAGTAGTTATCTGCAGTTTTAACGTAGATTTTAATTCGCTAAGTTATGAAAATGCATGTTTTGGCTATAATCTTCCGTAAATCAAGGGCGAAAACCAATTATTTGTCCCAAAAGAAGGTGTTTTAAGTATATATCTGCATTTCCAAGGTAGATTTGGGTACAATAAGAGGCGAAAAAGCAGATTCTGACTAAGACGCCGATTTTGACTAGAATTTGAAAGATATTGACATGAATATATAACTGTTTGTATCAAAAAATGATAGTTTAAACTGATATTTGCAGTTTTGATGCGGTTTTAGATACGATATGAATCGAAGAAGCCGATTTTGACTGGAATCTGTTTAAAATGACAAAGAAAAACCTATTATCAATTCAAGGAAGTGAATTTTTAAGTAGCTATCTGCAGTTTTAATGTAGATTTCAGTTCGCTAGGTTATGAAAATTCATGTTTTGGCTATAATCTTCCGTAAATCAAGGGCGAAAACCAATTATTTGTCCCAAAAGAAGGTGTTTTAAGTATATATCTGCATTTCTAAGGTAGATTTGGGTACAATAAGAGGCGAAAAAGCAGATTCTGACTAAGATTTTATCGAAATCGGCAACTATTTGACTCAGAAAGGTTGCGTTACGTCGAAATCTAATAGTTTATTAAGGTTTTCGTTACTAAAATGCCCAAAGACGCCGATTTTGACTAGAATTTGAAAGATATTGACATGAATATATAACTGTTTGTATCAAAAAATGATAGTTTAAACTGATATTTGCAGTTTTGATGCGGTTTTAGATACGATATGAATCGAAGAAGCCAATTTTGACTGGAATCTGTTTAAAATGACAAAGAAAAACCTATTATCAATTCAAGGAAGTGAATTTTTAAGTAGTTATCTGCAGCTTTAATGAAGATTTCAGTTCGCTAAGTTATGAAAATGCATGTTTTGGCTATGATCTTCCGTAAATCAAGGGCGAAAACCAATTATTTGTAACAAAAGAAGGTGTTTTAAGTATATATCTGCATTTCTAAGGTAGATTTGGGTACAATAAGAGGCGAAAAAGCAGATTGTGACTAAGATTTTATCGAAATCGGCAACTATTTGACTCAGAAAGGTTGCCTTACGTCGAAATCTAATAGTTTATTAAGGTTTTCGTTACTAAAATGCCCAAAGATGCCGATTTTGACTTGAATTTGAAAGATATTGACATGAATATATAACTGTTTGTATCAAAAAATGATAGTTTAAACTGATATTTGCAGTTTTGATGCGGTTTTAGATACGATATGAATCGAAGAAGCCGATTTTGACTGGAATCTGTTTAAAATGACAAAGAAAAACCTATTATCACTTCAAGGAAGTGAATTTTTAAGTAGTTATCTGCAGTTTTAATGTAGATTTCAGTTCGCTAAGTTATGGAAATGCATGTTTTGTCTATAATCTTCCGTAAATCAAGGGCGAAAACCAATTATTTGTCCCAAAAGAAGGTGTTTTAAGTATATATCTGCATTTCTAAGGTAGATTTGGGTACAATAAGAGGCGAAAAAGCAGATTCTGACTAAGATTTTATCGAAATCGGCAACAATTTGACTCAGAAAGGTTGCCTTACGTCGAAATCTAATAGTTTATTAAGGTTTTCGTTACTAAAATGCCCAAAGACGCCGATTTTGACTAGAATTTGAAAGATATTGACATGAATATATAACTGTTCGCTAAGTTATGAAAATGCATGTTTTGGCTATAATCTTCCGTAAATCAACGGCGAAAACCAATTATTTGTCCCAAAAGGAGGTGTTTTAAGTATATATCTGCATTTCTAAGGTAGATTTGGGTACAATAAGAGGCGAAAAAGCAGATTCTGACTAAGATTTTATCGAAATCGGCAACTATTTGACTCAGAAAGGTTGCCTTACGTCGAAATCTAATAGTTTATTAGGGTTTTCGTTACTAAAATGCCCAAAGACGACGATTTTGACTAGAATTTGAAAGATATTGACATGAATATATAACTGTTTGTATCAAAAAATGATAGTTTAAACTGATATTTGCGGTTTTGATGCGGTTTTAGATACGATATGAATTGAAGAAGCCGATTTTGACTGGAATCTGTTTAAAATGACAAAGAAAAACCTATTATCAATTCAAGGAAGTGAATTTTTAAGTAGTTATCTGCAGTTTTAACGTAGATTTTAATTCGCTAAGTTATGAAAATGCATGTTTTGGCTATAATCTTCCGTAAATCAAGGGCGAAAACCAATTATTTGTCCCAAAAGAAGGTGTTTTAAGTATATATCTGCATTTCCAAGGTAGATTTGGGTACAATAAGAGGCGAAAAAGCAGATTCTGACTAAGATTTTATCGAAATCGGCAACTATTTGACTCAGAAAGGTTGCCTTACGTCGAAATCTAATAGTTTATTAAGGTTTTCGTTACTAAAATGCCCAAAGACGCCGATTTTGACTAGAATTTGAAAGATATTGACATGAATATATAACTGTTTGTATCAAAAAATGATAGTTTAAACTGATATTTGCAGTTTTGATGCGGTTTTAGATACGATATGAATCGAAGAAGCCGATTTTGACTGGAATCTGTTTAAAATGAAAAAGAAAAACCTATTATCAATTCAAGGAAGTGAATTTTTAAGTAGCTATCTGCAGTTTTAATGTAGATTTCAGTTCGCTAGGTTATGAAAATTCATGTTTTGGCTATAATCTTCCGTAAATCAAGGGCGAAAACCAATTATTTGTCCCAAAAGAAGGTGTTTTAAGTATATATCTGCATTTCTAAGGTAGATTTGGGTACAATAAGAGGCGAAAAAGCAGATTCTGACTAAGATTTTATCGAAATCGGCAACTATTTGACTCAGAAAGGTTGCGTTACGTCGAAATCTAATAGTTTATTAAGGTTTTCGTTACTAAAATGCCCAAAGACGCCGATTTTGACTAGAATTTGAAAGATATTGACATGAATATATAACTGTTTGTATCAAAAAATGATAGTTTAAACTGATATTTGCAGTTTTGATGCGGTTTTAGATACGATATGAATCGAAGAAGCCAATTTTGACTGGAATCTGTTTAAAATGACAAAGAAAAACCTATTATCAATTCAAGGAAGTGAATTTTTAAGTAGTTATCTGCAGCTTTAATGAAGATTTCAGTTCGCTAAGTTATGAAAATGCATGTTTTGGCTATAATCTTCCGTAAATCAAGGGCGAAAACCAATTATTTGTAACAAAAGAAGGTGTTTTAAGTATATATCTGCATTTCTAAGGTAGATTTGGGTACAATAAGAGGCGAAAAAGCAGATTGTGACTAAGATTTTATCGAAATCGGCAACTATTTGACTCAGAAAGGTTGCCTTACGTCGAAATCTAATAGTTTATTAAGGTTTTCGTTACTAAAATGCCCAAAGATGCCGATTTTGACTAGAATTTGAAAGATATTGACATGAATATATAACTGTTTGTATCAAAAAATGATAGTTTAAACTGATATTTGCAGTTTTGATGCGGTTTTAGATACGATATGAATCGAAGAAGCCGATTTTGACTGGAATCTGTTTAAAATGACAAAGAAAAACCTATTATCACTTCAAGGAAGTGAATTTTTAAGTAGTTATCTGCAGTTTTAATGTAGATTTCAGTTCGCTAAGTTATGAAAATGCATGTTTTGTCTATAATCTTCCGTAAATCAAGGGCGAAAACCAATTATTTGTCCCAAAAGAAGGTGTTTTAAGTATATATCTGCATTTCTAAGGTAGATTTGGGTACAATAAGAGGCGAAAAAGCAGATTCTGACTAAGATTTTATCGAAATCGGCAACAATTTGACTCAGAAAGGTTGCCTTACGTCGAAATCTAATAGTTTATTAAGGTTTTCGTTACTAAAATGCCCAAAGACGCCGATTTTGACTAGAATTTGAAAGATATTAACATGAATATATAACTGTTCGCTAAGTTATGAAAATGCATGTTTTGGCTATAATCTTCCGTAAATCAAGGGCGAAAACCAATTATTTGTCCCAAAAGAAGGTGTTTTAAGTATATATCTGCATTTCTAAGGTAGATTTGGGTACAATAAGAGGCGAAAAAGCAGATTCTGACTAAGATTTTATCGAAATCGGCAACTATTTGACTCAGAAAGGTTGCCTTACGTCGAAATCTAATAGTTTATTAGGGTTTTCGTTACTAAAATGCCCAAAGACGCCGATTTTGACTAGAATTTGAAAGATATTGACATGAATATATAACTGTTTGTATTAAAAAATGATAGTTTAAACTGATATTTGCGGTTTTGATGCGGTTTTAGATACGATATGAATTGAAGAAGCCGATTTTGACTGGAATCTGTTTAAAATGACAAAGAAAAACCTATTATCAATTCAAGGAAGTGAATTTTTAAGTAGTTATCTGCAGTTTTAACGTAGATTTCAATTCGCTAAGTTATGAAAATGCATGTTTTGGCTATAATCTTCCGTAAATCAAGGGCGAAAACCAATTATTTGTCCCAAAAGAAGGTGTTTTAAGTATATATCTGCATTTCCAAGGTAGATTTGGGTACAATAAGAGGCGAAAAAGCAGATTCTGACTAAGATTTTATCGAAATCGGCAACTATTTGACTCAGAAAGGTTGCCTTACGTCGAAATCTAATAGTTTATTAAGGTTTTCGTTACTAAAATGCCCAAAGACGCCGATTTTGACTAGAATTTGAAAGATATTGACATGAATATATAACTGTTTGTATCAAAAAATGATAGTTTAAACTGATATTTGCAGTTTTGATGCGGTTTTAGATACGATATGAATCGAAGAAGCCGATTTTGACTGGAATCTGTTTAAAATGACAAAGAAAAACCTATTATCAATTCAAGGAAGTGAATTTTTAAGTAGTTATCTGCAGTTTTAATGTAGATTTCAGTTCGCTAAGTTACGAAAATGCATGTTTTGGCTATAATCTTCCGTAAATCAAGGGCGAAAACCAATTATTTGTCCCAAAAGAAGGTGTTTTAAGTATATATCTGCATTTCTAAGGTAGATTTGGGTACAATAAGAGGCGAAAAAGCAGAATCTGACTAAGATTTTATCGAAATCGGCAACTATTTGACTCAGAAAGGTTGCCTTACGTCGAAATCTAATAGTTTATTAAGGTTTTCGTTACTAAAATGCCCAAAGACGCCGATTTTGACTAGAATTTGAAAGATATTGACATGAATATATAACTGTTTGAATCAAAAAATGATAGTTAAAACTGATATTTGCAGTTTTGATGCGGTTTTAGATACGATATGAATCGAAGAAGCCGATTTTGACTGGAATCTGTTTAAAATAACAAAGAAAAACCTATTATCAATTCAAGGAAGTGAATTTTTAAGTAGTTATCTGCAGTTTTAATGTAGATTTCAGTTCGCTAAGTTATGAAAATGCATGTTTTGGCTATAATCTTCCGTAAATCAAGGGCGAAAACCAATTATTTGTCCCAAAAGAAGGTGTTTTAAGTATATATCTGCATTTCTAAGGTAGATTTGGGTACAATAAGAGGCGAAAAAGCAGATTCTGACTAAGATTTTATCGAAATCGGCAACTATTTGACTCAGAAAGGTTGCCTTACGTCGAAATCTAATAGTTTATTAAGGTTTTCGTTACTAAAATGCCCAAAGACGCCGATTTTGACTAGAATTTGAAAGATATTGACAAGAATATATAACTGTTTGTATCAAAAAATGATAGTTTAAACTGATATTTGCAGTTTTGATGCGGTTTTAGATACGATATGAATCGAAGAAGCCGATTTTGACTGGAATCTGTTTAAAATGACAAAGAAAAACCTATTATCAATTCAAGGAAGTGAATTTTTAAGTAGTTATCTGCAGTTTTAATGTAGATTTCAGTTCGCTAAGTTACGAAAATGCATGTTTTGGCTATAATCTTCCGTAAATCAAGGGCGAAAACCAATTATTTGTCCCAAAAGAAGGTGTTTTAAGTATATATCTGCATTTCTAAGGTAGATTTGGGTACAATAAGAGGCGAAAAAGCAGATTCTGACTAAGATTTTATCGAAATCGGCAACTATTTGACTCAGAAAGGTTGCCTTACGTCGAAATATAATAGTTTATTAAGGTTTTCGTTACTAAAATGCCCAAAGACGCCGATTTTGACTAGAATTTGAAAGATATTGACATGAATATATAACTGTTTGTATCAAAAAATGATAGTTTAAACTGATATTTGCAGTTTTGATGCGGTTTTAGATACGATATGAATCGAAGAAGCCGATTTTGACTGGAATCTGTTTAAAATGACAAAGAAAAACCTATTATCAATTCAAGGAAGTGAATTTTTAAGTAGTTTTCTGCAGTTTCAATGTAAGGTTACTTCACCAACTTCACACAAAATTCACTTTCTTGGATTGATAGTAGGTTTTTCCTTATCATTTTAAACAGATTCTAGTCAAAATCGGCTTCTTCGACTCATATCGTACCTAAAACCGCATCAAAAATGCAAATATCAGTTTAAACTATCATTCTTTGATACAAACAGTCAATATCTTTCAAATTCTAGTCAAAATCGGCGTCTTTGGGCATTTTAGTAACGAAAACCTTAATAAACTATTAGATTTCGACGAAAGGCAACCTTACTGAGTCAAATAGTTGCCGATTTCGATAAAATCTTAGTCAGAATCTGCTTTTTCGCCTCTTATTGTTCCCAAATCTACCTTAGAAATGCAGATATATACTTAAAACACCTTCTTTTGGGACAAATAATTGATTTTCGCCCTTGATTTACGGAAGATTATAGCCAAAACATGCATTTTCATAACTTAGCGAACTGAAATCTACATTAAAACTGCAGATAACTATTTAAAAATTCACTTCCTTGAATTGATAATAGGTTTTTCTTTGTCATTTTAAACAGATTCCAGTCAAAATCGGCTTCTTCGATTCATATCGTATCTATAACCGCATCAAAACTGCAAATATCAGTTTAAACTATCATTTTTTGATACAAACAGTTATATATTCATGTCAATATCTTTCAAATTCTAGTCAAAATCGGCGTCTTTGGGCATTTTAGTAACGAGAACCTTAATAAGCTATTAGATTTCGACGTAAGGCAACCTTTCTGAGTCAAATAGTTGCCGATTTCGATAAAATCTTAGTCAGAATCTGCTTTTTCGCCTCTTATTGTACCCAAATCTACCTTAGAAATGCAGATATACACTTAAAACACCTTCTTTTGGGACAAATAATTGGTTTTCGCCCTTGATTTACGGAAGATTATAGCCAAAACATGCGTAAAATGCCCAAAGACGCCGATTTTGACTAGAATTTGAAAGATATTGACATGAATATATAACTGTTTGTATCAAAAAATGATAGTTTAAACTGATATTTGCATTATTTGCATATTATCAATTCAAGGAAGTGAATTTTTAAGTAGTTATCTGCAGTTTTAATGTAGATTTCAGTTCGCTAAGTTATGAAAATGCATGTTTTGGCTATAATCTTAAGTAAATCAAGGGCGAAAACCAATTACTTGTCCCAAAAGAAGTTGTTTTAAGTATATATCTGCATTTCTAAGGTAGATTTGGGTACAATAAGATTTTATCGAAATCGGCAACTCTTTGACTGAGAAAGGTTGCCTTACGTCGAAATCTAATAGTTTATTAAGGTTTTCGTTACTAAAATGCCCAAAGACGCCGATTTTGACTAGAATTTGAAAGATATTGACATGAATATATAACTGTTTGTATCAAAAAATGATAGTTTAAACTGATATTTGCAGTTTTGATGCGGTTTTAGATACGATATGAATCGAAGAAGCCGATTTTGACTGGAATCTGTTTAAAATGACAAAGAAAAACCTATTATCAATTCAAGGAAGTGAATTTTTAAGTAGTTATCTGCAGTTTTAATGTAGATTTCAGTTCGCTAAGTTATGAAAATGCATGTTTTGGCTATAATCTTCCGTAAATCAAGGGCGAAAACCAATTATTTGTCCCAAAAGAAGGTGTTTTAAGAATATATCTGCATTTCTAAGCTAGATTTGGGAACAATAAGAGGCGAAAAAGCAGATTCTGACTATGATTTTATCGAAATCGGCAACTATTTGACTCAGAAAGGTTGCCTTACGTCGAAATCTAATAGTTTATTAAGGTTTTCGTTACTAAAATGCCCAAAGACGCCGATTTTGACTAGAATTTGAAAGAATGAATGTATATAACTGTTTGTATCAAAAAATGATAGTTTAAACTGATATTTGCAGTTTTGATGCGGTTTTAGGTACGATATGAGTCGAAGAAGCCGATTTTGACTGGAATCTGTTTAAAATGATAAGGAAAAACCTACTATCAATCCAAGAAAGTGAATTTTGTGTGAAGTTGGTGAAGTTACCTTACATTAAAACTGCAGATAACTACTTAAAAATTCACTTCCTTGAATTGATAATAGGTTTTTCTTTGTCATTTTAAACAGATTCCAGTCAAAATCGGCTTCTTCGATTATATCGTATCTAAAACCGCATCAAAACTGCAAATATCAGTTTAAACTATCATTTTTTGATACAAACAGTTATATATTCATGTCAATATCTTTCAAATTCTAGTCAAAATCGGCGTCTTTGGGCATTTTAGTAACGAAAACCTTAATAAACTATTAGATTTCGACGTAAGGCAACCTTTCTGAGTCAAATAGTTGCCGATTTCGATAAAATCTTAGTCAGAATCTGCTCTTTCGCCTCTTATTGTACCCAAATCTACCTTAGAAATGCAGATATATACTTAAAACACCTTCTTTTGGGACAAATAATTGGTTTTCGCCCTTGATTTACGGAAGATTATAGCCAAAACATGCATTTTCATAACTTAGCGAACTGAAATCTACATTAAAACTGCAGATAACTACTTAAAAATTCACTTCCTTGAATTGATAATAGGTTTTTCTTTGTCATTTTAAACAGATTCCAGTCAAAATCGGCTTCTTCGATTCATATCGTATCTATAACCGCATCAAAACTGCAAATATCAGTTTAAACTATCATTTTTTGATACAAACAGTTATATATTCATGTCAATATCTTTCAAATTCTAGTCAAAATCGGCGTCTTTGGGCATTTTAGTAACGAAAACCTTAATAAACTATTAGATTTCGACGTAAGGCAACCTTTCTGAGTCAAATAGTTGCCGATTTCGATAAAATCTTAGTCAGAATCTGCTTTTTCGCCTCTTATTGTACCCAAATCTACCTTAGAAATGCAGATATATACTTAAAACACCTTCTTTTGGGACAAATAATTGGTTTTCCCCCTTGATTTACGGAAGATTATAGCCAAAACATGCGTAAAATGCACAAAGACGCCGATTTTGACTAGAATTTGAAAGATATTGACATGAATATATAACTGTTTGTATCAAAAAATGATAGTTTAAACTGATATTTGCAGTTTTGATGCGGTCTTAGATACGATATGAATCGAAGAAGCCGATTTTGACTGGAATCTGTTTAAAATGACAAAGAAAAACCTTTTATCAATTCAAGGAAGTGAATTTTTAAGTAGTTTTCTGCAGTTTTAATGTAAGGTTACTTCACCAACTTCACACAAAATTCACTTTCTTGGATTGATAGTAGGTTTTTCCTTATCATTTTAAACAGATTCTAGTCAAAATCGGCTTCTTCGACTCATATCGTACCTAAAACCGCATCAAAAATGCAAATATCAGTTTAAACTATCATTCTTTGATACAAACAGTCAATATCTTTCAAATTCTAGTCAAAATCGGCGTCTTTGGGCATTTTAGTAACGAAAACCTTAATAAACTATTAGATTTCGACGTAAGGCAACCTTACTGAGTCAAATAGTTGCCGATTTCGATAAAATCTTAGTCAGAATCTGCTTTTTCGCCTCTTATTGTTCCCAAATCTACCTTAGAAATGCAGATATATACTTAAAACACCTTCTTTTGGGACAAATAATTGATTTTCGCCCTTGATTTACGGAAGATTATAGCCAAAACATGCATTTTCATAACTTAGCGAACTGAAATCTACATTAAAACTGCAGATAACTATTTAAAAATTCACTTCCTTGAATTGATAATAGGTTTTTCTTTGTCATTTTAAACAGATTCCAGTCAAAATCGGCTTCTTCGATTCATATCGTATCTATAACCGCATCAAAACTGCAAATATCAGTTTAAACTATCATTTTTTGATACAAACAGTTATATATTCATGTCAATATCTTTCAAATTCTAGTCAAAATCGGCGTCTTTGGGCATTTTAGTAACGAGAACCTTAATAAGCTATTAGATTTCGACGTAAGGCAACCTTTCTGAGTCAAATAGTTGCCGATTTCGATAAAATCTTAGTCAGAATCTGCTTTTTCGCCTCTTATTGTACCCAAATCTACCTTAGAAATGCAGATATACACTTAAAACACCTTCTTTTGGGACAAATAATTGGTTTTCGCCCTTGATTTACGGAAGATTATAGCCAAAACATGCGTAAAATGCCCAAAGACGCCGATTTTGACTAGAATTTGAAAGATATTGACATGAATATATAACTGTTTGTATCAAAAAATGATAGTTTAAACTGATATTTGCAGTTTTGATGCGGTTTAAGGTACGATATGAGTCGAAGAAGCCGATTTTGACTGGAATCTGTTTAAAATGACAAAGAAAAACCTATTATCATTTCAAGGAAGTGAATTCTTAAGTAGTTATCTGCAGTTTTAATGTAGATTTCAGTTCGCTAAGTTATGAAAATGCATGTTTTGGCTATAATCTTCCGTAAATCAAGGGCGAAAACCAATTATTTGTCCCAAAAGAAGGTGTTTTAAGTATATATCTGCATTTCTAAGGTAGATTTGGGTACAATAAGAGGCGAAAAAGCAGATTCTGACTAAGATTTTATCGAAATCGGCAACTATTTGACTCAGAAAGGTTGCCTTACGTCGAAATCTAATAGTTTATTAAGGTTTTCGTTACTAAAATGCCCAAAGACGCCGATTTTGACTAGAATTTGAAAGATATTGACATGAATATATAACTGTTTGTATCAAAAAATGATAGTTTAAACTGATATTTGCAGTTTTGATGCGGTTTTAGATTCGACATGAATCGAAGAAGCCGATTTTGACTGGAATCTGTTTAAAATGACAAAGAAAAACCTATTATCAATTCAAGGAAGTGAATTTTTAAGTAGTTATCTGCAGTTTTAATGTAGATTTCAGTTCGCTAAGTTATGAAAATGCATGTTTTGGCTATAATCTTCCGTAAATCAAGGGCGAAAACCAATTATTTGTCCCAAAAGAAGGTGTTTTAAGTTTATATCTGCATTTCTAAGGTAGATTTGGGTACAATAAGAGGCGAAAAAGCAGATTCTGACTAAGATTTTATCGAAATCGGCAACTATTTGACTCAGAAAGGTTGCCTTACGTCGAAATATAATAGTTTATTAAGGTTTTCGTTACTAAAAGGCCCAAAGACGCCGATATTGACTAGAATTTGAAAGATATTGACATGAATATATAACTGTTTGTATCAAAAAATGTTAGTTTAAACTGATATTTGCAGTTTTGATGCGGTTTTAGATACGATATGAATCGAAGAAGCCGATTTTGACTGGAATCTGTTTAAAATGACAAAGAAAAACCTATTATCAATTCAAGGAAGAGAATTTTTAAGTAGTTATCTGCAGTTTTAATGTAGATTTCAGTTCGCTAAGTTACGAAAATGCATGTTTTGGCTATAATCTTCCGTAAATGAAGGGCGAAAACCAATCATTTGTCCCAAAAGTAGGTGTTTTAAGTATATATCTGCATTTCTAAGGTAGATTTGGGTACAATAAGAGGCGAAAAAGCAGATTCTGACTAAGATTTTATCGAAATCGGTAACTATTTGACTCAGAAAGGTTGCCTTACGTCGAAATCTAATAGTTTATTAAGGTTTTCGTTACTAAAATGCCCAAAGACGCCGATTTTGACTAGAATTTGAAAGATATTGACAAGAATATATAACTGTTTGTATCAAAAAATGATAGTTTAAACTGATATTTGCAGTTTTGATGCGGTTTTAGATACGATATGAATCGAAGAAGCCGATTTTGACTGGAATCTGTTTAAAATAACAAAGAAAAACCTATTATCAATTCAAGGAAGTGAATTTTTAAGTAGTTATCTGCAGTTTTAATGTAGATTTCAGTTCGCTAAGTTATGAAAATGCATGTTTTGGCTATAATCTTCCGTAAATCAAGGGCGAAAACCAATTATTTGTCCCAAAAGTAGGTGTTTTAAGTATATATCTGAATTTCTAAGGTAGATTTGGGTACAATAAGAGGCGAAAAAGCAGATTCTGACTAAGATTTTATCGAAATCGGCAACTATTTGACTCAGAAAATCTGCCTTACGTCGGAATCTAATAGTTTATTAAGGTTTTCGTTACTAAAATGCCCAAAGACGCCGATTTTCACTAGAATTTGAAAGATATTGACAAGAATATATAACTGTTTGTATCAAAAAATGATAGTTTAAACTGATATTTGCAGTTTTGATGCGGTTTTAGATACGATATGAATCGAAGAAGCCGATTTTGACTGGAATCTGTATAAAATGACAAAGAAAAACCTATTATCAATTCAAGGAAGTGAATTTTTAATTAGTTATCTGCAGTTTTAATGTAGATTTCAGTTCGCTAAGTTATGAAAATGCATGTTTTGGCTATAATCTTCCGTAAATCAAGGGCGAAAACCAATTATTTGTCCCAAAAGTAGGTGTTTTAAGTATATATCTGCATTTCTAAGGTAGATTTGGGTACAATAAGAGGCGAAAAAGCAGATTCTGACTAAGATTTTATCGAAATCGGCAACTATTTGACTCAGAAAGGCTGCCTTACGTCGGAATCTAATAGTTTGTATCAAAAAATGATAGTTTAAACTGATATTTGCAGTTTTGATGCGGTTTTAGATTCGATATGAATCGAAGAAGCCGATTTTGACTGGAATCTGTTTAAAATGACAAAGAAAAACCTATTATCAATTCAAGGAAGTGAATTTTTAAGTAGTTATCTGCAGTTTTAATGTAGATTTCAGTTCGCTAAGTTATGAAAATGCATGTTTTGGCTATAATCTTCCGTAAATCAAGGGCGAAAACCAATTACTTGTCCCAAAAGAAGGTGTTTTAAGTTTATATCTGCATTTCTAAGGTAGATTTGTGTACAATAAGAGGCGAAAAAGCAGATTCTGACTAAGATTTTATCGAAATCGGCAACTATTTGACTCAGAAAGGTTGCCTTACGTCGAAATCTAATAGTTTATTAAAGTTTTCGTTACTAAAATGCCCAAAGACGCCGATTTTGACTAGAATTTGAAAGTTATTGACATGAATATATAACTGTTTGTATCAAAAAATGATAGTTTAAACTGATATTTGCAGTTTTGATGCGGTTTTAGATGCGATATGAATCGAAGAAGCCGATTTTGACTGGAATCTGTTTAAAATGACAAAGAAAAACCTATTATCAATTCAAGGAAGTGAATTTTTAATTAGTTATCTCCAGTTTTAATGTAGATTTCAGTTCGCTAAGTTATTATTTCTAAGGTAGATTTGGGTACAATAAGAGGCGAAAAAGCAGATTCTGACTAAGATTTTATCGAAATCGGCAACTATTTGACTCAGAAAGGTTGCCTTACGTCGAAATCTAATAGTTTATTAAGGTTTTCGTTACTAAAATGCCCAAAGACGCCGATTTTGACTAGAATTTGAAAGATATTGACATGAATATATAACTGTTTGTATCAAAAAATGATAGTTTAAACTGATATTTGCAGTTTTGATGCGGTTTTAGGTACGATATGAGTCGAAGAAGCCGATTTTGACTGGAATCTGTTTAAAATGATAAGGAAAAACCTACTATCAATCCAAGAAAGTGAATTTTGTGTGAAGTTGGTGAAGTTACCTGTACTTTGTCAGAATCTGCTTTTTCGCCTCTTATTGTACCCAAATCTACCTTAGAAATGCAGATATATACTTAAAACACCTTCTTTTGGGACAAATAAACAAAAACTGCAAATATCAGTTTAAACTATCATTTTTTGATACAAACAGTTATATATTCATGTCAATATCTTTCAAATTCTAGTCAAAATTGGCGTCTTTGGGCATTTTAGTAACGAAAACCTTAATAAACTATTAGATTTCGACGTAAGGCAACCTTTCTGAGTCAAATAGTTGCCGATTTCGATAAAATCTTAGTCAGAATCTGCTTTTTCGCCTCTTATTGTACCCAAATCTACCTTAGAAAAAATTAGTGCTCTGAAGATGGCTTCCTACTAAAACGAAACGTCGGACATAATTTTAAATCATTGCATCATTTTCAGCGCACCTTAAAACCACCGGAATCACCTTCAAATCCCTTTTATTATGAATTGGGGCTCTGAAGATGGCTTCTAACTAAAACGAAACGTCAGACACAATTTTAAGTCATTGCATCGTCTTTAGCGTACCTCAAAACGCTCGGAACCATCTTTAAATTCCAATTATTACGAATTAGTGCTCTGAAGATGGCTTCCTGCGAAAGCGAAACGTCGGACACAATTTTAAATCATTGCGTCGTGTTCAGCGAATCTCAAAACCCCCGGAACCACCTTCAAATTCCAATTATTACAAATTAGTGCCCTGAAGATGGCTTCCTGCGAAAACGAAATGTTGGACAAAATTTTAAATCATTGCATCGTCTTCAGCGCACCTCAAAACCCCCAGAATCATCTTCAAATTCCAATTATTACGAATTAGTGTTCTGAAAATGGCTTCCTCCTAAAACGAAACGTCGGACAAAATTTTAAATCATTGCATCGTCTTCAGCGCACCTCAAAACCCCCGGAACCACCTTCAAATTACAATTATTACGAATTAGTGCTCTGAAGATGGCTTCCTGCGAAAACGAAATGTTGGACAAAATTTTAAATCATTGCATCGTCTTCAGCGCACCTCAAAACCCCCAGAATCATCTTCAAATTCCAATTATTACGAATTAGTGTTCTGAAGATGGCTTCCTCCTAAAACGAAACGTCGGACAAAATTTTAAATCATTGCATCGTCTTCAGCGCACCTCAAAACCCCCGGAACTACCTTCAAATTCCAATTATTACGAATTAGTGCTCTGAAGATAGCTTCCTCCTGAAACGAAACGTCGGACATAATTTTAAATCATTGCATCGTTTTCAGCGCACCTTAAAACCACCGGAATCACCTTCAAATCCCTTTTATTATGAATTGGGGCTCCGAAGATGGCTTCTAACTAAAACGAAACGTCAGACACAATTTTAAGTCATTGCATCGTCTTTAGCGTACCTCAAAACCCTCGGAACCATCTTTAAATTCCAATTATTAGGAATTAGTGCTCTGAAGATGGCTTCCTGCGAAAGTGAAACGTCGGACACAATTTTAAATCATTGCGTCGTCTTCAGCGAATCTCAAAACCCCCGGAACCACCTTCAAATTCCAATTATTACAAATTATTGCTCTGAAGATGGCTTCCTGCGAAAACGAAATGTTGGACAAAATTTTAAATCATTGCATCGTCTTCAGCACACCTCAAAACCCCTAGAATCATCTTCAAATTCCAATTATTAACAATTAGTGTTCTGAAGATGGATTCCTCCTAAAACGAAACGTCGGACAAAATTTTAAATCATTGCATCGTCTTCAGCGCACCTCAAAACCCCCGGAACTACCTTCAAATTCCAATTATTACGAATTAGTGCTCTGAAGATAGCTTCCTCCTAAAACGAAACGCCGGACATAATTTTAAATCATTGCATCGTTTTCAGCGCACCTTAAAACCACCGGAATCACCTTCAAATCCCTTTTATTATGAATTGGGGCTCCGAAGATGGCTTCTAACTAAAACGAAACGTCGGACAAAATTTTAAATCATTGCGTCGTCTTTAGCGAATCTCAAAACCCCCGGAACCACCTTCAAATTCCAATTATTACAAATTAGTGCTCTGAAGATGGCTTCCTGCGAAAACGAAATGTTGGACAAAATTTTAAATCATTGCATCGTCTTCAGCGCACCTCAAAACCCCCAGAATCATCTTAAAATTCCAATTATTACGAATTAGTGTTCTGAAGATGGCTTCCTCCTAAAACGAAACGTCGGACAAAATTTTAAATCATTGCATCGTCTTCAGCGCACCTCAAAACCCCCAGAATCATCTTCAAATTCCAATTATTACGAATTAGTGTTCTGAAGATGGCTTCCTCCTAAAACGAAACGTCGGACAAAATTTTAAATCATTGCATCGTCTTCAGCGCACCTCAAAACCCCCGGAACCACCTTCAAATTCCAATTATTACGAATTAGTGCTCTGAAGATAGCTTCCTCCTAAAACGAAACGTCGGACATAATTTTAAATCATTGCATCGTTTTCAGCGCACCTTAAAACCACCGGAATCACCTTCAAATTCCAATTATTACGAATTAGTGTTCTGAAGATGGCTTCCTCCTAAAACGAAACGTCGGACAAAATTTTAAATCATTGCATCGTCTTCAGCGCACCTCAAAACCCCCAGAATCATCTTCAAATTCCAATTATTACGAATTAGTGTTCTGAAGATGGCTTCCTCCTAAAACGAAACGTCGGACAAAATTTTAAATCATTGCATCGTCTTCAGCGCACCTCAAAACCCACGGAACCACCTTCAAATTACAATTATTACGAATTAGTGCTCTGAAGATAGCTTCCTCCTTAAACGAAACGTCGGACATAATTTTAAATCATTGCATCGTCTTCAGCGCACCTCAAAACCCCCGGAACCACCTTCAAATTCCAATTATTACGAATTAGTGCTCTGAAGATAGCTTCCTCCTAAAACGAAACGTCGGACAAAATTTTAAATCATTGCATCGTCTTCAGCGCACCTCAAAACCCCCGGAACCACCTTCAAATTCCAATTATTACGAATTAGTGCTCTGAAGATAGCTTCCTCCTAAAACGAAACGTCGGACATAATTTTAAATCATTGCATCGTTTTCAGCGCACCTTAAAACCACCGGAATCACCTTCAAATTCCAATTATTACGAATTAGTGTTCTGAAGATGGCTTCCTCCTAAAACGAAACGTCGGACAAAATTTTAAATCATTGCATCGTCTTCAGCGCACCTCAAAACCCCCGGAACCACCTTCAAATTCCAATTATTACGAATTAGTGCTCTGAAGATAGCTTCCTCCTAAAACGAAACGTCGGACATAATTTTAAATCATTGCATCGTTTTCAGCGCACCTTAAAACCACTGGAATCACCTTCAAATCCCTTTTATTATGAATTGGGGCTCTGAAGATGGCTTCTAACTAAAACGAAACGTCAGACACAATTTTAAGTCATTGCATCGTCTTCAGCGCACCTCAAAACCCCCAGAATCATCTTAAAATTCCAATTATTACGAATTAGTGTTCTGAAGATGGCTTCCTCCTAAAACGAAACGTCGGACAAAATTTTAAATCATTGCATCGTCTTCAGCGCACCTCAAAACCCACGGAACCACCTTCAAATTACAATTATTACGAATTAGTGCTCTGAAGATGGCTTCCTGCGAAAACGAAATGTTGGACAAAATTTTAAATCATTGCATCGTCTTCAGCGCACCTCAAAACCCCCAGAACCATCTTTAAATTCCAATTATTACGAATTAGTGCTCTGAAGATGGCTTCCTGCGAAAACGAAACGTCGGACACAATTTTAAATCATTGCGTCGTCTTCAGCGAATCTCAAAACCCCCGGAACCACCTTCAAATTCCAATTATTACAAATTAGTGCTCTGAAGATGGCTTAGTGCGAAAACGAAATGTTGGACAAAATTTTAAATCATTGCATCGTCCTCAGCGCACCCCAAAACCCCCAGAATCATCTTCAAATTCCAATTATTAACAATTAGTGTTCTGAAGATGGCTTCCTCCTAAAACGAAACGTCGGACAAAATTTTAAATCATTGCGTCGTCTTTAGCGAATCTCAAAACCCCCGGAACCACCTTCAAATTCCAATTATTACAAATTAGTGTTCTGAAGATGGCTTCCTGCGAAAACGAAATGTTGGACAAAATTTTAAATCATTGCATCGTCTTCAGCGCACCTCAAAACCCCCAGAATCATCTTAAAATTCCAATTATTACGAATTAGTGTTCTGAAGATGGCTTCCTCCTAAAACGAAACGTCGGACAAAATTTTAAATCATTGCATCGTCTTCAGCGCACCTCAAAACCCCCGGAACCATCTTCAAATTCCAATTATTACGAATTAGTGCTCTGAAGAAGGGTTCCTCGTAACACGAAAAGTCGGACACAATTTTAAATCATTGCATCGTCTTCAGCGCACCTCAAAACAACCGGAACCATCTTCAAAATCCAATTACTAAGAATCAATGCTCTGAAGATGGCTTCCTTCTAAAACGAAACGTCGGACAAAATTTTAAATCATTGCATCGTCTTCAGCGCACCTCAAAACCCGCAGAATCATCTTCAAATTCCAATTATTAACAATTAGTGTTCTGAAGATGGCTTCCTCCTAAAATGAAACGTCGGACAAAATTTTAAATCATTGCGTCGTCTTTAGCGAATCTCAAAACCCCCGGAACCACCTTCAAATTCCAATTATTACGAATTAGTGCTCTGAAGATGGCTCTCTGCGAAAACGAAACGTTGGACACAATTTTAAATCATTGCATCGTCTTCAGCGCACCTCAAAACCCCCGGAACCATCTTCAAATTCCAATTATTAACAATTAGTGTTCTGAAGATGGATTCCTCCTAAAACGAAACGTCGGACAAAATTTTAAATCATTGCATCGTCTTCAGCGCACCTCAAAACCCCCGGAACCACCTTCAAATTCCAATTATTACGAATTAGTGCTCTGAAGATAGCTTCCTCCTAAAACGAAACGTCGGACAAAATTTTAAATCATTGCATCGTCTTCAGCGCACCTCAAAACCCCCGGAACCATCTTCAAATTCCAATTATTACGAATTAGTGCTCTGAAGAAGGGTTCCTCGTAACACGAAAAGTCGGACACAATTTTAAATCATTGCATCGTCTTCAGCGCACCTCAAAACAACCGGAACCATCTTCAAAATCCAATTACTAAGAATCAATGCTCTGAAGATGGCTTCCTTCTAAAACGAAACGTCGGACAAAATTTTAAATCATTGCATCGTCTTCAGCGCACCTCAAAACCCGCAGAATCATCTTCAAATTCCAATTATTAACAATTAGTGTTCTGAAGATGGCTTCCTCCTAAAATGAAACGTCGGACAAAATTTTAAATCATTGCGTCGTCTTTAGCGAATCTCAAAACCCCCGGAACCACCTTCAAATTCCAATTATTACGAATTAGTGCTCTGAAGATGGCTCTCTGCGAAAACGAAATGTTGGACAAAATTTTAAATCATTGCATCGTCTTCAGCGCACCTCAAAACCCCCGGAACCATCTTCAAATTCCAATTATTACGAATTAGTGCTCTGAAGATGGCTTCCTCCTAAAACGAAAAGTCGGACACAATTTTAAATCATTGCATCGTCTTCAGCGCACCTCAAAACCCCCGGAACCATCTTCAAAATCCAATTATTAAGAATCAATTCTCTGAAGATGGCTTCCTACTAAAACGAAACGTCAGACACAATTTTAAGTCATTGCATCGTCTTTAGCGTACCTCAAAACCCTCGGAACCATCTTTAAATTCCAATTATTAGGAATTAGTGCTCTGAAGATGGCTTCCTGCGAAAGTGAAACGTCGGACACAATTTTAAATCATTGCATCGTCTTCAGCGCACCTCAAAACCCCCGGAACCACCTTCAAATTCCAATTATTACGAATTAGTGCTCTGAAGATAGCTTCCTCCTAAAACGAAACGTCGGACAAAATTTTAAATCATTGCATCGTTTTCAGCGAACCTCAAAACCCCCGGAACCACCTTCAAGTTTCAATTATTACGAATTAGTGCTCTGAAGATGGCTTCCTCCTAAAACGAAACGTTGGTCACAATTTTAAATCATTGCATCGTCTTCAGCGTACCTCAAAACCCCCGGAACCATCATCAAATTCCAATTATTACGAATTAGTGCTCTGAAGATGGCTTCCTACTAAAACGAAACGTCGGACATAATTTTAAATCATTGCATCGTTTTCAGCGCACCTTAAAACCACCGGAATCACCTTCAAATCCCTTTTATTATGAATTGGGGCTCCGAAGATGGCTTCTAACTAAAACGAATCGTCAGACACAATTTTAAGTCATTGCATCGTCTTTAGCGTACCTCAAAACCCTCGGAACCATCTTTAAATTCCAATTATTAGGAATTAGTGCTCTGAAGATGGCTTCCTGCGAAAGTGAAACGTCGGACACAATTTTAAATCATTGCGTCGTCTTCAGCGAATCTCAAAACCCCCGGAACCACCTTCAAATTCCAATTATTACAAATTAGTGCTCTGAAGATGGCTTCCTGCGAAAACGAAATGTTGGACAAAATTTTAAATCATTGCATCGTCTTCAGCACACCTCAAAACCCCTAGAATCATCTTCAAATTCCAATTATTAACAATTAGTGTTCTGAAGATGGATTCCTCCTAAAACGAAACGTCGGACAAAATTTTAAATCATTGCATCGTCTTCAGCGCACCTCAAAACCCCCGGAACTACCTTCAAATTCCAATTATTACGAATTAGTGCTCTGAAGATAGCTTCCTCCTAAAACGAAACGTCGGACATAATTTTAAATCATTGCATCGTTTTCAGCGCACCTTAAAACCACCGGAATCACCTTCAAATCCCTTTTATTATGAATTGGGGCTCCGAAGATGGCTTCTAACTAAAACGAAACGTCAGACACAATTTTAAGTCATTGCATCGTCTTTAGCGTACCTCAAAACCCTCGGAACCATCTTTAAATTCCAATTATTAGGAATTAGTGCTCTGAAGATGGCTTCCTGCGAAAGTGAAACGTCGAACACAATTTTAAATCATTGCGTCGTCTTCAGCGAATCTCAAAACCCCCGGAACCACCTTCAAATTCCAATTATTACAAATTAGTGCTCTGAAGATGGCTCCTGCGAAAACGAAATGTTGGACAAAATTTTAAATCATTGCATCGTCTTCAGCACACCTCAAAACCCCCAGAATCATCTTCAAATTCCAATTATTAACAATTAGTGTTCTGAAGATGGCTTCCTCCTAAAACAAAACGTCGGACAAAATTTTAAATCATTGCGTCGTCTTTAGCGAATCTCAAAACCCCCGGAACCACCTTCAAATTCCAATTATTACAAATTAGTGCTCTGAAGATGGCTTCCTGCGAAAACGAAATGTTGGACAAAATTTTAAATCATTGCATCGTCTTCAGCGCACCTCAAAACCCCCAGAATCATCTTAAAATTCCAATTATTACGAATTAGTGTTCTGAAGATGGCTTCCTCCTAAAACGAAACGTCGGACAAAATTTTAAATCATTGCATCGTCTTCAGCGCACCTCAAAACCCCCAGAATCATCTTCAAATTCCAATTATTACGAATTAGTGTTCTGAAGATGGCTTCCTCCTAAAACGAAACGTCGGACGAAATTTTAAATCATTGCATCGTCTTCAGCGCACCTCAAAACCCCCGGAACCACCTTCAAATTCCAATTATTACGAATTAGTGCTCTGAAGATAGCTTCCTCCTAAAACGAAACGTCGGACATAATTTTAAATCATTGCATCGTTTTCAGCGCACCTTAAAACCACCGGAATCACCTTCAAATTCCAATTATTACGAATTAGTGTTCTGAAGATGGCTTCCTCCTAAAACGAAACGTCGGACAAAATTTTAAATCATTGCATCGTCTTCAGCGCACCTCAAAACCCCCAGAATCATCTTCAAATTCCAATTATTACGAATTAGTGTTCTGAAGATGGCTTCCTCCTAAAACGAAACGTCGGACAAAATTTTAAATCATTGCATCGTCTTCAGCGCACCTCAAAACCCACGGAACCACCTTCAAATTACAATTATTACGAATTAGTGCTCTGAAGATAGCTTCCTCCTTAAACGAAACGTCGGACATAATTTTAAATCATTGCATCTTCAGCGCACCTCAAAACCCCCGGAACCACCTTCAAATTCCAATTATTACGAATTAGTGCTCTGAAGATAGCTTCCTCCTAAAACGAAACGTCGGACAAAATTTTAAATCATTGCATCGTCTTCAGCGCACCTCAAAACCCCCGGAACCACCTTCAAATTCCAATTATTACGAATTAGTGCTCTGAAGATAGCTTCCTCCTAAAACGAAACGTCGGACATAATTTTAAATCATTGCATCGTTTTCAGCGCACCTTAAAACCACCGGAATCACCTTCAAATTCCAATTATTACGAATTAGTGTTCTGAAGATGGCTTCCTCCTAAAACGAAACGTCGGACAAAATTTTAAATCATTGCATCGTCTTCAGCGCACCTCAAAACCCCCGGAACCACCTTCAAATTCCAATTATTACGAATTAGTGCTCTGAAGATAGCTTCCTCCTAAAACGAAACGTCGGACATAATTTTAAATCATTGCATCGTTTTCAGCGCACCTTAAAACCACTGGAATCACCTTCAAATCCCTTTTATTATGAATTGGGGCTCTGAAGATGGCTTCTAACTAAAACGAAACGTCAGACACAATTTTAAGTCATTGCATCGTCTTCAGCGCACCTCAAAACCCCCAGAATCATCTTAAAATTCCAATTATTACGAATTAGTGTTCTGAAGATGGCTTCCTCCTAAAACGAAACGTCGGACAAAATTTTAAATCATTGCATCGTCTTCAGCGCACCTCAAAACCCACGGAACCACCTTCAAATTACAATTATTACGAATTAGTGCTCTGAAGATGGCTTCCTGCGAAAACGAAATGTTGGACAAAATTTTAAATCATTGCATCGTCTTCAGCGCACCTCAAAACCCCCAGAACCATCTTTAAATTCCAATTATTACGAATTAGTGCTCTGAAGATGGCTTCCTGCGAAAACGAAACGTCGGACACAATTTTAAATCATTGCGTCGTCTTCAGCGAATCTCAAAACCCCCGGAACCACCTTCAAATTCCAATTATTACAAATTAGTGCTCTGAAGATGGCTTAGTGCGAAAACGAAATGTTGGACAAAATTTTAAATCATTGCATCGTCCTCAGCGCACCCCAAAACCCCCAGAATCATCTTCAAATTCCAATTATTAACAATTAGTGTTCTGAAGATGGCTTCCTCCTAAAACGAAACGTCGGACAAAATTTTAAATCATTGCGTCGTCTTTAGCGAATCTCAAAACCCCCGGAACCACCTTCAAATTCCAATTATTACAAATTAGTGTTCTGAAGATGGCTTCCTGCGAAAACGAAATGTTGGACAAAATTTTAAATCATTGCATCGTCTTCAGCGCACCTCAAAACCCCCAGAATCATCTTAAAATTCCAATTATTACGAATTAGTGTTCTGAAGATGGCTTCCTCCTAAAACGAAACGTCGGACAAAATTTTAAATCATTGCATCGTCTTCAGCGCACCTCAAAACCCCCGGAACCATCTTCAAATTCCAATTATTACGAATTAGTGCTCTGAAGAAGGGTTCCTCGTAACACGAAAAGTCGGACACAATTTTAAATCATTGCATCGTCTTCAGCGCACCTCAAAACAACCGGAACCATCTTCAAAATCCAATTACTAAGAATCAATGCTCTGAAGATGGCTTCCTTCTAAAACGAAACGTCGGACAAAATTTTAAATCATTGCATCGTCTTCAGCGCACCTCAAAACCCGCAGAATCATCTTCAAATTCCAATTATTAACAATTAGTGTTCTGAAGATGGCTTCCTCCTAAAATGAAACGTCGGACAAAATTTTAAATCATTGCGTCGTCTTTAGCGAATCTCAAAACCCCCGGAACCACCTTCAAATTCCAATTATTACGAATTAGTGCTCTGAAGATGGCTCTCTGCGAAAACGAAACGTTGGACACAATTTTAAATCATTGCATCGTCTTCAGCGCACCTCAAAACCCCCGGAACCATCTTCAAATTCCAATTATTACGAATTAGTGCCCTGAAGATGGCTTCCCACTAAAACGAAACGTCGGACACAATTTTAAATCATTGCATCGTCTTCAGCGCACCTCAAAACCCCCGGAACCATCTTCAAATTCCAATTATTACGAATTAGTGCTCTGAAGATGGCTTCCTCCTAAAACGAAAAGTCGGACACAATTTTAAATCATTGCATCGTCTTCAGCGCACCTCAAAACCCCCGGAACCATCTTCAAAATCCAATTATTAAGAATCAATTCTCTGAAGATGGCTTCCTACTAAAACGAAACGTCAGACACAATTTTAAGTCATTGCATCGTCTTTAGCGTACCTCAAAACCCTCGGAACCATCTTTAAATTCCAATTATTAGGAATTAGTGCTCTGAAGATGGCTTCCTGCGAAAGTGAAACGTCGGACACAATTTTAAATCATTGCATCGTCTTCAGCGCACCTCAAAACCCCCGGAACCACCTTCAAATTCCAATTATTACGAATTAGTGCTCTGAAGATAGCTTCCTCCTAAAACGAAACGTCGGACAAAATTTTAAATCATTGCATCGTTTTCAGCGAACCTCAAAACCCGCGGAACCACCTTCAAGTTTCAATTATTACGAATTAGTGCTCTGAAGATGGCTTCCTCCTAAAACGAAACGTTGGTCACAATTTTAAATCATTGCATCGTCTTCAGCGTACCTCAAAACCCCCGGAACCATCATCAAATTCCAATTATTACGAATTAGTGCTCTGAAGATGGCTTCCTACTAAAACGAAACGTCGGACATAATTTTAAATCATTGCATCGTTTTCAGCGCACCTTAAAACCACCGGAATCACCTTCAAATCCCTTTTATTATGAATTGGGGCTCCGAAGATGGCTTCTAACTAAAACGAATCGTCAGACACAATTTTAAGTCATTGCATCGTCTTTAGCGTACCTCAAAACCCTCGGAACCATCTTTAAATTCCAATTATTAGGAATTAGTGCTCTGAAGATGGCTTCCTGCGAAAGTGAAACGTCGGACACAATTTTAAATCATTGCGTCGTCTTCAGCGAATCTCAAAACCCCCGGAACCACCTTCAAATTCCAATTATTACAAATTAGTGCTCTGAAGATGGCTTCCTGCGAAAACGAAATGTTGGACAAAATTTTAAATCATTGCATCGTCTTCAGCACACCTCAAAACCCCTAGAATCATCTTCAAATTCCAATTATTAACAATTAGTGTTCTGAAGATGGATTCCTCCTAAAACGAAACGTCGGACAAAATTTTAAATCATTGCATCGTCTTCAGCGCACCTCAAAACCCCCAGAATCATCTTCAAATTCCAATTATTACGAATTAGTGTTCTGAAGATGGCTTCCTCCTAAAACGAAACGTCGGACAAAATTTTAAATCATTGCATCGTTTTCAGCGCACCTTAAAACCACCGGAATCACCTTCAAATCCCTTTTATTATGAATTGGGGCTCCGAAGATGGCTTCTAACTAAAACGAAACGTCAGACACAATTTTAAGTCATTGCATCGTCTTTAGCGTACCTCAAAACCCTCGGAACCATCTTTAAATTCCAATTATTAGGAATTAGTGCTCTGAAGATGGCTTCCTGCGAAAGTGAAACGTCGGACACAATTTTAAATCATTGCGTCGTCTTCAGCGAATCTCAAAACCCCCGGAACCACCTTCAAATTCCAATTATTACAAATTAGTGCTCTGAAGATGGCTTCCTGCGAAAACGAAATGTTGGACAAAATTTTAAATCATTGCATCGTCTTCAGCACACCTCAAAACCCCTAGAATCATCTTCAAATTCCAATTATTAACAATTAGTGTTCTGAAGATGGATTCCTCCTAAAACGAAACGTCGGACAAAATTTTAAATCATTGCATCGTCTTCAGCGCACCTCAAAACCCCCGGAACTACCTTCAAATTCCAATTATTACGAATTAGTGCTCTGAAGATAGCTTCCTCCTAAAACGAAACGTCGGACATAATTTTAAATCATTGCATCGTTTTCAGCGCACCTTAAAACCACCGGAATCACCTTCAAATCCCTTTTATTATGAATTGGGGCTCCGAAGATGGCTTCTAACTAAAACGAAACGTCAGACACAATTTTAAGTCATTGCATCGTCTTTAGCGTACCTCAAAACCCTCGGAACCATCTTTAAATTCCAATTATTAGGAATTAGTGCTCTGAAGATGGCTTCCTGCGAAAGTGAAACGTCGAACACAATTTTAAATCATTGCGTCGTCTTCAGCGAATCTCAAAACCCCCGGAACCACCTTCAAATTCCAATTATTACAAATTAGTGCTCTGAAGATGGCTCCTGCGAAAACGAAATGTTGGACAAAATTTTAAATCATTGCATCGTCTTCAGCACACCTCAAAACCCCCAGAATCATCTTCAAATTCCAATTATTAACAATTAGTGTTCTGAAGATGGCTTCCTCCTAAAACAAAACGTCGGACAAAATTTTAAATCATTGCGTCGTCTTTAGCGAATCTCAAAACCCCCGGAACCACCTTCAAATTCCAATTATTACAAATTAGTGCTCTGAAGATGGCTTCCTGCGAAAACGAAATGTTGGACAAAATTTTAAATCATTGCATCGTCTTCAGCGCACCTCAAAACCCCCAGAATCATCTTAAAATTCCAATTATTACGAATTAGTGTTCTGAAGATGGCTTCCTCCTAAAACGAAACGTCGGACAAAATTTTAAATCATTGCATCGTCTTCAGCGCACCTCAAAACCCCCAGAATCATCTTCAAATTCCAATTATTACGAATTAGTGTTCTGAAGATGGCTTCCTCCTAAAACGAAACGTCGGACAAAATTTTAAATCATTGCATCGTCTTCAGCGCACCTCAAAACCCACGGAACCACCTTCAAATTACAATTATTACGAATTAGTGCTCTGAAGATGGCTTCCTGCGAAAACGAAATGTTGGACAAAATTTTAAATCATTGCATCGTCTTCAGCGCACCTCAAAACCCCCAGAATCATCTTAAAATTCCAATTATTACGAATTAGTGTTCTGAAGATGGCTTCCTCCTAAAACGAAACGTCGGACAAAATTTTAAATCATTGCATCGTCTTCAGCGCACCTCAAAACCCCCGGAACCATCTTCAAATTCCAATTATTACGAATTAGTGCTCTGAAGAAGGGTTCCTCGTAACACGAAAAGTCGGACACAATTTTAAATCATTGCATCGTCTTCAGCGCACCTCAAAACAACCGGAACCATCTTCAAAATCCAATTACTAAAAATCAATGCTCTGAAGATGGCTTCCTTCTAAAACGAAACGTCGGACAAAATTTTAAATCATTGCATCGTCTTCAGCGCACCTCAAAACCCGCAGAATCATCTTCAAATTCCAATTATTAACAATTAGTGTTCTGAAGATGGCTTCCTCCTAAAACGAAACGTCGGACAAAATTTTAAATCATTGCGTCGTCTTTAGCGAATCTCAAAACCCCCGGAACCACCTTCAAATTCCAATTATTACGAATTAGTGCTCTGAAGATGGCTCTCTGCGAAAACGAAACGTTGGACACAATTTTAAATCATTGCATCGTCTTCAGCGCACCTCAAAACCCCCGGAACCATCTTCAAATTCCAATTATTACGAATTAGTGCTCTGAAGATGGCTTCCCACTAAAACGAAACGTCGGACACAATTTTAAATCATTGCATCGTCTTCAGCGCACCTCAAAACCCCCGGAACCATCTTCAAATTCCAATTATTACGAATTAGTGCTCTGAAGATGGCTTCCTCCTAAAACGAAAAGTCGGACACAATTTTAAATCATTGCATCGTCTTCAGCGCACCTCAAAACCCCCGGAACCATCTTCAAAATCCAATTATTAAGAATCAATTCTCTGAAGATGGCTTCCTACTAAAACGAAACGTCAGACACAATTTTAAGTCATTGCATCGTCTTTAGCGTACCTCAAAACCCTCGGAACCATCTTTAAATTCCAATTATTAGGAATTAGTGCTCTGAAGATGGCTTCCTGCGAAAGTGAAACGTCGGACACAATTTTAAATCATTGCATCGTCTTCAGCGCACCTCAAAACCCCCGGAACCACCTTCAAATTCCAATTATTACGAATTAGTGCTCTGAAGATAGCTTCCTCCTAAAACGAAACGTCGGACAAAATTTTAAATCATTGCATCGTTTTCAGCGAACCTCAAAACCCGCGGAACCACCTTCAAATCCCAATTATTAAGAATCAGTGCTCTGAAGATGGCTTCCTACTAAAACGAAACGTCGGACACAATTTTATATCATTGCATCGTCTTCAGCGCACCCCAAAACCCCCGGAACCATCATCAAATTCCAATTATTACGAATTAGTGCTCTGAAGATGGTTTCCTACTAAAACGAAACGTCGGACATAATTTTAAATCATTGCATCATTTTCAGCGCACCTTAAAACCACCGGAATCACCTTCAAATCCCTTTTATTATGAATTGGGGCTCTGAAGATGGCTTCTAACTAAAACGAAACGTCAGACACAATTTTAAGTCATTGCATCGTCTTTAGCGTACCTCAAAACCCTCGGAACCATCTTTAAATTCCAATTATTACGAATTAGTGCTCTGAAGATGGCTTCCTGCGAAAGCGAAACGTCGGACACAATTTTAAATCATTGCGTCGTGTTCAGCGAATCTCAAAACCCCCGGAACCACCTTCAAATTCCAATTATTACAAATTAGTGCCCTGAAGATGGCTTCCTGCGAAAACGAAATGTTGGACAAAATTTTAAATCATTGCATCGTCTTCAGCGCACCTCAAAACCCCCAGAATCATCTTCAAATTCCAATTATTACGAATTAGTGTTCTGAAAATGGCTTCCTCCTAAAACGAAACGTCGGACAAAATTTTAAATCATTGCATCGTCTTCAGCGCACCTCAAAACCCCCGGAACCACCTTCAAATTATAATTATTACGAATTAGTGCTCTGAAGATGGCTTCCTACGAAAACGAAATATTGGACAAAATTTTAAATCATTGCATCGTCTTCAGCGCACCTCAAAACCCCCAGAATCATCTTCAAATTCCAATTATTACGAATTAGTGTTCTGAAGATGGCTTCCTCCTAAAACGAAACGTCGGACAAAATTTTAAATCATTGCATCGTCTTCAGCGCACCTCAAAACCCCCGGAACTACCTTCAAATTCCAATTATTACGAATTAGTGCTCTGAAGATAGCTTCCTCCTAAAACGAAACGTCGGACATAATTTTAAATCATTGCATCGTTTTCAGCGCACCGTAAAACCACCGGAATCACCTTCAAATCCCTTTTATTATGAATTGGGGCTCCGAAGATGGCTTCTAACTAAAACGAAACGTCAGACACAATTTTAAGTCATTGCATCGTCTTTAGCGTACCTCAAAACCCTCGGAACCATCTTTAAATTCCAATTATTAGGAATTAGTGCTCTGAAGATGGCTTCCTGCGAAAGTGAAACGTCGGACACAATTTTAAATCATTGCGTCGTCTTCAGCGAATCTCAAAACCCCCGGAACCACCTTCAAATTCCAATTATTACAAATTAGTGCTCTGAAGATGGCTTCCTGCGAAAACGAAATGTTGGACAAAATTATAAATCATTGCATCGTCTTCAGCACACCTCAAAACCCCCAGAATCATCTTCAAATTCCAATTATTAACAATTAGTGTTCTGAAGATGGCTTCCTCCTAAAACAAAACGTCGGACAAAATTTTAAATCATTGCGTCGTCTTTAGCGAATCTCAAAACCCCCGGAACCACCTTCAAATTCCAATTATTACAAATTAGTGCTCTGAAGATGGCTTCCTGCGAAAACGAAATGTTGGACAAAATTTTAAATCATTGCATCGTCTTCGGCACACCTCAAAACCCCCAGAATCATCTTCAAATTCCAATTATTAACAATTAGTGTTCTGAAGATGGCTTCCTCCTAAAACAAAACGTCGGACACAATTTTAAATCATTGCGTCGTCTTCAGCGAATCTCAAAACCCCCGGAACCACCTTCAAATTCCAATTATTACAAATTAGTGCTCTGAAGATGGCTTCCTGCGAAAACGAAATGTTGGACAAAATTTTAAATCATTGCATCGTCTTCAGCGCACCTCAAAATCCCCAGAATCATCTTAAAATTCCAATTATTACGAATTAGTGTTCTGAAGATGGCTTCCTCCTAAAACGAAACGTCGGACAAAATTTTAAATCATTGCATCGTCATCAGCGCACCTCAAAACCCCCAGAATCATCTTCAAATTCCAATTATTACGAATTAGTGTTCTGAAGATGGCTTCCTACTAAAACGAAACGTCGGACAAAATTTTAAATCATTGCATCGTCTTCAGCGCACCTCAAAACCCCCGGAACCACCTTCAAATTCCAATTATTACGAGTTAGTGCTCTGAAGATAGCTTCCTCCTAAAACGAAACGTCGGACATAATTTCAAATCATTGCATCGTTTTCAGCGCACCTTAAAACCACCGGAATCACCTTCAAATTCCAATTATTACGAATTAGTGTTCTGAAGATGGCTTCCTCCTAAAACGAAACGTCGGACAAAATTTTAAATCATTGCATCGTCTTCAGCGCACCTCAAAACCCCCGGAACCACCTTCAAATTCCAATTATTACGAATTAGTGCTCTGAAGATAGCTTCCTCCTAAAACGAAACGTCGGACATAATTTTAAATCATTGCATCGTTTTCAGCGCACCTTAAAACCACTGGAATCACCTTCAAATCCCTTTTATTATGAATTGGGGCTCTGAAGATGGCTTCTAACTAAAACGAAACGTCAGACACAATTTTAAGTCATTGCATCGTCTTCAGCGCACCTCAAAACCCCCAGAATCATCTTAAAATTCCAATTATTACGAATTAGTGTTCTGAAGATGGCTTCCTCCTAAAACGAAACGTCGGACAAAATTTTAAATCATTGCATCGTCTTCAGCGCACCTCAAAACCCCCAGAATCATCTTCAAATTCCAATTATTACGAATTAGTGTTCTGAAGATGGCTTCCTCCTAAAACGAAACGTCGGACAAAATTTTAAATCATTGCATCGTCTTCAGCGCACCTCAAAACCCCCGGACCCACCTTCAAATTCCAATTATTACGAATTAGTGCCCTGAAGATAGCTTCCTCCTAAAACGAAACGTCGGACATAATTTTAAATCATTGCATCGTTTTCAGCGCACCTTAAAACCACCGGAATCACCTTCAAATCCCTTTTATTATGAATTGGGGCTCTGAAGATGGCTTCTAACTAAAACGAAACGTCAGACACAATTTTAAGTCATTGCATCGTCTTCAGCGCACCTCAAAACCCCCAGAATCATCTTCAAATTCCAATTATTACGAATTAGTGTTCTGAAGATGGCTTCCTCCTAAAACGAAACGTCGGACAAAATTTTAAATCATTGCATCGTCTTCAGCGCACCTCAAAACCCCCGGAACCACCTTCAAATTCCAACTATTACGAATTAGTGCTCTGAAGATAGCTTCCTCCTAAAACGAAACGTCGGACATAATTTAAAATCATTGCATCGTTTTCAGCGCACCTTAAAACCACCGGAATCACCTTCAAATCCCTTTTATTATGAATTGGGGCTCTGAAGATGGCTTCTAACTAAAACGAAACGTCAGACACAATTTTAAATCATTGCGTCGTCTTTAGCAAATCTCAAAACCCCCGGAACCACCTTCAAATTCCAATTATTACGAATTAGTGCTCTCAAGATGGCTCTCTGCGAAAACGAAACGTTGGACACAATTTTAAATCATTGCATCGTCTTCAGCGCACCTCAAAACCCCCGGAACCATCTTCAAATTCCAATTATTACGAATTAGTGCTCTGAAGATGGCTTCCCACTAAAACGAAACGTCGGACACAATTTTAAATCATTGCATCGTCTTCAGCGCACCTCAAAACCCCCGGAACCATCTTCAAATTCCAATTATTACGAATTAGTGCTCTGAAGATGTCTTCCTCCTAAAACGAAAAGTCGGACACAATTTTAAATCATTGCATCGTCTTCAGCGCACCTCAAAACCCCCGGAACCATCTTCAAAATCCAATTATTAAGAATCAATTCTCTGAAGATGGCTTCCTACTAAAACGAAACGTCAGACACAATTTTAAGTAATTGCATCGTCTTTAGCGTACCTCAAAACCCTCGGAACCATCTTTAAATTCCAATTATTAGGAATTAGTGCTCTGAAGATGGCTTCCTGCGAAAGTGAAACGTCGGACACAATTTTAAATCATTGCATCGTCTTCAGCGCACCTCAAAACCCCCGGAACCACCTTCAAATTCCAATTATTACGAATTAGTGCTCTGAAGATAGCTTCCTCCTAAAACGAAACGTCGGACAAAATTTTAAATCATTGCATCGTTTTCACCGAACCTCAAAACCCCCGGAACCACCTTCAAATTTCAATTATTACGAATTAGTGCTCTGAAGATGGCTTCCTCCTAAAACGAAACGTTGGTCACAATTTTAAATCATTGCATCGTCTTCAGCGTACCTCAAAACCCCCGGAACCATCTTCAAATCCCAATTATTAAGAATCAGTGCTCTGAAGATGGCTTCCTACTAAAACGAAACGTCGGACACAATTTTATATCATTGCATCGTCTTCAGCGCACCTAAAAACCCCCGGAACCATCATCAAATTCCAATTATTACGAATTAGTGCTCTGAAGATGGCTTCCTACTAAAACGAAACGTCGGACATAATTTTAAATCATTGCATCATTTTCAGCGCACCTTAAAACCACCGGAATCACCTTCAAATCCCTTTTATTATGAATTGGGGCTCTGAAGATGGCTTCTAACTAAAACGAAACGTCAGACATAATTTTAAGTCATTGCATCGTCTTTAGCGTACCTCAAAACCCTCGGAACCATCTTTAAATTCCAATTATTACGAATTAGTGCTCTGAAGATGGCTTCCTGCGAAAGCGAAACGTCGGACACAATTTTAAATCATTGCGTCGTGTTCAGCGAATCTCAAAACCCCCGGAACCACCTTCAAATTCCAATTATTACAAATTAGTGCCCTGAAGATGGCTTCCTGCGAAAACGAAATGTTGGACAAAATTTTAAATCATTGCATCGTCTTCAGCGCACCTCAAAACCCCCAGAATCATCTTCAAATTCCAATTATTACGAATTAGTGTTCTGAAAATGGCTTCCTCCTAAAACGAAACGTCGGACAAAATTTTAAATCATTGCATCGTCTTCAGCGCACCTCAAAACCCCCGGAACCACCTTCAAATTACAATTATTACGAATTAGTGCTCTGAAGATGGCTTCCTGCGAAACCGAAATGTTGGACAAAATTTTAAATCATTGCATCGTCTTCAGCGCACCTCAAAACCCCCAGAATCATCTTCAAATTCCAATTATTACGAATTAGTGTTCTGAAGATGGCTTCCTCCTAAAACGAAACGTCGGACAAAATTTTAAATCATTGCATCGTCTTCAGCGCACCTCAAAACCCCCGGAACCACCTTCAAATTCCAATTATTACGAATTAGTGCTCTGAAGATAGCTTCCTCCTAAAACGAAACGTCGGACATAATTTTAAATCATTGCATCGTTTTCAGCGCACCTTAAAACCACCGGAATCACCTTCAAATCCCTTTTATTATGAATTGGGGCTCTGAAGATGGCTTCTAACTAAAACGAAACGTCAGACACAATTTTAAGTCATTGCATCGTCTTCAGCGCACCTCAAAACCCCCAGAATCATCTTCAAATTCCAATTATTACGAATTAGTGTTTTGAAGATGGCTTCCTCCTAAAACGAAACGTCGGACAAAATTTTAAATCATTGCATCGTCTTCAGCGCACCTCAAAACCCCCGGAACCACCTTCAAATTCCAATTATTACGAATTAGTGCTCTGAAGATAGCTTCCTCCAAAAACGAAACGTCGGACATAATTTTAAATCATTGCATCGTTTTCAGCGCACCTTAAAACCACCGGAATCACCTTCAAATCCCTTTTATTATGAATTGGGGCTCTGAAGATGGCTTCTAACAAAAAGGAAACGTCAGACACAATTTTAAATCATTGCGTCGTCTTTAGCAAATCTCAAAACCCCCGGAACCACCTTCAAATTCCAATTATTACGAATTAGTGCTCTCAAGATGGCTCTCTGCGAAAACGAAACGTTGGACACAATTTTAAATCATTGCATCGTCTTCAGCGCACCTCAAAACCCCCGGAACCATCTTCAAATTCCAATTATTACGAATTAGTGCTCTGAAGATGGCTTCCCACTAAAACGAAACGTCGGACACAATTTTAAATCATTGCATCGTCTTCAGCGCACCTCAAAACCCCCGGAACCATCTTCAAATTCCAATTATTACGAATTAGTGCTCTGAAGATGGCTTCCTCCTAAAACGAAAAGTCGGACACAATTTTAAATCATTGCATCGTCTTCAGCGAACCTCAAAACCCCCGGAACCATCTTCAAAATCCAATTATTAAGAATCAATTCTCTGAAGATCGCTTCCTACTAAAACGAAACGTCAGACACAATTTTAAGTCATTGCATCGTCTTTAGCGTACCTCAAAACCCTCGGAACCATTTTTAAATTCCAATTATTTGGAATTAGTGCTCTGAAGATGGCTTCCTGCGAAAGTGAAACGTCGGACACAATTTTAAATCATTGCATCGTCTTCAGCGCACCTCAAAACCCCCGGAACCACCTTTAAATTCCAATTATTACGAATTAGTGCTCTGAAGATAGCTTCCTCCTAAAACGAAACGTCGGACAAAATTTTAAATCATTGCATCGTTTTCAGCGAACCTCAAAACCCCCGGAACCACCTTCAAATTTCAATTATTACGAATTAGTGCTCTGAAGATGGCTTCCTCCTAAAACGAAACGTTGGTCACAATTTTAAATCATTGCATCGTCTTCAGCGTACCTCAAAACCCCCGGAACCATCTTCAAATCCCAATTATTAAGAATCAGTGCTCTGAAGATGGCTTCCTACTAAAACGAAACGTCGGACACAATTTTATATCATTGCATCGTCTTCAGCGCACCCCAAAACCCCCGGAACCATCATCAAATTCCAATTATTACGAATTAGTGCTCTGAAGATGGCTTCCTACTAAAACGAAACGTCGGACATAATTTTAAATCATTGCATCATTTTCAGCGCACCTTAAAACCACCGGAATCACCTTCAAATCCCTTTTATTATGAATTGGGGCTCTGAAGATGGCTTCTAACTAAAACGAAACGTCAGACACAATTTTAAGTCATTGCATCGTCTTTAGCGTACCTCAAAACCCTCGGAACCATCTTTAAATTCCAATTATTACGAATTAGTGCTCTGAAGATGGCTTCCTGCGAAAGCGAAACGTCGGACACAATTTTAAATCATTGCGTCGTGTTCAGCGAATCTCAAAACCCCCGGAACCACCTTCAAATTCCAATTATTACAAATTAGTGCCCTGAAGATGGCTTCCTGCGAAAACGAAATGTTGGACAAAATTTTAAATCATTGCATCGTCTTCAGCGCACCTCAAAACCCCCAGAATCATCTTCAAATTCCAATTATTACGAATTAGTGTTCTGAAAATGGCTTCCTCCTAAAACGAAACGTCGGACAAAATTTTAAATCATTGCATCGTCTTCAGCGCACCTCAAAACCCCCGGAACCACCTTCAAATTACAATTATTACGAATTAGTGCTCTGAAGATGGCTTCCTGCGAAAACGAAATGTTGGACAAAATTTTAAATCATTGCATCGTCTTCAGCGCACCTCAAAACCCCCAGAATCATCTTCAAATTCCAATTATTACGAATTAGTGTTCTGAAGATGGCTTCCTCCTAAAACGAAACGTCGGACAAAATTTTAAATCATTGCATCGTCTTCAGCGCACCTCAAAACCCCCGGAACTACCTTCAAATTCCAATTATTACGAATTAGTGCTCTGAAGATAGCTTCCTCCTAAAACGAAACGTCGGACATAATTTTAAATCATTGCATCGTTTTCAGCGCACCTTAAAACCACCGGAATCACCTTCAAATCCCTTTTATTATAAATTGGTGCTCCGAAGATGGCTTCTAACTAAAACGAAACGTCAGACACAATTTTAAGTCATTGCATCGTCTTTAGCGTACCTGAAAACCCTCGGAACCATCTTTAAATTCCAATTATTAGGAATTAGTGCTCTGAAGATGGCTTCCTGCGAAAGTGAAACGTCGGACACAATTTTAAATCATTGCGTCGTCTTCAGCGAATCTCAAAACCCCCGGAACCACCTTCAAATTCCAATTATTACAAATTAGTGCTCTGAAGATGGCTTCCTGCGAAAACGAAATGTTGGACAAAATTTTAAATCATTGCATCGTCTTCAGCACACCTCAAAACCCCTAGAATCATCTTCAAATTCCAATTATTAACAATTAGTGTTCTGAAGATGGATTCCTCCTAAAACGAAACGTCGGACAAAATTTTAAATCATTGCATGGTCTTCAGCGCACCTCAAAACCCCCGGAACTACCTTCAAATTCCAATTATTACGAATTAGTGCTCTGAAGATAGCTTCCTCCTAAAACGAAACGTCGGACATAATTTTAAATCATTGCATCGTTTTCAGCGCACCTTAAAACCACCGGAATCACCTTCAAATCCCTTTTATTATGAATTGGGGCTCGGAAGATGGCTTCTAACTAAAACGAAACGTCAGACACAATTTTAAGTCATTGCATCGTCTTTAGCGTACCTCAAAACCCTCGGAACCATCTTTAAATTCCAATTATTAGGAATTAGTGCTCTGAAGATGGCTTCCTGCGAAAGTGAAACGTCGGACACAATTTTAAATCATTGCGTCGTCTTCAGCGAATCTCAAAACCCCCGGAACCACCTTCAAATTCCAATTATTACAAATTAGTGCTCTGAAGATGGCTTCCTGCGAAAACGAAATGTTGGACAAAATTTTAAATCATTGCATCGTCTTCAGCGCACCTCAAAACCCCCAGAATCATCTTCAAATTCCAATTATTACGAATTAGTGTTCTGAAGATGGCTTCCTCCTAAAACGAAACGTCGGACAAAATTTTAAATCATTGCATCGTCTTCAGCGCACCTCAAAACCCCCGGAACCACCTTCAAATTCCAATTATTACGAATTAGTGCTCTGAAGATAGCTTCCTCCTAAAACGAAACGTCGGACATAATTTTAAATCATTGCATCGTTTTCAGCGCACCTTAAAACCACCGGAATCACCTTCAAATTCCAATTATTACGAATTAGTGTTCTGAAGATGGCTTCCTCCTAAAACGAAACGTCGGACAAAATTTCAAATCATTGCATCGTCTTCAGCGCACCTCAAAACCCCCGGAACCACCTTCAAATTCCAATTATTAACAATTAGTGTTCTGAAGATGGCTTCCTCCTAAAACAAAACGTCGGACAAAATTTTAAATCATTGCGTCGTCTTTAGCGAATCTCAAAACCCCCGGAACCACCTTCAAATTCCAATTATTACAAATTAGTGCTCTGAAGATGGCTTCCTCCTGAAACGAAACGTCGGACAAAATTTTAAATCATTGCATCGTCTTCAGCGCACCTCAAAACCCCCGGAACCACCTTCAAATTCCAATTATTACGAATTAGTGCTCTGAAGATAGCTTCCTCCTAAAACGAAACGTCGGACATAATTTTAAATCATTGCATCGTTTTCAGCGCACCTTAAAACCACCGGAATCACCTTCAAATTCCAATTATTACGAATTAGTGTTCTGAAGATGGCTTCCTCCTAAAACGAAACGTCGGACAAAATTTTAAATCATTGCATCGTCTTCAGCGCACCTCAAAACCCCCGGAACCAGATTCAAATTCCAATTATTACGAATTAGTGCTCTGAAGATAGCTTCCTCCTAAAACGAAACGTCGGACATAATTTTAAATCATTGCATCGTTTTCAGCGCACCTTAAAACCACTGGAATCACCTTCAAATCCCTTTTATTATGAATTGGGGCTCTGAAGATGGCTTCAAACTAAAACGAAACGTCAGACACAATTTTAAGTCATTGCATCGTCTTCAGCGCACCTCAAAACCCCCAGAATCATCTTAAAATTCCAATTATTACGAATTAGTGTACTGAAGATGGCTTCCTCCTAAAACGAAACGTCGGACAAAATTTTAAATCATTGCATCGTCTTCAGCGCACCTCAAAACCCCCAGAATCATCTTCAAATTCCAATTATTACGAATTAGTGTTCTGAAGATGGCTTCCTCCTAAAACGAAACGTCGGACAAAATTTTAAATCATTGCATCGTCTTCAGCGCACCTCAAAACCCCCGGAACCACCTTCAAATTCCAATTATTACGAATTAGTGCCCTGAAGATAGCTTCCTCCTAAAACGAAACGTCGGACATAATTTTAAATCATTGCATCGTTTTCAGCGCACCTTAAAACCACCGGAATCACCTTCAAATCCCTTTTATTATGAATTGGAGCTCTGAAGATGACTTCTAACTAAAACGAAACGTCAGACACAATTTTAAATCATTGCGTCGTCTTTAGCAAATCTCAAAACCCCCGGAATCACCTTCAAATTCCAATTATTACGAATTAGTGCTCTCAAGATGGCTCTCTGCGAAAACGAAACGTTGGACACAATTTTAAATCATTGCATCGTCTTCAGCGCACCTCAAAACCCCCGGAACCATCTTCAAATTCCAATTATTACGAATTAGTGCTCTGAAGATGGCTTCCCACTAAAACGAAACGTCGGACACAATTTTAAATCATTGCATCGTCTTCAGCGCACCTCAAAACCCCCGGAACCATCTTCAAATTCCAATTATTACGAATTAGTGCTCTGAAGATGGCTTCCTCCTAAAACGAAAAGTCGGACACAATTTTAAATCATTGCATCGTCTTCAGCGCACCTCAAAACCCCCGGAACCATCTTCAAAATCCAATTATTAAGAATCAATTCTCTGAAGATGGCTTCCTACTAAAACGAAACGTCAGACACAATTTTAAGTCATTGCATCGTCTTTAGCGTACCTCAAAACCCTCGGAACCATCTTTAAATTCCAATTATTAGGAATTAGTGCTCTGAAGATGGCTTCCTGCGAAAGTGAAACGTCGGACACAATTTTAAATCATTGCATCGTCTTCAGCGCACCTCAAAACCCCCGGAACCACCTTCAAATTCCAATTATTACGAATTTGTGCCCTGAAGATAGCTTCCTCCTAAAACGAAACGTCGGACAAAATTTTAAATCATTGCATCGTTTTCAGCGAACCTCAAAACCCCCGGAACCACCTTCAAATTTCAATTATTACGAATTAGTGCTCTGAAGATGGCTTCCTCCTAAAACGAAACGTTGGTCACAATTTTAAATCATTGCATCGTCTTCAGCGTACCTCAAAACCCCCGGAACCATCTTCAAATCCCAATTATTAAGAATCAGTGCTCTGAAGATGGCTTCCTACTAAAACGAAACGTCGGACACAATTTTATATCATTGCATCGTCTTTAGCGTACCTCAAAACCCTCGGAACCATCTTTAAATTCCAATTATTACGAATTAGTGCTCTGAAGATAGCTTCCTCCTAAAACGAAACGTCGGACAAAATTTTAAATCATTGCATCGTCTTCAGCGCACCCCAAAACCCCCGGAACTACCTTCAAATTCCAATTATTACGAATTAGTGCTCTGAAGATAGCTTCCTCCTAAAACGAAACGTCGGACATAATTTTAAATCATTGCATCGTTTTCAGCGCACCTTAAAACCACCGGAATCACCTTCAAATCCCTTTTATTATGAATTGGGGCTCCGAAGATGGCTTCTAACTAAAACGAAACGTCAGACACAATTTTAAGTCATTGCATCGTCTTTAGCGTACCTCAAAACCCTCGGAACCATCTTTAAATTCCAATTATTACGAATTAGTGCTCTGAAGATAGCTTCCTCCTAAAACGAAACGTCGGACAAAATTTTAAATCATTGCATCGTCTTCAGCGCACCTCAAAACCCCCGGAACTACCTTCAAATTCCAATTATTACGAATTAGTGTTCTGAAGATGGCTTCCTCCTAAAACGAAACGTCGGACAAAATTTTAAATCATTGCATCGTCTTCAGCGCACCTCAAAACCCCCGGAACCACCTTCAAATTACAATTATTACGAATTAGTGCTCTGAAGATGGCTTCCTGCGAAACCGAAATGTTGGACAAAATTTTAAATCATTGCATCGTCTTCAGCGCACCTCAAAACCCCCAGAATCATCTTCAAATTCCAATTATTACGAATTAGTGTTCTGAAGATGGCTTCCTCCTAAAACGAAACGTCGGACAAAATTTTAAATCATTGCATCGTCTTCAGCGCACCTCAAAACCCCCGGAACCACCTTCAAATTCCAATTATTACGAATTAGTGCTCTGAAGATAGCTTCCTCCTAAAACGAAACGTCGGACATAATTTTAAATCATTGCATCGTTTTCAGCGCACCTTAAAACCACCGGAATCACCTTCAAATCCCTTTTATTATGAATTGGGGCTCTGAAGATGGCTTCTAACTAAAACGAAACGTCAGACACAATTTTAAGTCATTGCATCGTCTTCAGCGCACCTCAAAACCCCCAGAATCATCTTCAAATTCCAATTATTACGAATTAGTGTTCTGAAGATGGCTTCCTCCTAAAACGAAACGTCGGACAAAATTTTAAATCATTGCATCGTTTTCAGCGCACCTTAAAACCACCGGAATCACCTTCAAATCCCTTTTATTATGAATTGGGGCTCTGAAGATGGCTTCTAACAAAAAGGAAACGTCAGACACAATTTTAAATCATTGCGTCGTCTTTAGCAAATCTCAAAACCCCCGGAACCACCTTCAAATTCCAATTATTACGAATTAGTGCTCTCAAGATGGCTCTCTGCGAAAACGAAACGTTGGACACAATTTTAAATCATTGCATCGTCTTCAGCGCACCTCAAAACCCCCGGAAATATCTTCAAATTCCAATTATTACGAATTAGTGCTCTGAAGATGGCTTCCCACTAAAACGAAACGTCGGACACAATTTTAAATCATTGCATCGTCTTCAGCGCACCTCAAAACCCCCGGAACCATCTTCAAATTCCAATTATTACGAATTAGTGCTCTGAAGATGGCTTCCTCCTAAAACGAAAAGTCGGACACAATTTTAAATCATTGCATCGTCTTCAGCGAACCTCAAAACCCCCGGAACCATCTTCAAAATCCAATTATTAAGAATCAATTCTCTGAAGATCGCTTCCTACTAAAACGAAACGTCAGACACAATTTTAAGTCATTGCATCGTCTTTAGCGTACCTCAAAACCCTCGGAACCATTTTTAAATTCCAATTATTTGGAATTAGTGCTCTGAAGATGGCTTCCTGCGAAAGTGAAACGTCGGACACAATTTTAAATCATTGCATCGTCTTCAGCGCACCTCAAAACCCCCGGAACCACCTTTAAATTCCAATTATTACGAATTAGTGCTCTGAAGATAGCTTCCTCCTAAAACGAAACGTCGGACAAAATTTTAAATCATTGCATCGTTTTCAGCGAACCTCAAAACCCCCGGAACCACCTTCAAATTTCAATTATTACGAATTAGTGCTCTGAAGATGGCTTCCTCCTAAAACGAAACGTTGGTCACAATTTTAAATCATTGCATCGTCTTCAGCGTACCTCAAAACCCCCGGAACCATCTTCAAATCCCAATTATTAAGAATCAGTGCTCTGAAGATGGCTTCCTACTAAAACGAAACGTCGGACACAATTTTATATCATTGCATCGTCTTCAGCGCACCCCAAAACCCCCGGAACCATCATCAAATTCCAATTATTACGAATTAGTGCTCTGAAGATGGCTTCCTACTAAAACGAAACGTCGGACATAATTTTAAATCATTGCATCATTTTCAGCGCACCTTAAAACCACCGGAATCACCTTCAAATCCCTTTTATTATGAATTGGGGCTCTGAAGATGGCTTCTAACTAAAACGAAACGTCAGACACAATTTTAAGTCATTGCATCGTCTTTAGCGTACCTCAAAACCCTCGGAACCATCTTTAAATTCCAATTATTACGAATTAGTGCTCTGAAGATGGCTTCCTGCGAAAGCGAAACGTCGGACACAATTTTAAATCATTGCGTCGTGTTCAGCGAATCTCAAAACCCCCGGAACCACCTTCAAATTCCAATTATTACAAATTAGTGCTCTGAAGATGGCTTCCTGCGAAAACGAAATGTTGGACAAAATTTTAAATCATTGCATCGTCTTCAGCACACCTCAAAACCCCTAGAATCATCTTCAAATTCCAATTATTAACAATTAGTGTTCTGAAGATGGATTCCTCCTAAAACGAAACGTCGGACAAAATTTTAAATCATTGCATCGTCTTCAGCGCACCTCAAAACCCCCGGAACCACCTTCAAATTACAATTATTACGAATTAGTGCTCTGAAGATGGCTTCCTGCGAAAACGAAATGTTGGACAAAATTTTAAATCATTGCATCGTCTTCAGCGCACCTCAAAACCCCCAGAATCATCTTCAAATTCCAATTATTACGAATTAGTGTTCTGAAGATGGCTTCCTCCTAAAACGAAACGTCGGACAAAATTTTAAATCATTGCATCGTCTTCAGCGCACCTCAAAACCCCCGGAACTACCTTCAAATTCCAATTATTACGAATTAGTGCTCTGAAGATAGCTTCCTCCTAAAACGAAACGTCGGACATAATTTTAAATCATTGCATCGTTTTCAGCGCACCTTAAAACCACCGGAATCACCTTCAAATCCCTTTTATTATAAATTGGGGCTCCGAAGATGGCTTCTAACTAAAACGAAACGTCAGACACAATTTTAAGTCATTGCATCGTCTTTAGCGTACCTCAAAACCCTCGGAACCATCTTTAAATTCCAATTATTAGGAATTAGTGCTCTGAAGATGGCTTCCTGCGAAAGTGAAACGTCGGACACAATTTTAAATCATTGCGTCGTCTTCAGCGAATCTCAAAACCCCCGGAACCACCTTCAAATTCCAATTATTACAAATTAGTGCTCTGAAGATGGCTTCCTGCGAAAACGAAATGTTGGACAAAATTTTAAATCATTGCATCGTCTTCAGCACACCTCAAAACCCCTAGAATCATCTTCAAATTCCAATTATTAACAATTAGTGTTCTGAAGATGGATTCCTCCTAAAACGAAACGTCGGACAAAATTTTAAATCATTGCATCGTCTTCAGCGCACCTCAAAACCCCCGGAACTACCTTCAAATTCCAATTATTACGAATTAGTGCTCTGAAGATAGCTTCCTCCTAAAACGAAACGTCGGACATAATTTTAAATCATTGCATCGTTTTCAGCGCACCTTAAAACCACCGGAATCACCTTCAAATCCCTTTTATTATGAATTGGGGCTCGGAAGATGGCTTCTAACTAAAACGAAACGTCAGACACAATTTTAAGTCATTGCATCGTCTTTAGCGTACCTCAAAACCCTCGGAACCATCTTTAAATTCCAATTATTAGGAATTAGTGCTCTGAAGATGGCTTCCTGCGAAAGTGAAACGTCGGACACAATTTTAAATCATTGCGTCGTCTTCAGCGAATCTCAAAACCCCCGGAACCACCTTCAAATTCCAATTATTACAAATTAGTGCTCTGAAGATGGCTTCCTGCGAAAACGAAATGTTGGACAAAATTTTAAATCATTGCATCGTCTTCAGCGCACCTCAAAACCCCCAGAATCATCTTCAAATTCCAATTATTACGAATTAGTGTTCTGAAGATGGCTTCCTCCTAAAACGAAACGTCGGACAAAATTTTAAATCATTGCATCGTCTTCAGCGCACCTCAAAACCCCCGGAACCACCTTCAAATTCCAATTATTACGAATTAGTGCTCTGAAGATAGCTTCCTCCTAAAACGAAACGTCGGACATAATTTTAAATCATTGCATCGTTTTCAGCGCACCTTAAAACCACCGGAATCACCTTCAAATTCCAATTATTACGAATTAGTGTTCTGAAGATGGCTTCCTCCTAAAACGAAACGTCGGACAAAATTTTAAATCATTGCATCGTCTTCAGCGCACCTCAAAACCCCCGGAACCACCTTCAAATTCCAATTATTAACAATTAGTGTTCTGAAGATGGCTTCCTCCTAAAACAAAACGTCGGACAAAATTTTAAATCATTGCGTCGTCTTTAGCGAATCTCAAAACCCCCGGAACCACCTTCAAATTCCAATTATTACAAATTAGTGCTCTGAAGATGGCTTCCTGCGAAAACGAAATGTTGGAAAAAATTTTAAATCATTGCATCGTCTTCAGCGCACCTCAAAACCCCCAGAATCATCTTCAAATTCCAATTATTACGAATTAGTGTTCTGAAGATGGCTTCCTCCTAAAACGAAACGTCGGACAAAATTTTAAATCATTGCATCGTCTTCAGCGCACCTCAAAACCCCCGGAACCACCTTCAAATTCCAATTATTACGAATTAGTGCTCTGAAGATAGCTTCCTCCTAAAACGAAACGTCGGACATAATTTTAAATCATTGCATCGTTTTCAGCGCACCTTAAAACCACCGGAATCACCTTCAAATTCCAATTATTACGAATTAGTGTTCTGAAGATGGCTTCCTCCTAAAACGAAACGTCGGACAAAATTTTAAATCATTGCATCGTCTTCAGCGCACCTCAAAACCCCCGGAACCAGATTCAAATTCCAATTATTACGAATTAGTGCTCTGAAGATAGCTTCCTCCTAAAACGAAACGTCGGACATAATTTTAAATCATTGCATCGTTTTCAGCGCACCTTAAAACCACTGGAATCACCTTCAAATCCCTTTTATTATGAATTGGGGCTCTGAAGATGGCTTCTAACTAAAACGAAACGTCAGACACAATTTTAAGTCATTGCATCGTCTTCAGCGCACCTCAAAACCAACAGAATCATCTTAAAATTCCAATTATTACGAATTAGTGTACTGAAGATGGCTTCCTCCTAAAACGAAACGTCGGACAAAATTTTAAATCATTGCATCGTCTTCAGCGCACCTCAAAACCCCCAGAATCATCTTCAAATTCCAATTATTACGAATTAGTGTTCTGAAGATGGCTTCCTCCTAAAACGAAACGTCGGACAAAATTTTAAATCATTGCATCGTCTTCAGCGCACCTCAAAACCCCCGGAACCACCTTCAAATTCCAATTATTACGAATTAGTGCCCTGAAGATAGCTTCCTCCTAAAACGAAACGTCGGACATAATTTTAAATCATTGCATCGTTTTCAGCGCACCTTAAAACCACCGGAATCACCTTCAAATCCCTTTTATTATGAATTGGAGCTCTGAAGATGACTTCTAACTAAAACGAAACGTCAGACACAATTTTAAATCATTGCGTCGTCTTTAGCAAATCTCAAAACCCCCGGAATCACCTTCAAATTCCAATTATTACGAATTAGTGCTCTCAAGATGGCTCTCTGCGAAAACGAAACGTTGGACACAATTTTAAATCATTGCATCGTCTTCAGCGCACCTCAAAACCCCCGGAACCATCTTCAAATTCCAATTATTACGAACTGGTGCTCTGAAGATGGCTTCCCACTAAAACGAAACGTCGGACACAATTTTAAATCATTGCATCGTCTTCAGCGCACCTCAAAACCCCCGGAACCATCTTCAAATTCCAATTATTACGAATTAGTGCTCTGAAGATGGCTTCCTCCTAAAACGAAAAGTCGGACACAATTTTAAATCATTGCATCGTCTTCAGCGCACCTCAAAACCCCCGGAACCATCTTCAAAATCCAATTATTAAGAATCAATTCTCTGAAGATGGCTTCCTACTAAAACGAAACGTCAGACACAATTTTAAGTCATTGCATCGTCTTTAGCGTACCTCAAAACCCTCGGAACCATCTTTAAATTCCAATTATTAGGAATTAGTGCTCTGAAGATGGCTTCCTGCGAAAGTGAAACGTCGGACACAATTTTAAATCATTGCATCGTCTTCAGCGCACCTCAAAACCCCCGGAACCACCTTCAAATTCCAATTATTACGAATTTGTGCTCTGAAGATAGCTTCCTCCTAAAACGAAACGTCGGACAAAATTTTAAATCATTGCATCGTTTTCAGCGAACCTCAAAACCCCCGGAACCACCTTCAAATTTCAATTATTACGAATTAGTGCTCTGAAGATGGCTTCCTCCTAAAACGAAACGTTGGTCACAATTTTAAATCATTGCATCGTCTTCAGCGTACCTCAAAACCCCCGGAACCATCTTCAAATCCCAATTATTAAGAATCAGTGCTCTGAAGATGGCTTCCTACTAAAACTAAACGTCGGACACAATTTTATATCATTGCATCGTCTTCAGCGCACCCCAAAACCCCCGGAACCATCATCAAATTCCAATTATTACGAATTAGTGCTCTGAAGATGGCTTCCTACTAAAATGAAACGTCGGACATAATTTTAAATCATTGCATCATTTTCAGCGCACCTTAAAACCACCGGAATCACCTTCAAATCCCTTTTATTATGAATTGGGGCTCCGAAGATGGCTTCTAACTAAAACGAAACGTCAGACACAATTTTAAGTCATTGCATCGTCTTTAGCGTACCTCAAAACCCTCGGAACCATCTTTAAATTCCAATTATTAGGAATTAGTGCTCTGAAGATGGCTTCCTGCGAAAACGAAATGTTGGACAAAATTTTAAATCATTGCATCGTCTTCAGCACACCTCAAAAACCCCCAGAATCATCTTCAAATTCCAATTATTAACAATTAGTGTTCTGAAGATGGCTTCCTCCTAAAACGAAACGTCGGACAAAATTTTAAATCATCGCATCGTCTTCAGCGCACCTCAAAACCCCCGGAACTACCTTCAAATTCCAATTATTACGAATTAGTGTTCTGAAGATGGCTTCCTCCTAAAACGAAACGTCGGACAAAATTTTAAATCATTGCATCGTCTTCAGCGCACCTCAAAACCCCCAGAATCATCTTCAAATTCCAATTATTACGAATTAGTGTTCTGAAGATGGCTTCCTCCTAAAACGAAACGTCGGACAAAATTTTAAATCATCGCATCGTCTTCAGCGCACCTCAAAACCCCCGGAACCACCTTCAAATTCCAATTATTACGAATTAGTGCTCTGAAGATAGCTTCCTCCTAAAACGAAACGTCGGACATAATTTTAAATCATTGCATCGTTTTCAGCGCACCTTAAAACCACCGGAATCACCTTCAAATTCCAATTATTACGAATTAGTGTTCTGAAGATGGCTTCCTCCTAAAACGAAACGTCGGACAAAATTTTAAATCATTGCATCGTCTTCAGCGCACCTCAAAACCCCCGGAACCACCTTCAAATTCCAATTATTACGAATTAGTGCTCTGAAGATAGCTTCCTCCTAAAACGAAACGTCGGACATAATTTTAAATCATTGCATCGTTTTCAGCGCACCTTAAAACCACCGGAATCACCTTCAAATTCCAATTTTTACGAATTAGTGTTCTGAAGATGGCTTCCTCCTAAAACGAAACGTCGGACAAAATTTTAAATCATTGCATCGTTTTCAGCGAACCTCAAAACCCCCGGAACCACCTTCAAATTTCAATTATTACGAATTAGTGCTCTGAAGATGGCTTCCTCCTAAAACGAAACGTCGGACAAAATTTTAAATCATTGCATCGTCTTCAGCGCACCTCAAAACCCCCGGAACTACCTTCAAATTCCAATTATTACGAATTAGTGTTCTGAAGATGGCTTCCTCCTAAAACGAAACGTCGGACAAAATTTTAAATCATTGCATCGTCTTCAGCGCACCTCAAAACCCCCGGAACCATCTTCAAATTCCAATTATTACGAATTAGTGTTCTGAAGATGGCTTCCCACTAAAACGAAACGTCGGACACAATTTTAAATCATTGCATCGTCTTCAGCGCACCTCAAAACCCCCGGAACCATCTTCAAATTCCAATTATTACGAATTAGTGCTCTGAAGATGGCTTCCTCCTAAAACGAAAAGTCGGACAAAATTTTAAATCATTGCATCGTCTTCAGCGCACCTCAAAACCCCCGGAACCATCTTCAAATTCCAATTATTACGAATTAGTGTTCTGAAGATGGCTTCCCACTAAAACGAAACGTCGGACACAATTTTAAATCATTGCATCTTCTTCAGCGCACCTCAAAACCCCCGGAACCACCTTCAAATTACAATTATTACGAATTAGTGCTCTGAAGATGGCTTCCTGCGAATTTTAAATCATTGCATCGTCTTCAGCGCACCTCAAAACCCCCAGAATCATCTTCAAATTCCAATTATTACGAATTAGTGTTCTGAAGATGGCTTCCTCCTAAAACGAAACGTCGGACAAAATTTTAAATCATTGCATCGTCTTCAGCGCACCTCAAAACCCCAGGAACTACCTTCAAATTCCAATTATTACGAATTAGTGCTCTGAAGATAGCTTCCTCCTAAAACGAAACGTCGGACATAATTTTAAATCATTGCATCGTTTTCAGCGCACCTTAAAACCACCGGAATCACCTTCAAATCCCTTTTATTATGAATTGGGGCTCCGAAGATGGCTTCTAACTAAAACGAAACGTCAGACACAATTTTAAGTCATTGCATCGTCTTTAGCGTACCTCAAAACCCTCGGAACCATCTTTAAATTCCAATTATTAGGAATTAGTGCTCTGAAGATGGCTTCCTGCGAAAGTGAAACGTCGGACACAATTTTAAATCATTGCGTCGTCTTCAGCGAATCTCAAAACCCCCGGAACCACCTTCAAATTCCAATTATTACAAATTAGTGCTCTGAAGATGGCTTCCTGCGAAAACGAAATGTTGGACAAAATTTTAAATCATTGCATCGTCTTCAGCACACCTCAAAACCCCCAGAATCATCTTCAAATTCCAATTATTAACAATTAGTGTTCTGAAGATGGCTTCCTCCTAAAACAAAACGTCGGACAAAATTTTAAATCATTGCGTCGTCTTTAGCGAATCTCAAAGCCCCCGGAACCACCTTCAAATTCCAATTATTACAAATTAGTGCTCTGAAGATGGCTTCCTGCGAAAACGAAATGTTGGACAAAATTTTAAATCATTGCATCGTCTTCAGCGCACCTCAAAACCCCCAGATTCATCTTAAAATTCCAATTATTACGAATTAGTGTTCTGAAGATGGCTTCCTCCTAAAACGAAACGTCGGACAAAATTTTAAATCATTGCATCGTCTTCAGCGCACCTCAAAACCCCCAGAATCATCTTCAAATTCCAATTATTACGAATTAGTGTTCTGAAGATGGCTTCCTCCTAAAACGAAACGTCGGACAAAATTTTAAATCATTGCATCGTCTTCAGCGCACCTCAAAACCTCCGGAACCACCTTCAAATTCCAATTATTACGAATTAGTGCTCTGAAGATAGCTTCCTCCTAAAACGAAACGTCGGACATAATTTTAAATCATTGCATCGTTTTCAGCGCACCTTAAAACCACCGGAATCACCTTCAAATCCCTTTTATTATGAATTGGGGCTCTGAAGATGGCTTCTAACTAAAACGAAACGTCAGACACAATTTTAAGTCATTGCATCGTCTTTAGCGTACCTCAAAACCCTCGGAACCATCTTTAAATTCCAATTATTAGGAATTAGTGCTCTGAAGATGGCTTCCTGCGAAAGTGAAACGTCGGACACAATTTTAAATCATTGCGTCGTCTTCAGCGAATCTCAAAACCCCCGGAACCACCTTCAAATTCCAATTATTACAAATTAGTGCTCTGAAGATGGCTTCCTGCGAAAACGAAATGTTGGACATAATTTTAAATCATTGCATCGTTTTCAGCGCACCTTAAAACCACCGGAATCACCTTCAAATCCCTTTTATTATGAATTGGGGCTCTGAAGATGGCTTCTAACTAAAACGAAACGTCAGACACAATTTTAAGTCATTGCATCGTCTTTAGCGTACCTCAAAACCCTCGGAACCATCTTTAAATTCCAATTATTAGGAATTAGTGCTCTGAAGATGGCTTCCTGCGAAAGTGAAACGTCGGACACAATTTTAAATCATTGCGTCGTCTTCAGCGAATCTCAAAACCCCCGGAACCACCTTCAAATTCCAATTATTACAAATTAGTGCTCTGAAGATGGCTTCCTGCGAAAACGAAATGTTGGACAAAATTTTAAATCATTGCATCGTCTTCAGCACACCTCAAAACCCCCAGAATCATCTTCAAATTCCAATTATTAACAATTAGTGTTCTGAAGATGGCTTCCTCCTAAAACAAAACGTCGGACAAAATTTTAAATCATTGCGTCGTCTTTAGCGAATCTCAAAGCCCCCGGAACCACCTTCAAATTCCAATTATTACAAATTAGTGCTCTGAAGATGGCTTCCTGCGAAAACGAAATGTTGGACAAAATTTTAAATCATTGCATCGTCTTCAGCGCACCTCAAAACCCCCAGATTCATCTTAAAATTCCAATTATTACGAATTAGTGTTCTGAAGATGGCTTCCTCCTAAAACGAAACGTCGGACAAAATTTTAAATCATTGCATCGTCTTCAGCGCACCTCAAAACCCCCAGAATCATCTTCAAATTCCAATTATTACGAATTAGTGTTCTGAAGATGGCTTCCTCCTAAAACGAAACGTCGGACAAAATTTTAAATCATTGCATCGTCTTCAGCGCACCTCAAAACCTCCGGAACCACCTTCAAATTCCAATTATTACGAATTAGTGCTCTGAAGATAGCTTCCTCCTAAAACGAAACGTCGGACATAATTTTAAATCATTGCATCGTTTTCAGCGCACCTTAAAACCACCGGAATCACCTTCAAATCCCTTTTATTATGAATTGGGGCTCTGAAGATGGCTTCTAACTAAAACGAAACGTCAGACACAATTTTAAGTCATTGCATCGTCTTTAGCGTACCTCAAAACCCTCGGAACCATCTTTAAATTCCAATTATTAGGAATTAGTGCTCTGAAGATGGCTTCCTGCGAAAGTGAAACGTCGGACACAATTTTAAATCATTGCGTCGTCTTCAGCGAATCTCAAAACCCCCGGAACCACCTTCAAATTCCAATTATTACAAATTAGTGCTCTGAAGATGGCTTCCTGCGAAAACGAAATGTTGGACATAATTTTAAATCATTGCATCGTTTTCAGCGCACCTTAAAACCACCGGAATCACCTTCAAATCCCTTTTATTATGAATTGGGGCTCTGAAGATGGCTTCTAACTAAAACGAAACGTCAGACACAATTTTAAGTCATTGCATCGTCTTTAGCGTACCTCAAAACCCTCGGAACCATCTTTAAATTCCAATTATTAGGAATTAGTGCTCTGAAGATGGCTTCCTGCGAAAGTGAAACGTCGGACACAATTTTAAATCATTGCGTCGTCTTCAGCGAATCTCAAAACCCCCGGAACCACCTTCAAATTCCAATTATTACAAATTAGTGCTCTGAAGATGGCTTCCTGCGAAAACGAAATGTTGGACATAATTTTAAATCATTGCATCGTTTTCAGCGCACCTTAAAACCACCGGAATCACCTTCAAATCCCTTTTATTATGAATTGGGGCTCTGAAGATGGCTTCTAACTAAAACGAAACGTCAGACACAATTTTAAGTCATTGCATCGTCTTTAGCGTACCTCAAAACCCTCGGAACCATCTTTAAATTCCAATTATTAGGAATTAGTGCTCTGAAGATGGCTTCCTGCGAAAGTGAAACGTCGGACACAATTTTAAATCATTGCGTCGTCTTCAGCGAATCTCAAAACCCCCGGAACCACCTTCAAATTCCAATTATTACAAATTAGTGCTCTGAAGATGGCTTCCTGCGAAAACGAAATGTTGGACATAATTTTAAATCATTGCATCGTTTTCAGCGCACCTTAAAACCACCGGAATCACCTTCAAATCCCTTTTATTATGAATTGGGGCTCTGAAGATGGCTTCTAACTAAAACGAAACGTCAGACACAATTTTAAGTCATTGCATCGTCTTTAGCGTACCTCAAAACCCTCGGAACCATCTTTAAATTCCAATTATTAGGAATTAGTGCTCTGAAGATGGCTTCCTGCGAAAGTGAAACGTCGGACACAATTTTAAATCATTGCGTCGTCTTCAGCGAATCTCAAAACCCCCGGAACCACCTTCAAATTCCAATTATTACAAATTAGTGCTCTGAAGATGGCTTCCTGCGAAAACGAAATGTTGGACAAAATTTTAAATCATTGCATCGTCTTCAGCGCACCTCAAAACCCCCAGATTCATCTTAAAATTCCAATTATTTCGAATTAGTGTTCTGAAGATGGCTTCCTCCTAAAACGAAACGTCGGACAAAATTTTAAATCATTGCATCGTCTTCAGCGCACCTCAAAACCCCCAGAATCATCTTCAAATTCCAATTATTACGAATTAGTGTTCTGAAGATGGCTTCCTCCTAAAACGAAACGTCGGACAAAATTTTAAATCATTGCATCGTCTTCAGCGCACCTCAAAACCCCCGGAACCACCTTCAAATTCCAATTATTACGAATTAGTGCTCTGAAGATAGCTTCCTCCTAAAACGAAACGTCGGACATAATTTTAAATCATTGCATCGTTTTCAGCGCACCTTAAAACCACCGGAATCACCTTCAAATCCCTTTTATTATGAATTGGGGCTCTGAAGATGGCTTCTAACTAAAACGAAACGTCAGACACAATTTTAAGTCATTGCATCGTCTTTAGCGTACCTCAAAACCCTCGGAACCATCTTTAAATTCCAATTATTAGGAATTAGTGCTCTGAAGATGGCTTCCTGCGAAAGTGAAACGTCGGACACAATTTTAAATCATTGCGTCGTCTTCAGCGAATCTCAAAACCCCCGGAACCACCTTCAAATTCCAATTATTACAAATTAGTGCTCTGAAGATGGCTTCCTGCGAAAACGAAATGTTGGACAAAATTTTAAATCATTGCATCGTCTTCAGCGCACCTCAAAACCCCCAGAATCATCTTAAAATTCCAATTATTACGAATTAGTGTTCTGAAGATGGCTTCCTCCTAAAACGAAAAGTCGGACATAATTTTAAATCATTGCATCGTCTTCAGCGCACCTCAAAACCCCCGGAACCACCTTCAAATTCCAATTATTACGAATTAGTGCTCTGAAGATAGCTTCCTCCTAAAACGAAACGTCGGACAAAATTTTAAATCATTGCATCGTTTTCAGCGCACCTTAAAACCACCGGAATCATCTTCAAATTCCAATTATTACGAATTAGTGTTCTGAAGATGGCTTCCTCCTAAAACGAAACGTCGGACAAAATTTTAAATCATTGCATCGTCTTCAGCGCACCTCAAAACCCCCGGAACCACCTTCAAATTCCAATTATTACGAATTAGTGCTCTGAAGATAGCTTCCTCCTAAAACGAAACGTCGGACATAATTTTAAATCATTGCATCGTTTTCAGCGCACCTTAAAACCACCGGAATCACCTTCAAATTCCAATTATTACGAATTAGTGTTCTGAAGATGGCTTCCTCCTAAAACGAAACGTCGGACAAAATTTTAAATCATTGCATCGTTTTCAGCGAACCTCAAAACCCCCGGAACCACCTTCAAATTTCAATTATTACGAATTAGTGCTCTGAAGATGGTTCCTCCTAAAACGAAACGTCGGACAAAATTTTAAATCATTGCATCGTCTTCAGCGCACCTCAAAACCCCCGGAACTACCTTCAAATTCCAATTATTACGAATTAGTGTTCTGAAGATGGCTTCCTCCTAAAACGAAACGTCGGACAAAATTTTAAATCATTGCATCGTCTTCAGCGCACCTCAAAACCCCCGGAACCATCTTCAAATTCCAATTATTACGAATTAGTGTTCTGAAGATGGCTTCCCACTAAAACGAAACGTCGGACACAATTTTAAATCATTGCATCGTCTTCAGCGCACCTCAAAACCCCCGGAACCATCTTCAAATTCCAATTATTACGAATTAGTGCTCTGAAGATGGCTTCCTCCTAAAACGAAAAGTCGGACAAAATTTTAAATCATTGCATCGTCTTCAGCGCACCTCAAAACCCCCGGAACCATCTTCAAATTCCAATTATTACGAATTAGTGTTCTGAAGATGGCTTCCCACTAAAACGAAACGTCGGACACAATTTTAAATCATTGCATCGTCTTCAGCGCACCTCAAAACCCCCGGAACCACCTTCAAATTACAATTATTACGAATTAGTGCTCTGAAGATGGCTTCCTGCGAATTTTAAATCATTGCATCGTCTTCAGCGCACCTCAAAACCCCCAGAATCATCTTCAAATTCCAATTATTACGAATTAGTGTTCTGAAGATGGCTTCCTCCTAAAACGAAACGTCGGACAAAATTTTAAATCATTGCATCGTCTTCAGCGCACCTCAAAACCCCAGGAACTACCTTCAAATTCCAATTATTACGAATTAGTGCTCTGAAGATAGCTTCCTCCTAAAACGAAACGTCGGACATAATTTTAAATCATTGCATCGTTTTCAGCGCACCTTAAAACCACCGGAATCACCTTCAAATCCCTTTTATTATGAATTGGGGCTCCGAAGATGGCTTCTAACTAAAACGAAACGTCAGACACAATTTTAAGTCATTGCATCGTCTTTAGCGTACCTCAAAACCCTCGGAACCATCTTTAAATTCCAATTATTAGGAATTAGTGCTCTGAAGATGGCTTCCTGCGAAAGTGAAACGTCGGACACAATTTTAAATCATTGCGTCGTCTTCAGCGAATCTCAAAACCCCCGGAACCACCTTCAAATTCCAATTATTACAAATTAGTGCTCTGAAGATGGCTTCCTGCGAAAACGAAATGTTGGACAAAATTTTAAATCATTGCATCGTTTTCAGCACACCTCAAAACCCCCAGAATCATCTTCAAATTCCAATTATTAACAATTAGTGTTCTGAAGATGGCTTCCTCCTAAAACAAAACGTCGGACAAAATTTTAAATCATTGCGTCGTCTTTAGCGAATCTCAAAGCCCCCGGAACCACCTTCAAATTCCAATTATTACAAATTAGTGCTCTGAAGATGGCTTCCTGCGAAAACGAAATGTTGGACAAAATTTTAAATCATTGCATCGTCTTCAGCGCACCTCAAAACCCCCAGATTCATCTTAAAATTCCAATTATTACGAATTAGTGTTCTGAAGATGGCTTCCTCCTAAAACGAAACGTCGGACAAAATTTTAAATCATTGCATCGTCTTCAGCGCACCTCAAAACCCCCAGAATCATCTTCAAATTCCAATTATTACGAATTAGTGTTCTGAAGATTTCTTCCTCCTAAAACGAAACGTCGGACAAAATTTTAAATCATTGCATCGTCTTCAGCGCACCTCAAAACCTCCGGAACCACCTTCAAATTCCAATTATTACGAATTAGTGCTCTGAAGATAGCTTCCTCCTAAAACGAAACGTCGGACATAATTTTAAATCATTGCATCGTTTTCAGCGCACCTTAAAACCACCGGAATCACCTTCAAATCCCTTTTATTATGAATTGGGGCTCTGAAGATGGCTTCTAACTAAAACGAAACGTCAGACACAATTTTAAGTCATTGCATCGTCTTTAGCGTACCTCAAAACCCTCGGAACCATCTTTAAATTCCAATTATTAGGAATTAGTGCTCTGAAGATGGCTTCCTGCGAAAGTGAAACGTCGGACACAATTTTAAATCATTGCGTCGTCTTCAGCGAATCTCAAAACCCCCGGAACCACCTTCAAATTCCAATTATTACAAATTAGTGCTCTGAAGATGGCTTCCTGCGAAAACGAAATGTTGGACATAATTTTAAATCATTGCATCGTTTTCAGCGCACCTTAAAACCACCGGAATCACCTTCAAATCCCTTTTATTATGAATTGGGGCTCTGAAGATGGCTTCTAACTAAAACGAAACGTCAGACACAATTTTAAGTCATTGCATCGTCTTTAGCGTACCTCAAAACCCTCGGAACCATCTTTAAATTCCAATTATTAGGAATTAGTGCTCTGAAGATGGCTTCCTGCGAAAGTGAAACGTCGGACACAATTTTAAATCATTGCGTCGTCTTCAGCGAATCTCAAAACCCCCGGAACCACCTTCAAATTCCAATTATTACAAATTAGTGCTCTGAAGATGGCTTCCTGCGAAAACGAAATGTTGGACATAATTTTAAATCATTGCATCGTTTTCAGCGCACCTTAAAACCACCGGAATCACCTTCAAATCCCTTTTATTATGAATTGGGGCTCTGAAGATGGCTTCTAACTAAAACGAAACCTCAGACACAATTTTAAGTCATTGCATCGTCTTTAGCGTACCTCAAAACCCTCGGAACCATCTTTAAATTCCAATTATTAGGAATTAGTGCTCTGAAGATGGCTTCCTGCGAAAGTGAAACGTCGGACACAATTTTAAATCATTGCGTCGTCTTCAGCGAATCTCAAAACCCCCGGAACCACCTTCAAATTCCAATTATTACAAATTAGTGCTCTGAAGATGGCTTCCTGCGAAAACGAAATGTTGGACATAATTTTAAATCATTGCATCGTTTTCAGCGCACCTTAAAACCACCGGAATCACCTTCAAATCCCTTTTATTATGAATTGGGGCTCTGAAGATGGCTTCTAACTAAAACGAAACGTCAGACACAATTTTAAGTCATTGCATCGTCTTTAGCGTACCTCAAAACCCTCGGAACCATCTTTAAATTCCAATTATTAGGAATTAGTGCTCTGAAGATGGCTTCCTGCGAAAGTGAAACGTCGGACACAATTTTAAATCATTGCGTCGTCTTCAGCGAATCTCAAAACCCCCGGAACCACCTTCAAATTCCAATTATTACAAATTAGTGCTCTGAAGATGGCTTCCTGCGAAAACGAAATGTTGGACAAAATTTTAAATCATTGCATCGTCTTCAGCGCACCTCAAAACCCCCAGATTCATCTTAAAATTCCAATTATTTCGAATTAGTGTTCTGAAGATGGCTTCCTCCTAAAACGAAACGTCGGACAAAATTTTAAATCATTGCATCGTCTTCAGCGCACCTCAAAACCCCCAGAATCATCTTCAAATTCCAATTATTACGAATTAGTGTTCTGAAGATGGCTTCCTCCTAAAACGAAACGTCGGACAAAATTTTAAATCATTGCATCGTCTTCAGCGCACCTCAAAACCCCCGGAACCACCTTCAAATTCCAATTATTACGAATTAGTGCTCTGAAGATAGCTTCCTCCTAAAACGAAACGTCGGACATAATTTTAAATCATTGCATCGTTTTCAGCGCACCTTAAAACCACCGGAATCACCTTCAAATCCCTTTTATTATGAATTGGGGCTCTGAAGATGGCTTCTAACTAAAACGAAACGTCAGACACAATTTTAAGTCATTGCATCGTCTTTAGCGTACCTCAAAACCCTCGGAACCATCTTTAAATTCCAATTATTAGGAATTAGTGCTCTGAAGATGGCTTCCTGCGAAAGTGAAACGTCGGACACAATTTTAAATCATTGCGTCGTCTTCAGCGAATCTCAAAACCCCCGGAACCACCTTCAAATTCCAATTATTACAAATTAGTGCTCTGAAGATGGCTTCCTGCGAAAACGAAATGTTGGACAAAATTTTAAATCATTGCATCGTCTTCAGCGCACCTCAAAACCCCCAGAATCATCTTAAAATTCCAATTATTACGAATTAGTGTTCTGAAGATGGCTTCCTCCTAAAACGAAAAGTCGGACATAATTTTAAATCATTGCATCGTCTTCAGCGCACCTCAAAACCCCCGGAACCACCTTCAAATTCCAATTATTACGAATTAGTGCTCTGAAGATAGCTTCCTCCTAAAACGAAACGTCGGACAAAATTTTAAATCATTGCATCATTTTCAGCGAACCTCAAAACCCCCGGAACCACCTTCAAATTTCAATTATTACGAATTAGTGCTCTGAAGATGGCTTCCTCCTAAAACGAGACGTTGGACACAATTTTAAATCATTGCATCGTCTTCAGCGTACCTCAAAACCCCCGGAACCATCTTCAAATCCCAATTATTAAGAATCAGTGCCCTGAAGATGGCTTCCTACTAAAACGAAACGTCGGACACAATTTTATATCATTGCATCGTTTTCAGCGCACCTTAAAACCACCGGAATCACCTTCAAATCCCTATTATTATGAATTGGGGCTCTGAAGATGGCTTCTAACTAAAACGAAACGTCAGACACAATTTTAAGTCATTGCATCGTCTTTAGCGTACCTCAAAACCCTCGGAACCATCTTTAAATTCCAATTATTACGAATTAGTGCTCTGAAGATGGCTTCCTGCGAAAGTGAAACGTCGGACACAATTTTAAATCATTGCGTCGTCCTCAGCGAATCTCAAAACCCCCGGAACCACCTTCAAATTCCAATTATTACAAATTAGTGCTCTGAAGATAACTTCCTGCGAAAACGAAATGTTGGACAAAATTTTAAATCATTGCATCGTCTTCAGCGCACCTCAAAACCCCCAGAATCATCTTCAAATTCCAATTATTACGAATTAGTGTTCTGAAGATGGCTTCCTCCTAAAACAAAACGTCGGACAAAATTTTAAATCATTGCATCGTCTTCAGCGCACCTCAAAACCCACGGAACCACCTTCAAATTACAATTATTACGAATTAGTGCTCTGAAGATGGCTTCCTGCGAAAACGAAACGTCGGACAAAATTCTAAATCATTGCATCGTCTTCAGCGCACCTCAAAACCCCCAGAATCATCTTCAAATTCCAATTATTACGAATTAGTGTTCTGAAGATGGCTTCCTCCTAAAACGAAACGTCGGACAAAATTTTAAATCATTGCATCGTCTTCAGCGCACCTCAAAACCCCCGGAACCATCTTCAAATTCCAATTATTACGAATTAGTGCTCTGAAGATGGGTTCCTCCTAAAACGAAAAGTCGGACACAATTTTAAATCAATGCATCGTCTTCAGCGCACCTCAAAACCCCCGGAACCATCTTCAAAATCCAATTACTAAGAATCAATGCTCTGAAGATGGCTTCCTTCTAAAACGAAACGTCGGACAAAATTTTAAATCATTGCATCGTCTTCAGCGCACCTCAAAACCCGCAGAATCATCTTCAAATTCCAATTATTAACAATTAGTGTTCTGAAGATGGCTTCCTCCTAAAACGAAACGTCGGACAAAATTTTAAATCATTGCGTCGTCTTTAGCGAATCTCAAAACCCCCGGAATCACCTTCAAATTCCAATTATTACGAATTAGTGCTCTGAAGATGGCTCTCTGCGAAAACGAAACGTTGGACACAATTTTAAATCATTGCATCGTCTTCAGCGCACCCCAAAACCCCCGGAACCATCTTCAAATTCCAATTATTACGAATTAGTGCTCAGAAGATGGCTTCCTCCTAAAACGAAAAGTCGGACACAATTTTAAATCATTGCATCGTCTTCAGCGCACCTCAAAACCCCAGGAACCATCTTCAAAATCCAATTATTAAGAATCAATTCTCTGAAGATGGCTTCCTACTAAAACGAAACGTCGGACAAAATTTTAAATCATTGCATCGTGTTCAGCGCACCTCAAAACCCCCAGAACCACCTTCAAATTCCAATTATTACGAATTAGTGCTCTGAAGATAGCTTCCTCCTAAAACGAAACGTCGGACAAAATTTTAAATCATTGCTTCGTTTTCAGCGAACCTCAAAACCCCCGGAACCACCTTCAAATTTCAATTATTACGAATTAGTGCTCTGAAGATGGCTTCCTCCTAAAACGAAACGTTGGACACAATTTTAAATCATTGCATCGTCTTCAGCGTACCTCAAAACCCCCGGAACCATCTTCAAATCCCAATTATTAAGAATCAGTGCTCTGAAGATGGCTTCCTGGTAAAACGAAACGTCGGACACAATTTTATATCATTGCATCGTCTTCAGCGCAACCCAAAACCCAAGGAACCATCATCAAATTCCAATTATTACAAATTAGTGCTCTGAAGATGGCTTCCTGCGAAAACGAAATGTTGGACAAAATTTTAAATCATTGCATCGTCTTCAGCACACCTCAAAACCCCCAGAATCATCTTCAAATTCCAATTATTAACAATTAGTGTTCTGAAGATGGCTTCCTCCTAAAACAAAACGTCGGACAAAATTTTAAATCATTGCGTCGTCTTTAGCGAATCTCAAAACCCCCGGAACCACCTTCAAATTCCAATTATTACAAATTAGTGCTCTGAAGATGGCTTCCTGCGAAAAAGAAATGTTGGACAAAATTTTAAATCATTGCATCGTCTTCAGCGCACCTCAAAACCCCCAGAATCATCTTCAAATTCCAATTATTACGAATTAGTGTTCTGAAGATGGCTTCCTCCTAAAACGAAACGTCGGACAAAATTTTAAATAATTGCATCGTTTTCAGCGCACCTTAAAACCACCGGAATCACCTTCAAATTCCAATTATTACGAATTAGTGTTCTGAAGATGGCTTCCTCCTAAAACGAAACGTCGGACAAAATTTTAAATCATTGCATCGTCTTCAGCGCACCTCAAAACCCCCGGAACCACCTTCAAATTAAAATTATTACGAATTAGTGCTCTGAAGATAGCTTCCTCCTAAAACGAAACGTCGGACATAATTTTAAATCATTGCATCGTTTTCAGCGCACCTTAAAACCACTGGAATCACCTTCAAATCCCTTTTATTATGAATTGGGGCTCTGAAGATGGCTTCTAACTAAAACGAAACGTCAGACACAATTTTAAGTCATTGCATCGTCTTCAGCGCACCTCAAAACCCCCAGAATCATCTTAAAATTCCAATTATTACGAATTAGTGTTCTGAAGATGGCTTCCTCCTAAAACGAAACGTCGGACAAAATTTTAAATCATTGCATCGTCTTCAGCGCACCTCAAAACCCCCAGAATCATCTTCAAATTCCAATTATTACGAATTAGTGTTCTGAAGATGGCTTCCTCCTAAAACGAAACGTCGGACAAAATTTTAAATCATTGCATCGTCTTCAGCGCACCTCAAAACCCCCGGAACCACCTTCAAATTCCAATTATTACGAATTAGTGCCCTGAAGATAGCTTCCTCCTAAAACGAAACGTCGGACATAATTTTAAATCATTGCATCGTTTTCAGCGCACCTTAAAACCACCGGAATCACCTTCAAATCCCTTTTATTATGAATTGGGGCTCTGAAGATGGCTTCTAACTAAAACGAAACGTCAGACACAATTTTAAGTCATTGCATCGTCTTCAGCGCACCTCAAAACCCCCAGAATCATCTTCAAATTCCAATTATTACGAATTAGTGTTCTGAAGATGGCTTCCTCCTAAAACGAAACGTCGGACAAAATTTTAAATCATTGCATCGTCTTCAGCGCACCTCAAAACCCCCGGAACCACCTTCAAATTCCAATTATTACGAATTAGTGCTCTGAAGATTGCTTCCTCCTAAAACGAAACGTCGGACATAATTTTAAATCATTGCATCGTTTTCAGCGCACCTTAAAACCACCGGAATCACCTTCAAATCCCTTTTATTATGAATTGGGGCTCTGAAGATGGCTTCTAACTAAAACGAAACGTCAGACACAATTTTAAATCATTGCGTCGTCTTTAGCAAATCTCAAAACCCCCGGAATCACCTTCAAATTCCAATTATTACGAATTAGTGCTCTCAAGATGGCTCTCTGCGAAAACGAAACGTTGGACACAATTTTAAATCATTGCATCGTCTTCAGCGCACCTCAAAACCCCCGGAACCATCTTCAAATTCCAATTATTACGAATTAGTGCTCTGAAGATGGCTTCCCACTAAAACGAAACGTCGGACACAATTTTAAATCATTGCATCGTCTTCAGCGCACCTCAAAACCCCCGGAACCATCTTCAAATTCCAATTATTACGAATTAGTGCTCTGAAGATGGATTCCTCCTAAAACGAAAAGTCGGACACAATTTTAAATCATTGCATCGTCTTCAGCGCACCTCAAAACCCCCGGAACCATCTTCAAAATCCAGTTATTAAGAATCAATTCTCTGAAGATGGCTTCCTACTAAAACGAAACGTCAGACACAATTTTAAGTCATTGCATCGTCTTTAGCGTACCTCAAAACCCTCGGAACCATCTTTAAATTCCAATTATTAGGAATTAGTGCTCTGAAGATGGCTTCCTGCGAAAGTGAAACGTCGGACACAATTTTAAATCATTGCATCGTCTTCAGCGCACCTCAAAACCCCCGGAACCACCTTCAAATTCCAATTATTACGAATTAGTGCTCTGAAGATAGCTTCCTCCTAAAACGAAACGTCGGACAAAATTTTAAATCATTGCATCGTTTTCAGCGAACCTCAAAACCCCCGGAACCACCTTCAAATTTCAATTATTACGAATTAGTGCTCTGAAGATGGCTTCCTCCTAAAACGAAACGTTGGTCACAATTTTAAATCATTGCATCGTCTTCAGCGAACCTCAAAACCCCCGGAACCATCTTCAAATCAGAATTATTAAGAATCAGTGCTCTGAAGATGGCTTCCTACTAAAACGAAACGTCGGACACAATTTTATATCATTGCATCGTCTTCAGCGCACCCCAAAACCCCCGGAACCATCATCAAATTCCAATTATTACGAATTAGTGCTCTGAAGATGGCTTCCTACTAAAACGAAACGTCGGACATAATTTTAAATCATTGCATCATTTTCAGCGCACCTTAAAACCACCGGAATCACCTTCAAATCCCTTTTATTATGAATTGGGGCTCTGAAGATGGCTTCTAACTAAAACGAAACGTCAGACACAATTTTAAGTCATTGCATCGTCTTAAGCGTACCTCAAAACCCTCGGAACCATCTTTAAATTCCAATTATTACGAATTAGTGCTCTGAAGATAGTTTCCTTCTAAAACGAAACGTCGGACAAAATTTTAAATCATTGCATCGTCTTCAGCGCACCTCAAAACCCCCGGAACTACCTTCAAATTCCAATTATTACGAATTAGTGCTCTGAAGATAGCTTCCTCCTAAAACGAAACGTCGGACATAATTTTAAATCATTGCATCGTTTTCAGCGCACCTTAAAACCACCGGAATCACCTTCAAATCCCTTTTATTATGAATTGGGGCTCCGAAGATGGCTTCTAACTAAAACGAAACGTCAGACACAATTTTAAGTCATTGCATCGTCTTTAGCGTACCTCAAAACCCTCGGAACCATCTTTAAATTCCAATTATTAGGAATTAGTGCTCTGAAGATGGCTTCCTGCGAAAGTGAAACGTCGGACACAATTTTAAATCATTGCGTCGTCTTCAGCGAATCTCAAAACCCCCGGAACCACCTTCAAATTCCAATTATTACAAATTAGTGCTCTGAAGATGGCTTCCTGCGAAAACGAAATGTTGGACAAAATTTTAAATCATTGCATCGTCTTCAGCACACCTGAAAACCCCCAGAATCATCTTCAAATTCCAATTATTAACAATTAGTGTTCTGAAGATGGCTTCCTCCTAAAACAAAACGTCGGACAAAATTTTAAATCATTGCGTCGTCTTTAGCGAATCTCAAAACCCCCGGAACCACCTTCAAATTCCAATTATTACAAATTAGTGCTCTGAAGATGGCTTCCTGCGAAAACGAAATGTTGGACAAAATTTTAAATCATTGCATCGTCTTCAGCGCACCTCAAAATCCCCAGAATCATCTTAAAATTCCAATTATTACGAATTAGTGTTCTGAAGATGGCTTCCTCCTAAAACGAAACGTCGGACAAAATTTTAAATCATTGCATCGTCTTCAGCGCACCTCAAAACCCCCAGAATCATCTTCAAATTCCAATTATTACGAATTAGTGTTCTGAAGATGGCTTCCTCCTAAAACGAAACGTCGGACATAATTTTAAATCATTGCATCGTTTTCAGCGCACCTTAAAACCACTGGAATCACCTTCAAATCCCTTTTATTATGAATTGGGGCTCTGAAGATGGCTTCTAACTAAAACGAAACGTCAGACACAATTTTAAGTCATTGCATCGTCTTCAGCGCACCTCAAAACCCCCAGAATCATCTTAAAATTCCAATTATTACGAATTAGTGTTCTGAAGATGGCTTCCTCCTAAAACGAAACGTCGGACAAAATTTTAAATCATTGCATCGTCTTCAGCGCACCTCAAAACCCCCAGAATCATCTTCAAATTCCAATTATTACGAATTAGTGTTCTGAAGATGGCTTCCTCCTAAAACGAAACGTCGGACAAAATTTTAAATCATTGCATCGTCTTCAGCGCACCTCAAAACCCCCGGAACCACCTTCAAATTCCAATTATTACGAATTAGTGCCCTGAAGATAGCTTCCTCCTAAAACGAAACGTCGGACATAATTTTAAATCATTGCATCGTTTTCAGCGCACCTTAAAACCACCGGAATCACCTTCAAATCCCTTTTATTATGAATTGGGGCTCTGAAGATGGCTTCTAACTAAAACGAAACGTCAGACACAATTTTAAGTCATTGCATCGTCTTCAGCGCACCTCAAAACCCCCAGAATCATCTTCAAATTCCAATTATTACGAATTAGTGTTCTGAAGATGGCTTCCTCCTAAAACGAAACGTCGGACAAAATTTTAAATCATTGCATCGTCTTCAGCGCACCTCAAAACCCCCGGAACCACCTTCAAATTCCAATTATTACGAATTAGTGCTCTGAAGATAGCTTCCTCCTAAAACGAAACGTCGGACATAATTTTAAATCATTGCATCGTTTTCAGCGCACCTTAAAACCACCGGAATCACCTTCAAATCCCTTTTATTATGAATTGGGGCTCTGAAGATGGCTTCTAACTAAAACGAAATGTCAGACACAATTTTAAATCATTGCGTCGTCTTTAGCAAATCTCAAAACCCCCGGAACCACCTTCAAATTCCAATTATTACGAATTAGTGCTCTCAAGATGGCTCTCTGCGAAAACGAAACGTTGGACACAATTTTAAATCATTGCATCGTCTTCAGCGCACCTCAAAACCCCCGGAACCATCTTCAAATTCCAATTATTGCGAATTAGTGCTCTGAAGATGGCTTCCTCCTAAAACGAAACGTCGGACACAATTTTAAATCATTGCATCGTCTTCAGCGCACCTCAAAACCCCCGGAACCATCTTCAAATTCCAATTATTACGAATTAGTGCTCTGAAGATGGCTTCCTCCTAAAACGAAACGTTGGTCACAATTTTAAATCATTGCATCGTCTTCAGCGTACCTCAAAACCCCCGGAACCATCTTCAAATCCCAATTATTAAGAATCAGTGCTCTGAAGATGGCTTCCTACTAAAACGAAACGTCGGACACAATTTTATATCATTGCATCGTCTTCAGCGCACCCCAAAACCCCCGGAACCATCATCAAATTCCAATTATTACGAATTAGGGCTCTGAAGATGGCTTCCTACTAAAACGAAACGTCGGACATAATTTTAAATCATTGCATCATTTTCAGCGCACCTTAAAACCACCGGAATCACCTTCAAATCCCTTTTATTATGAATTGGGGCTCTGAAGATGGCTTCTAACTAAAACGAAACGTCAGACACAATTTTAAGTCATTGCATCGTCTTTAGCGTACCTCAAAACCCTCGGAACCATCTTTAAATTCCAATTATTACGAATTAGTGCTCTGAAGATGGCTTCCTGCGAAAACGAAATGTTGGACAAAATTTTAAATCATTGCATCGTCTTCAGCGCACCTCAAAATCCCCAGAATCATCTTAAAATTCCAATTATTACGAATTAGTGTTCTGAAGATGGCTTCCTCCTAAAACGAAACGTCGGACAAAATTTTAAATCATTGCATCGTCTTCAGCGCACCTCAAAACCCCCAGAATCATCTTCAAATTCCAATTATTACGAATTAGTGTTCTGAAGATGGCTTCCTCCTAAAACGAAACGTCGGACATAATTTTAAATCATTGCATCGTTTTCAGCGCACCTTAAAACCACTGGAATCACCTTCAAATCCCTTTTATTATGAATTGGGGCTCTGAAGATGGCTTCTAACTAAAACGAAACGTCAGACACAATTTTAAGTCATTGCATCGTCTTCAGCGCACCTCAAAACCCCCAGAATCATCTTAAAATTCCAATTATTACGAATTAGTGTTCTGAAGATGGCTTCCTCCTAAAACGAAACGTCGGACAAAATTTTAAATCATTGCATCGTTTTCAGCGAACCTCAAAACCCCCGGAACCACCTTCAAATTTCAATTATTACGAATTAGTGCTCTGAAGATGGCTTCCTCCTAAAACGAAACGTTGGTCACAATTTTAAATCATTGCATCGTCTTCAGCGAACCTCAAAACCCCCGGAACCATCTTCAAATCAGAATTATTAAGAATCAGTGCTCTGAAGATGGCTTCCTACTAAAACGAAACGTCGGACACAATTTTATATCATTGCATCGTCTTCAGCGCACCCCAAAACCCCCGGAACCATCATCAAATTCCAATTATTACGAATTAGTGCTCTGAAGATGGCTTCCTACTAAAACGAAACGTCGGACATAATTTTAAATCATTGCATCATTTTCAGCGCACCTTAAAACCACCGGAATCACCTTCAAATCCCTTTTATTATGAATTGGGGCTCTGAAGATGGCTTCTAACTAAAACGAAACGTCAGACACAATTTTAAGTCATTGCATCGTCTTAAGCGTACCTCAAAACCCTCGGAACCATCTTTAAATTCCAATTATTACGAATTAGTGCTCTGAAGATAGTTTCCTTCTAAAACGAAACGTCGGACAAAATTTTAAATCATTGCATCGTCTTCAGCGCACCTCAAAACCCCCGGAACTACCTTCAAATTCCAATTATTACGAATTAGTGCTCTGAAGATAGCTTCCTCCTAAAACGAAACGTCGGACATAATTTTAAATCATTGCATCGTTTTCAGCGCACCTTAAAACCACCGGAATCACCTTCAAATCCCTTTTATTATGAATTGGGGCTCCGAAGATGGCTTCTAACTAAAACGAAACGTCAGACACAATTTTAAGTCATTGCATCGTCTTTAGCGTACCTCAAAACCCTCGGAACCATCTTTAAATTCCAATTATTAGGAATTAGTGCTCTGAAGATGGCTTCCTGCGAAAGTGAAACGTCGGACACAATTTTAAATCATTGCGTCGTCTTCAGCGAATCTCAAAACCCCCGGAACCACCTTCAAATTCCAATTATTACAAATTAGTGCTCTGAAGATGGCTTCCTGCGAAAACGAAATGTTGGACAAAATTTTAAATCATTGCATCGTCTTCAGCACACCTGAAAACCCCCAGAATCATCTTCAAATTCCAATTATTAACAATTAGTGTTCTGAAGATGGCTTCCTCCTAAAACAAAACGTCGGACAAAATTTTAAATCATTGCGTCGTCTTTAGCGAATCTCAAAACCCCCGGAACCACCTTCAAATTCCAATTATTACAAATTAGTGCTCTGAAGATGGCTTCCTGCGAAAACGAAATGTTGGACAAAATTTTAAATCATTGCATCGTCTTCAGCGCACCTCAAAATCCCCAGAATCATCTTAAAATTCCAATTATTACGAATTAGTGTTCTGAAGATGGCTTCCTCCTAAAACGAAACGTCGGACAAAATTTTAAATCATTGCATCGTCTTCAGCGCACCTCAAAACCCCCAGAATCATCTTCAAATTCCAATTATTACGAATTAGTGTTCTGAAGATGGCTTCCTCCTAAAACGAAACGTCGGACATAATTTTAAATCATTGCATCGTTTTCAGCGCACCTTAAAACCACTGGAATCACCTTCAAATCCCTTTTATTATGAATTGGGGCTCTGAAGATGGCTTCTAACTAAAACGAAACGTCAGACACAATTTTAAGTCATTGCATCGTCTTCAGCGCACCTCAAAACCCCCAGAATCATCTTAAAATTCCAATTATTACGAATTAGTGTTCTGAAGATGGCTTCCTCCTAAAACGAAACGTCGGACAAAATTTTAAATCATTGCATCGTCTTCAGCGCACCTCAAAACCCCCAGAATCATCTTCAAATTCCAATTATTACGAATTAGTGTTCTGAAGATGGCTTCCTCCTAAAACGAAACGTCGGACAAAATTTTAAATCATTGCATCGTCTTCAGCGCACCTCAAAACCCCCGGAACCACCTTCAAATTCCAATTATTACGAATTAGTGCCCTGAAGATAGCTTCCTCCTAAAACGAAACGTCGGACATAATTTTAAATCATTGCATCGTTTTCAGCGCACCTTAAAACCACCGGAATCACCTTCAAATCCCTTTTATTATGAATTGGGGCTCTGAAGATGGCTTCTAACTAAAACGAAACGTCAGACACAATTTTAAGTCATTGCATCGTCTTCAGCGCACCTCAAAACCCCCAGAATCATCTTCAAATTCCAATTATTACGAATTAGTGTTCTGAAGATGGCTTCCTCCTAAAACGAAACGTCGGACAAAATTTTAAATCATTGCATCGTCTTCAGCGCACCTCAAAACCCCCGGAACCACCTTCAAATTCCAATTATTACGAATTAGTGCTCTGAAGATAGCTTCCTCCTAAAACGAAACGTCGGACATAATTTTAAATCATTGCATCGTTTTCAGCGCACCTTAAAACCACCGGAATCACCTTCAAATCCCTTTTATTATGAATTGGGGCTCTGAAGATGGCTTCTAACTAAAACGAAATGTCAGACACAATTTTAAATCATTGCGTCGTCTTTAGCAAATCTCAAAACCCCCGGAACCACCTTCAAATTCCAATTATTACGAATTAGTGCTCTCAAGATGGCTCTCTGCGAAAACGAAACGTTGGACACAATTTTAAATCATTGCATCGTCTTCAGCGCACCTCAAAACCCCCGGAACCATCTTCAAATTCCAATTATTGCGAATTAGTGCTCTGAAGATGGCTTCCTCCTAAAACGAAACGTCGGACACAATTTTAAATCATTGCATCGTCTTCAGCGCACCTCAAAACCCCCGGAACCATCTTCAAATTCCAATTATTACGAATTAGTGCTCTGAAGATGGCTTCCTCCTAAAACGAAACGTTGGTCACAATTTTAAATCATTGCATCGTCTTCAGCGTACCTCAAAACCCCCGGAACCATCTTCAAATCCCAATTATTAAGAATCAGTGCTCTGAAGATGGCTTCCTACTAAAACGAAACGTCGGACACAATTTTATATCATTGCATCGTCTTCAGCGCACCCCAAAACCCCCGGAACCATCATCAAATTCCAATTATTACGAATTAGGGCTCTGAAGATGGCTTCCTACTAAAACGAAACGTCGGACATAATTTTAAATCATTGCATCATTTTCAGCGCACCTTAAAACCACCGGAATCACCTTCAAATCCCTTTTATTATGAATTGGGGCTCTGAAGATGGCTTCTAACTAAAACGAAACGTCAGACACAATTTTAAGTCATTGCATCGTCTTTAGCGTACCTCAAAACCCTCGGAACCATCTTTAAATTCCAATTATTACGAATTAGTGCTCTGAAGATGGCTTCCTGCGAAAACGAAATGTTGGACAAAATTTTAAATCATTGCATCGTCTTCAGCGCACCTCAAAATCCCCAGAATCATCTTAAAATTCCAATTATTACGAATTAGTGTTCTGAAGATGGCTTCCTCCTAAAACGAAACGTCGGACAAAATTTTAAATCATTGCATCGTCTTCAGCGCACCTCAAAACCCCCAGAATCATCTTCAAATTCCAATTATTACGAATTAGTGTTCTGAAGATGGCTTCCTCCTAAAACGAAACGTCGGACATAATTTTAAATCATTGCATCGTTTTCAGCGCACCTTAAAACCACTGGAATCACCTTCAAATCCCTTTTATTATGAATTGGGGCTCTGAAGATGGCTTCTAACTAAAACGAAACGTCAGACACAATTTTAAGTCATTGCATCGTCTTCAGCGCACCTCAAAACCCCCAGAATCATCTTAAAATTCCAATTATTACGAATTAGTGTTCTGAAGATGGCTTCCTCCTAAAACGAAACGTCGGACAAAATTTTAAATCATTGCATCGTCTTCAGCGCACCTCAAAACCCCCAGAATCATCTTCAAATTCCAATTATTACGAATTAGTGTTCTGAAGATGGCTTCCTCCTAAAACGAAACGTCGGACAAAATTTTAAATCATTGCATCGTCTTCAGCGCACCTCAAAACCCCCGGAACCACCTTCAAATTCCAATTATTACGAATTAGTGCCCTGAAGATAGCTTCCTCCTAAAACGAAACGTCGGACATAATTTTAAATCATTGCATCGTTTTCAGCGCACCTTAAAACCACCGGAATCACCTTCAAATCCCTTTTATTATGAATTGGGGCTCTGAAGATGGCTTCTAACTAAAACGAAACGTCAGACACAATTTTAAGTCATTGCATCGTCTTCAGCGCACCTCAAAACCCCCAGAATCATCTTCAAATTCCAATTATTACGAATTAGTGTTCTGAAGATGGCTTCCTCCTAAAACGAAACGTCGGACAAAATTTTAAATCATTGCATCGTCTTCAGCGCACCTCAAAACCCCCGGAACCACCTTCAAATTCCAATTATTACGAATTAGTGCTCTGAAGATAGCTTCCTCCTAAAACGAAACGTCGGACATAATTTTAAATCATTGCATCGTTTTCAGCGCACCTTAAAACCACCGGAATCACCTTCAAATCCCTTTTATTATGAATTGGGGCTCTGAAGATGGCTTCTAACTAAAACGAAACGTCAGACACAATTTTAAATCATTGCGTCGTCTTTAGCAAATCTCAAAACCCCCGGAACCACCTTCAAATTCCAATTATTACGAATTAGTGCTCTCAAGATGGCTCTCTGCGAAAACGAAACGTTGGACACAATTTTAAATCATTGCATCGTCTTCAGCGCACCTCAAAACCCCCGGAACCATCTTCAAATTCCAATTATTGCGAATTAGTGCTCTGAAGATGGCTTCCTCCTAAAACGAAACGTTGGTCACAATTTTAAATCATTGCATCGTCTTCAGCGTACCTCAAAACCCCCGGAACCATCTTCAAATCCCAATTATTAAGAATCAGTGCTCTGAAGATGGCTTCCTACTAAAACGAAACGTCGGACACAATTTTATATCATTGCATCGTCTTCAGCGCACCCCAAAACCCCCGGAACCATCATCAAATTCCAATTATTACGAATTAGGGCTCTGAAGATGGCTTCCTACTAAAACGAAACGTCGGACATAATTTTAAATCATTGCATCATTTTCAGCGCACCTTAAAACCACCGGAATCACCTTCAAATCCCTTTTATTATGAATTGGGGCTCTGAAGATGGCTTCTAACTAAAACGAAACGTCAGACACAATTTTAAGTCATTGCATCGTCTTTAGCGTACCTCAAAACCCTCGGAACCATCTTTAAATTCCAATTATTACGAATTAGTGCTCTGAAGATGGCTTCCTGCGAAAGCGAAACGTCGGACACAATTTTAAATCATTGCGTCGTGTTCAGCGAATCTCAAAACCCCCGGAACCACCTTCAAATTCCAATTATTACAAATTAGTGCCCTGAAGATGGCTTCCTGCGAAAACGAAATGTTGGACAAAATTTTAAATCATTGCATCGCCTTCAGCGCACCTCAAAACCCCCAGAATCATCTTCAAATTCCAATTATTACGAATTAGTGCTCTGAAGATGACTTCCTCCTAAAACGAAATGTCGGACAAAATTTTAAATCATTGCATCGTCTTCAGCGCACCTCAAAACCCCCGGAACCATCTTCAAATTCCAATTACTACGAATTAGTGCTCTGAAGATGGGTTCCTGCGAAAACGAAACGTCGGACAAAATTTTAAATCATTGCATCGTCTTCAGCGAACCTTAAAACCCCCGGAAGCACCTTCAAATTCCAATTATTACGAATTAGTGCTCTGAAGATAGCTTCCTGCGAAAACGAAACGTTGGCCAAAATTTTAAATCATTGCATCGTCTTCAGCGAACCTCAAAACACCTGGAACCACCTTCAAATTCCAATTATTACGAATTAGTGCTCTGAAGATGGCTTTCTGCGAAAACGAAGCGTTGGACACAATTTTAAATCATTGCATCGTCTTCAGCGCACCTTAAAACCACCGGAATCACCTTCAAATCAATATTATTTTGAATTGGGGCTCTGAAGATGGCTTCTTACTAAAACGAAACGTCAGACACAATTTTAAATCATTGCATCGTCTTTAGCGTACCTCAAAACCCTCGGAACCATCTTTAAATTCCAATTATTACGAATTAGTGCTCTGAAGATGGCTTCCTGCGAAAACGAAACGTCGGACACAATTTTAAATCATTCACGGAATCTCAAAACCCCCGGAACCACCTTCAAATTCCAATTATTACAAATTAGTGCTCTGAAGATGGCTTCCTGCGAAAACGAAATGTTGGACAAAATTTTAAATCATTGCGTCGTCTTCAGCGAATCTCAAAACCCCCGGAACCGTCTTCAAATTCCAATTATTACGTATTGGTGCTCTGAAGATGGCTTCCTGCTAAAACGAAACGTCGGATACAATTTTAAATCATTGCATCGTCTTCAGCGCACCTCAAAACCCCCGGAACCATCTTCAAATTCTAATTATTGCGAATTAGTGCTCTGAAGATGGCTTCCCGCTAAAACGAAACGTCGAACACAATTTTAAATCATTGCATCGTCTTCAGCGCACCTCAAAACCCCCGGAACCATCTTCAAATTCCAATTATTACGAATTAGTGCTCTGAAGATGACTTCCTCCTAAAACGAAAAGTCGGACAAAATTTTAAATCATTGCATCGTCTTCAGCGCACCTCAAAACCCCCGGAACCATCTTCAAATTCCAATTATTACGAATTAGTGCTCTGAAGATGGCTTCCTACTAAAACGAAACGTCGGACATAATTTTAAATCATTGCATCGTTTTCAGCGCACCTTAAAACCACCGGAATCACCTTCAAATCCCTATTATTATGAATTGGGGCTCTGAAGATGGCTTCTTACTAAAACGAAACGTCGGACACAATTTTATATCATTGCATCGTTTTCAGCGCACCCCAAAACCCCCGGAACCATCTTCAAATTCCAATTATTACGAATTAGTGCTCTGAAGATGGCTTGCTACTAAAACGAAACGTCGGACATAATTTTAAATCATTGCATCGTTTTCAGCGCACCTTAAAACCACCGGAATCACCTTCAAATCCCTATTATTTTGAATTGGGGCTCTAAAGATGGCTTCTTACTAAAACGAAACGTCAGACACAATTTTAAATCATTGCATCGTTTTTAGCGTACCTCAAAACCCTCGGAACCATCTGTAAATTCCAATTATTACGAATTAGTGCTCTGAAGATGGCTTCCTCCTAAAACGAGACGTCGGACAAAATTTTAAATCATTTCATCGTCTTCAGCGAACCTTAAAACCCCCGGAAGCACCTTCAAATTCCAATTATTACGAATTAGTATTCTGAAGATGGCTTCCTCCTAAAACAAAACGTCTGACAAAATTTTAAATCATTGCATCGTCTTCAGCGCACCCCAAAACCCCCGGAACCATCTTCAAATTCCAATTATTACGAATTAGTGCTCTGAAGATGGCTTCCTACTAAAACGAAACGTTGGACACAATTTTAAATCATTGCATCATCTTCAGCATACCTCAAAAACCGTCGGAACCACCTTCGAATTCCAATTATTACGAATTAGTGCTCTGAAGATGGCTTCTTATTAAAACGAAACGTCGGATACAATTTTAATTCATTGCATCGTTTTGAGCGCACCTTAAAACCCCCGAAATCTCTTTCAAATTACAATAATTACAAATTAGTGCTCTGAAGATGGCTTCTTATTAAAACGAAACGTCGGATACAGTTTTAAATCGTTGCATCGTTTTGAGCGCACCGTAAAACCCCCGAAATCTCTTTCAAATTACAATTATTACAAATTAGTGCTCTGAAGATGGCTTTTTATTAAAACGAAACGTCGGATACAATTTTAAATCATTTCATCGTCTTCAGCGCACCTCAAAACCCCCATAACCGCCTTCGATGTCGTTATCATCGATGACGTCGTGATTCCAAGGAATATTTATAATGAAAGGAGCCTCCCTCGACATGCATAGACCAATAGGATTAAAGATTAGGAAAATTGCACGTAAATCGTCGGGCCAATCAGAATAAAGCATACAAATAGATCTCATAGCCTGCTCCTGAATTAGAAACATTATTTTCACAATATTAACATTTCTAGTTTTTTTTTTAATACTTACGTAGCTCCGAGAGGGTTGAAATTTTTTTTCAAGATGGAGGTTCATAAAGTCTATTGGCAGACAATATAAAATCCCCCCCCCCCCCATTTTTAGTTAATATTTTTGATTTATTGTTTCAATGTTCGTCATAATTATCTTTAAAAATTTAGGTTATTAATTTTTTAAAATACTTACGTTGCTCCGAGAAGCTTGAAATTTTTATCGAAGATGGAAGTCAATGAAGTCTATTCACAGATACCATAAAACATAAAAAATAATATTAATTATTTTTGGAAAATTTACAGCCTTATGTATAAACCGCTCTCGGCGACAAACGGTGAAACTTGTGGGAATCTTTTTGATATCGTTGGATAGAGGAAGGACCAAGGTACTTAACGTGTAAATTTAAATTTTTCAAAATAATAAGTAAATAAGATATAAAACGTTAAAAATTGATCATTAATTTTTTAGTCAATTTTTCCATTTAAAATAAGATTTTAAGGTTATTTCTCGGCCCGTATTGCTCCGAGTAAGTTGAATTTTTTATGGAAAATACACACCAATGAGGTCTATAAGCAAATACTATAATGCCCCCCCAACCCTCCATTTTCAGTTAATATTTGCAATTTATTATTTTCGTATTTGTTATGTTTTTCTTTAAAAATTTGAAATTTCTAATTTTTTTAAATATTTACGTTTCTCCGAGAAGATTTAAATTTTTACCGAAGTTAAAGGTCAATGAGCTCTATTCGCCAATGCCATAAAATCTGCCTTCAGCAACCTCTATCAGTAGTTGATATTCTTAAATTATAATTTTCATGGGTATCATGATGTTTCTAAAAAATTTTGATTTTCATTTTTTTTAAAGTTGGAGGTTAAGGAAGTTGGAGGTTAAGTTCATACGTCGGACATAATTTTAAATCATTTCATCGTTTTCAGCGCACCTTAAAACCACCGGAATCACCTTCAAATCCCTATTATTATGAATTGGGGCTCTGAAGATGGCTTCTTACTAAAACTAAACGTCAGACACAATTTTAAATCATTGCATCGTCTTCAGCGTACCTCAAAACCCCCGGAACCATCTTCAAATTCCAATTATTGCGAATTAGTGCTCTGAAGATGGCTTCCCGCTAAAACGAAACGTCGAACACAATTTTAAATCATTGCATCGTCTTCAGCGCACCTCAAAACCCCCGGAACCATCTTCAAATTCCAATTATTACGAATTAGTGCTCTGAAGATGACTTCCTCCTAAAACGAAAAGTCGGACAAAATTTTAAATCATTGCATCGTCTTCAGCGCACCTCAAAACCCCCGGAACCATCTTCAAATTCCAATTATTACGAATTAGTGCTCTGAAGATGGCTTCCTACTAAAACGAAACGTCGGACATAATTTTAAATCATTGCATCGTTTTCAGCGCACCTTAAAACCACCGGAATCACCTTCAAATCCCTATTATTATGAATTGGGGCTCTGAAGATGGCTTCTTACTAAAACGAAACGTCGGACACAATTTTATATCATTGCATCGTTTTCAGCGCACCCCAAAACCCCCGGAACCATCTTCAAATTCCAATTATTACGAATTAGTGCTCTGAAGATGGCTTGCTACTAAAACGAAACGTCGGACATAATTTTAAATCATTGCATCGTTTTCAGCGCACCTTAAAACCACCGGAATCACCTTCAAATCCCTATTATTTTGAATTGGGGCTCTAAAGATGGCTTCTTACTAAAACGAAACGTCAGACACAATTTTAAATCATTGCATCGTTTTTAGCGTACCTCAAAACCCTCGGAACCATCTGTAAATTCCAATTATTACGAATTAGTGCTCTGAAGATGGCTTCCTCCTAAAACGAGACGTCGGACAAAATTTTAAATCATTTCATCGTCTTCAGCGAACCTTAAAACCCCCGGAAGCACCTTCAAATTCCAATTATTACGAATTAGTATTCTGAAGATGGCTTCCTCCTAAAACAAAACGTCTGACAAAATTTTAAATCATTGCATCGTCTTCAGCGCACCCCAAAACCCCCGGAACCATCTTCAAATTCCAATTATTACGAATTAGTGCTCTGAAGATGGCTTCCTACTAAAACGAAACGTTGGACACAATTTTAAATCATTGCATCATCTTCAGCATACCTCAAAAACCGTCGGAACCACCTTCGAATTCCAATTATTACGAATTAGTGCTCTGAAGATGGCTTCTTATTAAAACGAAACGTCGGATACAATTTTAATTCATTGCATCGTTTTGAGCGCACCTTAAAACCCCCGAAATCTCTTTCAAATTACAATAATTACAAATTAGTGCTCTGAAGATGGCTTCTTATTAAAACGAAACGTCGGATACAGTTTTAAATCGTTGCATCGTTTTGAGCGCACCGTAAAACCCCCGAAATCTCTTTCAAATTACAATTATTACAAATTAGTGCTCTGAAGATGGCTTTTTATTAAAACGAAACGTCGGATACAATTTTAAATCATTTCATCGTCTTCAGCGCACCTCAAAACCCCCATAACCGCCTTCGATGTCGTTATCATCGATGACGTCGTGATTCCAAGGAATATTTATAATGAAAGGAGCCTCCCTCGACATGCATAGACCAATAGGATTAAAGATTAGGAAAATTGCACGTAAATCGTCGGGCCAATCAGAATAAAGCATACAAATAGATCTCATAGCCTGCTCCTGAATTAGAAACATTATTTTCACAATATTAACATTTCTAGTTTTTTTTTTAATACTTACGTAGCTCCGAGAGGGTTGAAATTTTTTTTCAAGATGGAGGTTCATAAAGTCTATTGGCAGACAATATAAAATCCCCCCCCCCCATTTTTAGTTAATATTTTTGATTTATTGTTTCAATGTTCGTCATAATTATCTTTAAAAATTTAGGTTATTAATTTTTTAAAATACTTACGTTGCTCCGAGAAGCTTGAAATTTTTATCGAAGATGGAAGTCAATGAAGTCTATTCACAGATACCATAAAACTCCCCCCACCCCACTCCATTCAAATAATATTAATTATTTTTGGAAAATTTACAGCCTTATGTATAAACCCCTCTCGGCGACAAACGGTGAAACTTGTGGGAATCTTTTTGATATCGTTGGATAGAGGAAGGACCAAGGTACTTAACGTGTAAATTTAAATTTTTCAAAATAATCAGTAAATAAGATATAAAACGTTAAAAATTGATCATTAATTTTTTAGTCAATTTTTCCATTTAAAATAAGATTTTAAGGTTATTTCTCGGCCCGTATTGCTCCGAGTAAGTTGAATTTTTTATGGAAAATACACACCAATGAGGTCTACAAGCAAATACTATAATGCCCCCCCAACCCTCCATTTTCAGTTAATATTTGCAATTTATTATTTTCGTATTTGTTATGTTTTTCTTTAAAAATTTGAAATTTCTAATTTTTTTAAATATTTACGTTTCTCCGAGAAGATTTAAATTTTTACCGAAGTTAAAGGTCAATGAGCTCTATTCGCCAATGCCATAAAATCTGCCTTCAGCAACCTCTATCAGTAGTTGATATTCTTAAATTATAATTTTCATGGGTATCATGATGTTTCTAAAAAATTTTGATTTTCATTTTTTTTAAAGTTGGAGGTTAAGGAAGTTGGAGGTTAAGTTCATACGTCGGACATAATTTTAAATCATTTCATCGTTTTCAGCGCACCTTAAAACCACCGGAATCACCTTCAAATCCCTATTATTATGAATTGGGGCTCTGAAGATGGCTTCTTACTAAAACTAAACGTCAGACACAATTTTAAATCATTGCATCGTCTTCAGCGTACCTCAAAACCCCCGGAACCATCTTCAAATTCCAATTATTACGAAATAGTGCTCTGAAGATGGCTTCCTACTAAAACGAAACGTCGGACACAATTTTAAATCATTGCATCGTCTTCAGCGCACCTCAAAACCCCCGGAACCACCTTCAAATTACAATTATTACGAATTAGTGCTCTGAAGATAGCTTTCTGCTAAAACGAAACGTTGGACAAAATTTTAAATCATTGCATCGTCTTCAGCGTACCTCAAAACCCCCGGAACCATCTTCAAATTCCAATTATTACGAATTAGTGCTCTGAAGATGGCTTCCTACTAAAACGAAACGTCGGTCACAATTTTAAATCACTGCGTCGTCTTTAGCGAATCTCAAAACCCCCGGAACCACCTTCAAATTCCATTTATTACAAATTAGTGCTCCGAAGATTGCTTCCTGCGAAAACGAAACGTTGGACAAAATTTTCAATCATTGCATCGTCTTCAGCGCACCTCAAAACCCCCAGAATCATCTCAAATTCCAATTATTACGAATTAGTGTTCTGAAGATGGCTTCCTGCGAAAACGAAACGTCGGACACAATTTTAAATCATTGCGTCGTCTTCAGCGAATCTCAAAACCCCCGGCACCACCTTCAAATTCCAATTATTACGAATTAGTGCTCTGAATATAGCTTCCTGCGAAAACGAAACGTTGGACAAAATTTTAAATAATTTCATCGTCTTCAGCGAACCTCAAAACCCCCGGAACCACCTTCAAATTCCAATTATTACAAATTGGTGCTCTGAAGATGGCTTCCTGCGAAAACGAAACGTTGGACGAAATTTTAAATCATTGCATCGTCTTCAGCGAACCTTAAAACCCCCGGAAGCACCTTCAAGTTCCAATTATTACGAATTGGTGCTCTGAATATAGCTTCCTGCGAAAACGAAACGTTGGACAAAATTTTAAATAATTGCATCGTCTTCAGCGAACCTCAAAACCCCCGGAACCACCTTCAAATTCCAATTATTACAAATTAGTGCTCTGAAGATGGCTTCCTGCGAAAATGAAACGTTGGACGAAATTTTAAATCATTGCATCGTCTTCAGCGAACCTCAAAACCCCCGGAACCACCTTCAAATTCCAATTATTACAAATTAGTGCTCTGAAGATGACTTCCTGCGAAAACGAAACGTTGGACGAAATTTTAAATCATTGCATCGCCTTCAGCGCATCTCAAAACCACCGGAATCATCTTCAAATTCCAATTATTACGAATTGGTGCTCTGAATATAGCTTCCTGCGAAAACGAAACGTTGGACAAAATTTTAAATAATTGCATCGTCTTCAGCGAACCTCAAAACCCCCGGAACCACCTTCAAATTCCAATTATTACAAATTAGTGCTCTGAATATAGCTTCCTGCGAAAACGAAACGTTGGACAAAATTTTAAATAATTGCATCGTCTTCAGCGAACCTCAAAACCCCCGGAACCACGTTCAAATTCCAATTATTACAAATTAATGCTCTGAAGATGACTTCCTGCGAAAACGAAACGTTGGACGAAATTTTAAATCATTGCATCGCCTTTAGCGCATCTCAAAACCACTGGAATCATCTTCAAATTCCAATTATTACGAATTAGTGCTCTGAAGATGGCTTCCTCCTAAAACGCAACGTCGGACAAAATTTTAAATCATTGCATCGTCTTCAGCGCACCTCAAAACCCCCGAAACCACCTTCAAATTACAATTATTACGAATTAGTGCTCTGAAGATTGCTTTCTGCGAAAACGAAACGTTGGACACAATTTTAAATCATTGCATCGTCTTCAGCGTACCTCAAAACCCCCGGAACCATCTTCAAATTCCAATTATTAAGAATCAATGCTCTGAAGATGGTTTCCTCCTAAAACGAAACGTCGGACAAAATTTTAAATCATTGCATCGTCTTCAGCGAACCTTAAAACCCCCGGAAGCACCTTCAAGTTCCAATTATTACGAATTGGTGCTCTGAATATAGCTTCCTGCGAAAACGAAACGTTGGACAAAATTTTAAATAATTGCATCGTCTTCAGCGAACCTCAAAACCCCCGGAACCATCTTCAAATTCCAATTATTAAGAATCAATGCTCTGAAGGTGGCTTCCTACTAAAACGAAACGTTGGACACAATTTTAAATCATTGCATCGTCTTCAGCGTACCTCAAAACCCCCGGAACCATCTTCAAATTCCAATTATTACGAATTAGTGCTCTGAAGATGGCTTCCTCCTAAAACGAAACGTCGGACAAAATTTTAAATCATTGCATCGTCTTCAGCGTACCTCAAAACCCCCGGAACCATCTTCAAATTCCAATTATTACGAATTAGTGCTCTGAAGATGGCTGCCTCCTAAAACGAAACGTCGGACAAAATTTTAAATCATTGCATCGTCTTCAGCGCACCTCAAAACCCCCGGAACCACCTTCAAATTCCAATTATTACGTATTAGTGCTCTGAAGATAGCTTTCTGCTAAAACGAAACGTTGGACAAAATTTTAAATCATTGCATCGTCTTCAGCGAACCTTAAAACCCCCGGAACCACCTTCAAATTCCAATTATTAAGAATTAGTGTTCTGAAGATGGCTGCCTCCTAAAACGAAACGTCGGACAAAATTTTAAATCATTGCATCGTCTTCAGCGCACCTCAAAACCCCCGGAACCACCTTCAAATTCCAATTATTACGTATTAGTGCTCTGAAGATAGCTTTCTGCTAAAACGAAACGTTGGACAAAATTTTAAATCATTGCATCGTCTTCAGCGTACCTCAAAACCCCCGGAACCATCTTCAAATTCCAATTATTACGAATTAGTGCTCTGAAGATGGCTTCCTACTAAAACGAAACGTCGGACAAAATTCTAAATCATTGCATCGCCTTTAGCGCATCTCAAAACCACTGGAATCATCTTCAAATTCCAATTATTACGAATTAGTGCTCTGAAGATGGCTTCCTCCTAAAACGCAACGTCGGACAAAATTTTAAATCATTGCATCGTCTTCAGCGCACCTCAAAACCCCCGAAACCACCTTCAAATTACAATTATTACGAATTAGTGCTCTGAAGATTGCTTTCTGCGAAAACGAAACGTTGGACACAATTTTAAATCATTGCATCGTCTTCAGCGTACCTCAAAACCCCCGGAACCATCTTCAAATTCCAATTATTAAGAATCAATGCTCTGAAGATGGTTTCCTCCTAAAACGAAACGTCGGACAAAATTTTAAATCATTGCATCGTCTTCAGCGAACCTTAAAACCCCCGGAAGCACCTTCAAGTTCCAATTATTACGAATTGGTGCTCTGAATATAGCTTCCTGCGAAAACGAAACGTTGGACAAAATTTTAAATAATTGCATCGTCTTCAGCGAACCTCAAAACCCCCGGAACCATCTTCAAATTCCAATTATTAAGAATCAATGCTCTGAAGGTGGCTTCCTACTAAAACGAAACGTTGGACACAATTTTAAATCATTGCATCGTCTTCAGCGTACCTCAAAACCCCCGGAACCATCTTCAAATTCCAATTATTACGAATTAGTGCTCTGAAGATGGCTGCCTCCTAAAACGAAACGTCGGACAAAATTTTAAATCATTGCATCGTCTTCAGCGCACCTCAAAACCCCCGGAACCACCTTCAAATTCCAATTATTACGTATTAGTGCTCTGAAGATAGCTTTCTGCTAAAACGAAACGTTGGACAAAATTTTAAATCATTGCATCGTCTTCAGCGAACCTTAAAACCCCCGGAACCACCTTCAAATTCCAATTATTAAGAATTAGTGTTCTGAACATGGCTGCCTCCTAAAACGAAACGTCGGACAAAATTTTAAATCATTGCATCGTCTTCAGCGCACCTCAAAACCCCCGGAACCACCTTCAAATTCCAATTATTACGTATTAGTGCTCTGAAGATAGCTTTCTGCTAAAACGAAACGTTGGACAAAATTTTAAATCATTGCATCGTCTTCAGCGTACCTCAAAACCCCCGGAACCATCTTCAAATTCCAATTATTACGAATTAGTGCTCTGAAGATGGCTTCCTACTAAAACGAAACGTCGGACAAAATTTTAAATCATTGCATCGTCTTCAGCGCACCTCAAAACCCCCGGAACCATCTTCAAATCCCAATTATTACGAATTAGTGCTTTGAAGATGGCTTTCTGCGAAAACGAAACGTTGGACACAATTTTAAATCATTGCATCGTCTTCAGCGAATCTCAAAACCCCCAGAATCGCCTTCAAATTCCAATTATTACGAATTAGTGTTCTGAAGATGGCTTCCTGCGAAAACGAAACGTCGGACACAATTTTAAATCATTGCATCGTCTTCAGCGAATCTCAAAACCCCCAGAATCGCCTTCAAATTCCAATTATTACGAATTAGTGTTCTGAAGATGGCTTCCTGCGAAAACGAAACGTCGGACACAATTTTAAATCATTGCATCGTCTTCAGCGCACCTCAAAACCCCCGGAACCACCTTCAAATTCCAATTATTACGAATTAGTGCTCTGAAGAAAGCTTTCTGCTAAAACGAAACGTTGGACAAAATTTTAAATCATTGCATCGTCTTCAGCGTACCTCAAAACCCCCGGAACCATCTTCAAATTCCAATTATTACGAATTAGTGCTCTGAAGATGGCTTCCTACTAAAACGAAACGTCGGTCACAATTTTAAATCATTGCGTCGTCTTTAGCGAATCTCAAAACCCCCGGAACCACCTTCAAATTCCATTTATTACAAATTAGTGCTCTGAAGATTGCTTCCTGCGAAAACGAAACGTTGGACAAAATTTTCAATCATTGCATCGTCTTCAGCGCACCCCAAAACCCCCAGAATCATCTCAAATTCCAATTATTACGAATTAGTGTTCTGAAGATGGCTTCCTGCGAAAACGAAACGTCGGACACAATTTTAAATCATTGCGTCGTCTTCAGCGAATCTCAAAACCCCCGGCACCACCTTCAAATTCCAATTATTACGAATTAGTGCTCTGAATATAGCTTCCTGCGAAAACGAAACGTTGGACAAAATTTTAAATAATTTCATCGTCTTCAGCGAACCTCAAAACCCCCGGAACCACCTTCAAATTCCAACTATTACAAATTGGTGCTCTGAAGATGGCTTCCTGCGAAAACGAAACGTTGGACGAAATTTTAAATCATTGCATCGTCTTCAGCGCACCTCAAAACCCCCGGAACCACCTTCAAATTCCAATTATTACAAATTAGTGCTCTGAAGATGGTTTCCTCCTAAAACGAAACGTCGGACCAAATTTTAAATCATTGCATCGTCTTCAGCGAACCTTAAAACCCCCGGAAGCACCTTCAAGTTCCAATTATTACGAATTGGTGCTCTGAATATAGCTTCCTGCGAAAACGAAACGTTGGACAAAATTTTAAATAATTGCATCGTCTTCAGCGAACCGCAAAACCCCCGGAACCACCTTCAAATTCCAATTGTTACAAATTAGTGCTCTGAAGATGGCTTCCTGCGAAAATGAAACGTTGGACGAAATTTTAAATCATTGCATCGTCTTCAGCGAACCTCAAAACCCCCGGAACCACCTTCAAATTCCAATTATTACAAATTAGTGCTCTGAAGATGACTTCCTGCGAAAACGAAACGTTGGACGAAATTTTAAATCATTGCATCGCCTTCAGCGCATCTCAAAACCACCGGAATCATCTTCAAATTCCAATTATTACGAATTGGTTCTCTGAATATAGCTTCCTGCGAAAACGAAACGTTGGACAAAATTTTAAATAATTGCATCGTCTTCAGCGAACCTCAAAACCCCCGGAACCACCTTCAAATTCCAATTATTACAAATTAGTGCTCTGAAGATGACTTCCTGCGAAAACGAAACGTTGGACGAAATTTTAAATCATTGCATCGCCTTTAGCGCATCTCAAAACCACTGGAATCATCTTCAAATTCCAATTATTACGAATTAGTGCTCTGAAGATGGCTTCCTCCTAAAACGCAACGTCGGACAAAATTTTAAATCATTGCATCGTCTTCAGCGCACCTCAAAACCCCCGAAACCACCTTCAAATTACAATTATTACGAATTAGTGCTCTGAAGATTGCTTTCTGCGAAAACGAAACGTTGGACACAATTTTAAATCATTGCATCGTCTTCAGCGTACCTCAAAACCCCCGGAACCATCTTCAAATTCCAATTATTAAGAATCAATGCTCTGAAGATGGTTTCCTCCTAAAACGAAACGTCGGACAAAATTTTAAATCATTGCATCGTCTTCAGCGAACCTTAAAACCCCCGGAAGCACCTTCAAGTTCCAATTATTACGAATTGGTGCTCTGAATATAGCTTCCTGCGAAAACGAAACGTTGGACAAAATTTTAAATAATTGCATCGTCTTCAGCGAACCTCAAAACCCCCGGAACCATCTTCAAATTCCAATTATTAAGAATCAATGCTCTGAAGGTGGCTTCCTACTAAAACGAAACGTTGGACACAATTTTAAATCATTGCATCGTCTTCAGCGTACCTCAAAACCCCCGGAACCATCTTCAAATTCCAATTATTACGAATTAGTGCTCTGAAGATGGCTGCCTCCTAAAACGAAACGTCGGACAAAATTTTAAATCATTGCATCGTCTTCAGCGCACCTCAAAACCCCCGCAACCACCTTCAAATTCCAATTATTACGTATTAGTGCTCTGAAGATAGCTTTCTGCTAAAACGAAACGTTGGACAAAATTTTAAATCATTGCATCGTCTTCAGCGAACCTTAAAACCCCCGGAACCACCTTCAAATTCCAATTATTAAGAATTAGTGTTCTGAAGATGGCTGCCTCCTAAAACGAAACGTCGGACAAAATTTTAAATCATTGCATCGTCTTCAGCGCACCTCAAAACCCCCGGAACCACCTTCAAATTCCAATTATTACGTATTAGTGCTCTGAAGATAGCTTTCTGCTAAAACGAAACGTTGGACAAAATTTTAAATCATTGCATCGTCTTCAGCGTACCTCAAAACCCCCGGAACCATCTTCAAATTCCAATTATTACGAATTAGTGCTCTGAAGATGGCTTCCTACTAAAACGAAACGTCGGACAAAATTTTAAATCATTGCATCGTCTTCAGCGCACCTCAAAACCCCCGGAACCATCTTCAAATCCCAATTATTACGAATTAGTGCTTTGAAGATGGCTTTCTGCGAAAACGAAACGTTGGACACAATTTTAAATCATTGCATCGTCTTCAGCGAATCTCAAAACCCCCAGAATCGCCTTCAAATTCCAATTATTACGAATTAGTGTTCTGAAGATGGCTTCCTGCGAAAACGAAACGTCGGACACAATTTTAAATCATTGCATCGTCTTCAGCGCACCTCAAAACCCCCGGAACCACCTTCAAATTCCAATTATTACGAATTAGTTCTCTGAAGATAGCGTTCTGCTAAAACGAAACGTTGGACAAAATTTTAAATCATTGCATCGTCTTCAGCGTACCTCAAAACCCCCGGAACCATCTTCAAATTCCAATTATTACGAATTAGTGCTCTGAAGATGGCTTCCTACTAAAACGAAACGTCGGTCACAATTTTAAATCATTGCGTCGTCTTTAGCGAATCTCAAAACCCCCGGAACCACCTTCAAATTCCATTTATTACAAATTAGTGCTCTGAAGATTGCTTCCTGCGAAAACGAAACGTTGGACAAAATTTTCAATCATTGCATCGTCTTCAGCGCACCCCAAAACCCCCAGAATCATCTCAAATTCCAATTATTACGAATTAGTGTTCTGAAGATGGCTTCCTGCGAAAACGAAACGTCGGACACAATTTTAAATCATTGCGTCGTCTTCAGCGAATCTCAAAACCCCCGGCACCACCTTCAAATTCCAATTATTACGAATTAGTGCTCTGAATATAGCTTCCTGCGAAAACGAAACGTTGGACAAAATTTTAAATAATTTCATCGTCTTCAGCGAACCTCAAAACCCCCGGAACCACCTTCAAATTCCAACTATTAAAAATTGGTGCTCTGAAGATGGCTTCCTGCGAAAACGAAACGTTGGACGAAATTTTAAATCATTGCATCGTCTTCAGCGAACCTCAAAACCCCCGGAACCACCTTCAAATTCCAATTATTACAAATTAGTGCTCTGAAGATGACTTCCTGCGAAAACGAAAGGTTGGACGAAATTTTAAATCATTGCATCGCCTTCAGCGCATCTCAAAACCACCGGAATCATCTTCAAATTCCAATTATTACGAATTGGTGCTCTGAATATAGCTTCATGCGAAAACAAACGTTGGACAAAATTTTAAATAATTGCATCGTCTTCAGCGAACCTTAAAACCCCCGGAAGCACCTTCAAGTTCCAATTATTACGAATTGGTGCTCTGAATATAGCTTCCTGCGAAAACGAAACGTTGGACAAAATTTTAAATAATTGCATCGTCTTCAGCGAACCTCAAAACCCCCGGAACCACCTTCAAATTCCAATTGTTACAAATTAGTGCTCTGAAGATGGCTTCCTGCGAAAATGAAACGTTGGACGAAATTTTAAATCATTGCATCGTCTTCAGCGAACCTCAAAACCCCCGGAACCACCTTCAAATTCCAATTATTACAAATTAGTGCTCTGAAGATGACTTCCTGCGAAAACGAAAGGTTGGACGAAATTTTAAATCATTGCATCGCCTTCAGCGCATCTCAAAACCACTGGAATCATCTTCAAATTCCAATTATTACGAATTAGTGCTCTGAAGATGGCTTCCTCCTAAAACGCAACGTCGGACAAAATTTTAAATCATTGCATCGTCTTCAGCGTACCTCAAAACCCCCGGAACCATCTTCAAATTCCAATTATTACGAATTAGTGCTCTGAAGATGGCTTCCTACTAAAACGAAACGTCGGACAAAATTTTAAATCATTGCATCGTCTTCAGCGCACCTCAAAACCCCCGGAACCATCTTCAAATCCCAATTATTACGAATTAGTGCTTTGAAGATGGCTTTCTGCGAAAACGAAACGTTGGACACAATTTTAAATCATTGCATCGTCTTCAGCGAATCTCAAAACCCCCAGAATCGCCTTCAAATTCCAATTATTACGAATTAGTGTTCTGAAGATGGCTTCCTGCGAAAACGAAACGTCGGACACAATTTTAAATCATTGCATCGTCTTCAGCGCACCTCAAAACCCCCGGAACCACCTTCAAATTCCAATTATTACGAATTAGTTCTCTGAAGATAGCGTTCTGCTAAAACGAAACGTTGGACAAAATTTTAAATCATTGCATCGTCTTCAGCGTACCTCAAAACCCCCGGAACCATCTTCAAATTCCAATTATTACGAATTAGTGCTCTGAAGATGGCTTCCTACTAAAACGAAACGTCGGTCACAATTTTAAATCATTGCGTCGTCTTTAGCGAATCTCAAAACCCCCGGAACCACCTTCAAATTCCATTTATTACAAATTAGTGCTCTGAAGATTGCTTCCTGCGAAAACGAAACGTTGGACAAAATTTTCAATCATTGCATCGTCTTCAGCGCACCCCAAAACCCCCAGAATCATCTCAAATTCCAATTATTACGAATTAGTGTTCTGAAGATGGCTTCCTGCGAAAACGAAACGTTGGACGAAATTTTAAATCATTGCATCGCCTTCAGCGCATCTCAAAACCACTGGAATCATCTTCAAATTCCAATTATTACGAATTAGTGCTCTGAAGATGGCTTCCTCCTAAAACGCAACGTCGGACAAAATTTTAAATCATTGCATCGTCTTCAGCGCACCTCAAAACCCCCGGAACCACCTTCAAATTCCAATTATTACGAATTAGTGCTCTGAAGATTGCTTTCTGCGAAAACGAAACGTTGGACACAATTTTAAATCATTGCATCGTCTTCAGCGAATCTCAAAACCCCCGAAACCATCTTCAAATTCCAATTATTAAGAATCAATGCTCTGAAGGTGGCTTCCTACTAAAACGAAACGTCGGACAAAATTTTAAATCATTGCATCGTCTTCAGCGAACCTTAAAACCCCCGGAAGCACCTTCAAGTTCCAATTATTACGAATTGGTGCTCTGAATATAGCTTCCTGCGAAAACGAAACGTTGGACAAAATTTTAAATAATTGCATCGTCTTCAGCGAACCTCAAAACCCCCGGAACCATATTCAAATTCCAATTATTAAGAATCAATGCTCTGAAGGTGGCTTCCTACTAAAACGAAACGTTGGACACAATTTTAAATCATTGCATCGTCTTCAGCGTACCTCAAAACCCCCGGAACCATCTTCAAATTCCAATTATTAAGAATCAATGCTCTGAAGGTGGCTTCCTACTAAAACGAAACGTCGGACACAATTTTAAATCATTGCATCGTCTTCAGCGCACCTCAAAACCCCCGCAACCATCTTCAAATTCCAATTATTACTAATTAGTGCTCTGAAGATGGCTTTCTGCGAAAACGAAACGTTGGACACAATTTTAAATAATTGCATCGTCTTCAGCGAACCTCAAAACCCCCGGGACCACCTTCAAATTCCAATTATTACAAATTAGTGCTCTGAATATAGCTTCCTGCGAAAACGAAACGTTGGACAAAATTTTAAATAATTGCATCGTCTTCAGCGAACCTCAAAACCCCCGGAACCACCTTCAAATTCCAATTATTACAAATTAGTGCTCTGAAGATGACTTCCTGCGAAAACGAAACGTTGGACGAAATTTTAAATCATTGCATCGCCTTCAGCGCATCTCAAAACCACTGGAATCATCTTCAAATTCCAATTATTACGAATTAGTGCTCTGAAGATGGCTTCCTCCTAAAACGCAACGTCGGACAAAATTTTAAAACATTGCATCGTCTTCAGCGCACCTCAAAACCCCCGGAACCACCTTCAAATTCCAATCATTACGAATTAGTGCTCTGAAGATTGCTTTCTGCGAAAACGAAACGTTGGACACAATTTTAAATCATTGCATCGTCTTCAGCGTACCTCAAAACCCCCGGAACCATCTTCAAATTCCAATTATTAAGAATCAATGCTCTGAAGATGGTTTCCTCCTAAAACGAAACGTCGGACAAAATTTTAAATCATTGCATCGTCTTCAGCGAACCTTAAAACCCCCGGAAGCACCTTCAAGTTCCAATTATTACGAATTGGTGCTCTGAATATAGCTTCCTGCGAAAACGAAACGTTGGACAAAATTTTAAATAATTGCATCGTCTTCAGCGAACCTCAAAACCCCCGGAACCATCTTCAAATTCCAATTATTAAGAATCAATGCTCTGAAGGTGGCTTCCTACTAAAACGAAACGTCGGACACAATTTTAAATCATTGCATCGTCTTCAGCGCACCTCAAAACCCCCGCGACCATCTTCAAATTCCAATTATTACTAATTAGTGCTTTGAAGATGGCTTTCTGCGAAAACGAAACGTTGGACACAATTTTAAATCATTGCATCGTCTTCAGCGTACCTCAAAACCCCCGGAACCATCTTCAAATTCCAATTATTAAGAATCAATGCTCTGAAGGTGGCTTCCTACTAAAACGAAACGTCGGACAAAATTTTAAATCATTGCATCGTCTTCAGCGAACCTTAAAACCCCCGGAAGCACCTTCAAGTTCCAATTATTACGAATTGGTGCTCTGAATATAGCTTCCTGCGAAAACGAAACGTTGGACAAAATTTTAAATAATTGCATCGTCTTCAGCGAATCTCAAAACCCCCGGAACCATATTCAAATTCCAATTATCAAGAATCAATGCTCTGAAAGTGGCTTCCTACTAAAACGAAACGTTGGACACAATTTTAAATCATTGCATCGTCTTCAGCGTACCTCAAAACCCCCGGAACCATCTTCAAATTCCAATTATTAAGAATCAATGCTCTGAAGGTGGCTTCCTACTAAAACGAAACGTCGGACACAATTTTAAATCATTGCATCGTCTTCAGCGTACCTCAAAACCCCCGGAACCATCTTCAAATTCCAATTATTAAGAATCAGTGCTCTGAAGGTGGCTTCCTACTAAAACGAAACGTCGGACAAAATTTTAAATCATTGCATCGTCTTCAGCGAACCTTAAAACCCCCGGAAGCACCTTCAAGTTCCAATTATTACGAATTGGTGCTCTGAATATAGCTTCCTGCGAAAACGAAAGGTTGGACAAAATTTTAAATAATTGCATCGTCTTCAGCGAACCTCAAAACCCCCGGAACCATCTTTAAATTCCAATTATTAAGAATCAATGCTCTGAAGGGGGCTTCCTACTAAAACGAAACGTTGGACACAATTTTAAATCATTGCATCGTCTTCAGCGTACCTCAAAACCCCCGGAACCATCTTCAAATTCCAATTATTAAGAATCAATGCTCTGAAGATGGTTTCCTCCTAAAACGAAACGTCGGACAAAATTTTAAATCATTGCATCGTCTTCAGCGAACCTTAAAACCCCCGGAAGCACCTTCAAGTTCCAATTATTACGAATTGGTGCTCTGAATATAGCTTCCTGCGAAAACGAAACGTTGGACAAAATTTTAAATAATTGCATCGTCTTCAGCGAACCTCAAAACCCCCGGAACCATCTTCAAATTCCAATTATTAAGAATCAATGCTCTGAAGGTGGCTTCCTACTAAAACGAAACGTCGGACACAATTTTAAATCATTGCATCGTCTTCAGCGCACCTCAAAACCCCCGCGACCATCTTCAAATTCCAATTATTACTAATTAGTGCTCTGAAGATGGCTTTCTGCGAAAACGAAACGTTGGACACAATTTTAAATCATTGCATCGTCTTCAGCGTACCTCAAATCCCCCGGAACCATCTTCAAATTCCAATTAATAAGAATCAATGCTCTGAAGGTGGCTTCCTACTAAAACGAAACGTCGGACAAAATTTTAAATCATTGCATCGTCTTCAGCGAACCTTAAAACCCCCGGAAGCACCTTCAAGTTCCAATTATTACGAATTGGTGCTCTGAATATAGCTTCCTGCGAAAACGAAACGTTGGACAAAATTTTAAATAATTGCATCGTCTTCAGCGAACCTCAAAACCCCCGGAACCATATTCAAATTCCAATTATTAAGAATCAATGCTCTGAAGGTGGCTTCCTACTAAAACGAAACGTTGGACACAATTTTAAATCATTGCATCGTCTTCAGCGTACCTCAAAACCCCCGGAACCATCTTCAAATTCCAATTATTAAGAATCAATGCTCTGAAGGTGGCTTCCTACTAAAACGAAACGTCGGACACAATTTTAAATCATTGCATCGTCTTCAGCGCACCTCAAAACCCCCGCAACCATCTTCAAATTCCAATTATTATTAATTAGTGCTCTGAAGATGGCTTTCTGCGAAAACGAAACGTTGGACACAATTTTAAATAATTGCATCGTCTTCAGCGAACCTCAAAACCCCCGGGACCACCTTCAAATTCCAATTATTACAAATTAGTGCTCTGAATATAGCTTCCTGCGAAAACGAAACGTTGGACAAAATTTTAAATAATTGCATCGTCTTCAGCGAACCTCAAAACCCCCGGAACCACCTTCAAATTCCAATTATTACAAATTAGTGCTCTGAAGATGACTTCCTGCGAAAACGAAACGTTGGACGAAATTTTAAATCATTGCATCGCCTTCAGCGCATCTCAAAACCACTGGAATCATCTTCAAATTCCAATTATTACGAATTAGTGCTCTGAAGATGGCTTCCTCCTAAAACGCAACGTCGGACAAAATTTTAAAACATTGCATCGTCTTCAGCGCACCTCAAAACCCCCGGAACCACCTTCAAATTCCAATTATTACGAATTAGTGCTCTGAAGATTGCTTTCTGCGAAAACGAAACGTTGGACACAATTTTAAATCATTGCATCGTCTTCAGCGTACCTCAAAACCCCCGGAACCATCTTCAAATTCCAATTATTAAGAATCAATGCTCTGAAGATGGTTTCCTCCTAAAACGAAACGTCGGACAAAATTTTAAATCATTGCATCGTCTTCAGCGAACCTTAAAACCCCCGGAAGCACCTTCAAGTTCCAATTATTACGAATTGGTGCTCTGAATATAGCTTCCTGCGAAAACGAAACGTTGGACAAAATTTTAAATAATTGCATCGTCTTCAGCGAACCTCAAAACCCCCGGAACCATCTTCAAATTCCAATTATTAAGAATCAATGCTCTGAAGGTGGCTTCCTACTAAAACGAAACGTCGGACACAATTTTAAATCATTGCATCGTCTTCAGCGTACCTCAAAACCCCCGGAACCATCATCAAATTCCAATTATTAAGAATCAATGCTCTGAAGGTGGCTTCCTACTAAAACGAAACGTCGGACAAAATTTTAAATCATTGCATCGTCTTCAGCGAACCTTAAAACCCCCGGAAGCACCTTCAAGTTCCAATTATTACGAATTGGTGCTCTGAATATAGCTTCCTGCGAAAACGAAACGTTGGACAAAATTTTAAATAATTGCATCGTCTTCAGCGAACCTCAAAACCCCCGGAACCATCTTCAAATTCCAATTATTAAGAATCAATGCTCTGAAGGTGGCTTCCTACTAAAACGAAACGTTGGACACAATTTTAAATCATTGCATCATCTTCAGCGCACCTCAAAACCCCCGCAACCATCTTCAAATTCCAATTATTACTAATTAGTGCTCTGAAGATGGCTTTTTGCGAAAACGAAACGTTGGACACAATTTTAAATCATTGCATCGTCTTCAGCGTACCTCAAAACCCCCGGAACCATCTTCAAATTCCAATTATTAAGAATCAATGCTCTGAAGGTGGCTTCCTGCGAAAACGAAACGTTGGACAAAATTTTAAATCATTGCATCGTCTTCAGCGAACCTTAAAACCCCCGGAACCACCTCCAAATTCCAATTATTACGAATTAGTGTTCTGAAGATGGCTTTCTGCGAAAACGAAACGTTGGACACAATTTTAAATCATTGCATCGTCTTCAGCGTACCTCAAAACCCCCGCAACCACCTTCAAATTCCAATTATTACGAATTAGTGTTCTGAAGATGGCTTCCTGCGAAAACGAAACGTTGAACAAAATTTTAAATCATTGCATCGTCTTCAGCGCACCTCAAAACCAACAGAATCATCTTCAAATTCCAATTATAACGAATTAGTGTTCTGAAGATGGCTTCCTGCGAAAACGAAACGTCGGACACAATTTTAAATCATTGCGTCGTCTTCAGCGAATCTCAAAACCCCCCGCAAAACCTTCAAATCCCAATTATTAGGAATTAGTGCTCTGAATATAGCTTCCTGCGAAAACGAAACGTTGGACAAAATTTTAAATAATTGCATCGTCTTCGGCGAACCTCAAAACCCCCGGAACCACCCTCAAATTCCAATTATTACAAATTAGTGCTCTGAAGATGGCTTCCTGTGAAAACGAAACGTTGGACGAAATTTTAAATCATTGCATCGTCTTCAGCGCACCTCAAAACCCCCGGAACCATCTTTAAATTCCAATTATTACGAATTAGTGCTCTGAAGATGGTTTCCTCCAAAAACGAAACGTCGGACAAAATTTTAAATCATTGCATCGTCTTCAGCGTACCTCAAAACCCCCGGAACCATCTTCAAATTCCAATTATTACGAATTAGTGCTCTGAAGATGGTTTCCTCCTAAAACGAAACGTCGGACAAAATTTTAAATCATTGCATCGTCTTCAGCGTACCTCAAAACCCCCGGAACCATCTTCAAATTCCAATTATTACGAATTAGTGCTCTGAAGATGGCTTCCTACTAAAACGAAACGTCGGTCACAATTTTAAATCATTGCGTCGTCTTCAGCGAACCTCAAAACCCCCGGAACCACCCTCAAATTCAAATTATTACAAATTAGTGCTCTGAAGATGGCTTCCTGCGAAAACGAAACGTTGGACGAAATTTTAAATAATTGCATCGTCTTCAGCGTACCTCAAAACCCCCGGAACCATCTTCAAATTCCAATTATTACGAATTAGTGCTCTGAAGATGGCTTCCTGCGAAAACGAAACGTTGGACGAAATTTTAAATAATTGCATCGTCTTCAGCGAACCTCAAAACCCCCGGAACCACCTTCAAATTCCAATTATTACAAATTAGTGCTCTGAAGATGGCTTCCTCCTAAAACGAAACGTCGGACAAAATTTTAAATCATTGCGTCGTCTTCAGCGAACCTTAAAACCCCCGGAAGCACCTTCAAATTCCAATTATTACGAATTAGTGCTCTGAATATAGCTTCCTGCGAAAACGAAACGTTGGACAAAATTTTAAATAAATGCATCGTCTTCAGCGAACCTCAAAACCCCCGGAACCACCTTCAAATTCCAATTATTACAAATTAGTGCTCTGAAGATGACTTCCTGCGAAAACGAAACGTTGGACGAAATTTTAAATAATTGCATCGTCTTCAGCGAACCTCAAAACCCCCGGAACCACCTTCAAATTCCAATTATTACAAATTAGTGCCCTGAAGATGGCTTCCTGCGAAAACGAAACGTTGGACGAAATTTTAAATCATTGCATCGTCTTCAGCGCACCTCAAAACCCCGGAACCATCTTCAAATTCCAATTATTACGAATTAGTGCTCTGAAGATGGTTTCCTCCTAAAACGAAACGTCGGACAAAATTTTAAATCATTGCATCGTCTTCAGCGTACCTCAAAACCCCCGGAACCATCTTCAAATTCCAATTATTACGAATTAGTGCTTTGAAGATGGCTTCCTACTAAAACGAAACGTCGGTCACAATTTTAAATCATTGCGTCGTCTTTAGCGAACCTCAAAACCCCCGGAACCATCTTCAAATTCCAATTATTACGAATTAGTGCTCTGAAGATGACTTCCTGCGAAAACGAAACGTTGGACGACATTTTAAATCATTGCATCGTCTTCAGCGCATCTCAAAACCACCGGAATCATCTTCAAATTCCAATTATTACTAATTAGTGCTCTGAAGATGGCTTTCTGCGAAAACGAAACGTTGGACACAATTTTAAATCATTGCATCGTCTTCAGCGTACCTCAAAACCCCCGGAACCATCTTCAAATTCCAATTATTAAGAATCAATGCTCTGAAGGTGGCTTCCTACTAAAACGAAACGTCGGACACAATTTTAAATCATTGCATCGTCTTCAGCGTACCTCAAAACCCCCGGAACCATCTTCAAATTCCAATTATTAAGAATCAATGCTCTGAAGGTGGCTTCCTACTAAAACGAAACGTTGGACAAAATTTTAAATCACTGCATCGTCTTCAGCGAACCTCAAAACCCCCGGAACCACCTTCAAATTCGAATTATTACGAATTAGTGCTCTGAAGATGGCTTCCTCCTAAAACGAGACGTCGGACAAAATTTTAAATCATTGCATCGTCTTCAGCGAACCTTAAAACCCCCGGAAGCACCTTCAAATTCCAATTATTACGAAATAGTGCTCTGAAGATAGCTTCCTGCGAAAACGAAACGTTGGAAAAATTTTTAAATCATTGCATCGTCTTCAGCGAACCTCAAAACACCTGGAACCACTTTCAAATTCCAATTATTACGAATTAGTGCTCTGAAGATGGCTTTCTGCGAAAACGAAGCGTTGGACACAATTTTAAATCATTGCATCGTCTTCAGCGCACCTTAAAATCACCGGAATCACCTTCAAATCAATATTATTTTGAATTGGGGCTCTGAAGATGGCTTCTTACTAAAACGAAACGTCCGACACAATTTTAAATCATTGCATCGTCTTTAGCGTACCTCAAAACCCTCGGAACCATCTTTAAATTCCAATTATTACGAATTAGTGCTCTGAAGATGGCTTCCTGCGAAAACGAAACGTCGGACACAATTTTAAATCATTGCGTCGTCTTCAGCGAATCTCAAAACCCCCGGAACCATCCTCAAATTCTAATTATTGCGAATTAGTGCTCTGAAGATGGCTTCCCGCTAAAACGAAACGTCGGACACAATTTTAAATCATTGCATCGTCTTCAGCGTACCTCAAAACCCCCGGAACCATCTTCAAATTCCAATTATTAAGAATCAATGCTCTGAAGGTGGCTTCCTACTAAAACGAAACGTCGGACACAATTTTAAATCATTGCATCGTCTTCAGCGCACCTCAAAACCCCCGCAACCATCTTCAAATTCCAATTATTACTAATTAGTGCTCTGAAGATGGCTTTCTGCGAAAACGAAACGTTGGACACATTTTAAATCATTGCATCGTCTTCAGCGCACCTCAAAACCCCCGGAACCATCTTCAAATTCCAATTACTACGAATTAGTGCTCTGAAGATGGGTTCCTGCGAAAACGAAACGTTGGACAAAATTTTAAATCATTGCATCTTCTTCAGCGAACCTCAAAAAACCCGGAAGCACCTTCACATTCCAATTATTACGAATTAGTGCTCTGAAGATAGCTTCCTGCAAAAACGAAACGTTGGCCAAAATTTTAAATCATTGCATCGTCTTCAGCGAACCTCAAAAACCCCGGAACCACCTTCAAATTCCAATTATTACGAATTAGTGCTCTGAAGATGTCTTTCTGCGAAAACGAAACGTTGGACACAATTTTAAATCATTGCATCGTCTTCAACGTACCTCAAAACCCCCGGAACCATCTTCAAATCCCAATTATTAAGAATCAGTGCTCTGAAGATGGCTTTCTACTAAAACGAAACGTCGGACACAATTTTATATCATTGCATCGTCTTCAGCGCACCCCAAAACCCCCGGAACCATCTTCAAATTCCAATTATTACGAATTAGTGCTCTGAAGATGGCTTCCTACTAAAACGAAACGTCGGACATAATTTTAAATCATTGCATCGTTTTCAGCGCACCTTAAAACCACCGGAATCACCTTCAAATCCCTATTATTATGAATTGGGGCTCTGAAGATGGCTTCTTACTAAAACGAAACGTCGGACACAATTTTATATCATTGCATCGTCTTCAGCGCACCCCAAAACCCCCGGAACCATCTTCAAATTCCAATTATTACGAATTAGTGCTCTGAAGATGGCTTCCTACTAAAACGAAACGTCGGACATAATTTTAAATCATTGCATCGTTTTCAGCGCACCTTAAAACCACCGGAATCACCTTCAAATACCTATTATTTTGAATTGGGGCTCTAAAGATGGCTTCTTACTAAAACGAAACGTCAGACACAATTTTAAATCATTGCATCGTTTTTAGCGTACCTCAAAACCCTCGGAACCATCTGTAAATTCCAATTATTACGAATTAGTGCTCTGAAGATGGCTTCCTGCGAAAACGAAATGTTGGACAAAACTTTAAATCATTGCATCGTCTTCAGCGCACCTCAAAACCCCCAGAATCGTCTTCAAATTCCAATTATTACGAATTAGTGTTCTGAAGATGGCTTCCTCCTAAAACGAAACGTCGGACAAAATTTTAAATCATTGCGTCTTCAGCGAATCTCAAAACACCCGGAACCACCTTCAAATTCCAATTATTACAAATTAGTGCTCTGAAGATGGCTTTCTGCTAAAACGAAACGTTGGACACAATTTTAAATCATTGCATCGTCTTCAGCGCACCTCAAAACCCCCGGAATCATCTTCAAATTCCAATTATTACAAATTAGTGCTCTGAAGATGGCTTCCTCCTAAAACGAAACGTCTGACAAAATTTTAAATCATTGCATCGTCTTCAGCGCACCTCAAAAACCCCGGAACCATCTTCAAATTCCAATTATTACAAATTAGTGTTCTGAAGATGGCTTCCTCCTAAAACGAAACGTCGGACAAAATTTTAAATCATTGCATCGTCTTCAGCGAACCTTAAAACCCCCGGAACCACCTTCAAATTCCAATTATTACGAATTAGTGCTCTGAAGATGGCTTCCTGCGAAAACGAAATGTTGGACAAAATTTTAAATCATTGCATCGTCTTCAGCGCACCTCAAAACCCCCGGAACCACCTTCAAATTCCAATTATTACGAATTAGTGCTCTGAAGATAGCTTCCTGCGAAAACGAAACGTTGGACACAATTTTAAATCATTGCATCATCTTCAGCATACCTCAAAAACCGTCGGAACCACCTTCGAATTCCAATTATTACGAATTAGTGCTCTGAAGATGGCTTCTTATTAAAACGAAACGTCGGATACAATTTTAATTCATTGCATCGTTTTGAGCGCACCTTAAAACCCCCTAAATCTCTTTCAAATTACAATAATTACAAATTAGTGCTCTGAAGATGGCTTCTTATTAAAACGAAACGTCGGATACAGTTTTAAATCGTTGCATCGTTTTGAGCGCACCGTAAAACCCCCGAAATCTCTTTCAAATTACAATTATTACAAATTAGTGCTCTGAAGATGGCTTTTTATTAAAACGAAACGTCGGATACAATTTTAAATCATTTCATCGTCTTCAGCGCACCTCAAAACCCCCATAACCGCCTTCGATATCGTTATCATTGATGACGTCGTGATTCCAAGGAATATTTATAATGAAAGGAGCCTCCCACGACATGCATAGACCAATAGGATTAAAGATTAGGAAAATTGCACGTAAATCGTCGGGCCAATCAGAATAAAGCATACAAATAGATCTCATAGCCTGCTCCTGAATTAGAAACATTATTTTCACAATATTAACATTTCTAGTTTATTTTTAATACTTACGTAGCTCCGAGAGGGTTGAAATTTTTTTTCAAGATGGAGGTTCATAAAGTCTATTCGCAGACAATATAAAATCCCCCCCCCCCCATTTTTAGTTAATATTTTTGATTTATTGTTTCAATGTTCGTCATAATTTTCTTTAAAAATTTAGGTTTTTAATTTTTTAAAATACTTACGTTGCTCCGAGAAGCTTGAAATTTTTATCGAAGATGGAGGTCGCTGAAGTCTATTCACAGATACCATAAAACTCCCCCCACCCCACTCCATTCAAATAATATTAATTATTTTTGGAAAATTTACAGCCTTATGTATAAACCGCTCTCGGCGACAAACGGTGAAACTTGTTGGAATCTTTTTGATATCGTTGGATAGAGGAAGGACCAAGGTACTTAACGTGTAAATTTAAATTTTTCAAAATAATAAGTAAATAAGATATAAAACGTTAAAAATTGATCATTAATTTTTTAGTCAATTTTTCCATTTAAAATAAGATTTCAAGGTTATTTCTCGGCCCGTATTGCTCCGAGTAAGTTGAATTTTTTATGGAAGATACACACCAATGAGGTCTATCCGCAAATACTATAATGCCCCCCCAACCCTCCATTTTCAGTTAATATTTGCAATTTATTATTTTCGTATTTGTTATGTTTTTCTTTAAAAATTTGAAATTTCTAATTTTTTTAAATATTTACGTTTCTCCGAGAAGATTTAAATTTTTACCGAAGTTAAAGGTCAATGAGCTCTATTCGCCAATGCCATAAAATCTGCCTTCAGCAACCTCTATCAGTAGTTGATATTCTTAAATTATAATTTTCATGGGTATCATGATGTTTCTAAAAAATTTTGATTTTCATTTTTTTTTAATATCTACGTTGCTTCGAAAAGAATGAAATTTTTTCTGAAGTTGGAGGTCAAGGAGGTCTAACCACGGAAATTATAAAGTCCTCTCCAGTTCATACGTCGGACATAATTTTAAATCATTTCATCGTTTTCAGCGCACCTTAAAACCATCGGAATCACCTTCAAATCCCTATTATTATGAATTGGGGCTCTGAAGATGGCTTCTTACTAAAACGAAATGTCAGACACAATTTTAAATCATTGCGTCGTCTTCAGCGAATCTCAAAACCCCCGGAACCACCTTCAAATTCCAATTATTACAAATTAGTTCTCTGAAGATGGCTTCCTGCGAAAACGAAACGTTGGACAAAATTTTAAATCATTGCATCGTCTTCAGCGCACCTCAAAACCCCCAGAATCATCTTCAAATTCCAATTATTACGAATTAGTGTTCTGAAGATGGCTTCCTGCGAAAACGAAACGTCGGACACAATTTTCAATCATTGCGTCGTCTTCAGCGAAACTCAAAACCCCCGGAACAACCTTCAAATTCCAATTATTACAAATTAGTGCTCTGAAGATGGCTTCCTGCGAAAACGAAACGTTGGACAAAATTTTAAATCATTGCATCGTCTTCAGCGCTCCTCAAAACCCCCGGAACCACCTTCAAATTCCAATTATTACGAATTAGTGCTCTGAAGATGGCTTTCTGCTAAAACGAAACGTTGGACAAAATTTTAAATCATTGCATCGTCTTCAGCGTACCTCAAAACCCCCGGAACCATCATCAAATTCCAATTATTACGAATTAGTGCTCTGAAGATGGCTTCCTCCTAAAACGAAAAGTCGGACAAAATTTTAAATCATTGCATCGTCTTCAGCGTACCTCAAAGCCCCCGGAACCATCTTCAAATTCCAATTATTACGAATTAGTGCTCTGAAGATAGCTTTCTGCTAAAACGAAACGTTGGACAAAATTTTAAATCATTGCATCGTCTTCAGCGAACCTTAAAACCCCCGGAACCACCTTCAAATTCCAATTATTAAGAATTAGTGTTCTGAAGATGGCTTTCTGCGAAAACGAAACGTTGGACACAATTTTAAATCATTGCATCGTCTTCAGCGTACCTCAAAACCCCCGGAACCATCTTCAAATTCTAATTATTACGAAATAGTGCTCTGAAGATGGCTTCCTACTAAAACGAAACGTCGGACACAATTTTAAATCATTGCATCGTCTTCAACGCACCTCAAAACCCCCGGAACCATCTTCAAATCCCAATTATTACGAATTAGTGCTTTGAAGATGGCTTTCTGCGAAAACGAAACGTTGGACACAATTTTAAATCATTGCATCGTCTTCAGCGAATCTCAAAACTCCCAGAATCGTCTTCAAATTCCAATTATTACGAATTAGTGATCTGAAGATGACTTCCTGCGAAAACGAAACGTCGGACACAATTTTAAATCATTGCATCGTCTTCAGCGCACCTCAAAACCCCCGGAACCACCTTCAAATTCCAATTATTACGAATTAGTGCTCTGAAGATAGCTTTCTGCTAAAACGAAACGTTGGACAAAATTTTAAATCATTGCATCGTCTTCAGCGTACCTCAAAACCCCCGGAACCATCTTCAAATTCCAATTATTACGAATTAGTGCTCTGAAGATGGCTTCCTACTAAAACGAAACGTCGGTCACAATTTTAAATCATTGCGTCGTCTTTTGCGAATCTCAAAACCCCCGGAACCACCTTCAAATTCCATTTATTACAAATTAGTGCTCTGAAGATTGCTTCCTGCGAAAACGAAACGTTGGACAAAATTTTAAATCATTGCATCGTCTTCAGCGCACCTCAAAACCCCCAGAATCATCTTCAAATTCCAATTATTACGAATTAGTGTTCTGAAGATGGCTTCCTGCGAAAACGAAACGTCGGACACAATTTTAAATCATTGCGTCGTTTTCAGCGAATCTCAAAACCCCCGGCACCACCTTCAAATTCCAATTATTACGAATTAGTGCTCTGAATATAGCTTCCCGCGAAAACGAAACGTTGGACAAAATTTTAAATAATTGCATCGTCTTCAGCGAACCTCAAAACCCCCGGAACCACCTTCAAATTCCAATTATTACAAATTAGTGCTCTGAAGATGGCTTCCTGCGAAAACGAAACGTTGGACGAAATTTTAAATAATTGCATCGTCTTCAGCGAACCTCAAAACCCCCGGAACCACCTTCAAATTCCAACTATTACAAATTAGTGCTCTGAAGATGGTTTCCTCCTAAAACGAAACGTCGGACAAAATTTTAAATCATTGCATCGTCTTCAGCGAACCTTAAAACCCCCGGAAGCACCTTCAAGTTCCAATTATTACGAATTGGTGCTCTGAATATAGCTTCCTGCGAAAACGAAACGTTGGCAAAATTTTAAATAATTGCATCGTCTTCAGCGAACCTCAAAACCCCCGGAACCACCTTCAAATTCCAATTATTACAAATTAGTGCTCTGAAGATGGCTTCCTGCGAAAACGAAACGTTGGACGAAATTTTAAATCATTGCATCGTCTTGAGCGAACCTCAAAACCCCCGGAACCACCTTCAAATTCCAATTATTACAAATTAGTGCTCTGAAGATGGCTTCCTCCTAAAACGAAACGTCGGACAAAATTTTAAATCATTGCATCGTCTTCAGCGAACCTTAAAACCCCCGGAAGCACCTTCAAGTTCCAATTATTACGAATTAAGTGCTCTGAATATAGCTTCCTGCGAAAACGAAACGTTGGACAAAATTTTAAATAATTGCATCGTCTTCAGCGAACCTCAAAACCCCCGGAACCACCTTCAAATTCCAATTATTACGAATTAGGGCTCTGAAGATTGCTTTCTGCGAAAACGAAACGTTGGACACAATTTTAAATCATTGCATCGTCTTCAGCGTACCTCAAAACCCCCGGAACCATTTTCAAATTCCAATTATTAAGAATCAATGCTCTGAAGATGGTTTCCTCCTCAAACGAAACGTCGGACAAAATTTTAAATCATTGCATCGTCTTCAGCGAACCTTAAAACCCCCGGAAGCACCTTCAAGTTCCAATTATTACGAATTGGTGCTCTGAATATAGCTTCCTGCGAAAACGAAACGTTGGACAAAATTTTAAACCATTGCATCGTCTTCAGCGAACCTTAAAACCCCCGGAACCACCTTCAAATTCCAATTATTACGAATTAGTGTTCTGAAGATGGCTTCCTGCGAAAACGAAACGTCGGACACAATTTTAAACCATTGCATCGTCTTCAGCGAACCTTAAAACCCCCGGAACCACCTTCAAATTCCAATTATTACGAATTAGTGTTCTGAAGATGGCTTTCTGCGAAAACGAAACGATGGACACAATTTTAAATCATTGCATCGTCTTCAGCGTACCTCAAAACCCCCGGAACCATCTTCAAATTCCAATTATTACGAATTAGTGCTCTGAAGATGGCTTCCTACTAAAACGAAACGTCGGTCACAATTTTAAATCATTGCGTCGTCTTTAGCGAATCTCAAAACTCCCGGAACCACCTTCAAATTCCATTTATTACAAATTAGTGCTCTGAAGTTGGCTTCCTGCGAAAACGAAACGTTGAACAAAATTTTAAATCATTGCATCGTCTTCAGCGCACCTCAAAACCCCCAGAATCATCTTCAAATTTCAATTATTACGAATTAGTGTTTTGAAGATGGCTTCCTGCGAAAACGAAACGTCGGACACAATTTTAAATCATTGCATCGTCTTCAGCGCATCTCAAAACCCCCGGAACCATCTTCAAATTAAAATTATTACGAATTAGTGCTCTGAAGATGGCTTTCTGCGAAAACGAAAGGTTGGATACAATTTTAAATCATTGCATCGTCTTCAGCGTACCTCAAAACCCCTGGAACCATCTTCAAATCCCAATTATTACGAATTAGTGCTCTGAAGATGGCTTTCTGCGAAAACGAAACGTTGGACACAATTTCAAATCATTGCATCGTCTTCAGCGCACCTCAAAACCCTCGGAACCACCTTCAAATTCCAATTATTACGAATTAGTGCTCTGAAGATAGCTTTCTGCTAAAACGAAACGTTGGACAAAATTTTAAATCATTGCATCGTCTTCAGCGAACCTTAAAACCCCCGGAACCACCTTCAAATTCCAATTATTACGAATTAGTGTTCTGAAGATGGCTTTCTGCGAAAACGAAACGTTGGACACAATTTTAAATCATTGCATCGTCTTCAGCGTACCTCAAAACCCCCGGAACCATCTTCAAATTCCAATTATTACGAATTAGTGCTCTGAAGATGGCTTCCTACTAAAACGAAACGTCGGTCACAATTTTAAATCATTGCGTTGTCTTTAGCGAATCTCAAAACTCCCGGAACCACCTTCAAATTCCATTTATTACAAATTAGTGCTCTGAAGTTGGCTTCCTGCGAAAACGAAACGTTGAACAAAATTTTAAATCATTGCATCGTCTTCAGCGCACCTCAAAACCCCCAGAATCATCTTCAAATTCCAATTATTACGAATTAGTGTTCTGAAGATGGCTTCCTGCGAAAACGAAACGTCGGACACAATTTTAAATCATTGCGTCGTCTTCAGCGAATCTCAAAACCCCCGGCACCACCTTCAAATCCCAATTATTAGGAATTAGTGCTCTGAATATAGCTTCCTGCGAAAACGAAACGTTGGACAAAATGTTAAATAATTGCATCGTCTTCAGCGAACCTCAAAACCCCCGGAACCACCCTCAAATTCCAATTATTACAAATTAGTGCTCTGAAGATGGCTTCCTGCGAAAACGAAACGTTGGACGAAATTTTAAATAATTGCATCGTCTTCAGCGAACCTCAAAACCCCCGGAACCACCTTCAAATTCCAATTATTACAAATTAGTGCTCTGAAGATGGCCTCCTCCTAAAACGAAACGTCGGACAAAATTTTAAATAATTGCATCGTCTTCAGCGAACCTCAAAACCCCCGGAACCACCTTCAAATTCCAATTATTACAAATTAGTGCTCTGAAGATGGCTTCCTCCTAAAACGAAACGTCGGACAAAATTTTAAATCATTGCGTCGTCTTCAGCGAACCTCAAAACCCCCGGAACCACCTTCAAATTCCAATTATTACAAATTAGTGCTCTGAATATAGCTTCCTGCGAAAACGAAACGTTGGACAAAATTTTAAATAAATGCATCGTCTTCAGCGAACCTCAAAACCCCCGGAACCACCTTCAAATTCCAATTATTACAAATTAGTGCTCTGAAGATGACTTCCTGCGAAAACGAAACGTTAGACGAAATTTTAAATCATTGCATCGTCTTCAGCGCACCTCAAAACCCCCGGAACCCTCTTTAAATTCCAATTATAACGAATTAGTGCTCTGAAGATGGTTTCCTCCTAAAACGAAACGTCGGACAAAATTTTAAATCATTGCATCGTCTTCAGCGTACCTCAAAACCCCCGGAACCATCTTCAAATTCCAATTATTACGAATTAGTGCTCTGAAGATGGCTTCCTGCGAAAACGAAACGTTGGACAAAATTTTAAATAATTGCATCGTCTTCAGCGAACCTCAAAACCCCCGGAACCACCTTCAAATTCCAATTATTACAAATTAGTGCTCTGAAGATGACTTCCTGCGAAAACGAAACGTTGGACGAAATTTTAAATCATTGCATCGTCTTCAGCGCACCTCAAAACCCCCGGAACCATCTTTAAATTCCAATTATAACGAATTAGTGCTCTGAAGATGGTTTCCTCCTAAAACGAAACGTCGGACAAAATTTTAAATCATTGCTTCGTCTTCAGCGTACCTCAAAACCCCCGGAACCATCTTCAAATTCCAATTATTACGAATTAGTGCTCTGAAGATGGCTTCCTGCGAAAACGAAACGTTGGACGAAATTTTAAATAATTGCATCGTCTTCAGCGAACCTCAAAACCCCCGGAACCACCTTCAAATTCCAGTTATTACAAATTAGTGCTCTGAAGATGGCTTCCTGCGAAAACGAAACGTTGGACGAAATTTTAAATAATTGCATCGTCTTCAGCGAACCTCAAAACCCCCGGAACCACCTTCAAATTCCAATTATTACAAATTTGTGCTCTGAAGATGGCTTCCTCCTAAAACGAAACGTCGGACAAAATTTTAAATCATTGCGTCGTCTTCAGCGAACCTCAAAACCCCCGGAACCACCTTCAAATTCCAATTATTACAAATTAGTGCTCTGAATATAGCTTCCTGCGAAAACGAAACGTTAGACAATATTTTAAATAAATGCATCGTCTTCAGCGAACCTCAAAACCCCCGGAACCACCTTCAAATTCCAATTATTACAAATTAGTGCTCTGAAGATGACTTCCTGCGAAAACGAAACGTTGGACGAAATTTTAAATCATTGCATCGTCTTCAGCGCACCTCAAAACCCCCGGAAACATCTTTAAATTCCAATTATAACGAATTAGTGCTCTGAAGATGGTTTCCTCCTAAAACGAAACGTCGGACAAAATTTTAAATCATTGCATCGTCTTCAGCGTACCTCAAAACCCCCGGAACCATCTTCAAATTCCAATTATTACGAATTAGTGCTCTGAAGATGGCTTCCTGCGAAAACGAAACGTTGGACGAAATTTTAAATAATTGCATCGTCTTCAGCGAACCTCAAAACCCCCGGAACCACCTTCAAATTCCAATTATTACAAATTAGTGCTCTGAAGATGGCTTCCTGCGAAAACGAAACGTTGGACGAAATTTTAAATAATTGCATCGTCTTCAGCGAACCTCAAAACCCCCGGAACCACCTTCAAATTCCAATTATTACAAATTAGTGCTCTGAAGATGGCCTCCTCCTAAAACGAAACGTCGGACAAAATTTTAAATCATTGCATCGTCTTCAGCGCACCTCAAAACCCCCGGAACCATCTTTAAATTCCAATTATTACGAATTAGTGCTCTGAAGATGGCTTCCTCCTAAAACGCAACGTCGGACAAAATTTTAAATCATTGCATCGTTTTCAGCGCACCTCAAAACCCCCGGAACCACCTTCAAATTCCAATTATTAAGAATCAATGCTCTGAAGGTGGCTTCCTACTAAAACGAAACGCCGGACACAATTTTAAATCAGCGAATCTCAAAACCCCCGGCACCACCTTCAAATTCCAATTATTAGGAATTAGTGCTCTGAATATAGCTTCCTGCGAAAACAAAACGTTGGACAAAATTTTAAATAATTGCATCGTCTTCAGCGAACCTCAAAACCCCCGGAACCACCCTCAAATTCCAATTATTACAAATTAGTGCTCTGAAGATGGCTTCCTGCGAAAACGAAACGTTGGACGAAATTTTAAATAATTGCATCGTCTTCAGCGAACCTCAAAACCCCCGGAACCACCTTCAAATTCCAATTATTACAAATTAGTGTTCTGAAAATAGCTTCCTCCTAAAACCCAACGTCGGACAAAATTTTAAATCATTGCATCGTCTTCAGCGAACCTCAAAACCCCCGGAACCACCTTCAAATTCCAATTATTACAAATTAGTGCTCTGAAGATGGCTTCCTCCTAAAACGAAACGTCGGACAAAATTTTAAATCATTGCGTCGTCTTCAGCGATCCTTAAAACACCCGGAAGCACCTTCAAGTTCCAATTATTACGAATTAGTGCTCTGAATATAGCTTCCTGCGAAAACGAAACGTTGGACAAAATTTTAAATAATTGCATCGTCTTCAGCGAACCTCAAAACCCCCGGAACCACCCTCAAATTCCAATTATTACAAATTAGTGCTCTGAAGATGGCTTCCTGCGAAAACGAAACTGTGGACGAAATTTTAAATAATTGCATCGTCTTCAGCGAACCTCAAAACCCCCGGAACCACCTTCAAATTCCAATTATTACAAATTAGTGCTCTGAAGATGGCTTCCTCCTAAAACGCAACGTCGGACAAAATTTTAAATCATTGCATCGTCTTCAGCGCACCTCAAAACCCCCGGAACCATCTTTAAATTCCAATTATTACGAATTAGTGCTCTGAAGATGGTTTCCTCCTAAAACGAAACGTCGGACAAAATTTTAAATCATTGCATCGTCTTCAGCGTACCTCAAAACCCCCGGAACCATCTTCAAATTCCAATTATTACGAATTAGTGCTCTGAAGATGGCTTCCTGCGAAAACGAAACGTTGGACAAAATTTTAAATCATTGCGTCGTCTTCAGCGAACCTTAAAACCCTCGGAAGCAATTTCAAGTTCCAATTATTACGAATTAGTGCTCTGAATATAGCTTCCTGCGAAAACGAAACGTTGGACAAAATTTTAAATAAATGCATCGTCTTCAGCGAACCTCAAAACCCCCGGAACCACCTTCAAATTCCAATTATTACAAATTAGTGCTCTGAAGATGACTTCCTGCGAAAACGAAACGTTGGACGAAATTTTAAATCATTGCATCGTCTTCAGCGCACCTCAAAACCCCCGGAACCATCTTTAAATTCCAATTAATACGAATTAGTGCTCTGAAGATGGCTTCCTCCTAAAACGAAACGTCGGACAAAATTTTAAATCATTGCGTCGTCTTCAGCGAACCTTAAAACCCCCGGAAGCACCTTCAAGTTCCAATTATTACGAATTAGTGCTCTGAATATAGCTTCCTGCGAAAACGAAGCGTTGGACAAAATTTTAAATAAATGCATCGTCTTCAGCGAACCTCAAAACCCCCGGAACCACCTTCAAATTCCAATTATTACAAATTAGTGCTCTGAAGATGACTTCCTGCGAAAACGAAACGTTGGACGAAATTTTAAATCATTGCATCGTCTTCAGCGCACCTCAAAACCCCCGGAACCATCTTTAAATTCCAATTATTACGAATTAGTGCTCTGAAGATGGTTTCCTCCTAAAACGAAACGTCGGACAAAATTTTAAATCATTGCATCGTCTTCAGCGTACCTCAAAACCCCCGGAACCATCTTCAAATTCCAATTATTACGAATTAGTGCTCTGAAGATGGCTTCCTGCGAAAACGAAACGTTGGACGAAATTTTAAATAATTGCATCGTCTTCAGCGAACCTCAAAACCCCCGGAACCACCTTCAAATTCCAATTATTACAAATTAGTGCCCTGAAGATGGCTTCCTCCTAAAACGAAACGTCGGACAAAATTTTAAATCATTGCGTCGTCTTCAGCGAACCTTAAAACCCCCGGAAGCACCTTCAAGTTCCAATTATTACGAATTAGTGCTCTGAATATAGCTTCCTGCGAAAACGAAACGTTGGACAAAATTTTAAATAAATGCATCGTCTTCAGCGAACCTCAAAACCCCCGGAACCACCTTCAAATTCCAATTATTACAAATTAGTGCTCTGAAGATGACTTCCTGCGAAAACGAAACGTTGGACGAAATTTTAAATCATTCTTCAGCGCATCTCAAAACCACCGGAATCATCTTCAAATTCCAATTATTACGAATTAGTGCTCTGAAGATGGCTTCCTCCTAAAACGCAACGTCGGACAAAATTTTAAATCATTGCATCGTTTTCAGCGCACCTCAAAACCCCCGGAACCACCTTCAAATTCCAATTATTAAGAATCAATGCTCTGAAGGTGGCTTCCTACTAAAACGAAACGTCGGACACAATTTTAAATCAGCGAATCTCAAAACCCCCGGCACCACCTTCAAATTCCAATTATTAGGAATTAGTGCTCTGAATATAGCTTCCTGCGAAAACGAAACGTTGGACAAAATTTTAAATAATTGCATCGTCTTCAGCGAACCTCAAAATCCCCGGAACCACCCTCAAATTCCAATTATTACAAATTAGTGCTCTGAAGATGGCTTCCTGCGACAACGAAACGTTGGACGAAATTTTAAATAATTGCATCGTCTTCAGCGAACCTCAAAACCCCCGGAACCACCTTCAAATTCCAATTATTACAAATTAGTGCTCTGAAGATGGCTTCCTCCTAAAACCCAACGTCGGACAAAATTTTAAATCATTGCATCGTCTTCAGCGAACCTCAAAACCCCCGGAACCACCTTCAAATTCCAATTATTACAAATTAGTGCTCTGAAGATGGCTTCCTCCTAAAACGAAACGTCGGACAAAATTTTAAATCATTGCGTCGTCTTCAGCGAACCTTAAAACCCCCGGAAGCAACTTCAAGTTCCAATTATTACGAATTAGTGCTCTGAATATAGCCTCCTGCGAAAACGAAACGTTGGACAAAATTTTAAATAATTGCATCGTCTTCAGCGAACCTCAAAACCCCCGGAACCACCCTCAAATTCCAATTATTACAAATTAGTGCTCTGAAGATGGCTTCCTGCGAAAACGAAACGTTGGACGAAATTTTAAATAATTGCATCGTCTTGAGCGAACCTCAAAACCCCCGGAACCACTTTCAAATTCCAATTATTACAAATTAGTGCTCTGAAGATGGCTTCCTCCTAAAACGAAACGTCGGACAAAATTTTAAATCATTGCGTCGTCTTCAGCGAACCTTAAAACCCCCGGAAGCACCTTCAAGTTCCAATTATTACGAATTAGTGCTCTGAATATAGCTTCCTGCGAAAACGAAACGTTGGACAAAATTTTAAATAAATGCATCGTCTTCAGCGAACCTCAAAACCCCCGGAACCACCTTCAAATTCCAATTATTACAAATTAGTGCTCTGAAGATGACTTCCTGCGAAAACGAAACGTTGGACGAAATTTTAAATCATTGCATCGTCTTCATCGCACCTCAAAACCCCCGGAACCATCTTTAAATTCCAATTATTACGAATTAGTGCTCTGAAGATGGCTTCCTCCTAAAACGAAACGTCGGACAAAATTTTAAATCATTGCATCGTCTTCAGCGAACCTTAAAACCCCCGGAAGCACCTTCAAGTTCCAATTATTACAAATTAGTGCTCTGAAGATGACTTCCTGCGAAAACGAAACGTTGGACGAAATTTTAAATCATTGCATCGTCTTCATCGCACCTCAAAACCCCCGGAACCATCTTTAAATTCCAATTATTACGAATTAGTGCTCTGAAGATGGTTTCCTCCTAAAACGAAACGTCGGACAAAATTTTAAATCATTGCATCGTCTTCAGCGTACCTCAAAACCCCCGGAACCATCTTCAAATTCCAATTATTACGAATTAGTGCTCTGAAGATGGCTTCCTACTAAAACGAAACGTCGGTCACAATTTTAAATCATTGCGTCGTCTTCAGCGAACCTCAAAACCCCCGGAACCACCCTCAAATTCAAATTATTACAAATTAGTGCTCTGAAGATGGCTTCCTGCGAAAACGAAACGTTGGACGAAATTTTAAATAATTGCATCGTCTTCAGCGTACCTCAAAACCCCCGGAACCATCTTCAAATTCCAATTATTACGAATTAGTGCTCTGAAGATGGCTTCCTGCGAAAACGAAACGTTGGACGAAATTTTAAATAATTGCATCGTCTTCAGCGAACCTCAAAACCCCCGGAACCACCTTCAAATTCCAATTATTACAAATTAGTGCTCTGAAGATGGCTTCCTCCTAAAACGAAACGTCGGACAAAATTTTAAATCATTGCGTCGTCTTCAGCGAACCTTAAAACCCCCGGAAGCACCTTCAAATTCCAATTATTACGAATTAGTGCTCTGAATATAGCTTCCTGCGAAAACGAAACGTTGGACAAAATTTTAAATAAATGCATCGTCTTCAGCGAACCTCAAAACCCCCGGAACCACCTTCAAATTCCAATTATTACAAATTAGTGCTCTGAAGATGACTTCCTGCGAAAACGAAACGTTGGACGAAATTTTAAATAATTGCATCGTCTTCAGCGAACCTCAAAACCCCCGGAACCACCTTCAAATTCCAATTATTACAAATTAGTGCCCTGAAGATGGCTTCCTGCGAAAACGAAACGTTGGACGAAATTTTAAATCATTGCATCGTCTTCAGCGCACCTCAAAACCCCGGAACCATCTTCAAATTCCAATTATTACGAATTAGTGCTCTGAAGATGGTTTCCTCCTAAAACGAAACGTCGGACAAAATTTTAAATCATTGCATCGTCTTCAGCGTACCTCAAAACCCCCGGAACCATCTTCAAATTCCAATTATTACGAATTAGTGCTTTGAAGATGGCTTCCTACTAAAACGAAACGTCGGTCACAATTTTAAATCATTGCGTCGTCTTTAGCGAACCTCAAAACCCCCGGAACCATCTTCAAATTCCAATTATTACGAATTAGTGCTCTGAAGATGACTTCCTGCGAAAACGAAACGTTGGACGACATTTTAAATCATTGCATCGTCTTCAGCGCATCTCAAAACCACCGGAATCATCTTCAAATTCCAATTATTACTAATTAGTGCTCTGAAGATGGCTTTCTGCGAAAACGAAACGTTGGACACAATTTTAAATCATTGCATCGTCTTCAGCGTACCTCAAAACCCCCGGAACCATCTTCAAATTCCAATTATTAAGAATCAATGCTCTGAAGGTGGCTTCCTACTAAAACGAAACGTCGGACACAATTTTAAATCATTGCATCGTCTTCAGCGTACCTCAAAACCCCCGGAACCATCTTCAAATTCCAATTATTAAGAATCAATGCTCTGAAGGTGGCTTCCTACTAAAACGAAACGTTGGACAAAATTTTAAATCACTGCATCGTCTTCAGCGAACCTCAAAACCCCCGGAACCACCTTCAAATTCGAATTATTACGAATTAGTGCTCTGAAGATGGCTTCCTCCTAAAACGAGACGTCGGACAAAATTTTAAATCATTGCATCGTCTTCAGCGAACCTTAAAACCCCCGGAAGCACCTTCAAATTCCAATTATTACGAAATAGTGCTCTGAAGATAGCTTCCTGCGAAAACGAAACGTTGGAAAAATTTTTAAATCATTGCATCGTCTTCAGCGAACCTCAAAACACCTGGAACCACTTTCAAATTCCAATTATTACGAATTAGTGCTCTGAAGATGGCTTTCTGCGAAAACGAAGCGTTGGACACAATTTTAAATCATTGCATCGTCTTCAGCGCACCTTAAAATCACCGGAATCACCTTCAAATCAATATTATTTTGAATTGGGGCTCTGAAGATGGCTTCTTACTAAAACGAAACGTCCGACACAATTTTAAATCATTGCATCGTCTTTAGCGTACCTCAAAACCCTCGGAACCATCTTTAAATTCCAATTATTACGAATTAGTTCTCTGAAGATGGCTTCCTGCGAAAACGAAACGTCGGACACAATTTTAAATCATTGCGTCGTCTTCAGCGAATCTCAAAACCCCCGGAACCATCCTCAAATTCTAATTATTGCGAATTAGTGCTCTGAAGATGGCTTCCCGCTAAAACGAAACGTCGGACACAATTTTAAATCATTGCATCGTCTTCAGCGTACCTCAAAACCCCCGGAACCATCTTCAAATTCCAATTATTAAGAATCAATGCTCTGAAGGTGGCTTCCTACTAAAACGAAACGTCGGACACAATTTTAAATCATTGCATCGTCTTCAGCGCACCTCAAAACCCCCGCAACCATCTTCAAATTCCAATTATTACTAATTAGTGCTCTGAAGATGGCTTTCTGCGAAAACGAAACGTTGGACACATTTTAAATCATTGCATCGTCTTCAGCGCACCTCAAAACCCCCGGAACCATCTTCAAATTCCAATTACTACGAATTAGTGCTCTGAAGATGGGTTCCTGCGAAAACGAAACGTTGGACAAAATTTTAAATCATTGCATCTTCTTCAGCGAACCTCAAAAAACCCGGAAGCACCTTCACATTCCAATTATTACGAATTAGTGCTCTGAAGATAGCTTCCTGCAAAAACGAAACGTTGGCCAAAATTTTAAATCATTGCATCGTCTTCAGCGAACCTCAAAAACCCCGGAACCACCTTCAAATTCCAATTATTACGAATTAGTGCTCTGAAGATGTCTTTCTGCGAAAACGAAACGTTGGACACAATTTTAAATCATTGCATCGTCTTCAACGTACCTCAAAACCCCCGGAACCATCTTCAAATCCCAATTATTAAGAATCAGTGCTCTGAAGATGGCTTTCTACTAAAACGAAACGTCGGACACAATTTTATATCATTGCATCGTCTTCAGCGCACCCCAAAACCCCCGGAACCATCTTCAAATTCCAATTATTACGAATTAGTGCTCTGAAGATGGCTTCCTACTAAAACGAAACGTCGGACATAATTTTAAATCATTGCATCGTTTTCAGCGCACCTTAAAACCACCGGAATCACCTTCAAATCCCTATTATTATGAATTGGGGCTCTGAAGATGGCTTCTTACTAAAACGAAACGTCGGACACAATTTTATATCATTGCATCGTCTTCAGCGCACCCCAAAACCCCCGGAACCATCTTCAAATTCCAATTATTACGAATTAGTGCTCTGAAGATGGCTTCCTACTAAAACGAAACGTCGGACATAATTTTAAATCATTGCATCGTTTTCAGCGCACCTTAAAACCACCGGAATCACCTTCAAATACCTATTATTTTGAATTGGGGCTCTAAAGATGGCTTCTTACTAAAACGAAACGTCAGACACAATTTTAAATCATTGCATCGTTTTTAGCGTACCTCAAAACCCTCGGAACCATCTGTAAATTCCAATTATTACGAATTAGTGCTCTGAAGATGGCTTCCTGCGAAAACGAAATGTTGGACAAAACTTTAAATCATTGCATCGTCTTCAGCGCACCTCAAAACCCCCAGAATCGTCTTCAAATTCCAATTATTACGAATTAGTGTTCTGAAGATGGCTTCCTCCTAAAACGAAACGTCGGACAAAATTTTAAATCATTGCGTCTTCAGCGAATCTCAAAACACCCGGAACCACCTTCAAATTCCAATTATTACAAATTAGTGCTCTGAAGATGGCTTTCTGCTAAAACGAAACGTTGGACACAATTTTAAATCATTGCATCGTCTTCAGCGCACCTCAAAACCCCCGGAATCATCTTCAAATTCCAATTATTACGAATTAGTGCTCTGAAGATGGCTTCCTCCTAAAACGAAACGTCTGACAAAATTTTAAATCATTGCATCGTCTTCAGCGCACCTCAAAAACCCCGGAACCATCTTCAAATTCCAATTATTACAAATTAGTGTTCTGAAGATGGCTTCCTCCTAAAACGAAACGTCGGACAAAATTTTAAATCATTGCATCGTCTTCAGCGAACCTTAAAACCCCCGGAACCACCTTCAAATTCCAATTATTACGAATTAGTGCTCTGAAGATGGCTTCCTGCGAAAACGAAATGTTGGACAAAATTTTAAATCATTGCATCGTCTTCAGCGCACCTCAAAACCCCCGGAACCACCTTCAAATTCCAATTATTACGAATTAGTGCTCTGAAGATAGCTTCCTGCGAAAACGAAACGTTGGACACAATTTTAAATCATTGCATCATCTTCAGCATACCTCAAAAACCGTCGGAACCACCTTCGAATTCCAATTATTACGAATTAGTGCTCTGAAGATGGCTTCTTATTAAAACGAAACGTCGGATACAATTTTAATTCATTGCATCGTTTTGAGCGCACCTTAAAACCCCCTAAATCTCTTTCAAATTACAATAATTACAAATTAGTGCTCTGAAGATGGCTTCTTATTAAAACGAAACGTCGGATACAGTTTTAAATCGTTGCATCGTTTTGAGCGCACCGTAAAACCCCCGAAATCTCTTTCAAATTACAATTATTACAAATTAGTGCTCTGAAGATGGCTTTTTATTAAAACGAAACGTCGGATACAATTTTAAATCATTTCATCGTCTTCAGCGCACCTCAAAACCCCCATAACCGCCTTCGATATCGTTATCATTGATGACGTCGTGATTCCAAGGAATATTTATAATGAAAGGAGCCTCCCACGACATGCATAGACCAATAGGATTAAAGATTAGGAAAATTGCACGTAAATCGTCGGGCCAATCAGAATAAAGCATACAAATAGATCTCATAGCCTGCTCCTGAATTAGAAACATTATTTTCACAATATTAACATTTCTAGTTTATTTTTAATACTTACGTAGCTCCGAGAGGGTTGAAATTTTTTTTCAAGATGGAGGTTCATAAAGTCTATTCGCAGACAATATAAAATCCCCCCCCCCCATTTTTAGTTAATATTTTTGATTTATTGTTTCAATGTTCGTCATAATTTTCTTTAAAAATTTAGGTTTTTAATTTTTTAAAATACTTACGTTGCTCCGAGAAGCTTGAAATTTTTATCGAAGATGGAGGTCGCTGAAGTCTATTCACAGATACCATAAAACTCCCCCCACCCCACTCCATTCAAATAATATTAATTATTTTTGGAAAATTTACAGCCTTATGTATAAACCGCTCTCGGCGACAAACGGTGAAACTTGTTGGAATCTTTTTGATATCGTTGGATAGAGGAAGGACCAAGGTACTTAACGTGTAAATTTAAATTTTTCAAAATAATAAGTAAATAAGATATAAAACGTTAAAAATTGATCATTAATTTTTTAGTCAATTTTTCCATTTAAAATAAGATTTTAAGGTTATTTCTCGGCCCGTATTGCTCCGAGTAAGTTGAATTTTTTATGGAAGATACACACCAATGAGGTCTATCCGCAAATACTATAATGCCCCCCCAACCCTCCATTTTCAGTTAATATTTGCAATTTATTATTTTCGTATTTGTCATGTTTTTCTTTAAAAATTTGAAATTTCTAATTTTTTTAAATATTTACGTTTCTCCGAGAAGATTTAAATTTTTACCGAAGTTAAAGGTCAATGAGCTCAATTCGCCAATGCCATAAAATCTGCCTTCAGCAACCTCTATCAGTAGTTGATATTCTTAAATTATAATTTTCATGGGTATCATGATGTTTCTAAAAAATTTTGATTTTCATTTTTTTTGAATATCTACGTTGCTTCGAAAAGAATGAAATTTTTTCTGAAGTTGGAGGTCAAGGAGGTCTAACCACGGAAATTATAAAGTCCTCTCCAGTTCATACGTCGGACATAATTTTAAATCATTTCATCGTTTTCAGCGCACCTTAAAACCATCGGAATCACCTTCAAATCCCTATTATTATGAATTGGGGCTCTGAAGATGGCTTCTTACTAAAACGAAATGTCAGACACAATTTTAAATCATTGCGTCGTCTTCAGCGAATCTCAAAACCCCCGGAACCACCTTCAAATTCCAATTATTACAAATTAGTTCTCTGAAGATGGCTTCCTGCGAAAACGAAACGTTGGACAAAATTTTAAATCATTGCATCGTCTTCAGCGCACCTCAAAACCCCCAGAATCATCTTCAAATTCCAATTATTACGAATTAGTGTTCTGAAGATGGCTTCCTGCGAAAACGAAACGTCGGACACAATTTTCAATCATTGCGTCGTCTTCAGCGAAACTCAAAACCCCCGGAACAACCTTCAAATTCCAATTATTACAAATTAGTGCTCTGAAGATGGCTTCCTGCGAAAACGAAACGTTGGACAAAATTTTAAATCATTGCATCGTCTTCAGCGCTCCTCAAAACCCCCGGAACCACCTTCAAATTCCAATTATTACGAATTAGTGCTCTGAAGATGGCTTTCTGCTAAAACGAAACGTTGGACAAAATTTTAAATCATTGCATCGTCTTCAGCGTACCTCAAAACCCCCGGAACCATCATCAAATTCCAATTATTACGAATTAGTGCTCTGAAGATGGCTTCCTCCTAAAACGAAAAGTCGGACAAAATTTTAAATCATTGCATCGTCTTCAGCGTACCTCAAAGCCCCCGGAACCATCTTCAAATTCCAATTATTACGAATTAGTGCTCTGAAAATAGCTTTCTGCTAAAACGAAACGTTGGACAAAATTTTAAATCATTGCATCGTCTTCAGCGTACCTCAAAACCCCCGGAACCATCTTCAAATTCTAATTATTACGAAATAGTGCTCTGAAGATGGCTTCCTACTAAAACGAAACGTCGGACACAATTTTAAATCATTGCATCGTCTTCAACGCACCTCAAAACCCCCGGAACCATCTTCAAATCCCAATTATTACGAATTAGTGCTTTGAAGATGGCTTTCTGCGAAAACGAAACGTTGGACACAATTTTAAATCATTGCATCGTCTTCAGCGAATCTCAAAACCCCCAGAATCGTCTTCAAATTCCAATTATTACGAATTAGTGTTCTGAAGATGACTTCCTGCGAAAACGAAACGTCGGACACAATTTTAAATCATTGCATCGTCTTCAGCGCACCTCAAAACCCCCGGAACCACCTTCAAATTCCAATTATTACGAATTAGTGCTCTGAAGATAGCTTTCTGCTAAAACGAAACGTTGGACAAAATTTTAAATCATTGCATCGTCTTCAGCGTACCTCAAAACCCCCGGAACCATCTTCAAATTCCAATTATTAGGAATTAGTGCTCTGAAGATGGCTTCCTACTAAAACGAAACGTCGGTCACAATTTTAAATCATTGCGTCGTCTTTTGCGAATCTCAAAACCCCCGGAACCACCTTCAAATTCCATTTATTACAAATTAGTGCTCTGAAGATTGCTTCCTGCGAAAACGAAACGTTGGACAAAATTTTAAATCATTGCATCGTCTTCAGCGCACCTCAAAACCCCCAGAATCATCTTCAAATTCCAATTATTACGAATTAGTGTTCTGAAGATGGCTTCCTGCGAAAACGAAACGTCGGACACAATTTTAAATCATTGCGTCGTCTTCAGCGAATCTCAAAACCCCCGGCACCACCTTCAAATTCCAATTATTACGAATTAGTGCTCTGAATATAGCTTCCCGCGAAAACGAAACGTTGGACAAAATTTTAAATAATTGCATCGTCTTCAGCGAACCTCAAAACCCCCGGAACCACCTTCAAATTCCAATTATTACAAATTAGTGCTCTGAAGATGGCTTCCTGCGAAAACGAAACGTTGGACGAAATTTTAAATAATTGCATCGTCTTCAGCGAACCTTAAAACCCCCGGAACCACCTTCAAATTCCAATTATTACGAATTAGTGTTCTGAAGATGGCTTTCTGCGAAAACGAAACGTTGGACAAAATTTTAAATCATTGCATCGTCTTCAGCGTACCTCAAAACCCCCGGAACCATCTTCAAATTCCAATTATTACGAATTAGTGCTCTGAAGATGGCTTCCTACTAAAACGAAACGTCGGTCACAATTTTAAATCATTGCGTCGTCTTTAGCGAATCTCAAAACTCCCGGAACCACCTTCAAATTCCATTTATTACAAATTAGTGCTCTGAAGTTGGCTTCCTGCGAAAACGAAACGTTGAACAAAATTTTAAATCATTGCATCGTCTTCAGCGCACCTCAAAACCCCCAGAATCATCTTCAAATTCCAATTATTACGAATTAGTGTTTTGAAGATGGCTTCCTGCGAAAACGAAACGTCGGACACAATTTTAAATCATTGCATCGTCTTCAGCGCATCTCAAAACCCCCGGAACCATCTTCAAATTAAAATTATTACGAATTAGTGCTCTGAAGATGGCTTTCTGCGAAAACGAAAGGTTGGATACAATTTTAAATCATTGCATCGTCTTCAGCGTACCTCAAAACCCCTGGAACCATCTTCAAATCCCAATTATTACGAATTAGTGCTCTGAAGATGGCTTTCTGCGAAAACGAAACGTTGGACACAATTTCAAATCATTGCATCGTCTTCAGCGCACCTCAAAACCCCCGGAACCACCTTCAAATTCCAATTATTACGAATTAGTGCTCTGAAGATAGCTTTCTGCTAAAACGAAACGTTGGACAAAATTTTAAATCATTGCATCGTCTTCAGCGAACCTTAAAACCCCCGGAACCACCTTCAAATTCCAATTATTACGAATTAGTGTTCTGAAGATGGCTTTCTGCGAAAACGAAACGTTGGACACAATTTTAAATCATTGCATCGTCTTCAGCGTACCTCAAAACCCCCGGAACCATCTTCAAATTCCAATTATTACGAATTAGTGCTCTGAAGATGGCTTCCTACTAAAACGAAACGTCGGTCACAATTTTAAATCATTGCGTTGTCTTTAGCGAATCTCAAAACTCCCGGAACCACCTTCAAATTCCATTTATTACAAATTAGTGCTCTGAAGTTGGCTTCCTGCGAAAACGAAACGTTGAACAAAATTTTAAATCATTGCATCGTCTTCAGCGCACCTCAAAACCCCCAGAATCATCTTCAAATTCCAATTATTACGAATTAGTGTTCTGAAGATGGCTTCCTGCGAAAACGAAACGTCGGACACAATTTTAAATCATTGCGTCGTCTTCAGCGAATCTCAAAACCCCCGGCACCACCTTCAAATCCCAATTATTAGGAATTAGTGCTCTGAATATAGCTTCCTGCGAAAACGAAACGTTGAACAAAATTTTAAATCATTGCATCGTCTTCAGCGCACCTCAAAACCCCCAGAATCATCTTCAAATTCCAATTATTACGAATTAGTGTTTTGAAGATGGCTTCCTGCGAAAACGAAACGTCGGACACAATTTTAAATCATTGCATCGTCTTCAGCGCATCTCAAAACCCCCGGAACCATCTTCAAATTAAAATTATTACGAATTAGTGCTCTGAAGATGGCTTTCTGCGAAAACGAAAGGTTGGATACAATTTTAAATCATTGCATCGTCTTCAGCGTACCTCAAAACCCCTGGAACCATCTTCAAATCCCAATTATTACGAATTAGTGCTCTGAAGATGGCTTTCTGCGAAAACGAAACGTTGGACACAATTTCAAATCATTGCATCGTCTTCAGCGCACCTCAAAACCCCCGGAACCACCTTCAAATTCCAATTATTACGAATTAGTGCTCTGAAGATAGCTTTCTGCTAAAACGAAACGTTGGACAAAATTTTAAATCATTGCATCGTCTTCAGCGAACCTTAAAACCCCCGGAACCACCTTCAAATTCCAATTATTACGAATTAGTGTTCTGAAGATGGCTTTCTGCGAAAACGAAACGTTGGACACAATTTTAAATCATTGCATCGTCTTCAGCGTACCTCAAAACCCCCGGAACCATCTTCAAATTCCAATTATTACGAATTAGTGCTCTGAAGATGGCTTCCTACTAAAACGAAACGTCGGTCACAATTTTAAATCATTGCGTTGTCTTTAGCGAATCTCAAAACTCCCGGAACCACCTTCAAATTCCATTTATTACAAATTAGTGCTCTGAAGTTGGCTTCCTGCGAAAACGAAACGTTGAACAAAATTTTAAATCATTGCATCGTCTTCAGCGCACCTCAAAACCCCCAGAATCATCTTCAAATTCCAATTATTACGAATTAGTGTTCTGAAGATGGCTTCCTGCGAAAACGAAACGTCGGACACAATTTTAAATCATTGCGTCGTCTTCAGCGAATCTCAAAACCCCCGGCACCACCTTCAAATCCCAATTATTAGGAATTAGTGCTCTGAATATAGCTTCCTGCGAAAACGAAACGTTGGACAAAATGTTAAATAATTGCATCGTCTTCAGCGAACCTCAAAACCCCCGGAACCACCCTCAAATTCCAATTATTACAAATTAGTGCTCTGAAGATGGCTTCCTGCGAAAACGAAACGTTGGACGAAATTTTAAATAATTGCATCGTCTTCAGCGAACCTCAAAACCCCCGGAACCACCTTCAAATTCCAATTATTACAAATTAGTGCTCTGAAGATGGCCTCCTCCTAAAACGAAACGTCGGACAAAATTTTAAATAATTGCATCGTCTTCAGCGAACCTCAAAACCCCCGGAACCACCTTCAAATTCCAATTATTACAAATTAGTGCTCTGAAGATGGCTTCCTCCTAAAACGAAACGTCGGACAAAATTTTAAATCATTGCGTCGTCTTCAGCGAACCTCAAAACCCCCGGAACCACCTTCAAATTCCAATTATTACAAATTAGTGCTCTGAATATAGCTTCCTGCGAAAACGAAACGTTGGACAAAATTTTAAATAAATGCATCGTCTTCAGCGAACCTCAAAACCCCCGGAACCACCTTCAAATTCCAATTATTACAAATTAGTGCTCTGAAGATGACTTCCTGCGAAAACGAAACGTTAGACGAAATTTTAAATCATTGCATCGTCTTCAGCGCACCTCAAAACCCCCGGAACCCTCTTTAAATTCCAATTATAACGAATTAGTGCTCTGAAGATGGTTTCCTCCTAAAACGAAACGTCGGACAAAATTTTAAATCATTGCATCGTCTTCAGCGTACCTCAAAACCCCCGGAACCATCTTCAAATTCCAATTATTACGAATTAGTGCTCTGAAGATGGCTTCCTGCGAAAACGAAACGTTGGACGAAATTTTAAATAATTGCATCGTCTTCAGCGAACCTCAAAACCCCCGGAACCACCTTCAAATTCCAATTATTACAAATTAGTGCTCTGAAGATGACTTCCTGCGAAAACGAAACGTTGGACGAAATTTTAAATCATTGCATCGTCTTCAGCGCACCTCAAAACCCCCGGAACCATCTTTAAATTCCAATTATAACGAATTAGTGCTCTGAAGATGGTTTCCTCCTAAAACGAAACGTCGGACAAAATTTTAAATCATTGCTTCGTCTTCAGCGTACCTCAAAACCCCCGGAACCATCTTCAAATTCCAATTATTACGAATTAGTGCTCTGAAGATGGCTTCCTGCGAAAACGAAACGTTGGACGAAATTTTAAATAATTGCATCGTCTTCAGCGAACCTCAAAACCCCCGGAACCACCTTCAAATTCCAATTATTACAAATTAGTGCTCTGAAGATGGCTTCCTGCGAAAACGAAACGTTGGACGAAATTTTAAATAATTGCATCGTCTTCAGCGAACCTCAAAACCCCCGGAACCACCTTCAAATTCCAATTATTACAAATTTGTGCTCTGAAGATGGCTTCCTCCTAAAACGAAACGTCGGACAAAATTTTAAATCATTGCGTCGTCTTCAGCGAACCTTAAAACCCCCGGAAGCACCTTCAAGTTTCAATTATTGCGAATTAGTGCTCTGAATATAGCTTCCTGCGAAAACGAAAAGTTGGACAAAATTTTAAATAATTGCATCGTCTTCAGCGAACCTCAAAACCCCCGGAACCACCCTCAAATTCCAATTATTACAAATTTGTGCTCTGAAGATGGCTTCCTGCGAAAACGAAACGTTGGACGAAATTTTAAATAATTGCATCGCCTTCAGCGAACCTCAAAACCCCCGGAACCACCTTCAAATTCCAATTATTACAAATTAGTGCTCTGAAGATGGCTTCCTCCTAAAACGAAACGTCGGACAAAATTTTAAATCATTGCGTCGTCTTCAGCGAACCTCAAAACCCCCGGAACCACCTTCAAATTCCAATTATTACAAATTAGTGCTCTGAATATAGCTTCCTGCGAAAACGAAACGTTGGACAATATTTTAAATAAATGCATCGTCTTCAGCGAACCTCAAAACCCCCGGAACCACCTTCAAATTCCAATTATTACAAATTAGTGCTCTGAAGATGACTTCCTGCGAAAACGAAACGTTGGACGAAATTTTAAATCATTGCATCGTCTTCAGCGCACCTCAAAACCCCCGGAACCATCTTTAAATTCCAATTATAACGAATTAGTGCTCTGAAGATGGTTTCCTCCTAAAACGAAACGTCGGACAAAATTTTAAATCATTGCATCGTCTTCAGCGTACCTCAAAACCCCCGGAACCATCTTCAAATTCCAATTATTACGAATTAGTGCTCTGAAGATGGCTTCCTGCGAAAACGAAACGTTGGACGAAATTTTAAATAATTGCATCGTCTTCAGCGAACCTCAAAACCCCCGGAACCACCTTCAAATTCCAATTATTACAAATTAGTGCTCTGAAGATGGCTTCCTGCGAAAACGAAACGTTGGACGAAATTTTAAATAATTGCATCGTCTTCAGCGAACCTCAAAACCCCCGGAACCACCTTCAAATTCCAATTATTACAAATTAGTGCTCTGAAGATGGCCTCCTCCTAAAACGAAACGTCGGACAAAATTTTAAATCATTGCATCGTCTTCAGCGCACCTCAAAACCCCCGGAACCATCTTTAAATTCCAATTATTACGAATTAGTGCTCTGAAGATGGCTTCCTCCTAAAACGCAACGTCGGACAAAATTTTAAATCATTGCATCGTTTTCAGCGCACCTCAAAACCCCCGGAACCACCTTCAAATTCCAATTATTAAGAATCAATGCTCTGAAGGTGGCTTCCTACTAAAACGAAACGCCGGACACAATTTTAAATCAGCGAATCTCAAAACCCCCGGCACCACCTTCAAATTCCAATTATTAGGAATTAGTGCTCTGAATATAGCTTCCTGCGAAAACGAAACGTTGGACAAAATTTTAAATAATTGCATCGTCTTCAGCGAACCTCAAAACCCCCGGAACCACCCTCAAATTCCAATTATTACAAATTAGTGCTCTGAAGATGGCTTCCTGCGAAAACGAAACGTTGGACGAAATTTTAAATAATTGCATCGTCTTCAGCGAACCTCAAAACCCCCGGAACCACCTTCAAATTCCAATTATTACAAATTAGTGCTCTGAAGATGGCTTCCTCCTAAAACGAAACGTCGGACAAAATTTTAAATCATTGCGTCGTCTTCAGCGATCCTTAAAACCCCCGGAAGCACCTTCAAGTTCCAATTATTACGAATTAGTGCTCTGAATATAGCTTCCTGCGAAAACGAAACGTTGGACAAAATTTTAAATAATTGCATCGTCTTCAGCGAACCTCAAAACCCCCGGAACCACCCTCAAATTCCAATTATTACAAATTAGTGCTCTGAAGATGGCTTCCTGCGAAAACGAAACTGTGGACGAAATTTTAAATAATTGCATCGTCTTCAGCGAACCTCAAAACCCCCGGAACCACCTTCAAATTCCAATTATTACAAATTAGTGCTCTGAAGATGGCTTCCTCCTAAAACGCAACGTCGGACAAAATTTTAAATCATTGCATCGTCTTCAGCGCACCTCAAAACCCCCGGAACCATCTTTAAATTCCAATTATTACGAATTAGTGCTCTGAAGATGGTTTCCTCCTAAAACGAAACGTCGGACAAAATTTTAAATCATTGCATCGTCTTCAGCGTACCTCAAAACCCCCGGAACCATCTTCAAATTCCAATTATTACGAATTAGTGCTCTGAAGATGGCTTCCTGCGAAAACGAAACGTTGGACAAAATTTTAAATCATTGCGTCGTCTTCAGCGAACCTTAAAACCCTCGGAAGCACCTTCAAGTTCCAATTATTACGAATTAGTGCTCTGAATATAGCTTCCTGCGAAAACGAAACGTTGGACAAAATTTTAAATAAATGCATCGTCTTCAGCGAACCTCAAAACCCCCGGAACCACCTTCAAATTCCAATTATTACAAATTAGTGCTCTGAAGATGACTTCCTGCGAAAACGAAACGTTGGACGAAATTTTAAATCATTGCATCGTCTTCAGCGCACCTCAAAACCCCCGGAACCATCTTTAAATTCCAATTAATACGAATTAGTGCTCTGAAGATGGCTTCCTCCTAAAACGAAACGTCGGACAAAATTTTAAATCATTGCGTCGTCTTCAGCGAACCTTAAACCCCCCGGAAGCAGCTTCAAGTTCCAATTATTACGAATTAGTGCTCTGAATATAGCTTCCTGCGAAAACGAAACGTTGGACAAAATTTTAAATAAATGCATCGTCTTCAGCGAACCTCAAAACCCCCGGAACCACCTTCAAATTCCAATTATTACAAATTAGTGCTCTGAAGATGACTTCCTGCGAAAACGAAACGTTGGACGAAATTTTAAATCATTCTTCAGCGCATCTCAAAACCACCGGAATCATCTTCAAATTCCAATTATTACGAATTAGTGCTCTGAAGATGGCTTCCTCCTAAAACGCAACGTCGGACAAAATTTTAAATCATTGCATCGTTTTCAGCGCACCTCAAAACCCCCGGAACCACCTTCAAATTCCAATTATTAAGAATCAATGCTCTGAAGGTGGCTTCCTACTAAAACGAAACGTCGGACACAATTTTAAATCAGCGAATCTCAAAACCCCCGGCACCACCTTCAAATTCCAATTATTAGGAATTAGTGCTCTGAATATAGCTTCCTGCGAAAACGAAACGTTGGACAAAATTTTAAATAATTGCATCGTCTTCAGCGAACCTCAAAATCCCCGGAACCACCCTCAAATTCCAATTATTACAAATTAGTGCTCTGAAGATGGCTTCCTGCGACAACGAAACGTTGGACGAAATTTTAAATAATTGCATCGTCTTCAGCGAACCTCAAAACCCCCGGAACCACCTTCAAATTCCAATTATTACAAATTAGTGCTCTGAAGATGGCTTCCTCCTAAAACCCAACGTCGGACAAAATTTTAAATCATTGCATCGTCTTCAGCGAACCTCAAAACCCCCGGAACCACCTTCAAATTCCAATTATTACAAATTAGTGCTCTGAAGATGGCTTCCTCCTAAAACGAAACGTCGGACAAAATTTTAAATCATTGCGTCGTCTTCAGCGAACCTTAAAACCCCCGGAAGCAACTTCAAGTTCCAATTATTACGAATTAGTGCTCTGAATATAGCTTCCTGCGAAAACGAAACGTTGGACAAAATTTTAAATAATTGCATCGTCTTCAGCGAACCTCAAAACCCCCGGAACCACCCTCAAATTCCAATTATTACAAATTAGTGCTCTGAAGATGGCTTCCTGCGAAAACGAAACTTTGGACGAAATTTTAAATAATTGCATCGTCTTCAGCGAACCTCAAAACCCCCGGAACCACCTTCAAATTCCAATTATTACAAATTAGTGCTCTGAAGATGGCTTCCTCCTAAAACGCAACGTCGGACAAAATTTTAAATCATTGCATCGTCTTCAGCGCACCTCAAAACCCCCGGAACCATCTTTAAATTCCAATTATTACGAATTAGTGCTCTGAAGATGGTTTCCTCCTAAAACGAAACGTCGGACAAAATTTTAAATCATTGCATCGTCTTCAGCGTACCTCAAAACCCCCGGAACCATCTTCAAATTCCAATTATTACGAATTAGTGCTCTGAAGATGGCTTCCTGCGAAAACGAAACGTTGGACGAAATTTTAAATAATTGCATCGTCTTGAGCGAACCTCAAAACCCCCGGAACCACTTTCAAATTCCAATTATTACAAATTAGTGCTCTGAAGATGGCTTCCTCCTAAAACGAAACGTCGGACAAAATTTTAAATCATTGCGTCGTCTTCAGCGAACCTTAAAACCCCCGGAAGCACCTTCAAGTTCCAATTATTACGAATTAGTGCTCTGAATATAGCTTCCTGCGAAAACGAAACGTTGGACAAAATTTTAAATAAATGCATCGTCTTCAGCGAACCTCAAAACCCCCGGAACCACCTTCAAATTCCAATTATTACAAATTAGTGCTCTGAAGATGACTTCCTGCGAAAACGAAACGTTGGACGAAATTTTAAATCATTGCATCGTCTTCATCGCACCTCAAAACCCCCGGAACCATCTTTAAATTCCAATTATTACGAATTAGTGCTCTGAAGATGGTTTCCTCCTAAAACGAAACGTCGGACAAAATTTTAAATCATTGCATCGTCTTCAGCGCACCTCAAAACCCCCGGAACGACCTTCAAATTCCAATTATTAAGAATCAATGCTCTGAAGATGGCTTCCTACTAAAACGAAACGTCGGACACAATTTTAAATCAGCGAATCTCAAAACCCCCGGCACCACCTTCAAATTCCAATTATTAGGAATTAGTGCTCTGAATATAGCTTCCTGCGAAAACGAAACGTTGGACAAAATTTTAAATAATTGCATCGTCTTCAGCGCACCTCAAAACCCCCGGAACGACCTTCAAATTCCAATTATTAAGAATCAATGCTCTGAAGATGGCTTCCTACTAAAACGAAACGTCGGACACAATTTTAAATCAGCGAATCTCAAAACCCCCGGCACCACCTTCAAATTCCAATTATTAGGAATTAGTGCTCTGAATATAGCTTCCTGCGAAAACGAAACGTTGGACAAAATTTTTAATAATTGCATCGTCTTCAGCGAACCTCAAAACCCCCGGAACCACCCTCAAATTCCAATTATTACAAATTAGTGCTCTGAAGATGGCTTCCTGCGAAAACGAAACGTTGGACGAAATTTTAAATAATTGCATCGTCTTCAGCGAACCTCAAAACCCCCGGAACCACCTTCAAATTCCAATTATTACAAATTAGTGCTCTGAAGATGGCTTCCTCCTAAAACGCAACGTCGGACAAAATTTTAAATCATTGCATCGTCTTCAGCGAACCTCAAAACCCCCGGAACCACCTTCAAATTCCAATTATTACGAATTAGTGCTCTGAAGATGGCTTCCTCCTAAAACGAAACGTCGGACAAAATTTTAAATCATTGCGTCGTCTTCAGCGAACCTTAAAACCCCCGGAAGCACCTTCAAGTTCCAATTATTACGAATTAGTGCTCTGAATATAGCTTCCTGCGAAAACGAAACGTTGGACAAAATTTTAAATAAATGCATCGTCTTCAGCGAACCTCAAAACCCCCGGAACCACCTTCAAATTCCAATTATTACAAATTAGTGCTCTGAAGATGACTTCCTGCAAAAACGAAACGTTGGACGAAATTTTAAATCATTGCATCGTCTTCAGCGCATCTCAAAACCACCGGAACCACCTTCAAATTCCAATTATTACGAATTAGTGCTCTGAAGATGGCTTTCTGCGAAAACGAAACGTTGGACACAATTTTAAATCATTGCATCGTCTTCAGCGTACCTCAAAACCCCCGGAACCATCTTCAAATTCCAATTATTAAGAATCAATGCTCTGAAGGTGGCTTCCTACTAAAACGAAACGTCGGACACAATTTTAAATCATTGCATCGTCTTCAGCGCACCTCAAAACCCCCGGAACCATCTTCAAATTCCAATTATTACTAATTAGTGCTCTGAAGATGGCTTTCTGCGAAAACGAAACGTTGGACACAATTTTAAATCATTGCATCGTCTTCAGCGAACCTCAAAACCCCCGGAACCATCTTCAAATTCCAATTATTAAGAATCAATGCTCTGAAGGTGGCTTCCTACTAAAACGAAACGTCGGACAAAATTTTAAATCATTGCATCGTCTTCAGCGTACCTCAAAACCCCCGGAACCATCTTCAAATTCCAATTATTAAGAATCAATGCTCTGAAGGTGGCTTCCTACTAAAACGAAACGTTGGACAAAATTTTAAATCACTGCATCGTCTTCAGCGAACCTCAAAACCCCCGGAACCACCTTCAAATTCGAATTATTACGAATTAGTGCTCTGAAGATGGCTTCCTCCTAAAACGAGACGTCGGACAAAATTTTAAATCATTTCATCGTATTCAGCGAACCTTAAAACCCCCGGAAGCACCTTCAAATTCCAATTATTACGAATTAGTGCTCTGAAGATAGCTTCCTGCGAAAACGAAACGTTGGCCAAAATTTTAAATCATTGCATCGTCTTCAGCGAACCTCAAAACACCTGGAACCACCTTCAAATTCCAATTATTACGAATTAGTGCTCTGAAGATGGCTTTCTGCGAAAACGAAACGTTGGACAAAATTTTAAATAATTGCATCGTCTTCAGCGAACCTCAAAACACCTGGAACCACCTTCAAATTCCAATTATTTCGAATTAGTGCTCTGAAGATGGCTTTCTGCGAAAACGAAACGTTGGACAAAATTTTAAATAATTGCATCGTCTTCAGCGAACCTCAAAACACCTGGAACCACCTTCAAATTCCAATTATTACGAATTAGTGCTCTGAAGATGGCTTTCTGCGAAAACGAAACGTTGGACAAAATTTTAAATCATTGCATCGTCTTCAGCGTACCTCAAAACCCCCGGAACCATCTTCAAATTCCAATTATTAAGAATCAATGCTCTGAAGGTGGCTTCCTACTAAAACGAAACGTTGGACAAAATTTTAAATCACTGCATCGTCTTCAGCGAACCTCAAAACCCCCGGAACCACCTTCAAATTCGAATTATTACGAATTAGTGCTCTGAAGATGGCTTTCTGCGAAAACGAAGCGTTGGACACAATTTTAAATCATTGCATCGTCTTCAGCGCACCTTAAAACCACCGGAATTACCTTCAAATCAATATTATTTTGAATTGGGGCTCTGAAGATGGCTTCTTACTAAAACGAAACGTTAGACACAATTTTAAATCATTGCATCGTCTTTAGCGTACCTCAAAACCCTCGGAACCATCTTTAAATTCCAATTATTACGAATTAGTGCTCTGAAGATGGCTTCCTGCGAAAACGAAACGTCGGACACAATTTTAAATCATTGCGTCGTCTTCACCGAATCTCAAAACCCCCGGAACCACCTTCAAATTCCAATTATTACAAATTAGTGCTCTGAAGATGGCTTCCTGCGAAAACGAAATGTTGGACAAAATTTTAAATCATTGCGTCGTCTTCAGCGAATCTCAAAACCCCCGGAACCGTATTCAAATTCCAATTATTACGTATTGGTGCTCTGAAGATGGCTTCCTGTTAAAACGAAACGAAATTTTAAATCATTGCATCGTCTTCAGCGCACCTCAAAACCCCCGGAACCATCTTCAAATTCTAATTATTGCGAATTAGTGCTCTGAAGATGGCTTCCCGCTAAAACGAAACGTAGGACACAATTTTAAATCATTGCATCGTCTTCAGCGCACCTCAAAATCCCCGGAACCATCTTCAAATTCCAATTATTACGAATTAGTGCCCTAAAGATGACTTCCTCCTAAAACGAAAAGTCGGACAAAATTTTAAATCATTGCATCTTCTTCAGCGAACCTCAAAACCCCCGGAAGCACCTTCACATTCCAATTATTACGAATTAGTGCTCTGAAGATAGCTTCCTGCGAAAAAGAAACGTTGGCCAAAATTTTAAATCATTGCATCGTCTTCAGCGAACCTCAAAACCCCCGGAACCACCTTCAAATTCCAATTATTACGAATTAGTGCTCTGAAGATGTCTTTCTGCGAAAACGAAACGTTGGACACAATTTTAAATCATTGCATCGTCTTCAACGTACCTCAAAACCCCCGGAACCATCTTCAAATCCCAATTATTAAGAATCAGTGCTCTGAAGATGGCTTTCTACTAAAACGAAACGTCGGACACAATTTTATATCATTGCATCGTCTTCAGCGCACCCCAAAACCCCCGGAACCATCTTCAAATTACAATTATTACGAATTAGTGCTTTGAAGATGGCTTCCTACTAAAACGAAACGTCGGACATAATTTTAAATCATTGCATCGTTTTCAGCGCACCTTAAAACCACCGGAATCACCTTCAAATCCCTATTATTATGAATTGGGGCTCTGAAGATGGCTTCTTACTTAAACGAAACGTCGGACACAATTTTATATCATTGCATCGTCTTCAGCGCACCCCAAAACCCCCGGAACCATCTTCAAATTCCAATTATTACGAATTAGTGCTTTGAAGATGGCTTCCTACTAAAACGAAACGTCGGACATAATTTTAAATCATTGCATCGTTTTCAGCGCACCTTAAAACCACCGGAATCACCTTCAAATCCCTATTATTATGAATTGGGGCTCTGAAGATGGCTTCTTACTAAAACGAAACGTCGGACACAATTTTATATCATTGCATCGTCCTCAGCGCACCCCAAAACCCCCGGAACCATCTTCAAATTCCAATTATTACGAATTAGTGCTCTGAAGATGGCTTCTTACTAAAACGAAACGTCAGACACAATTTTAAATCATTGCATCGTTTTTAGCGTACCTCAAAACCCTCGGAACATCTGTAAATTCCAATTATTACGAATTAGTGCTCTGAAGATGGCTTCCTGCGAAAACGAAACGTTGGACGAAATTTTAAATCATTGCATCGTCTTCAGCGCACCTCAAAACCCCCGGAACCATCTTTAAATTCCAATTATAACGAATTAGTGCTCTGAAGATGGTTTCCTCCTAAAACGAAACGTCGGACAAAATTTTAAATCATTGCTTCGTCTTCAGCGTACCTCAAAACCCCCGGAACCATCTTCAAATTCCAATTATTACGAATTAGTGCTCTGAAGATGGCTTCCTGCGAAAACGAAACGTTGGACGAAATTTTAAATAATTGCATCGTCTTCAGCGAACCTCAAAACCCCCGGAACCACCTTCAAATTCCAATTATTACAAATTAGTGCTCTGAAGATGGTTTCCTGCGAAAACGAAACGTTGGACGAAATTTTAAATAATTGCATCGTCTTCAGCGAACCTCAAAACCCCCGGAACCACCTTCAAATTCCAATTATTACAAATTTGTGCTCTGAAGATGGCTTCCTCCTAAAACGAAACGTCGGACAAAATTTTAAATCATTGCGTCGTCTTCAGCGAACCTTAAAACCCCCGGAAGCACCTTCAAGTTCCAATTATTGCGAATTAGTGCTCTGAATATAGCTTCCTGCGAAAACGAAAAGTTGGACAAAATTTTAAATAATTGCATCGTCTTCAGCGAACCTCAAAACCCCCGGAACCACCCTCAAATTCCAATTATTACAAATTTGTGCTCTGAAGATGGCTTCCTGCGAAAACGAAACGTTGGACGAAATTTTAAATAATTGCATCGTCTTCAGCGAACCTCAAAACCCCCGGAACCACCTTCAAATTTCAATTATTACAAATTAGTGCTCTGAAGATGGCTTCCTCCTAAAACGAAACGTCGGACAAAATTTTAAATCATTGCGTCGTCTTCAGCGAACCTCAAAACCCCCGGAACCACCTTCAAATTCCAATTATTACAAATTAGTGCTCTGAATATAGCTTCCTGCGAAAACGAAACGTTGGACAATATTTTAAATAAATGCATCGTCTTCAGCGAACCTCAAAACCCCCGGAACCACCTTCAAATTCCAATTATTACAAATTAGTGCTCTGAAGATGACTTCCTGCGAAAACGAAACGTTGGACGAAATTTTAAATCATTGCATCGTCTTCAGCGCACCTCAAAACCCCCGGAACCATCTTTAAATTCCAATTATAACGAATTAGTGCTCTGAAGATGGTTTCCTCCTAAAACGAAACGTCGGACAAAATTTTAAATCATTGCATCGTCTTCAGCGTACCTCAAAACCCCCGGAACCATCTTCAAATTATAATTATTACGAATTAGTGCTCTGAAGATGGCTTCCTGCGAAAACGAAACGTTGGACGAAATTTTAAATAATTGCATCGTCTTCAGCGAACCTCAAAACCCCCGGAACCACCTTCAAATTCCAATTATTACAAATTAGTGCTCTGAAGATGGCTTCCTGCGAAAACGAAACGTTGGACGAAATTTTAAATAATTGCATCGTCTTCAGCGAACCTCAAAACCCCCGGAACCACCTTCAAATTCCAATTATTACAAATTAGTGCTCTGAAGATGGCCTCCTCCTAAAACGAAACGTCGGACAAAATTTTAAATCATTGCATCGTCTTCAGCGCACCTCAAAACCCCCGGAACCATCTTTAAATTCCAATTATTACGAATTAGTGCTCTGAAGATGGCTTCCTCCTAAAACGCAACGTCGGACAAAATTTTAAATCATTGCATCGTTTTCAGCGCACCTCAAAACCCCCGGAACCACCTTCAAATTCCAATTATTAAGAATCAATGCTCTGAAGGTGGCTTCCTACTAAAACGAAACGCCGGACACAATTTTAAATCAGCGAATCTCAAAACCCCCGGCACCACCTTCAAATTCCAATTATTAGGAATTAGTGCTCTGAATATAGCTTCCTGCGAAAACGAAACGTTGGACAAAATTTTAAATAATTGCATCGTCTTCAGCGAACCTCAAAACCCCCGGAACCACCCTCAAATTCCAATTATTACAAATTAGTGCACTGAAGATGGCTTCCTGCGAAAACGAAACGTTGGACGAAATTTTAAATAATTGCATCGTCTTCAGCGAACCTCAAAACCCCCGGAACCACCTTCAAATTCCAATTATTACAAATTAGTGCTCTGAAGATGGCTTCCTCCTAAAACCCAACGTCGGACAAAATTTTAAATCATTGCATCGTCTTCAGCGCACCTCAAAACCCCCGGAACCATCTTTAAATTCCAATTATTACGAATTAGTGCTCTGAAGATGGTTTCCTCCTAAAACGAAACGTCGGAAAAAATTTTAAATCATTGCATCGTCTTCAGCGTACCTCAAAACCCCCGGAACCATCTTCAAATTCCAATTATTACGAATTAGTGCTCTGAAGATGGCTTCCTGCGAAAACGAAACGTTGGACAAAATTTTAAATCATTGCGTCGTCTTCAGCGAACCTTAAAACCCTCGGAAGCACCTTCAAGTTCCAATTATTACGAATTAGTGCTCTGAATATAGCTTCCTGCGAAAACGAAACGTTGGACAAAATTTTAAATAAATGCATCGTCTTCAGTGAACTTCAAAACCCCCGGAACCACCTTCAAATTCCAATTATTACAAATTAGTGCTCTGAAGATGACTTCCTGCGAAAACGAAACGTTGGACGAAATTTTAAATCATTGCATCGTCTTCAGCGCACCTCAAAACCCCCGGAACCATCTTTAAATTCCAATTAATACGAATTAGTGCTCTGAAGATGGCTTCCTCCTAAAACGAAACGTCGGACAAAATTTTAAATCATTGCGTCGTCTTCAGCGAACCTTAAAACCCCCGGAAGCACCTTCAAGTTCCAATTATTACGAATTAGTGCTCTGAATATAGCTTCCTGCGAAAACGAAACGTTGGACAAAATTTTAAATAAATGCATCGTCTTCAGCGAACCTCAAAACCCCCGGAACCACCTTCAAATTCCAATTATTACAAATTAGTGCTCTGAAGATGACTTCCTGCGAAAACGAAACGTTGGACGAAATTTTAAATCATTGCATCGTCTTCAGCGCACCTCAAAACCCCCGGAACCATCTTTAAATTCCAATTATTACGAATTAGTGCTCTGAAGATGGTTTCCTCCTAAAACGAAACGTCGGACAAAATTTTAAATCATTGCATCGTCTTCAGCGTACCTCAAAACCCCCGGAACCATCTTCAAATTCCAATTATTACGAATTAGTGCTCTGAAGATGGCTTCCTGCGAAAACGAAACGTTGGACGAAATTTTAAATAATTGCATCGTCTTCAGCGAACCTCAAAACCCCCGGAACCACCTTCAAATTCCAATTATTACAAATTAGTGCCCTGAAGATGGCTTCCTCCTAAAACGAAACGTCGGACAAAATTTTAAATCATTGCGTCGTCTTCAGCGAACCTTAAAACCCCCGGAAGCACCTTCAAGTTCCAATTATTACGAATTAGTGCTCTGAATATAGCTTCCTGCGAAAACGAAACGTTGGACAAAATTTTAAATAAATGCATCGTCTTCAGCGAACCTCAAAACCCCCGGAACCACCTTCAAATTCCAATTATTACAAATTAGTGCTCTGAAGATGACTTCCTGCGAAAACGAAACGTTGGACGAAATTTTAAATCATTCTTCAGCGCATCTCAAAACCACCGGAATCATCTTCAAATTCCAATTATTACGAATTAGTGCTCTGAAGATGGCTTCCTCCTAAAACGCAACGTCGGACAAAATTTTAAATCATTGCATCGTTTTCAGCGCACCTCAAAACCCCCGGAACCACCTTCAAATTCCAATTATTAAGAATCAATGCTCTGAAGGTGGCTTCCTACTAAAACGAAACGTCGGACACAATTTTAAATCAGCGAATCTCAAAACCCCCGGCACCACCTTCAAATTCCAATTATTAGGAATTAGTGCTCTGAATATAGCTTCCTGCGAAAACGAAACGTTGGACAAAATTTTAAATAATTGCATCGTCTTCAGCGAACCTCAAAATCCCCGGAACCACCCTCAAATTCCAATTATTACAAATTAGTGCTCTGAAGATGGCTTCCTGCGACAACGAAACGTTGGACGAAATTTTAAATAATTGCATCGTCTTCAGCGAACCTCAAAACCCCCGGAACCACCTTCAAATTCCAATTATTACAAATTAGTGCTCTGAAGATGGCTTCCTCCTAAAACCCAACGTCGGACAAAATTTTAAATCATTGCATCGTCTTCAGCGAACCTCAAAACCCCCGGAACCACCTTCAAATTCCAATTATTACAAATTAGTGCTCTGAAGATGGCTTCCTCCTAAAACGAAACGTCGGACAAAATTTTAAATCATTGCGTCGTCTTCAGCGAACCTTAAAACCCCCGGAAGCAACTTCAAGTTCCAATTATTACGAATTAGTGCTCTGAATATAGCTTCCTGCGAAAACGAAACGTTGGACAAAATTTTAAATAATTGCATCGTCTTCAGCGAACCTCAAAACCCCCGGAACCACCCTCAAATTCCAATTATTACAAATTAGTGCTCTGAAGATGGCTTCCTGCGAAAACGAAACTTTGGACGAAATTTTAAATAATTGCATCGTCTTCAGCGAACCTCAAAACCCCCGGAACCACCTTCAAATTCCAATTATTACAAATTAGTGCTCTGAAGATGGCTTCCTCCTAAAACGCAACGTCGGACAAAATTTTAAATCATTGCATCGTCTTCAGCGCACCTCAAAACCCCCGGAACCATCTTTAAATTCCAATTATTACGAATAAGTGCTCTGAAGATGGTTTCCTCCTAAAACGAAACGTCGGACAAAATTTTAAATCATTGCATCGTCTTCAGCGTACCTCAAAACCCCCGGAACCATCTTCAAATTCCAATTATTACGAATTAGTGCTCTGAAGATGGCTTCCTGCGAAAACGAAACGTTGGACGAAATTTTAAATAATTGCATCGTCTTGAGCGAACCTCAAAACCCCCGGAACCACTTTCAAATTCCAATTATTACAAATTAGTGCTCTGAAGATGGCTTCCTCCTAAAACGAAACGTCGGACAAAATTTTAAATCATTGCGTCGTCTTCAGCGAACCTTAAAACCCCCGGAAGCACCTTCAAGTTCCAATTATTACGAATTAGTGCTCTGAATATAGCTTCCTGCGAAAACGAAACGTTGGACAAAATTTTAAATAAATGCATCGTCTTCAGCGAACCTCAAAACCCCCGGAACCACCTTCAAATTCCAATTATTACAAATTAGTGCTCTGAAGATGACTTCCTGCGAAAACGAAACGTTGGACGAAATTTTAAATCATTGCATCGTCTTCATCGCACCTCAAAACCCCCGGAACCATCTTTAAATTCCAATTATTACGAATTAGTGCTCTGAAGATGGTTTCCTCCTAAAACGAAACGTCGGACAAAATTTTAAATCATTGCATCGTCTTCAGCGTACCTCAAAACCCCCGGAACCATCTTCAAATTCCAATTATTACGAATTAGTGCTCTGAAGATGGCTTCCTCCTAAAACGAAACGTCGGACAAAATTTTAAATCATTGCGTCGTCTTCAGCGAACCTTAAAACCCCCGGAAGCACCTTCAAGTTCCAATTATTACGAATTAGTGCTCTGAAGATGACTTCCTGCGAAAACGAAACGTTGGACGAAATTTTAAATCATTCTTCAGCGCATCTCAAAACCACCGGAATCATCTTCAAATTCCAATTATTACGAATTAGTGCTCTGAAGATGGCTTCCTCCTAAAATGCAACGTCGGACAAAATTTTAAATCATTGCATCGTTTTCAGCGCACCTCAAAACCCCCGGAACGACCTTCAAATTCCAATTATTAAGAATCAATGCTCTGAAGATGGCTTCCTACTAAAACGAAACGTCGGACACAATTTTAAATCAGCGAATCTCAAAACCCCCGGCACCACCTTCAAATTCCAATTATTAGGAATTAGTGCTCTGAATATAGCTTCCTGCGAAAACGAAACGTTGGACAAAATTTTAAATAATTGCATCGTCTTCAGCGAACCTCAAAACCCCCGGAACCACCCTCAAATTCCAATTATTACAAATTAGTGCTCTGAAGATGGCTTCCTGCGAAAACGAAACGTTGGACGAAATTTTAAATAATTGCATCGTCTTCAGCGAACCTCAAAACCCCCGGAACCACCTTCAAATTCCAATTATTACAAATTAGTGCTCTGAAGATGGCTTCCTCCTAAAACGCAACGTCGGACAAAATTTTAAATCATTGCATCGTCTTCAGCGAACCTCAAAACCCCCGGAACCACCTTCAAATTCCAATTATTACAAATTAGTGCTCTGAAGATGGCTTCCTCCTAAAACGAAACGTCGGACAAAATTTTAAATCATTGCGTCGTCTTCAGCGAACCTTAAAACCCCCGGAAGCACCTTCAAGTTCCAATTATTACGAATTAGTGCTCTGAATATAGCTTCCTGCGAAAACGAAACGTTGGACAAAATTTTAAATAAATGCATCGTCTTCAGCGAACCTCAAAACCCCCGGAACCACCTTCAAATTCCAATTATTACAAATTAGTGCTCTGAAGATGACTTCCTGCAAAAACGAAACGTTGGACGAAATTTTAAATCATTGCATCGTCTTCAGCGCATCTCAAAACCACCGGAACCACCTTCAAATTCCAATTATTACGAATTAGTGCTCTGAAGATGGCTTTCTGCGAAAACGAAACGTTGGACACAATTTTAAATCATTGCATCGTCTTCAGCGTACCTCAAAACCCCCGGAACCATCTTCAAATTCCAATTATTAAGAATCAATGCTCTGAAGGTGGCTTCCTACTAAAACGAAACGTCGGACACAATTTTAAATCATTGCATCGTCTTCAGCGCACCTCAAAACCCCCGGAACCATCTTCAAATTCCAATTATTACTAATTAGTGCTCTGAAGATGGCTTTCTGCGAAAACGAAACGTTGGACACAATTTTAAATCATTGCATCGTCTTCAGCGTACCTCAAAACCCCCGGAACCATCTTCAAATTCCAATTATTAAGAATCAATGCTCTGAAGGTGGCTTCCTACTAAAACGAAACGTCGGACAAAATTTTAAATCATTGCATCGTCTTCAGCGTACCTCAAAACCCCCGGAACCATCTTCAAATTCCAATTATTAAGAATCAATGCTCTGAAGGTGGCTTCCTACTAAAACGAAACGTTGGACAAAATTTTAAATCACTGCATCGTCTTCAGCGAACCTCAAAACCCCCGGAACCACCTTCAAATTCGAATTATTACGAATTAGTGCTCTGAAGATGGCTTCCTCCTAAAACGAGACGTCGGACAAAATTTTAAATCATTTCATCGTATTCAGCGAACCTTAAAACCCCCGGAAGCACCTTCAAATTCCAATTATTACGAATTAGTGCTCTGAAGATAGCTTCCTGCGAAAACGAAACGTTGGCCAAAATTTTAAATCATTGCATCGTCTTCAGCGAACCTCAAAACACCTGGAACCACCTTCAAATTCCAATTATTACGAATTAGTGCTCTGAAGATGGCTTTCTGCGAAAACGAAACGTTGGACAAAATTTTAAATAATTGCATCGTCTTCAGCGAACCTCAAAACACCTGGAACCACCTTCAAATTCCAATTATTTCGAATTAGTGCTCTGAAGATGGCTTTCTGCGAAAACGAAACGTTGGACAAAATTTTAAATAATTGCATCGTCTTCAGCGAACCTCAAAACACCTGGAACCACCTTCAAATTCCAATTATTACGAATTAGTGCTCTGAAGATGGCTTTCTGCGAAAACGAAACGTTGGACAAAATTTTAAATCATTGCATCGTCTTCAGCGTACCTCAAAACCCCCGGAACCATCTTCAAATTCCAATTATTAGAATCAATGCTCTGAAGGTGGCTTCCTACTAAAACGAAACGTTGGACAAAATTTTAAATCACTGCATCGTCTTCAGCGAACCTCAAAACCCCCGGAACCACCTTCAAATTCGAATTATTACGAATTAGTGCTCTGAAGATGGCTTCCTCCTAAAACGAGACTTCGGACAAAATTTTAAATCATTGCATCGTCTTCAGCGAACCTCAAAACACCTGGAACCACCTTCAAATTCCAATTATTACGAATTAGTGCTCTGAAGATGGCTTTCTGCGAAAACGAAGCGTTGGACACAATTTTAAATCATTGCATCGTCTTCAGCGCACCTTAAAACCACCGGAATTACCTTCAAATCAATATTATTTTGAATTGGGGCTCTGAAGATGGCTTCTTACTAAAACGAAACGTTAGACACAATTTTAAATCATTGCATCGTCTTTAGCGTACCTCAAAACCCTCGGAACCATCTTTAAATTCCAATTATTACGAATTAGTGCTCTGAAGATGGCTTCCTGCGAAAACGAAACGTCGGACACAATTTTAAATCATTGCGTCGTCTTCACCGAATCTCAAAACCCCCGGAACCACCTTCAAATTCCAATTATTACAAATTAGTGCTCTGAAGATGGCTTCCTGCGAAAACGAAATGTTGGACAAAATTTTAAATCATTGCGTCGTCTTCAGCGAATCTCAAAACCCCCGGAACCGTATTCAAATTCCAATTATTACGTATTGGTGCTCTGAAGATGGCTTCCTGTTAAAACGAAACGTCGGATACAATTTTAAATCATTGCATCGTCTTCAGCGCACCTCAAAACCCCCGGAACCATCTTCAAATTCTAATTATTGCGAATTAGTGCTCTGAAGATGGCTTCCCGCTAAAACGAAACATAGGACACAATTTTAAATCATTGCATCGTCTTCAGCGCACCTCAAAATCCCCGGAACCATCTTCAAATTCCAATTATTACGAATTAGTGCTCTAAAGATGACTTCCTCCTAAAACGAAAAGTCGGACAAAATTTTAAATCATTGCATCTTCTTCAGCGAACCTCAAAACCCCCGGAAGCACCTTCACATTCCAATTATTACGAATTAGTGCTCTGAAGATAGCTTCCTGCGAAAAAGAAACGTTGGCCAAAATTTTAAATCATTGCATCGTCTTCAGCGAACCTCAAAACCCCCGGAACCACCTTCAAATTCCAATTATTACGAATTAGTGCTCTGAAGATGTCTTTCTGCGAAAACGAAACGTTGGACACAATTTTAAATCATTGCATCGTCTTCAACGTACCTCAAAACCCCCGGAACCATCTTCAAATCCCAATTATTAAGAATCAGTGCTCTGAAGATGGCTTTCTACTAAAACGAAACGTCGGACACAATTTTATATCATTGCATCGTCTTCAGCGCACCCCAAAACCCCCGGAACCATCTTCAAATTACAATTATTACGAATTAGTGCTTTGAAGATGGCTTCCTACTAAAACGAAACGTCGGACATAATTTTAAATCATTGCATCGTTTTCAGCGCACCTTAAAACCACCGGAATCACCTTCAAATCCCTATTATTATGAATTGGGGCTCTGAAGATGGCTTCTTACTAAAACGAAACGTCGGACACAATTTTATATCATTGCATCGTCTTCAGCGCACCCCAAAACCCCCGGAACCATCTTCAAATTCCAATTATTACGAATTAGTGCTTTGAAGATGGCTTCCTACTAAAGCGAAACGTCGGACATAATTTTAAATCATTGCATCGTTTTCAGCGCACCTTAAAACCACCGGAATCACCTTCAAATCCCTATTATTATGAATTGGGGCTCTGAAGATGGCTTCTTACTAAAACGAAACGTCGGACACAATTTTATATCATTGCATCGTCTTCAGCGCACCCCAAAACCCCCGGAACCATCTTCAAATTCCAATTATTACGAATTAGTGCTCTGAAGATGGCTTCTTACTAAAACGAAACGTCAGACACAATTTTAAATCATTGCATCGTTTTTAGCGTACCTCAAAACCCTCGGAACATCTGTAAATTCCAATTATTACGAATTAGTGCTCTGAAGATGGCTTCCTGCGAAAACGAAATGTTGGACAAAATTTTAAATCATTGCATCGTCTTCAGCGCACCTCAAAACCCCCAGAATCGTCTTCAAATTCCAATTATTACGAATTAGTGTTCTGAAGATGGCTTCCTCCTAAAACGAAACGTCGGACAAAATTTTAAATCATTGCGTCGTCTTCAGCGAATCTCAAAACCCCCGGAACCACCTTCAAATTCCAATTATTACAAATTAGTGCTCTGAAGATGGCTTCCTGCGAAAACGAAATGTTGGACAAAATTTTAAATCATTGCATCGTCTTCAGCGCACCTCAAAACCCCCAGAATCATCTTCAAATTCCAATTATTACGAATTAATGTTCTGAAGATGGCTTCCTCCAAAAACGAAACGTCGGACAAAATTTTAAATCATTGCATCGTCTTCAGCGCACCTTAAAACCCCCGGAACCGTCTTCAAATTCCACACTTAGATCTTATCGAAATCGGCAACTTTTTGACTCAGAAACGGGGTTTTACATCGATATCTAATGGTTTATAAAGGTTTGCTTTACTCTAGTGCCCGAAGACGCCAACTTTGACTAGGAATTGAAACATATTGACAACAAAAAGTAACTGTTTGGATGAAAAAATTATAGTTTGAGCTGATATCTGCAGTTTTGATGCGGTTTTATGTTAGATATGTTTCGGAGGAGACGATTTTGACTGGAATCTGTTTGAAAAATGGAAGAAAGTAGGTTTTTAAGTAGTTATCTGCAGTTCTAATGAAGATTTGAGTCCCGTAAGTTATGAAAATGCAGGTTTTAACTATAATCTGCTCGAAATAAAGAGCGAATACCAATTTTTTGTCCCAAATAGAATGGTTTTAAGTACATATCTGCCTTTTTAAGGTAGATTTGGGTGCATTAAGAAGCAAAAAAGCAGATTCTGGCGGGGATCTTATCGAAATCGGCAACTACTTGACGCAGTAAGTGGTTTTACACCGATATTTAATGGTTTATAAAGATTTTCTCTACTATAATGCTTAAAAACGCCAATTTTGGCTAGTATTTGAAAGATATTGACATGAATATGTAACTTTTTGGATCAAAAATTGATAGTTTAAGCTGATAGTTGCAGTATTGATGCGGTTTTAGGTACGATATGAGTCGGAGAAGCCAATTTTGACTATAGGAAAATCTTCTGGTTTTCGGGTAAAGCCTTGGTTTGCATTAGTTAGCCGTGGATGCAGTTTAGCTGCTTCATAAAAAGAAAGGTTGTAGAAGCTCATGGTTTCGTTAATTTGTTTTTGCCGTTTGTATTCGGGACATCCTCAGTCAGTAGCAGTGTGGTGTCCCTTGCAATTTACGCAGCTTGGTTTTGGATTTACTTCACAATTTGGAATTTTACACGTTTTAGTCAGATTGTTAAGATGATCTGCAGGGCATTTCATTTTTTTCATTGCTTGCTCTCTTTTTTCACAAACAAACATAAGATGATCTTCTGTACAAAAACCGCAACGAGGCTTGCCTCTACAATTATTTTTGACATGTCCAAATCTGCAACAATTGACGCACATTATAACCGGGTTCACGTATTTTTCCACTTCTCTTTCATTATTAAAAATATTTACAGTTTGGGGTAATGATTTGCCTTCAAATGTTACAATATAATCGTTTGTGGGGATGGTTTTCATTACTGTTTCGCCAGAAATAGCAAGTATTTTCTTCCTTCTTAAGACTCTTTTTACATTTAATGTCTTAATCGACCCGGCCCGGGATCCTTCTCCTGTATAAGCTACCGCTTCTGAGTAAAAATCCTCTTCCGTAATTTGGTCCGCTACATCCTTGATTAGTCCTCTAGAAGTGACAAGACATTGTGGAATGTACCTATTATAGCATCTAGCAGAACTGAAACTTTCATTTGACAAAAACTGATTAGCAAACTCTGATGTTCTGAATTCAATTCCAATTTTATTAGCCCCTTTTCTATTGATTTTCGTTATACCTTGTATTCCAGCTCGGTGCAAAATTTTTCCAATATTCATTGGGTGAATGTTTCCAACTTGGTAAGTTACTCCCTCCATTATGATAAGAAATGGTCCCTGGCCTGTAAGTTCATATTTATACTTTCGGTTAAGTGTTCTCCTTATGTTGACTGAAATTCTTGCAATTTCGTTTAGGGCATCCTGATCTTCCACGAAGACAGATTTAATCTTTTGTAACTCTGTCTCCAATAAATCTATTTCCTCCTTAGTGGGTACTAAGAAGTATTGATGCTGAGCGATAGCATGTGCTGTTTTCTTAGCTAAAAGCGAAAGCGTCAAGGCTGGTGAATAACCACTACTAGAGGAGGTAGAAGCTTGGGACAAGTTTAGTTGAGCTTGAAAGGAATCAAAATCATTTGCGAACACTATCGGATTATTAACTACGATACGATCGTTTCTATCAGGGGGGTCTTTACCCCCGAAGCACATGCCATGATATGAAAAGCGCTAAATTATTGCGAACTGCGACACCAAACCAAAGCAAATATTTACGACTGACTAAATATAAAACTCACCCAGACCGAAAAATTCGAGTTGAAGACTAGAATTGCGTCAAAAAAATGAAAATTTTCTCGGACCGAGGTAAAATTGTGCACACCACTTCACCTGGTTGACCGAAAAAAAAAGTTTGGAGAGGTTATATTTCAATCCTCGGTCAACGCGAATGCACTCGGCCATTAGTACAGTTAAGCACTCGACCTTTGGCTCACATTCGTCTTCGATTTCCTAAGACGTTACTACTAAGTAATAATTGGTTTTTGTTGATAATAGCGGGTAGTAGTTAGGTAATATTTGGTCTCCTTGCGTTGATTAACTTCTGTCATTATTGGCCCATTGACCCAAGTGGTGTCGGAACCGAACATCGTATTGCCAGCACCATCGATCTCTTTATTTGGAACTTTGTGAAACTTCATCGGTCTTTCTTTCTTGGGCTTAACGATTTCCGCCGGTGCAAGTGGTTGCAAGATTTGAATCCGAATAAGTTTGTGGCATCTCGTAGTTTTCGAGGATTAAACCGGATTGAAATCGTATAGAAGTTACGGATCGTCGGCTTGATGGTAGTATTTTGCTTGGACGCCCCCAACATTACAGCTTAGGCTGGATTAAAGCTAACCAACCTAGCACCTGGCACTCTTCACCGCCACCCACGATCATCAGGCGTAAGTTTCAAAATTTATTTCACGCTTTGCACGTAATTATGGATACCGCAACTCATTATTTTGTTTTGTAGGTTTCTGGTTTTTGGTTTTGGTTTTCTTTTTGGAACCAGTTTTTGATTGTTGGACTGGTATTGGCTTCCCATTTGGTACTGGCTTTCCTAGTTCCGGTTCAATTGGATTTGGTGCCTCCTTACTTCGTGGACGGCTGTTATGAATTCTGCAACCCAAGAATTCCTCCTCCTCCTCGTCCAAGAGTGATAAGCATTCGTGCCTATCCCACTGACTGGTGAACCCGTAGGCAGTATACAGAACAGCCATCTTAAAGTTTGCCCGACTCTTTCGTTGCTGGTAACTGGAGGATCACAGATAAGCCTCTATTTACGATCCGGTTAATTTTATGCCTATTAAATACAAATTTCAATTTTTAAATATCAATATAAATTAAAGAGCTCAGTTAGGGTAAAGATAAAGTACGCAATTATAGAAACATTTTTTTGTAAGAATTATTTGTAAACGATCGATCGTAACCAAGCTTCCTGTACTTAGTGTGTACTTGAGCCAATATATGGAGATTTAAACTGGCGTGCCGGTCTTATTTATTAATTATTTATTTGGTTTTTTGGTTATTTGGGTTCGAACTTTGTTAACTTTGTGAGTTTCACTAACTTATAGTATAGGTTGGGGTTTTATCCTAGCTGGCGCCCCGGTTTCCAACCTTTGATTTATTTACTTTCTTTTTTTATACCCCGCCCATATTTTGAGAAACTGTGCTGCTTGGGCCCTATACTTACTGCTTCCAATCGGTAGCAAAGTGAGCAAAGTATAGTAGGATTGCTTCGGTCTCTCCTCCACCTTCAGTGGAAAAGAGACATGGCATGGGGTTTCGTTAGGAAACATACTAAACAATATTTATTTATTTATTTATTTATGTACTTGTGTTTAAATCTAAAATAAAATTACAAATTACTTTTGTTACCTACTTAAATTACTTAAAATTATTTACAGAATATATCAGTGCCACTATCGCTATTATCGCCTCTTCTAATTGTTATTTGTTCTCTGTTATTGGAAAAATGTGTTTCGACGTCATCGACGTCTTCTCGGCCATCTTGGAACAGCTCGTCCCACTTATAAACATTTTTTTTTTGCTCAAAGTAGATTCACCATATGTCGTTGTCAATATTTCAAGTGTTTTGCAGCACTGTATTCCTTTTTTTGCACAAAATTTTATGCAAATTTTTTGTTCCATTATTTTTAACAGCAATCGGGTAGCATACAAAACATGTGTATCACTTGTCTCACAAAAAAAGTAAGCGTGCAAACTAGCTGAAACTGTGAACGTATGTTAGGGGACATATCACCAAAAGAAATATATCTTTATATACACCTCATATGTCAGAACAATCCAGATAATCATAAGTCTATGAAGTTAAGAAGTTTAAAAAATGCCGATAGAGGCCTTCTTAATAATTTTTAAAGAATGAGCCTTTTCGAAAATATTATTTATTTAGAATCTGTGAGTGATTATGTTACATCGTTAAAAAGTTTTCTATTTGCAATTAGCAAATCATTTTTGTCATCCTTGAATCTTTAAATAAAACGCCACTATTTTCTAAATTGACTTTTAACCTCCTTTTTGCCATTTGTATCAAAATGTGTATCAACATGCTTACGATCTCTTTACGAAATGTTGCAAGGAAACATTTCAGGATAACGAGGACCTGTCAGAAGAAACATTTCTTGGTTATGCAAGCAACATGCTGAGTGGATTTTGTTTGTTTTAAACAAGGAATCAGCTCTTTAAGTTTTAGTTTTAAGACTCTTAAAATATAATTATTTCCTTTTAAGTAAGGTTGGTGATGGGCGTTGGAGTCGGCGGGATCTCAGATTTTCTGGATGAAATCTGGCACGAATCCCAAACCGTGGAGAAATAGCGAAATGTCTCAAGTGAAAAAGTTCTTCGACAATCGGTCCACGTGGATGGAAACTTGGAACCCAGAAAACTCACAACTTGTGGTGGAATACGCCAAACTAACTGCTGTGTGAAATTTCCACGCTTGGGGCCGGTTTATAAAAAATTACACAACTAAATTACGAATTGGCGACTTAAACAATTAATAAATCACAAGAGCAGCCCAGTCTTATAACTTTAATATGAGTCCTGATTTTCTTAGCAAGCAAGATGATCGACTTAACGACCAACGATATTATAGTAAAACAAAGATTTGCTCAAATTGGGTATCGCTATTCGTTTATGGTTTAAATGATCTATGCTTTAATGTGCTAGTCTAGAAAAAAAGTTCAGTTTTGTAATATGGATAAACAATTTTCGTATCAGGAGTTCTACTTATCAGTGTAACTCGGAATTTTACTGAAAAGATACAGCGGCACTGATTTATGGCAGCAGTGGAAATTGAGCATTTGCGGAATTGATTCTCTTATGGCAAATATAATAAAAAATTGGTTGTTTTTCTTTTTTTCTAACCTAGGATTCTATTAAAAAACTTAACGTTATTCAAAATATCGAATTACAGAAAGACTGGCAGGTAATATGTAGCTCAACGACCCTAAAAGACCCACTTAAACATTGTTTTCGCAATAAATGCAAATGAACTCGTTTAAAATTTAGCAAAAACGTATGGTTCCAAACAATATTTTTTTCAGTAAAATGGAAAGAAATAATTCTTGGTTTTATCTAAATGATTGCATTCGGCATTGGAGAAAATTTTATAGAAAATTTTTAATTGTTACTAGTTGTGTATAATGTAAGTGAGAAAATGTTTGTTAATTTTTTAACTTGGACAACAAAAGTATCTCAACCGAGGTATACAATTCGCATAGGTAAACATTTCGCATTGGAATTTGCGGTAAATGAACTGGCAAAAGTGATATCAAAGAATACGTTTCTGTAACTGCCGAAATAGCTATTAATTTTTTAAAAACATCTAACAAATTGTTTAGTGCTCTTTCTAGCATCAGTCGTGGAAGGGTTTTTCCAAGACGTAATTGCGACTATTTGGTAGCGAAATACAATCTTAAATTGCATATTATTGCTTATGGAACTGCTAGGTGCTAAATTAAGATGCGTAAGATTACAGGGCATAATTCAACAGAATCTTAATTCGGCGCATCAGTCTACTCTTTGGAATTACAAACAAAAATTGTTGCACCAATAGAACTCTGAAGAAATGTTTGTGAGAAGTCTAACCTTATCAATATGTCTCAGATTCGCTTCTGTATACGCTCCCATTATGCCTACATCAAAGGTTAAATGGGGAAAGTTTTAGAAGATTATTAGTGCAAATGGCGGATTTCGTTATTGCTCCTTCGTCATTCGTCATTGGTCATTTGTCAATCGACACCGGTCATTGGTCATTGGTTGCCACAATCCGGGTTAAAAAAAATCTGAATTTCGTAGAATTTCTTTTATTAAAGGACTACAGGTATAAACAAAACTAAAACTCATAGTCTTAAACCAGTAGTATTTGCACGGTTTTGGGAATATTGCATAAACCCTTTGGCTGCATTTACGGATCAGTCGACGTGGTAGCCTCGCAACGACAACGATCCTCGCTGCTATTTAAAGACGGTTAAAAGGTATATTTGATATGAACTAGGCTATACTAAACTTTTTACGATTTCCCTTCCAATGGCCGTTGCCAGAATGGGAGGGACAGCGTTACCGACCTGCATGTATCTTTTGCGGCGGCAGCCGCGAAAATGAAAATCGTCGGGAAAGCCTTGCGCTCTGGCACATTCGCGAACGCTAATGAGTCGATTCTGATTTGGATGTAAAACTGAAATGAAACAAAAAAAAATTTTGGTTATTTATCGTTATTTTCGAGAAACATTCGGAGAATCGAGAAGTTTTTGGAAGGTCTGCTTGGTTGTTCCAGAGCTTATTCACTTTGTAAATTAAGCTTGAGAAGACCATCTCAAAAAATATAAAACTATAGTTGTTTTCAATACTAAGCACGATATTTAACTTTTGTTGTTTACTTGGTTGACCAGAACAGGTAATTTCCAAAACAAAATCACACGATCCTGTCTTATTCAGAAATTCTTGAGCTTCTGTCAGAATACTACCCCTTGCTTGCACTATGTAGCAGCGGAGGCGGTCAGTAGACCGATACCAGTCATTGCTAGTCGATGGCGTTTTACTCAAATACACAACGGCTGAGCAAATTACTCAAGAGCCGGGTGGAGCACAAAACCGCTTTGAACATGGTGCTCGGCCAGGATCAAAGATCGACATAAGGAGGAGGTTTTAGAAGGAAACAGCAAAGGCCCGAGGGCAATACTCCCAAATAAAGGGCTAAGAGTCCTCTAGCGGAAGCATCCAAGGGTTTCTACAGGGCTATAGCAGAGAGTAGTCACCCATCCTCAACACCGAGCCCCTTACGAACAAGCAACTTTCCATACAAAATGTATACAAATTGAGAATGGGTCCTCAGTGCCGCTTCCTTATCTGGATCATACAGGAGCTAGATGGAGGGTGCAATAAAGCGTGGGAGAACTCTGAGCAGAAGTTTGTGTGAGGCAATAATCTCTCAAAACCATACGTTTGCGTAGCATACATACCGGACGATCATGCTGATCAATGACTCTGATGCGTGAGTGGCTCATTTTATACTGGGAAAGGTCAGAGCAGTACCAAACATAGACGAAGCGTCCATAAAGTCACTGGAACAGCTTTCTTCAAGTACATTTACTCCACTGCAGCTACCGCTAAGCTGTTTGGGGCAGATCAGCTACTAGATGGCAGGGGAAAAAAAGCTGTTGCGGACAAGATTTTCCACCGAGAACATTGAACAAGTATAATATTTAATTTCTTTTTATTATGATAAAATTGTTTCAAGTTTTTGCTTTGTTCGCAATGTATATTCTATAGTTTATGTTTAATTCCATAATGTCGGAAGAAAGCTCTTTAAAATACAAGTTACCTTTCCCCTGGGCTCTCATGGGTTGCACGGTGGTAGTGACTGTGGCGAAACATCCGTCCCACGAAAGCCTTCCGTACACGTTGCGCCAGTTGTTGTTTTTTTCTGCAGTGTGCGCGACACTCCACGGGATTAAAGTATTCGATTTTCTTAGATCATCGGAGCAAGAGCTGCCGTCACCCTCGAAGCACGGGCACATGGCTCGTCTGTGATCCGCATCCTTTTGGTTTTCGAATCTGCAAAAACCATTAGTAGTGAATATCGTATTCTCTATCTAGGAGGAATCTCGATTACAAGGAGCAAGGTTGCTTACATAAAAACTGCAATATTATGCGCCTAAAATAAAGGTTTTGAACTACGAAAGAAATGCTACGTTGCCAGTTTACTACCACGTAAGAATCGTAAAGTACTACAACTAACCACACTGCGAAGACATAATGACTGACTGTGACTTCCGATTCCGAAATCGGAACTCATAACGATGTAGATGAAGTCATAGCCTTAATGGAGTATCTTTTTTGGAAGTCGTAGAGTACGTTTATGAATATATGTTAACTTAAGGGGTGGGGTAAGGGTTTCAACCCTGAATAAAACTCTCCCCAAAACCAAAGCACTTTTCTATTCGGCTCTTCGGTCTATATCGTAATGCCGTTCGTTCTTGCGTAGCCGGAAGAGCATGCCGCTGGTCCGTCCTGACTCAGCATACGTGACTCTTGGCGGCCATAGAAAACATATCGCTAACACGGCCATCCTGCTCTGAAAGCGTCCTCGCGCTATTTCTAAAATTTTAGAAACCAACAACAGAATTTTTGCAAATGTTACTATTTAAAGTTTAACTCATTACAATCAGACAACGGGGTTACTATTGTGACATGATTTTTTTTTGCAATATTGGGATTGCCATTATTCCTCTACTTAATAATGGGATTGCCATTATTAATCTCACTCTTTTTTTTTAATAATGGGATTGCCATTATTAACCTCTTTTTTTTTTCAATAATGGGATTGCCATTATTAGCCTTTTTTTTTCAATAATGGGATTGCCATTATTCTTCTACTTAATAATGGGATCGCCATTATTAACCTCTTTTTTTTTAAATAATGGGATTGCCATTATTCTTCTACTTAATAATGGGATTGCCATTATTAACCCCTTTTTTTTAACTTTAAATAAGCAAGCAAAAAGTAAATAATCGTACGTTACCGACCTTTTGTGCGGTAGACGGCCATGCACGCAGTTGTTCATGAGCAGCTACAGTAGTTTGCCGTCTTTGCTTTTGTAACGTATATCTGTCATTAGGTAGAACTGCACGTACAGTAAATGGTCCTTTGTATTTCGATTTCAATTTTCCTCCGCCGGCCAGTTGAGAATCTTCCACAGCCACAAGATCCCAACGGTAAACAAATTCGCTTCATAACGCGAGGCATTGAAGTGTAAAGCCCGCTGGTCGGCACATTTTTTTAGACGTACTTGAGCCTCTGCAACAGCCTTGTCGGGATCAACAAAGTTATCGCTCGGCAACGCATCTAATAGAAATTGCTGAGTGCCCAGCAACCTCGGATTTCTGACCTGATGTAACACCTTGGGAGTGTAGCCTGTTACGAATGGACTGTAGAATTTATATTATCTTCTATGGCAGGAACTACGACAGTCCTTTTTTTTTTCTTTCTCGGCAATCAAAGTTGCCCGCATTAAATTAAACACAGTGCGCATAAGACGTTCGACTTGGGCATTGCCTCTCGGAACTCCAGTAGCAATGTTATGAAGTTCAACATTTCGCGCACTTAAAAAATTCCCGAACGTGGTCGAAGTAAAAGCAGCTGCCCTGTCAGCTCGGAGTTCCCAATTCATCAAAAACTGAGACTAGTGCACAAATGGAATCACCCGACGTTTTCTTTGGAATTGGCATTAATCGGAAAAGTTTTGAAAATGCATCAATTATAACTAAAATTTGGTTACAGCCATTGGATCTTACTAATGGACCAGCATGGTCAATATGCCAAGTATGCAATATATCATCAGATTTTTGACCATATTGCCAAAACCCTGATCTACGACCAGTGTGCGATTTTCCTAAGACACACGCTCTGCAATTTCTGATATACTTCTTTAAACATTGTCCCATTTTAGGCCAGAACAAATCTTCTCGCATTTTTGTAATACTCTTTTCCCAGCCAATGTGCGACGACTCATCGTGATATAAACGCATTACCAGCAGACGCGTGCCAACAGGCACAAAACACCTTGAGGATTTGTTTTTGTTCGTTATAGTATAATTGGAATCACTATCGGGGTTTTCAAACATTGAGCAGCAAAATGGATCATTGTTTTGAAATTCCTTTAAAGTTTTAATATTCGATATTTTGTTAATGTTGATCGTTTTCAAAGCACACACTTTAAGAGCACTTGGCACGCTGACTGGGTTGCATTGATCCGGCACATAAAATAACACCAAGATATTTAGTCTCTCGGGTCAAAAACTTGCATTTTTCATAGTTCAAAGCAAACCCATTGGTAGATAGTGCATTAAGTACATCTTCCAGGTTCTGCAGTCCCTCTTCAATACTTTTTGAAGGCACTAGTAAATCATCAAGGTAAACAAAGGCTTTTGTTCCCTTTAAATTACCCAATGCATTATCACTGGCACGTTGATATATAACTAGAGCATTGACATAGCCAAATGGCATACGGTTAAACTCATAATGACCATCCGGTGTGACAAATGCTGTGATGTGTTTTGCATTTGATAGAAGCCGGATTTCATATCTAGTGAAGTAAAGTATTTGGCATGGCAGAGAGCATTGATCTGAGCTTGATATATGCGGCAGCGGGTATCTTTCTCTGACGACTCTCTTGTTGACATCACGTAGGTCCACGCACATTCGAAGTTCACCATTCTTTTTTGATACTAGAACTATCGGGCTTGCATATTCTGAGCGACTTTCACGAATTATACCGGCACTAACTTGAAGTCTTTCTTGATATGCCAACCTACGAGGTCGATACGCCAGTGTCCTTTAAGTTTATTGTCATTTCACCAGTCATAATCTTGTCGGGAGTTTTATTTTTGTAAAACAATAAAAGACTTGCTATTCTTAATTTCAAGTCCTCTTTCAAGTCAGGTTGATTAATCACAACCCTATCCACACTTCTTAAAGTCATTACGTTCGAAATATTGAGCAGGTTATGGTGCAAAATTGTTTTTTTTCGATTCGTAAACAAGGTCGGCTGATGACATCCCATCCAATAATTAGGTCAATGTTCGCTGGCATAAAAACATCTGGTACGACCGCATAGGTAATATCCAAACTCAACGTCGGCATAACAGTGATTAAATTACAAACACCGATAGCATAAATAATTTGGGTCCTAAATCCCGAAAAGGCACGGACCTCATCGACTGTTTTGATTATCGGGTTTAACGTTTGAGCTACAGAATACTTTATAATAGATTCATCGGCACCAGTATCAATCAAATAAGAAAAAGAGAGAGCACTATTTTTGCACAATAACGTCGCTGTTGGTGTTACGTTCAAATGGCGTCATTTTTTAAATAAAAATGTCTTTTTGGGTATCCCATTCTTATACCAACAATCACTTTCACCGTGGCCAATTTTCTTACAATTGTTGCAAGTTGGGACTTTGGATGTACCTGGAGCCTCTTCTCGAACTACGTTTGTTTATTGTGACAAGTATCACGATGGTGTCCTTGGCGGCCACATTTAAAACATGATCATTTTAAAATCTTCTTGAATTTCTCATGGCTTTCATCTCGTTTTTCTCCGAAACAGAATTTTCTTTTAGGCAGATCATCGATTTCCAAAACACGTTTGACACTTCGTCCTGCATCATATTCGCTTAGTAATGTCAAAACCTCACGATCGGATTGCGGTAGTTGTAAATAGAGCAAGGTACGTACTTCTGCGTGATCTAACCCATAATCAACCATACTTAAAACCTTGTCCCAGGGCAATTTTTCATAAAACCTGTATATACTACGAAGTTTCTGATTGCCATAATCACATAAAGAATCAAAATCACGACTTCGCATGGTGGCAGCTTTAAATGCGCGAGCCCCAGGTGTTTATCAGGAAACGCAGTGATGAGATCAGCACAAAAATTTTCCCAAATTCGGCGGATCGGCCGCCATTCGCAACAGTATCGATAACCTCGGTTTTTCAAAGCCTCGCCTGCCCTAGCGATCATTAAATTATCGTTGACGTTTAATTCGTCTTTTAATATCGTAGCGTCTTCTAACCACTCACGGATTGGGTAAGCGCTGTTATCCGGATCGTAGCTGGTTAATTTGAATGTCGATGTTGACGCCTGCGTATTTGGTCCTACTGCTACTGAAGGTTGGGCGTTGGCATTTCCTTTGAATGTGACGATGACCTCATCGCCATCTTTGTTTGTTTCGCCAACTCAGCAACTTGTTGTTGTTGGGCAGCGATTAAATTAATTAAAGTTTCTTGCCACTGCACTGTCCCTTTCGAAAGTTCAGGAATAGACTCGACACTAGGTGACACATTATCTCCGTTCGAATCTGTTCTAAGATTCAGTGCAGCACCGTTTGTGAAATTGTCTGCCGCCATTTTCACACTAATTCGTATTGCTTTTGCAACACTGGACACGGAACTATCCCACTTCTGATGTTAACTTAAGGGGGGCGTAAGGGTTTCAACCCAGAATAAAACTCTCCATTTGAACTCGCAAAGATGATTGCTTGACAAATATTAAGTATTTCCGTTTCTTTGCTGGCATTACATGTTTCGCTGGAGACAAGAAGACTAGTTAAAAAATATAAATTATTTGCTTTTTGTAATCCTTAATTTTTAAATTCTGCATTCTGTATGCCAATTATTTCCATTTTAATATTTTGGCAAATCTTCGTCATTCCTGGCGGACCAAACAGTTTTACGTTTCCGTTTTAGTGTGATGCGCTACTGCTTCAATGGCTTGCTCCTTTATGTTAAGTTCCAGGGTTTATTAAATAAAGCAAACAACTCAGACTCTTTTTATCAACTCCACTAAACATTTTGCAAACTCTGTCCACAATCTTGAAAAATTTCATAAAGCATCAAATTCAGTCACATGTAGAAAAAAGTCCTGTGGGCTTTCAGTCGTCCTGTGACAAGTAAATAGCTGTGAGTGTTTAAAGCAAACTAACTTTAACAGAGTTCAGCGATTACAGAACTATTGCCCAAGACTAACATAAGGTATCCGAACATCTTACACGATATTTGCACTCTGCGACCTTATTTTTCATATTTACAAAAAAACATATTCCAAAGTATTTGCAGCAAAGACTGCATTTTAGCATAGATATATATACGTCAAACCGTCGTTTTTGGGCTATATCATATCACTATTTTGAACTATTCAAAAGATCCTCCTTTTATATAATTGTAAACATAGTTCATAAATTTCGGGCTAAAATACTACAATGAAAAAATTAATTTAACTTTAAACAAAATTATTTCATTCTTTAATAAAAGAGCATTAATATATGCCTTATAGTTAGATTATATTATATTCGGGAAGTCACGATGACCAAAGAGCTTCTGGCATATATAAATTTCGCTGAATATATGAAACATGTTCATAAAAAATTAAATCCGTTGCATGTCGTGAATGGCTTCGGGTGCGTTTAAACGTAATTTTCTTGTAGCCGCATCGTCACTTGCAAGGGGCTCACTTTTTGATGATCTGCATATTTTTTAAAAAGATGTAAACTTTTGCTTCATGAAAAAACTACATAACAGTAATATTTATTACTGCACTGAAGTGCACTGAATGTGTTGTAGCCAAAAAGTAACAAATCTTTTATAACATGTGGTATTGTTTCGGACAAATTTAATTTTTTCATAACTAAAAAGAACTTACTTATATTAAATAGCAGCCGCTAGTAAGCTAAATAAAAAATTTGAGTATCTTCAAAATACTTTTTTTGGAAAGAGGCATAAACTTCTATAAATTGATGTCAAGATAAAAATTTTAGAAAGAAATTTTACAAATTTTATAATCTTAAATACACTCCTTTACATCTGCTACATAAAGATTAAACGTTAAAGGCCCCTTGGGACACTTCAGCAATGTTTGTGGTATAATTATATAGATTAAATTGCTTTCTAACTTCAACACAGTGCATTCTATTGTTAAGATATTGCTTCATGAACTACACACACAGATACAGCTAAGAAAGCAAAATAATTAAGTTTTGCCAACAACATATTGTGATTAGTCGTGTCGAAATCCAAAAGAGCCAAACAGGTAGCTTCTTTTCTATCTTCATTGAGGTGAACGTCATTCATTAACTTAACTAGATTGGCAGTTGTATCAAAATTTGGTCCAATCCCTGATGGACAGTATTGAATACTTTTGGTCCAATTTACAAAAGTAGGTATTCGTTGGTAGATGTGCATCTGTATTATTTTTGCTCATTGGGATTTGATATTCTAGCTTCTGGTTTTCTAATCTGCGGGACAATAAATCTCCAAGATGCACCTCTTAATAATATTTATTAAAGGATTTATATCTTTTATAGAAATTCCGGTTTCTCCAGCCGCATTTGTGGAAATTCTGTAATAATTAATCTTTGCTAATTAAATTAAAATTATAATGTTAAATTCCCGATATGGGGCTCTCTAGTGGAAGACCGGAGGGGTGCGATTCTTTGGGAGTGGATGTAAAGTTTAAAACTAATATTTATAAACAAGGAAAGAAAGCCAACGTTTAGGAAACTGTATCTCACATCGAAATTAAATCCATTTAAGAGTATACGCTCAAATCTATCTCGAGCTCGAAGGTGTAAGAGAAAGAGTCTCTGTCGGATCACAATTGTGTTAGTTTCGTATTGGAAGGGGAAAACTATAAACCAAAAAGTGTCATGGCTGGAAGGGATCTCTGATTGAAACTGCAACAGGCGACAATGGATCCCCAGAAGCGAAAGTGTCTCCCTGATAAAATTAGCCCTCAAGAAAGCTACGCACCGAGTGCCCCGAGTAACAGACGAATGGTGCCTCGCATTAGTCATTTTATGTTTTTTTCGACTTAGCCGCACTAGCGAAATAGACAATAGTAGATATACTACCTGCGTTCAACAGCAATTTCGGCCGTTTTTACATGTAAATTCCTATAAGAAAATTTAAGGTTCATATTAGCGAAAATTGGTCCGGTCAAGGTCATTCGGTCCATCTCCTATCTTAGCACCAAACCTACATACACTCACCCACCCATCTATATATACTTCAATTTAATTTGATTATTTTTGCAAAGTAAAAACGCGGATTATTGTCAAACGGACAAACCGTGTTTTTTCTAGAACAAACAAGAAACAAAATATGTATATGTCGCGTTGCCCATAAAACACATTTTTTTAAACAAAACTTTCAGTAAGTGACGTAAGTAAAGTCACATTTCTATTCCCTGTCATTTAAAAGATATTAAAAACACTATATACTTCAATTTAATTCGATTATTATGCAACGTAAAAAAGTGGATTATTATATTATAAAAACAGATAGGAACTGACCAAAAAAAGTGATCATTGTTTTTTGTTATTCACAAAATCACAGAAAATTAACGAAAACTGAAACCCACAAAAACAAGAGATAGAGACTAAAGTAGATTTGGATACAATAAGAGGCGAAAAAGCAGATTCTGAATGGGATCCTATCGAAATCGGCAAGTATTTGACTCAGTAAGGGGGTCTTACACCGATATTTAATGGTTTATAAAAATCTGTTTAAAATGAGAAGGAATAAACTGCTATTAATCCAAGAAATTGAATTTTTAAGTAGTTATCTGCAGTTTTAATGTAGATTTGAGTCCGGAAAGTTATAAAAATGCTGGTTTTAACTATAATCTGCTCGAAATCTAGAGCAAAAACCAATTATTTGTCCAAAAAGAGGGTTTTTCAGTACATACCTGCATTTCTAAGGTAGATTTGGGTACAATAAGATGCGAAAAAGCAGATTCTGACTAAGATCTTATCGAAATCGGCAACTATTTGACTCAGACACGGAGTTCCACATCGATATCTAATGGTTTATAAAGGTTTGCTTTACTCTAATGCCCGAAGGCCAACCTTGACTAGGACTTGAAACTTATTGACATGAATATGTAACTTTTTGGATCAAAAATTGATAGTTTAAGCTGATATTTGCAGTATTGATGCGGTTTTAGGTACGATATGAGTCGGAGAAGCCAATTTTGACTGGAATTTGTTTAAAATGAAAAGGAAAAACTTGCTATTAATCCAAGAAAGTGAATTTCTAAGTAATAGAATCTAAGCTATATATTCTAAGCTATTAGAATATATATATATATATATATATATATATATATATATATATATATATATATATATATATATATATATATATATATATATATATATATATACATATATATATACATATATATATATATATATATATATATATATATATATATATATATATATATATATATATATATATATATATATATATATACATATATATATACATATATATATATATATATATATATATATATATATATATATATATATATATAT